>NC_134420.1:28185837-28822853 GCF_030867145.1 Opisthocomus hoazin | reverse complement strand
ATCTCACACACTGAGACGAGATACTGTTTTATTACAAAGTTGCACAAGTTTGGATGCTAGGTGAAACTAGCATAGCTGATTCACAAAAGGCATCATTCCTTATTCAATTTCTTATCAGTACGTTCCAGCCCATGGGGCGGTCCCATGCCACCGACTGGTTACATCATTCACGTAACACTTGCTCAGCACTGCGCATGTTCAGTGAGTAGGGGTCCAGGGGTCTTCCTTCTAGGGGGTGTGATTTTCAGGATTATATTGTGTTATAATGAAGGATAGGTTAGCCTCAGACATCATTTTGCCAAAAACAGCTAAAACCAAGCAGGCATTAACAAGCCTGCTCCTCGGAGTGTTCTTATCTCCTTCAAGGACAGTTTCCTTGATTTAAAGGCTCCTTTTGTTCATCTTCTTGGCAGCCTGAAGGCAAAGGTTTTGAACACATTCCTGAATCTTATCCTAAATGAACAACAAAGTCCTGCTCTTCTGACTATACTAGGGCCTTTATGATAACGATTCTGCCCCTCTACTCCGCTCTGGTGAGACCCCACCTGGAGTCCTGCATCCAGCTGTGGAGCCCTCAGCACAGGACATAGTTGTTGGAGCGGGGCCAGAGGAGGGCCACAAAAATGATCAGAGGGCGAGACAACCTCTCCTATGAGGAAAGGCTGAGAGCTGGGGCTGTTCAGCCTGGAGAAGAAAAGGCTCCAAGGAGACCTTATTGCGGCCTTTTCAGTAGTGAAAGGGGGCTT
Source organism: Opisthocomus hoazin (assembly GCF_030867145.1). Classification (NCBI taxonomy): domain Eukaryota; kingdom Metazoa; phylum Chordata; class Aves; order Opisthocomiformes; family Opisthocomidae; genus Opisthocomus; species Opisthocomus hoazin. The sequence goes on along the minus strand of NC_134420.1, from coordinate 28,822,107 downwards.
ATAAGAACAATGGGGACAGGCTTTTTAGTAAGGCCTGTAGCGATAGGACAAGGGGTAATGGTTTTAAACTAAAAGAGGGTAGATTTGGACTAGATATAAGGAAGAAATTTTTTACCGTGAGAGTGGTGAGTCACTGGCACAGGTTGCCCAGAGAAGCTGTGGATGCCCCCTCCCTGGAATTGTTCAAGGCCAGGTTGGATGGGGCTCTGAGCAACCTGGTCTAGTTAAGACGTCCCTGCCCATTGCAGGGAGGGTTGGACTAAATCTTCTTTAAAGGTCCCTTCCAACCCAAATAATTGTGTGATTCTATGATTTAAAATCTGTCCTGGGCAACTGCATTCATCTACTCTTTCTGTGTTGTACAAAGCCTTTCATTTAAACACTGCTTTATCAGAGGTGATTCCTAGTTCTGTGTGTTTGATGCCTAGGAAATACTGAAGCCTGGGATAAGGCTTGCAGAAGCACTGACTATGCAGAGATGTAGTTGGAATCTAGATCTGTAGACAGATAAATAATCATAGAGTTGGAAGAAAATGAGAGAGACGTCTTGCGTCACGGGGTGTGATCAACTGTACTTTAATCAGTCTTAGATGTTTGTCTAACGTTTTCTTAAAATCCTTAATGACAGATCCTCCAAGCAACCTAAGCATGCTATAGCAGTATTTATCTGTGTTAAAAAAAAAAAAAATTGCCAGTGTTTCACCTTGATTATTCCTGTTGCAAAAATGGATAGGCTTCCTTCAGCCTTTTAAGGCTGTATGGTGCTTAATCTTAATCAGATGGTCTAATCTGCTTTTTGTAGGTGGTGTATTTTAGCATTCCATCATTTTCATTTCTCTCACTGGATGTTCTTTGACTAGATTTTATCGCTCTTGAAGTGTCTTCCTCCAAATCAGTAGAAACCTCCTAATGAGGTTTTATCAGTGCTCAGTGCAATAGAAGAATAACTTTGTGTGTCGTGCAGGCTCTTTTCAGTGTGATGCAGGAAACCAGGAGTTTGCACTCCTATCTCATCTTTGATTTTAACAGGCACCAAACAGCTGCTCCAGTGGTATTGATTTCAGAAATGGATGAAACAATGTGGCTGAAAACTTCTGAAATAATTCAGCTCAAGGGGAAAAAATGCCTCAAGCCAAGTAGTTGGAGTCTGATGATTACAGGCAACAGGAAGGCTCAGGTGATCTTGAAATTAGCTGGTCTTGATTCTACCTGTAATAAAGTTGTAAGTAGCCTAAGTGTCTTTGCAGGCTTTCAGGCAGATTTTCCTTACCTTTCCAGAGAAACCCTAAACATCTTAATTGAATTAAGGTGGTCAGAAAGTGGGCACAACTTCACCAGCCAGTAGCTTCCATGGGAAACTGCCCTAGTATTGAAAGAAAAATAGTTTGCCTAGTGAATCGCCATCCTCCTATGTTGCACCACAGGGATGTGTATGTGTTTTGGTTTTATTCTTTTGAGCTCTCCCATTTAAGCTGACTAAATCAAAACTCTCCTTACATTGGATTCGATGCTGATGAAGATGTAATCTGTCATGTTACAGCTGCTTTCAGCATAGTGAAGTTGTGTACCTCTTTCATGTAGGAGTAGAGTTATTTTACTAAAAAATAAATCTACAGTACTAGTTGGTCAATATAAACACATCAGATATCATATCCAGTATCTGCTCCCCATGTTCTGAAAAGCATTTGACTATTAGAGAAGGCCAGCCTTTGACTTGGAGGCTCAGTAATTCTAATTAATATTTAAAATAAAAAGCAATGCCTACTATTAACTGTTTCCAACAGGTTTCTGGGTTTGTGTTGACAGGCTGTGCAGGGGGATGCACAGTGGTTCTCAAACCCTCATTGAGAATTTACAAGACTCCTTGTAATACTTTATTTTGTGGTTAAAACGTTGTGCCGTTTAATTCTTGGTGTCTGCTTCCAAGTGATTATTTACACAAAGCTGGAATAAGAAATGGACTTATGTAAAATGTTATCCACAAAATACGGTGTCCAATTTGTGTTAAACCCCATCAAGTGAAACAGTGTGTTAGTTCAGGGTTCTGGAGAGTTTATGATGGTGGTCAGGCGCTGTCGAGCCTTGTCAGTGTCAGACTCATTAACAAGATTGCTCTAAGCTGCTAGAGAAACTGTTGCATTAATTTTATGTCATCATCAACGTCAAGAGGAATAAGGCTTGAGCTTTGAAAACAGTGGCAGGAAAAATCAAGGACATCGTCTTAAAGGTGCCTTACTGCCTCATTCAGAGCAGCAATTATCTTTCTGAGACCCAGATAGCAAGACTGACTGGATACAAATAATATAAAAATTAAAATTTTCTCTAATAAATATGTTAGACTTCTCATGATGCTTCTGACATCCAGAAACGTGAATGTCATAGAACCAGGTGCAATTCAAGTGGAAGGCTGAGGAGATCCCCTGCTTACACAAGCACTTCCAGGTGTTTCTTCAGGAGATCATATCTGTGTTCAGTAGTACGGAATTTTGCAAACCTTTGATAGAATACTTCTTATAGAACATAGCCTGAGTCTTGCTAGGTAAACAGAACATTTTTCTTCTTCATTTAATTATCTGTCATCTATCTTTTGTTGCTGTCATTGATGTGACTGAGCAGAAATGGTTTCATGGCTCTGAATGATCCTTTATTAACTAATTAGTCAGTGAAGCTCTGAAATAGCTTGAAGATAGCCCCAATACAGAGGGAAGGCATGCTAAAGTTCTCACTTTTGTAAGTGAATTGCTGTTACCTATTCTTCTCTTGCATTCACTCACATTTTTGGAGCAATGGGAGTCCCTCATGTTTTAAGCAGACTGCAAGCACGCGCTTTGTTAGACAAAGGATGATTTTACGTTGTGACAGACAGTGGCATTTCTGTCTTCTTCCTGGGAAACTGTTACCACAGATCATACTCAGTTGCCTACACACCATAGTCATGGCTCTGCCTGAAAACTCCTGAGGATAATTGCTTAGCTGTGGATCCCTTTGCAGTATTCACAACCAGTCCAATTCGGAAACCGTGTAGTGAGGAGCATCAGCATCTCTGTGGTGTCTGGACTGATCTGACAAAAGCATGTCTCCTACGAGGAAAGGCTGAGGGAGCTGGGCTTGTTTAGCCTGAAGAAGAGAAGGCTGAGAGGGGTTCTTACAAATGCCTATGAATATCTTAAGGGTGGGTGTCAGGAGGATGGGGCCAGACTCTTTTCAGTGGTGCCCGGCGACAGGACAAGGGGCAAAGGGCACAAACTGAAGCATAAGAAGTTCCAGCTGAACATGAGGAAGAACTTCTTCGCTCTGAGGGTGACGGAGCACTGGAACAGGCTGCCCAGAGAGGTTGTGGTTTCTCCTTCTCTGGAGATATTCAAGACGCACCTGGACAAGGTCCTGTGCAGCCTGCTGTAGGTGACCCTGCTTCGGCAGGGGGGTTGGACTAGATGACCCACAGAGGTTCTTTTCAATCCCTACCATTCTGTGTGATTCTGAGTACAATGCTTAGTACGGATCACTGATTTAAATCTTGGGCTGTGTTCACTTGCCACAGCTAGGTGCAGCATAAGGACACAAATTCAAGAATGCCCACACAGATCTTCTAAGTTAGCTTGCTTGTGGTGACAGAACACCTGAGTGACAGTGCAAGGACAACCCAAAGTCCTCCCTTACAGCATGCCAGACCAATAATTGTGAGGGATAAGCTTTGAGATACCTGGAGACAAATCTTTCCACATGCTGGCGTAGCTCTTGATGTGGAACATGCAGCTAATCTGGAGGTCAAGAGAGAAAATGTGTTCAGAGAGATTCTGTTGCCACATCTCAGTCGTCTAAAAATCACATGTTCAGCTTGTAGCCATGCGTGTTATGTGCAGGATGATGGCTATTTAGCACTGAAGAAATGGAAATTGTTGATTAATAAAATGAAAGCGAGAAGAGAGCTAGAGAGAATTAACTAATTTTTTTTAAAATCTTCTGCGATATTGCAGTATGACCAATGTTGCACTGCAGTCCTTGCCCTTCTGACTGAACTGAAATGAGCTGTTTTAAAACAATGAATGTGGTCTATTTGTTAGCATAATGCATACCTGTACTCTTAAGCATAAACTGTATTTCCTTGTGATGGCAGCTCAATGGTGTTGGTAAAATGACTGAATGACTCAAGCCTCGTTAAGGCTGGACTGGAGCCTATGTTGCAAAAAAACTCTTAAAAGTCAGAAATCTGAAGTCCAACACCCTCCACTAAAGGACTGAACTGCCTGTAGAAACAACTTTTGCTCCCATCTGCTCTCCTTTTGCCCTCTGCAACAGCGGCACCAAAGGCCTACATGTGGGTGTTGTGCAGTTCTGTAGTTCAGACTCTAAACAGAGCAGTTGAGTCTCTGGAGCCGTTGATCTTTCCGTAGAGCTAAATTCAGGATATATTTTATCTTTTGGAAACTGTAGTATAAACTAAGAGGCTCGAGCAAAGCTGGAGGGAATAATATCAAGATAGAGAGGAGGCATTTGTAGAGCAAAGAATGAAAAACAGTCTAATCAGATTGGAAGAGACGTTGTACCCAGTGCTGCTCACAATTAATAAGATATAGTCATATGCCTTGCTGTATTGGGACTTCATTGTGCTGTGTGTGGGTCGCTATTGTATTTAATAAATAAAAAAAAAAGTGGGGGGAGCATTGGGTGGGGAGAGGCAACAAGACTCTAATCTTTGAGAATATGCGATAGAGGTCACCCCCAGGGAGGGCAACAGACCTGGCGTAACAGCTTCTTCACTGTTTCTCAGCCTTGTCGATCAAAGCATTTCTGTTGACGTGCTAAAGTAAAAAACACAAGTTCCCTGTGCAGTGATGCTCTGTGGTGCTGTAACAGTGCCTGCCTGTGTGCTGACACTGGCCATGAGGACCTTTATTCAGATTAAAGGATTATTGAGTGGTGCACAGTTCAGCTCAGGATTTTGAGAATGCAACATACCTTGAAGGTTCTTAGTTGTGGACAAATGAACTTCGTCTTGTTACTGGTGGTGCTGTCTGACTAAGAGGTTAATTGGCTGTGGATGAATGTAGCAACTGGATTTCAGTCAAGAAGGCAAACTTTAGAAGTTGAGAGGCTGTAATGCATAAATGGTATATGTAGCAGTAACATGTTCTGGTAAGTGAGAACATGTAGCTTCATCATTATTAATAATTAGAACTATTTGTAAATTGACTTGCTTTCCTGGGGAGAGACTAGTTTTAGGGTTTTATTTTTATTTTTTAACTCTTGGCCAAACTCGAAATACAAATGTAAAATATCAAGGATTTGGTATTCAGTTGATTTAGCTCTTTCAGCTCTAAAGGTTGGTCTCGGTAGTTAGACCTCAGCTCCTGGGAGGTGCCCCATAGCTGTGGCATCTCCCTTTTATCTTGTACTTGCTCAGGAGGGAAGGGGAATGGGAGATGTTGTGCAAGATGTCTGGGCAGCAGAGAAGAAACAGGACCCTAAGATGGTTAAGGTCATCTGTCACAGAGACAGTGCGTTCAAACAAATGTAGATTAATGTTGAACTCATCCAAAACTGAAGAGCTGCTTCTGCTTGAAAAAGAATCAAAGCCTTTTTGTTTTGCATTGGCTTGGCACAGATTTTTTGTTTAGGCTTTGCTGAAGGAAAGTTATAGATCTGTGTACCTTTCAAATGTTCCCCCAGAAAATTTCTCTGAAGAAATAGGGTTTTTTACTGAAAAATTCTTCAGCCTGATCTGTCACTCCAGTCTAGCAACTTTCAGAGCCATGTAAAAACATGCAAATCTCTGTCCTAATATCTACACAATCTAAATATATAAATAGATAAGGGGTAGGCAATGCAATGAATCTGGTAGTTGCCTGACGCATCTTTGTCAGATAAACAAGTCACACTTATTTGAAGTTTTACATTGTTTTGACAAACTTCTACACTTGACGCCGAAGCTTTTGGGCTTGAACCCGAACCCCTGACTCTCCAAAGCCTGCCTAAGAGTAGCAGAGACGGTAATACCAAAGGAAAAGTCAGAGAGAGCCTGAGTGCCTCTGATAGGAGAGTCCGGGGGAACAAATACTTCAGAGAGGTCTCTGCCTAAACGTATTGGTCAGGACGTCCCATGCAAGGGCTGGTTCTCCGTGCCCCAAACAGCTGTGCTTTGCGGTGGACTGGGCATGTTGTGTAGCTGAGAGAAGGCTGGAGGGCAGCATAGAGGAACAAGCTGAATTGCTCTTCCTGTGCTGGGATGAACTGCCCTTACAGAGACCTGTGAACGGTAATACTGCCTCAAAGGCTGAAAGTACAACTATTTGATTTTGCTGTGGCTGAGTAAAATAGATTGTGGAAGACATCTGCTTTGGAAATGTATTTGGCACAATAAATAACATTTACATGACTCTTCCCATGCTGTGATATTTACTGTTGGTTTGGGTTTTTTTTTTTTTAACCTGTATCCTTAGCTAACCTTGTTTGAGACTGAGATCAGCTGCCTTAAAGAGACAGCTCATACTCTCCTTTCCTCCTCTGAGTACTGGTTTTATTATCACAAGAGTGCTACAGAGACATATGGCATTTTGCAGTCACTTCCAGATTGTGACTCAAAGGGATTTACAATTTGATCCCTGATCCTAAATTGAATTTTTCAATAACCATCCATTGGGTCTTGCAGAGCCACGGCAAAGTGAGTGACGTGCTCTAATGTTTTAGGGTTTAAGTAAATATAGAACAAGGGAAAACAAGAATAGCAAATACCACCCCAAACTTCAACCCCCACCAAAGGACCTGAACAGATGAGGAAAACAGCAGTGAGTGCGTGTGAAATGCTTATTGTTACCTCTGTATTTTTTTGCTCATTTAAACAGAACACATATACAACACAAATTAATTAATTTGTAGGCTAAAATCTAGGAACTGTGGAATAGAGAGCCATGTGAAGATGAATGCTAAAAAGCAAGTTCCAAGAAGAAAATGGAGGAATGAGAATCCAAAGTTTTGAATTTTGGATTGTATCTATGTATTATGAACAATAGAAAGTCACGTAAATTTTAGTGTTGCTTTTTCAGAATATTTTGGCAATGACCTTGACATTTTGGTTTGAGTTGCATAAATGTTTAATAATCTTGTATGGGTTTTTTTGATTTAATATTAACTTTTTGACATAATAGTTGACAATATGACCCCCTGGAGAAGCAAAATGGAGGCTACAAATAAGAACCCTGAATTAGTACAAGTGATCATTTTGGGGAGTCTGGCTCATTATTTTTTCCCATGTGGTTTGCAACATTGGGAAGTTACTTAAGAAAATAATTGCTACATGTTGTAGTTGCAACATCCTCCTCCACTAAAACACCTTGAGATGAAATTAACCTACCAATAATAAATATATACAGGGAAAAGATCATTGTAATGGAAGAAACCAGTAGAAAAAAGGCTAATAGATGTGGGTGTAAGTTTCCTGCCAGGTGTGTGTGGGGAAAAAGCAGTCACCTACAGAATGCCTTTCTCTGCTTTCTTCTCAGCTTTGGAGTTATTGTTTTATTCCTTCTTTTGCATCTTCTGGGCTGCTCTTTTCCTAGCTCTTCTGTTCTGTATTTGCTGGTGTGCCTGCCCTTACCTGTCAGTGCCTTGTTTTTAACAGAAAACTATCTTCCGTGAGGCTCTGGTGTTGCTGCCATTGAGAAAAATCTTCAGGAGAAGAACTTGTCCTCTTCAATGCACTTTTCCAAGCGTTGTTGATATAAACAACCTTCTGACATCCTTAAGGTTTCTCAGTTTTTTAGAGCCTTTCCATCTTTATTGATATCGTGGTTCCCATTAATATCAGCTACTTTGTGCCATTGCTAGACTATGTGTGACCTTCCTATGCTACCTTGATCTCCTCTGTGCAGAAATTCTCCCGCTGCAAAAGCTGATATTCAAATAAACTGTAAGTGACAATGATGACCACGTGTATGTGTAACAGCAAAGTGAACCCTTCCATGCATCCTTGTATGCTTGATATGGGCATGAGCAAGATACACATCCAGCTGTTCCTGAACAGCACTTACACAGTGTCAAGCCCTTCTCCGTTTCTCATGCTGCCCTGCCAGCAAGAGCTGCCCACAAGAGTTTGGGAGGGGACACAGCCATGACAGCTGACTCGAGCTGGCCAGAGGGTTATCCCAGACCATATGACGTTGTGCTTAGCAATAAAAGCTCAGGGAAAGGAGGAGGAAGGGGGGATATTCAGTTATGGCATTTTTTTCCCCCAAGTTGTTGTTACACGTGCTGAGTCCCTGCTTTCCAGGAAAGTGCCTAGATACCTGCCTACCAACAGGAACTAGTGAATAAATTCCTTTTTTAGCTTTTTATCTTTGCTTCGCCTGTTAAACTGTTGCCATCTCAGCCCATCAGTCTTCTTGCTTTTGCCCTTCTGATTCTCTCCCCCATCCCTCCTGGGATGAGTGAGTAGCTGTGCGGGGCTTAGGTGCCTATTGGGGTTAACCCACCACAATGCCTCGTGTCCAGATATAGAAATACTGACCAACTAAAGGAGCTGGGATACTATATAGGCGTGTTAAAATGAAAAATAGGAAAGGGGATTACAAGAAGGAGTAATGCTATGGAGTCTTTAGCCATCAAGGGCTGGACACGTTATTGCTATCAGGTGCTCTACGGACCTGGGCATTATCTTGAGTGTGGTTGCAGAACAGAAGGATTTAATAGATTAGGTGACTGTAGGTCTAATTCCCTCCTTTGACTGATGAATTTAAAGCATGTCTGATGGACCAAGACTCACAGCAAATGTACTCAGATCCTTTTGCCCCATTCTTGCCAGCTTTCTGCACTGATAGCACTCCAGCTGCCAGCCGTGCTGCAGGACAGTGGTTAAAAACTGCTGGGCTTTCCTTCAGTAAGAGGGGCTGCTGTTTGCCTGCTGAGTAGTAGGAAGTGATATGTATTTCTTTTTGCCACAAGTTATCACTGTTGTGGGCAGATGTGTGATATTATTTTCCTTTTCTGAGTAATGACTTTTATTTGCATGCTTAGAATGGCACAGCACGTTGATGTAAGTCTCACCAATCCTCCTTCTTCTTCCCCTCTGCCTGTTTACCCAAATCTGCTCCTGGCAAGTAACTATATGGGGATTTTAAACACTTCAGGGTTTTCTCTTCTTGTCCGCACTAGCCTTTTCCCCTACCACCCACAACTTTCCTTTTATTATTTCAGTAAAGGAAAATACCATGTGGAGATATGTATTATATTGCTGAATATTCTTTTTTTTTTAATTGTCCTTTGTCAGTGAAGAACAAAAGGCAGTAGAGGAGCATGGAGTGTTTGTTTTAGCACAGAATCATGCCAACAGAGCATGGACTCAGATTTCTGAGGGTTCGTATAGGAAAGAACATGATACTCTGCTTTGTTCTTTCTGGTCAAATGTGGCTGGGATTACATTTGTCCCAAGTGACATCACTGGGCCCTTTAAAAAGTGAGGCTAAAGGTCAATGGACGTGTGAAATGAACAGTATCCTTTTTATCTTTGTGTCTCTTTCTCTGCCTACAGGTTGCACCTATATTTTGCAAGTGTACCACAAATAACCATGTTGTATCTCTTGCCATGGACAAGTCAAAGACGGCAGATCCTAGAGCTGCCCACCCAGATTTTTTGGCTGTGCTAATTAGAGAGGAATGTTCAGAGAACAAGATGTTTTGTGAACAGTTTTGTCTGTCACAACACTGACCAATTGCAGAGAAATGCTTTTCGGTTATCCTGCTTGTTAGATATCTCACACGGCTCCTGAGTCATGCAGGCAGTGATCGCTGTGTTTGGAAAAAGCAGTGAGGGGAAGGCTGGTGACATGTGGGCAATGAAACAGTATTTGTGGAAAAAGCAGTGGCAAGTGACCTCTTGGGTATCTCCCCTACACATAAACAGAATTTTTAGACTCAGGATTGTTTGTTGTGATTAAACCTGGCTATTTCCCCTGTGTTGTCATCTCCCCCCCCCCTTTCCCCCAGTTTCCTTGGAAAAATACTCCATTTATCACAACTAGAGATTTCTGGGAACGTATCAGTTCTGATCAAACTTACCAAGAACATTCTCAAAACCAGGATGACTTGTAGGGAGAGTTTGAGAACTGACTACAATAATTGTTTGAGTTTGCATGCTTGATTCGTATGACAAACTTAACTATGTGATGACTGTTTTAGAGACCTTCCCCTCTGCCCCTCTCCCTTTAAAGGTCTAGTATCATTCTGGTGCAGAATGGAAACACTTCAAAAATCTTGAAAAATGGCGTTGCAATACCAAGAGCATTTCCCTCTCTGATCTGGCTGAGACTGGAAATCCCAAAAGAAGGTGATATAAGATGTAGGCCACATAATGCTCTCACGGGATGTGATGTTTTCAAGCTGCCTATGTTCCGTGTGCAGCTAATCCATTTCCACTGGCATTGTGGCTGCAGATTAGGCAGGGTGCATCCGCACACATGCGTTACATTTTGTAGGGCAGAAACAGTCCTATGGGGCTGACAGTCTTCTTGTTTGCTGCTCTGGCCAATACAGCTCTGCATAAAAATCCAATGTGGGTGAATGTCGGTCATTTGATGAAAGGCTTAGCTCTCACAGAAGTTAGTGTAATTCTTGACTGTATTTAAAAAAAACCTTTTTATTTCTTTTGTGGAGAAGCATCCTATATCATTAGGTCTCAACCTGTGTTAGTCCAATAAAGGCAATTATTTTTCCCTATGGCAGAAAGTCTGCTCAGTATTTGGCAACTGCCCTTGGAGCATATCCTTGGAGCAGATGGCTGCTTGCCTGCCAAATAAGATACAAATTAGATTTCCAGATGACTGAATGATGGTGGCAGGAAAGCAGTCATTCATCTTGACTCCTCCTCTATTGAAAATCTGGTTATTCAGCGAGAACATAACTGCTCATCGTTAGTGCGTGCGCTCTGCGCAGCCAAGATATCAGTGGATGGGCCCCATTGGGAGAAGGTGGGGTAAGTTAAAAGGAAATGCTTTGCTCTTTGTAAACATTTGGTTTATAATGAATACCAAATCTGTCTTCTACATGAGCGAATTGCCAATCCTGATTTAGTCCGTTAAGAAAGCAAGGAATTAGTATAATAGATCAACAGTCCTGATACCCTGTCTCCATCAGCGTCCTGCACTGGCTCATAACTAGGCTGAGCTCCTCTGCAGCAGGAGGATAACTGGGGAACTGTACTGTGCAGCAGATTTATTTATGATCAGCTTTTAAGTTCAGGCACCAACTCCACATTAGCTGCATTTGCATGTCTGTGATCAAACTATATGGGAGTGCACTCTGCTTGGCCCAGGAGGACAGGCAAGCAACCCAGTAACCTGTGCTTACATATTGATTCTTTCTGTATTTCAAATAAGATGCATCTTTATATTTGAACATGGTTGATTCAACATAGTGAAAGGTGAGCAGGTGATTGCTGACAGGTAAATGTAAGGGCTGGACTTCAGTTCTGTTCCAAAACCCTTGGAAACGATCACAGACTCGCTGTGCACTTGTGAAGTGGAGCCAGATTCCACTTGGAACTTCGTGTTCTAGCTAGATAACTGGGAAAAAAAAGCAATGAATGCAAAAAACATTTGAAAACAGAGTTAGGGGGAAAAAACAGAATATTTTTTTTTCATGGTGGAAAAACAAATACAATAGAACCACTAGTATACTCAGTTGAACAACTGTGTTTCCAATGAAGTTAACAGTTATACTGGTACACTTGTGAAGGGAATCTGGCTTAGCACAGAAGCCAGGGGCTAGATCTTCACTTGATGCAAGCAGATGTGGTTTCTGTTGAAGTCCATGAAGTTACGCTAGTCTGCAAAAATGGAGAAAACTGGCCTCAGGACAACTACAGTCTAGGGATGCTTCTGCTATTCCGTATGCAAAATGCAGCTTTCTCTGTGTCTTTATCTTTTCTTCCTTTCATATAAATAAGGGGGAGAGAAAAATTTCTAAGCCTGCACTAATTTAGTAAATCTAATTTTTAATATTCTTTTCTTCCAGAGATTATTTCTTTCTACTTTGTGTAGCAATGCGTATATAGCTATAAAAGCAACTGTGTGAAAGCTTCTGTGCAGCAGAAAAAAAGACTACCTTAAAAAGATAGAGTTTTTGCATCTGTATCTCAAAATGGTTTGTCAGTTTTCTACCCTTCATTAAAAATGCATTACCTTCCGAGGCTGTTCTTCGACCTAAAGAGACTTAAAGCTAAAGAAGCACATACAGTTATTTAAATTTTAAAGAAGAAATCTAGAGAGGATGAGGCTGGAGTCAGAACAAAGATTTTCAGTAGGGTCAGCATCACTCGGACGTGCTGTGCCGAGGGTAGCGGGGGAGTGGGTTGCTGAGACTGAGTGGAGGAGTAGCAGGGAGGGCTCAGCAGCCTTCGGGGTGGGCGCGGGGCCTGGGCAAGGGATGGACAGCTGGGTGACCATGGAAGCTCTGCACAGGGGACAGAGCTAGGAGATTACAGCAGGATGTCAGAGACTAGCAAAGGCATAGATAAGTCAAAATGTTTAATAATAGCTAGTATGGAAGAAGAGGAGGAGGAGTCAGCAGGGTTTGGGGAAGGTATGTGAGGTTTGGGGGGGTTCTCTCTTCTCCACCTTTTTCTACACAGCTTTTTCTCCCCTGCTGTTTCCCCTCTCCTGCAAGGAGGGGTTGTGTGATGGAGTGGCAAGGCCAAAGTGAAGTTCCACAGGAGGGTCCTGGAGAATCAGGCTTTCTTCTCCTGCTTGTGCTTGGGATGGTGCTGCACATGAAGGTGGCAGCAGCTGTTGCTGCTGGTGGGGCTGCCTTAACGTCCGTCAGCAAAAGCAGAACTGTGCTGGCAAGAGGCCTGCTGTGATGGTCACAGAAGAATCACACAGTGGCAAAGCAGGGTGGTTTGCCACCCCAGGCTGCATCCTATTTTTTGTGTATAGGTTCTCTGGAAGAGACTTCAAAGTTTGGCTGTGCTCTAAAAAGAATCTAGAAGGCCTTTAAAGTTTCCGTGTCTGTTATTTCTCAGAAAAATGTGCTCAGCTTAGAAGTAAAAGAAGATTCCCTGTCCTGCTGTTTCTTTGAATGTTCGAGCTGAGTTTTTTTCTCTGGCTTTCACCTGTAACAAAGGCATACTGCCCTATATTTAGACCCTCTGAAGCTGTATCTGCATTTGTTGAACAGATATGTTTTTTTTCCTGGTCTCACCTAACATTTGTTTATGTTAAAATCTTAAAATAAACAAAGTGATTACCAATTTGGGTGTATTTAGCTAGCTGAGAGAAATCCACAGGTTGTCCAGTGTTAATTTTCAATAGTTCTTCTGTGTAAAATACATATTGCTACCAATGCACTAGAGATTTAAAAAGAACTAAATAAGACTTCTGAAAAGACTCTTTTTTCCTTGTCAAAGCAACACCAGTATCACTCCATTGCCTGAAAGCAAACAGCCACATTGATTCAGGGTCAAAAAGAACTCACTTTAGTTTACTTCCCTTAGCTGTATTGGCTCTGAATTGGTATCACAATAAAAAGCCAGTGGTAGCCTAAAATCAATAAGCCTAAAATCACTGCACTGAAATCTAGAAGCCTAACAGTCACTACATAAAGAAAATGCATCTGAAGCTAAGTCTGTGTCCTCACAGAATCTGTTCACCTTGGAAATATTAGTGGATTTATTTCCTATTTTGCAAGGTTGATAAGAGGTTATTGGGTTTTTATTTTAATATCTTGATGCGGCAGCTGAGGCATAAAAAGTATGAGACCCATCTGTTGTAGTGCAGCTTCTGTGGCACAGATAGCATTTCAACTAAAGCTTCTGGAATTTCTATTTTTACCTTCCTATAGCACCTCTAGCATCCAAGGCCTGAAATAGTCACTCTCGTGGTGTACGCTGCCTGCATACAATCAGTATGCACATCTCCACACACTGCTGGTAAAAGCTGTTTTGAGAGCAGCACACGGGCAATATGCAGACAGGGAAGAGGAATTTTTCAGCAAAGCTACTTTTCAGAAATCCTGTGGAACCTTTAACTTCCCATGAACATTATTTATTTATTCATTCATTCATTGACTATTTCACTTTAATCCTCCCTCCCTTTTGAGGCAAGAATCTTTACAGTCAAATGACACATGCGGAAATCCTGATATGGATCACCAGGGTGAATTGGTGCTATGTACAGAATTATATGAATATTTAGAGATGGTGAAAGGTCAGTGTAACTGGAGAGAGCCTGGCTGCCCACTCTGTAAGAGAAATCTATCACCTAAAATAACTAGGAGATGTATGGCACATGTTTTATTGCATAGTTTTGTGTTTCTCTTCTTTGTTACGAGTCAGGTGAGTGCCAGTTACTACACGGTCCTAGGACGTACTGTGCTTCCTTGGGTCTGAGGACCTGATTATAGTTGAGACTAGATGCTGGAGCTTCTCCACATCTGTCTTCATGCTCATAAATCAGAGCTTCACTGTACGCCTAACCCTTCAAATCCCTTCTCTCCCATAGTAGATTTTTCATGTCAGTGCTGAGCTTTCCTCCCAGACTCCCCCACTCCTCTCTCTCATCATTTGTTAACCCGTATTAGAATGAATCTGCCCTAGTGATCGTGTTCTGGCCAATGTTTTCATGCTTGCTTCAAGCAGTCTCAGGTCTATTTTAATTACTCTCCTTTTGGTAATTACTGTCTCTGTCTTCATGTGCTTTTGTTCTTCTTTCCTCACTTTGCTGATTTAAGCCTTTGAAAAGGGGTTTTGATATTTTGCAACGTCAGACAGAAGTCTGTTGATCAACTAATATTGTTTCAGCTCCTTGGTGAATTGCAGTTTCTCTCTTAAGCTATTAAGAAAAGCAAGAAAACTTCGTATTTTGTATTAGGGCAAAATTGTCCAACAGTTCACAGGAAGGAGTATCCATCACTTCTACCTGTTTACAAAAGTTAAGTGTCTGTCATTTTGATAGGGAACAATAAGAGAGGACAGATAGCAAGGACATCTCAGTAGAAGTTTATCCTCAAAATTAAAGTCTAAATGATGTGGAAGTATTTGTCTTACATTTTTACAGCCACTTGAATGCAAAAAAAAACCCCAAAGCCACAAACACCCCCCACCCCCTTAAGATTGCTTTGCCATGCATGCATGAGAAAATTAGAAAATTGTAAGTTTCATTTAAGGCTGTCATTATCTGTTCAGTTAAAATCTAAAAATAGTCTTGCAAAAGGTGGATGTTTTGTGTTTGGATCTAATTTCAGTTAAAATTGGATCAAGTGAGACTGGATAGATTATTGTACAGACTGTCAGATGGGCAAAAGATGGAGTGGATTCCATAAATAACCTTAACTGGTCTTCTGCCGCCTATCTTTGTGTGATGTGAATTGTATATAAATATTCTATTTTAATGTGCTTGTAAGAGTAATGATGTAGCCAGAATGATGTCTAGGCTGTGATGCTACTTGAGGCATTTTTATGTTTAAGAAGAGAGAGACTATGGTTTGTTGTATGTAGACTGTGGTTAAAATGGACACGTTTGCAGGTATGGCCCTTATGTCATGCACGCGGAAGATGCTGATGACATTCTCAGTTTCTTGCAGAACGGAAGCTTAGACAACTGTAGTAATAGATGTGCTGTAAATCATTTTCTTTAGAGCTTTGTGTTTGCTTGATGATACTCTGACAAGTGACCTGCTATTAGTATTTCTTATAAGAACCTCAATCAAAACTATCAGTTCAGGAAGAAAGCCTGTATAGCCTATTGAGCTAGGCATTTTAGTGATGTATTCTTAATGCATTGTAAGGAAAAAGAAAAGAGTGTATTTGGGAGAAGTAGAGGGAAGGCAGAAGGCTTTGATTCATACTTTGGTTTCCACTGTTCTCATCGTTAATTGCCAATCAGTGAGACCCTGTAGCCGGTAGCTACTGTAAACCTGTTCTTAAATACTATGGAGTATGCTGAGTCTTTCATCAGGGACAGATAATCTTATATCTAGCTGCTAAGATTGTTTTTTTTTAATCTTCCTTCTTAAACTTTTGGTGTTGCTGCCTGTGAGCTACAGAATACTGAGCTAGATAAACCAAAAGCTTGAGTGAAGTACAATAAATAATAGCTAATTGATACCTTTTTTATGCTTGGTCAGTGTTGGTCCCTGCTTCATATACTCTCTATATAACAGCATCCATTTCATGTTCTTTGAAGCCTCTGAACAGAGGGGGGAGATCATCTTATTCTCAATGGTTTGCTTTTTTTTTAAATTTAATTCAGCCATAAGTTTCTTATTAAATGTTTATCCTAAATGGTACTGCTACAAGCTCTTTGCCCAGCTTGCACAGATTGTCACTCCGATTAATAATTCTAGTTCTGTACCTAGTGTGATACAGATAGTAGATGCTAGCAGCCACTCCAGTTACGCTATTCCACTCCTGTCTCTGATGCATCATTTAAAGGCTAGCCTTTTCTCTGGGTTATGCCATTTCAGATTTTAGTCCTGAAGTGTTTGTGCGGTTGCTTGATTTCTTAAAAAATCATTCACTCCTGCTCTAATGCTATAATTTGCCAGTTGTCTCAAAAGCTAATTTTTTTTGCCAAGGAATGCAAAATTTGCAGATGTTATTTGTTTGTTCTTTGAATCTTGACCACTGTATCTGTTTACAGGTGCAGTATCTCCAGAGGGCTGACAGCTGACCACGCCTTGCCAAGGGAGTAGGGGTGACTGATTTTACGCACATAACTTGCAGGTTTTTGGATGTCAGCAAATGTCACTGTGAATGATCTTTTCTCTGGTATTTATTTATTTGGAAACATTTCTAGATTTTCATATTACTTTCTACATTTTTTGTTGGGAATAACTTTTTTTTTGGTGGTTTCTTCAGTAATGGAAATTTTCCTCAATCATTCTGCTACAAACAATCATTCCAGGTACCTGATGCTGTTTCTACTGAAACACCTCTGGAAATCCGTATAATCCCAGTGGCATTCATAACAACTGATGTCTGCTAAATGGGATTGTAAGGAAGAGCTACTGTTGGTAAAACTCTACATGCCAAAATCTGTTTAGTTCTGCCTTTTAAGGGAAGCCCAGAAAATGCTGAGTTTTGTTAAGCTTGACAAAGTAACAACTCGCTCCCCAACCAAGTGCAACTAGGTTGATCTGTTTTAACAACATTGTTGGAAAGAGTACTTTGATATGTTTAACAGTTGCTAGTTTAAACGCACATTTTCTTCAGAGTATGCAGAAACCTACGCTCTGCCCTACTACCTGCAGGTTTTGTATGTTACTGTCTGTACTTTTTGACCTCTACAGAGAAAGTAAGTTCTATGCGCTTTAAAAGAACCGTGTTTGTGTATCCCATTCCCTTTGGGTTATCTGCTTGGCTGACATGAGTTAAGGTAGAAAATCACAAGGAAACGCGTAGCTAGGCTCTAGAAAACGACAGAAGTATTGATTAGGAACAGCCTTTCCTGACAGCATCATTACTACACCAAACCCCAGGTTGGAGAGATCCTAGTGACTGAAAATGCTGCCTGAAGCAAGAAAGTGAGCAAACAGATTGTGAGCTAACTGCAGCTGATAAAGAAATACAGGAACAGCAAGTGTCTGTCTGACCCAAGCAAAGATGGGAGTCAGCTGATCTTACCATCATTAGCGACTGAGCTTTTGTAAGAAATTTTTGTGTAAAGGTCCTTTGTGTTAAGCTAGTATCCAGAATTTAAGGATCCTTTCGATCATTATGTAAACTCTGTCTTTGAATGAAAGCTGAATTTTTGCCTAGATAACATTATAACTTCCCATAGAAAGAGGTCTAAAAAAGTGGTGTGTCTATTAGCTTGCTGGCCAGGTTGTAACAAGGCTGACATGCAGCAGGACCCTGCTGTTTTCAGGCAAGGGAGGTACAGAAGCTGTGGCTGTTCCCTAATGGGTGTGTTAGAGACAGAATGAAAGAGTCCCAGGCACAGTTACACCGGTAACAGCCTTCCTGTTTTATTCCTCTTCTGCTGCAGAACATGATTGCTGTAGTGCTCACGTTTCTTGCACTTTCATCCACATGATTCTTCCTCCCTTATGTAAAACTTATTCATTGACACCAATGGCTTGGTCTGCTTACCTGCTTTTCACGACACACCAGATGTTATTCCCAAGAACATATATCAGTCTCCTTATGCTTCTGTTCAGTTGGATGTGCTTGTTTGGGGTTTTGTCTTAAATACAGAATGAGCTTCATAATATTGAGTGGGGGTGGGCTTCATCACAGATTTGGCACATCCATGAATAGTTAGAAATTCACAAATTATGGTTTCCTGCCAATATTCATAAAACTGTGGTTCTACTTAATTTTTCCTGGCTCCTGATTTACTGAGACTAGTTTATTCCTTTTTATTGTTCCCTTCATTTGGAATTTGCAGTATTAATCAAATATTGCAGTTGTCTCTTCTGCACCTGTCTGTTCTGCTACTTCCCCCCCCATTACGAACACTTGGATGCACAATGTTCTTACTTCTAACGAGGCTTCACATTGCTTTTTTTTTTCCGAGTTTGTTCATTCAACAGAGAAACAGAAGTCTCGTCTGGTATTACTCATGGAAAATTTTATTGCTACTGCACCATAGTCATGATTGAGCCTATGTTTTCTATTGATTAGAATTTCAAGTTTTTGAGAAAAATATATACCACTCTTATCTGAGATTGGAGGACAGCCAATATCGCAGAACAAAGCAGCTTGATTCCTGGTAAGGCTAAGTGCTTTGGACAGACCTCAGCAAGCTTCCCACCTCTGCAGAACGTAGAGAGAATAAAGCATTTCCAGTGCTGCCACTCTGGACCCTAGAGCAGCTTTTGTTGAATTAGAATTTAGAACCATATATGAGAATTCATTTACTCAGTAAATTAAATGCTTTTATGTGAGCCTGGGTATATTTAGCTTGGTTAAGAGGCTCCCACAGTAGTTAAAGTACTACTTCGCCCCCCCCCCCCCCCCCCCCATCATCCTATTCCTGTTGTCACTAATATCTATAAATCTTAATTGAAATTACAGAGCTGACAAAATGTGCTAGTCTGTAGTCAGCTGGGATAAGAAGCGACTGTCTGGTCCTGGGCCAGCAGAGGAATCCACAGTATTTAACCGTTTCTAATTGCACAGTATCAGCGCTTTAAGGTTTGAAACAAGATTGTCACACCTCAAAGTTAAAGTAAAAGGCAGGGAACGACACACGTAGGAAAAGTTCACTGCTCAGGACTCTGTACACAGTGGGTGGCTCTGAATACTAACCCATTAACAGACAAGGTGCTTTTTATTGAAATCCTTATTTCTTCTGACTGCATATTACTTAAGAACTTACTTATTTTTAGAGTTAACTCTTGGAGAAGATTCTATCTAAAATGAGGATCTTTGTATTAAATCACTGCTTGAATGATGCTGAGGTTGATGCCAGGGAACTGCAGAAAATACTTGGTACCTAGTGAATCACTGTAACCTTCTGGTATGGAATTGATGTAATGTTTAATTTTTTGCTGATAAGTTTGTGGGCTGAGGTGCCATGGCCAAAAGGAGTTGTAAAATGAAGGATTAGGACTTTGTGCAGAAATTAAGATGGTTTATTCCAACAGAGAAGGAAAAATTCTGAATGACCCACACTGGAGTTCTGACCTATTTAAATGACATAATTTCAGCTGTGCCCACGTAGCTCTTACTCTCATGCCTCCACATTCCCATTACAACGAGTACATCCATCTGTCTGCAGCAGGGATATGACCCTGCTAATCTGGTTATGAAACTCAGCGTTCTCTGCAGGTGGGGGAGGGTGGGTGTGGGGGGAGTGTCAGGGGGGCAGTCCTGCAAAGAATTACTCTGCCTTGATTATTTTGTTTTTAGCTAAAGTTTTGGGTCAAGAATGCCTTTTGGACTAATTCTTATCTGTCCCCTAGAGCTCAATTTAACTTTTACGGCAAATACCACCTTTGCTGTGCCTCCTGCTCTGTTTGCAGCTTTTAATATCTCTGTAAGACTCAGCAAAATTAGAAGGTTTGTTTCTTGTGTTGCTCTGCTATTTGAACTCTTATTGGGACACTCTGCAGGCTCCACTGACAGAAGGTGCCTTCTTTGTGCCCATGGCTTTATAATACACTGGGTATATTTAATACCCCCCCTCCCTGATGTGGTCTGAGGGCTTTAGCTAGCTGTCGCCATCTTCCTGAGGAAAAAAGGGCTCTAGGGAGAGACATGCTAGACTGATGGTGAGAGAGGGGGGAGGCTTTCAGATACTCTGTGTGCAACCTGTCAACAAAGAAAATCACCAAGAAGCTAGAATAAGCAGGAAGAGTCTCCACAGACTTGACAGGTGAACTCCTGAATGAGCTGTAAAGTGCTTTTTAGCTCTTCTGTGCATTGGTGTTTAGGATGGTAACTGCTCTTGAAGATGAGCACTCTTTCTGCCTTCTGGTGTCTTCTAGTGTTCACCCAGAACACTGAGGAAGGTGTGAGGAAAGCGCAGTTCTCAGGCTTTGCTTCAAGAAATTGGGGCACTTGGGCTCAATCAGCCCAGAGGCTCTGCTTCAAAGGAGAGCAGTCTTTATAAGCAAACGTATAAAAAACTCGCAGTATTCCACGGAGGATCATACAGATTTGAAACAGATTCCAGAATTTAAATTATCGGTTTCAAGGCTCTGTGAAAAAGTCAATGTGTCTACATTGTTCTGGTGGACTGTGAGAATTCCATATGTTCTGTGTGAAATGTTGCCTGGTGTTCCCCTGTGAGAACCTCAGAATGGGTACAAAGAGGGGCCAAGTCAAAAGACCATGTCAGCGGAGAGGTTATCAGAAGGTGAAAAAAGGGAAGGTGCATACAGTATCCAGCTGGTAAGCCAGTGACCTTATTCCAGTCCCACTTGGTCACAGAATATAACCATGAAGGCAAGAGCAGTGGTTACAACACCATACAAGACAAATCTTTTTTGAGAGGTGTTGCTGTTCATAGACGCATCTTCCTCAGATAAATGTGGGGGGTTTTTGTTTTTTGGGTTTTTTTAGTAAAACATGCAATATACTTTTACTTAAAAGAAGTAATAATTACTAAATAATAATTTAAATTGATGACTAAATTTTAAGAGAGGTTCTTCTGTTATGTATTAATTGTGGGTCTTAAGAAGGCTCGCAAGTTCAAAGGAACAATTTTTCATATGTCACTGTATACATCTAAGTATAAGATTGATACAGATCTAAGAAAAAGTACAGATGGGTTGGATAGATGAGTACAAATTAAGCGTTCTTATGCCTTATATCATAACAATTTACTTTCCCAATAAGCACTTGGGATGATAGTCTTATAAAGCCATAGGATTAATTCTTTACTATTTCTTCTTACAGTGCATGCTTCAATGCATTAGTGAAGAACTGCATGAAAAATGTAGATTAAGAATGGTGGTGATATTCCTGAAGTCATACATTATTTATTAAGTCATGCTTCTTGAATTCTGAACTGGCATCAGCGACAGGAGACGTATAGAAAATGGACTTTATGGGTATAGTAAGACAATTGACTCTGCTGTCGTCTCAGATTCTTATTTGCCTAAAACAGTTTTGCTTGGAGACAGCAAAGCTTTTCAGTTGTGTTCCTTCTCCAAGGCCTATGCTCTTATGGAGCCAATTTCTCCTGTTGTATGAGGTTTTTCTGAGGGACTGAGTGGTTGTTCGTTGTTTTCATGTTCAGGAGTCTTAACTACTTGTTTGAAGCAGCCATTACCTTTCATCCTTGGTGTTTCCTGAAGACTTTCAGGCATCATTTTATAACATTTTTTCCTCTGACTCTGATTTCTGATGCTTAATGAAAGAAGACTACTGCAACCACTCTGTGCACCTTCTCTGTCACTTCAGTCAGGATCTTTTCCTTAGTTGTTTATGTTACAATACACTCCGTGCTCTATCTGGGCTTGACAGGCTTTCCTTTTTTACCTTTTTATTGGGAAACTGATTTGCACACAAGTCAGACCTAGATTTTGCTGTGTTGTAGTTTTGTCTAATGCTTTAAGGAGGTGATCTTCCACACATTAATCCTGCAAAAGTGAGTACAGCTGTTATAAAAATGCACAGATTACTCTATTCCACTACAAGGGAAAGGAAAGATTTATTTAACTGTAATCCTTTTTTTTCCACCCCTCACTACTTTTTGTCATTCAGAAGGAACTCCAGAGTTCTGTTTCAGTCAGGAGCTTCGTAATAATAGAAAAACATAGTTCCTTATATGATCCAGCAACCAGTTCCTTTCAGTAGTAATATGAATGCAAATTAAGACCGTACACAGGTTTACTAAGACCACCCTAATAGTGCAAGATTACTATAATTTTTAACTCCTTTTGTATTGTTAAGAAGGCTCTTGGTCTCACTGCTTTTTTCACATCACAGCAGCACTCTCTTTTGGTGTCACTTTACCTGCTTCTAAATAGAGCAAAACCAGTTCTGTTCTTTGTTTTGAACATGGAGAGTGTTTTACACAGCACAGTACTAAAATGTAGGGATTTGAATATGAAGTTTGCTTAGAATTTCAATAGGGTTCAATTTTCATTAAATCTGTCCTAGTTGAAATCTAATGTGATGTATTCTTTCATGATTTTGCATCCTAAATCAAGAGTTATTTATGCTGAAATGTGAAACTTTGAAGCTTCTGTCAAATGTGACAGTATATATATAGATTTAACCAGTAGCTTGGCAAATACTTCTAGAACAAGAACTTTGAGTCTGAGAGTGGCTGCTGAATTGCTCAGATTCCATAAAGTTAAGGAAGCTGAAGGAACTTTTTGACTCCTTTCTTGTAAGTGATTTTGTAAAGAGAACTTTTTCCTCTGCCATTGCTATCCTTGATAGATCTGTTATAAAAGTTAAAACATTTATCAAAACTGCCACAGATCCTGTGACCCGTAGAAGAAGGACTATCAGACCTTAATTGCAATAGCTGTGTAATTTCAGAACTTCCTTTCCCTTGTTCACCTACTCTCTGACCTTTATGTCAGCTTCTAATTTCCTTCTGTAATTGACTCTTTCTAGTACAGGAAACTATAGCAGCAGATGCATCTTCTTCATACAGTGGAAGATCCAAACAATGCTGTGAAATGCCTAAGCACATTTACTTGTATCTATTTTATAATCATGTTTTTGGAAAAAAACATTAGTTTGAACAAGTTTCAGACGAAAAAGGAATGAGTTTCTCTAAGTCCTGAGATTGTGGGTGTTTTGTTTTTAATACATAAACCTCAATAAGGACTTAAAACACTATCTTCAAATCTGTGCTGAAGACAGCTATTTGGTTCAAGACTAGCTCATGTCAGTGACACCTGCTAATAGAAGCAAAACCTAAGTTTACTCTGCTTTAGGGGACAGCTAATTCATTGAGACAGGGCCTGAAGAGAGGAATCGGAATAGCCTCTGAGTGTACCCTGAGAATACTTGTGTACTCTCATCCAAAGTGAGGTTTCTATATCATGCATGTTTCTATATCATGATACCTCTAGATCTTTTTCCCTTGAAGAGGCTTCTGTTTCAGCACTGCCTTTCCCAGCTTTCCCTGCATGGAACCATGAACTTCAGTTCCAGGCTGCTCCAGTTGGAAGTAATGTTTAAATAAATCAAAGTATCATTTATTAAGGTAATGTTGTTGACAATTAGAACAGATGAATTCCTAGGAATGACCAACTTCTTTTACACAACTAGTAGCCACAAACTTAAAAATAAAGACAGTTCATTCTTGTCGAACTATAACCAAACAGGCCCACCTACAGTTTTACAGGACAGAGAAGAAAGTACACTAACAGGAAAAGAATTTTTCATGTCCTATTTATGCCTGGGCTTAGGTAAACAAACTCTAAAACACTATAGTTGCTTTAGACATTGTACTGTCTTGTAGTCCATAAACCTCTTCTGCTGACCATGTTTTTTGTCACTTGTTATTAAAATGTTTAGGACACTGGAGAGTAGAAGGCCAAGACAAGATCTTTGCTTGGGTGTTTGAATCACAAAATTGATGTGTCTGTATAATCTATTCAGAATTCAAGAACAAAACTGATACTGTAACTTCTGTTATTATGTATAGCTCTCAGTAGGGACTGTCATTTTGCATGATAAAAATGAATACACCCAACCAAACTTAAATCTTATGTTTAAAAAACCTTCCATCTTCCCCCAGTAAAAAGTTTTCTAGAACTTGCTCCTCCACAGCCACAGAGAGCCCATGGTGCTATGAAGGGGAATGGCACAGAGAATGCATGTGTGTAGGGAAAAGCACAAACCTGAAGATACTATGTAGTCCTATGACACCCACTAAATGCAGGACTCGTTACCTTGCCGTAATTCGCTCTATTCTGTTTCAAAAAATAACCCTGTGACAACTGAAGGGGCAGCCCTTTGCACTGAGGAGAGAACCCATTGTCTTTCAAAGTTCAGAAGGCAGATAAATACTTTGTATCTCTATTCCCCTCTTAAGTTTTACTAGTTTGGTTCCTTCTAGGGACTGCCAGAACAAGCATGGGCCTCCACTTTCTTGTCTCGATTACCTTTTGTGTCTCAGGCTATTTTAAATACTTTGGGCCTGGATGGGGATATGCATCCATCTAGGAAACAGTCTACTTACCTTACCCTGTCTCTCTTGATTTCCCTTCGTTTCAAGGGGTTATTCAAGATATCAGCTAGTACCATCCTCGTTGAAATCAACTGTGGCCTGAAGAACAGCTGTCTCCGGAAATCAAGTATCCATTATCAGTTTCATTCTCATCAACTAGATCAAGATACTCCTTGAACTGTTAAGTGAAAAGTAGTACATGTTTACAGAATTTTCTAAAATTTCACAAGTCAAGGAACATTTCACACTCTTCCATGCCTGGCAAGATAGAGTTACTGTCTCTGAGAGAGTATTTTAGGGAAAGACCATGTCCAAATAGGACTGAAAGAACAGAAGCGCAATCTACATGACCTATCAATACGGTAATCAGCAAAATGAAAGTTAAGGTGTTGCTATTATGCCTACCAAAGGGTACAGGAAGTTGTTATGATTTAATAAGAAAAAAAGCTGTGAATAACTGGTGGGCTAAAGCTGTGATACATAATGAACTGGCATGCACAGTCTTTACTTTCCTTGGATCAAAACATTCTAATACTCCAGAAACAATTTGTACTAATCAGACTGTAGTAAAAAATTGCTAGAAATCAATAATGATATCCACCTTTTCTTTAATATTTTTTTGGGATGGTGGGGGTGGTGTATTTCTATATCTAGGTGGGTCTTGAATATGTCCCGAGAAGGATACTCCACAGCCTCTCTGGGCAACCTGTTCCAGTGCTCTGTCACCCTCCTAGTGAAGAAGGTCTTCCTCGTGTTCAGCTGGAATTTCCTATGCTTCAATTTGTGCCTGTTGCCCCTTGTCCTGTTGCTGGGCACCACTGAAAAGAGTCTGGCCCCATACTGACACCCAACTTTAAGACACTTGTAGGCATTTATAAGGTCCACTGTCAGCCTTCTCTTCTTCAGGCTGAACAAGCCCAGCTCCCTCAGTCTTTCCTCATAGGAGAGATGCTCCAGTCCCAGAATCATCCTCGTGTCTCTCCGCTGGACTCATATCTCCTCATCTTTCTTGAACCAGAGAGCCCAGAACTGGATGCAGTACTCCAGATGGGGCCTCACTAGGGCAGAGTAGACGGGGAGGAGAACCTCCCTCGACCTGCTGGCCACACTCTTCTTCATGCACCCCAGGATACTATTGGCCTTCTTGGCAACCAGGGCACACTGCTGGCTCATGGTTAACCTGTCATCCACCAGCACACCCAGCTCCCTCTCCGCAGAGCTGCTCTCCAGCAGGTCCGGCCCCAGCCTGTACTGGTGCATGGGGTTGTTCCTCCCTAGCTGAAGGACCCTGCACTGGACCTTGTTGAACTTCATCAGGTTCCTCTGCGCCTAACTCTCCAGCCTGTCCAGGTCTCGCTGCATGGCAGCACAGCCATCGGGTGTATCCACCGCTCCTCGCAGGTTTGTGTCATCAGCAAACTTGCTGAGGGTACACGCTAACTCTTCATACAGATCATTGATGAAGAAGTTGAACAAAACTGGGCCAAGCACTGAGCCCTGCGGGACACCACTACTTACAGGCCTCCAACTAGACTCAGTGCCGATGATGACAACCCTCTGAGCTCTGCCATTCAGCCAGTTCTCAATCCACCTCACTGAACACTCCTCCAGTGCACGCTTCCTGAACTTGCTTAGGAGGATATTCTGGGAGACAGTGTCAAAAGCCTTGCTGTAGTCGATGTAGACAACATCCACTGCTCTCCCCTCATCTACCCAGCCACTCTTGCCATCGTAGAAAGCTATCAGATTGGTCAAGCATGATTTCCCCTGGTTCAGTCCATGCTGACTACTCCTGATAACCTTCTTTTCCTCCACTTGCTTGGTGATGACCTCTACAATGAGTTGCTCCATTATCTTTCCCAGGATAGAGGTAAGGCTGACCGGTCTGTAGTTCCCTCGATCCTCCTTCTTGCCCTTTTTGAAGACACATCTAAAAGTGTTTATCTTTGATATCAACTTAATACGGGTAAGCATCTAGCATTCTGGGAGTATGGTCCATAGGTATGACGCTTAGACTGAGTACAGAGTATTCTGAGACGTACAGGATTAATTGGTACCTTCGTGAAACAATTGCCTCGGCCATGGAGGTGTCTCCCTCTCTTCATGAATTCAAGGGAGGCTACAGGACATAGCGTAGACCAGACATCTAGATTAAGAAGCTGAAGTTGCACAAGGTGACTTTATGTGTAGGAGTCTTAATTAAGGCTATTTTTGTCCAAGATCAAGAAGTCTCCTGTTGCATATGCCATCAAGAATCAGTGTTGAAGTAATTCGTTATTCAGTATCACAATCCATGAAGACTTTACAAAAATCCAAAGAGCTCTCTCTAAAGTAATAAGCTAGATATGGAAGATGCAGCTTTATACACTTTGTGCTGAATCTTCGGTCCTTGTTTGCAACCCTTTGCAGTACCAGAGATCTCTTACAGTTAAACATTACAGTGCTGAACCAAATGAAACTCTAAATTCCTTGAAAAGGCCAGAAGGTTTCTTCCATCTTTTGGAAGATGCCAGATTGGCTTTAGGAAAAGGAGTCTCACAGCCTGAAAGTTTCACAATACGCAGGCTCACTTCCTTTTGATTTTTCAGAAAATGTGGGGTATGGAGAAGATGGGAGATATTTCAGTGTGGGAGATTTGCTGCCTTTATTATACATTATGGTTATGCCTCCTGGTAGTAACTTGGAGCAGAATCTTTACAGGGCTAGTGGCTCTTTGAAATCATAAAATTATTTTACTTCTGGTCTCTTCCTGATGCTCCTCACTGACTTTTCTCCCAACTACAGCCAAAACAGGATATTGAAGGTATTTCTTGAATTCTAAATGAAAAGAATAATACCCATTCCTTTTCCATGACAATGACAGAGCTTTGTACGCTAGTCTTTAATGTGAAGTATTTCAGATTTGCCCACTCTGAATTCACAGTGATGAAAGGTGACCCAGGCCAAGTGCCAGAATGATTCAAAGCAGTTGACATGCAAAGAGGTGTCCTCTCCTAGCTATGTATTTCACTCACAGGAAATAACTGCAGGTTTGTATAGAAGCACTAGACTAGAGAGCTTTGGTGGTTCGAGAACTCAAAAAACAGTTGTCCTAGTCTTGCACTGTCCTCTGCATCAGCTAGTTCTCAAATAAATCCCTTTGAAAGAACAGGTATACTGCTTTGCAAAGAGGAATAGGTTTAGCAATTAGGGTATAGCCAGAAAAAGAAATACTTTGCATTCTTCTTTAGATTGACTTGGAGATCTGCTCAGTATGTTTCCTGTTTCATAAATGCTGTTGTGTACATCTATACAGGCCATACTGAAATAGCATAGTTTCAAGAGAAATGGATAAGATCAAGTTTTCATGTCTACAGTGTCTCTAAACCAGTGACGGGGCGGGGGGGGGGGGGGGGGGGAGAGCATAGAAAACAAAGTAGCAAGAAAATAATAGAAACTTAAATAGTACATGTATCCTACAAGTTGTAAGAAAGCACTGGAAGCCACTTCAGTGAGCTGGAAATGTGCATTCACATGCAAAGCTGTGAGTCAAGTGGGATACAGCTGAAGGAACAGATTTGGTAAAAGCTCAGATGGAAAGGGAAGGGAAGAAGTAATACACGACTAATGCAGAAACAGGATGCATGTTTTATCTGATATAATACTGCCTCTTTGGACTGAAAGAGGGGTAGAAATGGTGATTAGACATGGCTTGAGATACGCTGGGTAAACCGACCAATGGGAAGTAGCAGAAGAGATTAGTTTCTCCAGGGAACACACAATGTGCATCGGGCTAGCTAAACAGCCTTGCTTCTGAACCTTCTGTGTTTATAGTGCAGCTGCTCCCAGCTGTCAAAGAAAACTGTATGATAATCTCTAGGCATATCACCATTATTACTTTACATATATTGAGGAAAGTATGAACCGACAACCTACTCCCTGGTTGTGGTTTCTTAAGCAATCATGATACAAGATTTCATATTGAGCCTTGTTGTGGTTTAACTCTTCAGGCAGCTAAACACCACACAGCCATTTTCCCACCCCACCCCTGCAGTGGGATGGGGGGAGAGAATCGGAAAAAAAGCAAAATTTGTGGGGTGAGATAAAGACAGTTTAATACAACAGAAAAGGAAGAGGAAAATTATAATTATGATAAAAGAATATACAAAACAAGTGATGCACGATACAATTGCTCACCACGTGCCAACTGATGCCCAGGGAGTTCCCAAGCCATGGTGCCCCAGCCAGCTTTCCCCCTAGAATCCTTCTCGATTTTTGTGCACTCGCAGCCTTCTCACTGGCAGGGCAGTATGAGAAGCTGGAAAGTCCTTCACTACTTAGCAACAACTAAAAGATTGGTGTGTTATCAACATTATTCTCATCCTAAATCCAAAACACAGCACTATATCAGCTACTAGGAAGAAAATTAACTCTATTCCAGCTGAAACCAGAACCAGCCTAAAAACTGTTTTTGCTGCTGCAGCTAATGTCCAGTCCAGAATTAGCATATTGATAGAGACTTTAAATAGCATTTTCTCTGCCTAGAAAGAAAGTACTTGTCGCATCATATTATCTGGAGACAAGCAGTGATCTAAAAGTGACAATAATGTTTACCTTTTTTCTTCTTATATCCTGTAGATTCACATATAGGCCAAACATTGAATCTATCCCTTCTATAGGAATGAAAAGCCATTGATATCTGAGGATGGAGAGGAAATCAATCCAGTACCCATGGAAGCTACACCGTTGTTAACTATAGCATTGTATGTATTACGATTATGTACTGTAGATAAAAAGGAAAAAAGTCTAAAAATCTAGTTTTTAGTTAGATGTGCGTTGTCATTGTTTTAGCCAAGAATTTAATTCCCTTGGTCAGAGATACTTTGTAAGGATTATTTTATTCCTTAAATCACCAGTATAATTGCAGGGATGGCAGACCGTGATAATTAAATTCCCATTCTACACAACCTAGAGAGCCCCTGCAGGAAACACAGAGATGCTTGGTAGACCAAACCACAAAAGAGGTCCTTGGCCAAGGGAGAGCAGGTAGAGGACTTCCACTTCCATATCTGTCACTTTTCCTCTACTGACTGCTAAATTTCAGTAGATTTCCTTAAACCCTCAACCTTTTGTTCTTCTCATCATTATTTCCTTAAGAATTTTTAAGGAGAACTCCCTTGTGATTATAATGTCTGAGGTCTTTTTAGATGAAGAGCTTTTGTTTAAATAAACTTTCCTCTTTTCATTAGCATCACTTTGCTCTTGTTAATTAAAACCAACCTTTGGAGTATAATAGTGATTACGACCTGATCTTCTGCTCTGCATACTGAACTTGGACACCTGCTCTGGTTCAGAGTGCTATAAAGAATGTTATACTTTAACTACAGTTTAAACATGATCTTAACTAAACATGCTGTTTTTCAAGAATAACTTGCTAAACTTTTTGCTGTCATTTCCATGAAATATCTGAGATATCATGCTCTGAAGAACTTGAATCAAATGTGAAACTGGTTGTAAAATCAGTGAGATGGCCCTGAAGGGAAATTTATTCCGTTAATAGATGCAGTTCCCATACAAATACATTAATTTCCTGTGTCAAGAAATTAACTGTTTTCTAGCTAATACTGTTTCCATGCAAAACCAAACTGCGTAATTCTTGTGAAATGAGAATACTTGTAGTCAGAAAAACAATGTTTTGTGTAACACACAGCTCAATTATCTAGCTATACTAGAAAGTCCTCTTTCTAAACACAAAAACAAGACGAATGCCTTAAATATTGTAACTCATGCTTTGACACAAAACCTTGCACCTGACTTTCATTCAGTGTATGTTTGAGGCACATGTGCCAGCAAGTCTTACAGTGCATGGAGAAGAAGAAAACCACACCAAAAACACACTAGAAAAACTTATGAGCAAGCCCTTACCTGTGTGAAACCAGATTACAGAATTGCCTTTTTTGTTTTAGCTGTAGGTTCGGACACACCCTGCATATAAGCAGACTCATCTTACCCCTAGTTGAGCTCTAGTGATCCTAAGAAGAAGAAGAAAAGTGTTCAAAGTGGAAGCCTGGTTTCGCACACTGAACAATTTTGGAGCATGGAGAAAGACACTTGTCTTAGGGTTAAGGCTAGGACATCAGGATATTTCTTATTAGGACAGTATATAAATAGCATAGATCATCAGCTGGTAGTGTAAATCTAGTCAATGGAGCCACTGCAATTTTAGAGAAGTTAAGGGTCCTGCCTACAATTCTGTATTTTTCTTTCCCACCTGCCCTCCTGGAGGGTCTGAAGCAATTGTCTGCTTTGGAAATTAGTCCTGTATCTCACTGACAAACTGAACAGCCTTGAGCAAATGGCCTGGGGAAGTCTCCAAAATGGGAACTTACTGTGCTTGTCATTCTAATTAAATGCAAATAGTTTAGACACAAAGCACTATGTTTCCAAGGTAGCAAAGCTAAGAAAACATGACAAAAACGAGCTGGGCCCTCATCTGCAAGTGTCAGCTTTAAGCCGTTATGTCTTAAGGTGAGGGAAAGACTTCTGTGTTCTGCTCAGTGCTCTTTGAAAGGTTTTTTTTTAAAGGAAGAGATTAGCAGAAGGAAAACAAGTCATGGGCATAAAGGTCAGGAGGCAAAAGGAAAAGCAGTCTAAGGTGAAGTGGTTATTTCATTTCCCTCCAAGCTCTGTTTAAACAGTTAAGCAAGACCAAAAAAACCCACCAAACCAAAAATCCTCCCCTCAAAAAAAAAAAAAACGCCAAACAGTGTAAAACCCAGCAAGCAAGCAAAAAGAAAAAAAAAACCCAAAACACAAAGAAAAACCCCCAAAACCCCACACTTTACTACTCATCTATCACCCAGTGCCTATGGTGCTGTAGCTTAGGAGTAGGGTGCTCGATGCTACTGTAATGCGGGTGACCTTTGCACTGTACTCACATTTGCAACAGATGCCAAATGCTGCACAAGTATCAGAACTGGTTTTATTGAGGAAGTTTCCAGCTGTCAAAGTGTCACCGTTTATTAAAGAGTAGGAAGCCTGACTAACTTACTCTACAGCAACTTAATGCAGAGTCAAAGTAGCTTCATGCTGCCATCCTCCCCCAGTTTATTAGAGTAGAATCACACTCCTCAAAATTAGTGACTGGTTTAAGAGTCATGATTTCTGAATGACGGGAACTGACCCTCTTCCTGCACCTCTTGGCCTGGGGTTGGAGCAAGCATCGTACTGCAGTTCTTCCAACAGTTCAAAATATCTCTCAGGGTTATGTGACCCATTTAAAATGTCTAAATAGTAATTTTCCATTCAAATAGCTCTCTACCTCCTGTTTTTTATTAGCTGCATCTTCAAAGTTAGCTTTTTTGGTGCAACTCAATAATTCATAATTTTTTATTATAAGATAGAACTTTTAAAAATACAGATACAGCAGAAGTGGTAGCGTACTTTGCACCTAGAAATGCGTTTGCAAAACATTCGGATTCTTCACTGGAACTTACCAGAAAGAGCAAATATAGACTCATTTATCACAATCTTAAATTCTAGATGTTTCTTTAAATACTGGGGTTTTTTTGCAAAGGCTTTAATTCCCCATATGGAGGCACTAAGCACCAGCCCATTTTGTTCCTGGCAAAACTGCAGGAAAGCTTATTTCAAATTTCTAATTAAAATTCTTTCTTGCTGTGTCAGGAGCCCTGATGGGATTCCTCAGGGTGGTTGGATGGGTTTCTGATTGAATTACAACTGGCCGGATTGCGTGAATATTTCATTTAAACGTTGTGAACTGAAAACAGCAATTAACGACAACCTGAATAATAAAAAGCACTACTTTACCTTCAATCCTCTCTTCTCCCACAGTTAATTCAAATTAGATGCTTAGTCACTGGGAAAAAAAAAAACCCAAACCAACCCAGAAACAAAAAGACAAGCAGGAATCACTATATGGGAAGAGGAGATGACTGCAGTCATCACCCCTGAAGTGAGAAGCACTGCCTGGAGATGATGGTTGTGTCTGTGACACTGTTGCAGAACTGCCCTCGCGAAGCACAACTGTGCTCCTGATCTGCCATTTATTCAATACCCTATACTAAGTGTGGTTTCTGTCCAGTCTCACCTAAGGTAATTTCAGGCTATCTTCTCATCTTGTATTTATCAGTATCATCACCAAGTTTTTTACTAGAGAACCACACTTCCCATACATACACCGGGGAGCACTTGCAAATCTGGTTCAAAATTCTGAAACAAACAGACTGGCCAAACCCTCCCAGCCCTAGTCATGGACTTTTGGGCGAATTACCCACACTTACAAGTGAACGTACTGGCTAGTGCAATTAGGAGTGATCCAGCTGTGTCTGATTCCCTGGCTGGCTTATAGATATCTCCTAAAGCATGCAGTCCTATGAGCTGCTACTTGGGGTGGAAATATAAGAGTCTGGGAAGTCTTACAGCAAAACTGAATGCTATGAGTTGATAAGGACATGCAGTTTCTTCTGATTTGTTTTAGAAAGCCACTGTTGACAACTTTGACAGGTTCTCTATGCACCCTGCCTTTAAAAGGTCTGCTCTTGTTTTTGTAACTTTATCAAAGTCTTAAAATTAAAAAGCTTGTGAGAATTGGTCTAAATCTGGCCCAAGTTCCACTGTTTCAAAAATATCCTTAGTAGCTGATGGCTGATAAGACCTTGACAATTGGAAGAAAATAAGTTTATTAAGCTTTACCATTGATTATTAGTGATCCACAGTGTTAATCACAAGTTTAAATTGTCAACTTGATTATCATAATTGTAATAGTACAGTGACTAAATCAGGACAAGTTATTAGCAGGACTAATGTGTTCCTATTTTAGAGTTTTCAATGACTGTATCAATATCCACAGTCCAGAATAAAAACCCTCCTTGTGTTCCCACATGAGAAACAGCTCAAATTAAGCTAGCAGAGTGATACTAGAAGACAAACGAAAACAGAGTCAGTGAAAAGGACAGGAAATAAACCAACAACTTAATTAGTCTTCTGCAGCAGCCATGGTGATTTCAAACACAAAATGGAGTCAGCACAGAGCACCACGTGTGGATCAATGTTACAAGCCTCAGATGCAAGGTTATGGACTTATCCTGGCAGCTGCAGACTGTGCTGTCTGTCCCTCGTCAGCCACAGAAGAATGTTTCACTTCATCTTATTTGTGTGGTGCCATTTCATGGGCTGATTATTCCACAGAGAATGGGAATGAGCCCCCCTACTTAATTTCAGTATTCTTCAAACTGATTTTCAGTTGGGTTTTTTTTTTTTTTTTTTTAACTGATTATCCATTTCTATTTCAGGCTGTTAGCATTTTGAAAAATATATCCAAGAATCAGTTTGGTTCAAACCAGACTTTGCTTCTAGGCAAACGAGGGGAAAATATTGCTGGGCAGGCAGGAGCTCAAATTGTGTTTAATTCTAGAGTCAAACATTGCAAATTGATTTTATCTCTGTTCTGAAATTTAAAAAATAAGGAAAATAACTGGCTTTAAACTCCTTTAAAAGTGTGTGGGCACAAATTTGATGTTAAACTTGGTATTTGAGCTGTCCGTGATAATTGGTGGCTCAGTCTATTCAAGCAAAGATCTGATGTCAGGTTACTGCCTTTGCATGCACTGGTATCAGTCAAAGTCCCATTTGGGCTGTGCATTCAGGTTATGCGATTGTTTGGTGGGTGGGGTGATTTTTTTTCTTAAGGGGGGTGGTGGTGGTCTGGTTTGGACTTCCAAGGAGTATTGACTTTGTAAGAGATACTTTAATAGGACAAACAGAATCATTGCCTGAAGTCTGATTCTGTTTAAATATAATTACCCTAGACAATATAATAAATTCCTCTAAGAGGATCACTGAGCGACCACTGGTCAGTCCTCCTGAACTGAAAGATGGCATGCCTGTGGCAGACGTTGTGGCTGCATGGGTGTGCTAAGGCAGCTGCAGTGCGTGTGGGATCAAAGCTGACTTTTCTGCACTGTAGTCCTCATAGCTGGGTACAAATGTTGCCCGGGCATGCCAAAGGACTTGTGACAGTCAGTTTTGCAGGGTGGCTCTATCCAGCATCCTTTGGCAGAAGTTATCAATCTTCCAGTGGAAGCTAGTCAGGGAGTCTCCAGAAAGAGGACTGTGATCTTCGTTATAAAAATTAGGTTTACATTTATTGCCCTTTAGTCACCTTCAGCCAAATCTAGAGTAATCTACATGTGCCAGAAGTCCAAGGAGGGAAAAAGAAACTGTATTTTTCATTAGCACAACTGGATAGATCTGTTGTTTGAGAGGGGCATGTGCTACAAGAATATGACATTTGTCAGAACTGTGTAGGCTTCTGTCATCACCCCTGGCACAATGTAGCTTTAACCAGTCATTTATATTGTTATACTATTCAGGCTTTGTTGAAGGAGGTCACCCTTCATCTCTGCGCAGCACTAGGAGGCCACAGCTGGGCTCCTGTCTCCAGTTCTGGGTGCCCCAACACAACAAAGACATGGACTTCCTGGAGAGAGTCTGGCAAGAGGATAAAGGTACTGGAGCATCTCTGGAGAGGCTGAGAGAGCTGGGACTGGTTATGCTATAGAAGAGAAGGCTCATAGGGGATCTTATTAATGTATATAAATCCCAGGTAGCAGGGTGTAAAGATGATGGAGCCAGACTCTTCTCACTGGTGCCCAGTGGGAGGGTTCGAGGCAAGGGGCACAAACTGAAAAATGGGAAAACAATTTTTTTTACCATGAGGGTGGTAAAACTCTGGAACACTGTTTGTCAGCATAACAAAGACATGGACCTGTTGGAGCAGGTCCAGAGGAGGGCCACAAAAACAGTCTGAGGGCTGGAACATCTCTGCTATGAGTAAAGGCTGAGAGAGTTGGGGCTGTTCAGCCTGGGGAAGAGAAGGCTCCAGGGAAACCTGGTTGCGGCCTTTCAGTAGTTAAATGGGGCTTCTAATAAAGATCAGGACAGACTTTTTAGTAGGCCCTGTTGCGATAGGACAAGGGGTAATGGTTTTAAACTAAAAGAGGGTAGATGTAAGGAAGAAATAAGGCTTATATGCAAAAAGGCAAAATTACTTTTTGCCCAATAATGAAAAGCCTTGAAAATGCACTCTCACACACTGTGAAACGCTCTTTAAAGTGCACCACACATTTTAGTTGTGCTGCAGAACTGTTTTACTGAGTCCAAATCTGCCACCCCCCCATTATGTTTTTGTTCCCTATGGTTTTAGATATGACCTTAAAAAACATGCTGAACAACAGTGTAAGACTAAAACCTTATTTCCAGAGAGAACTGGTTTAAAGATTTGCCAACTTTGTTTTTATATGGAAAACATTTTCATCAATCTTTAAGCTGTTTCAAGGGAGTTTCTTTTTGGAAACACAGCAAAAACATTAAAAGCATCCTGTCTGACATTTTTGAGAGTAGAGCATTTTGGTCCAAAACAACATGTCTAAATTAAACTAATTTTTAAAGTTCCATAAAATTCGTAGGAGGTCAAATTAGGGTGATGTGTTTTGATTTTAATCAAATCCAAAAAAATTTAAGTCTCCCAAGATCTCAGAGCTTTCCTACATGAATTTTGTTTTACAGGAAACCTAAAATGCCTTCTTCTGTTTGAAAATGCGAGAAAATGTATTCTTTACAAGTCATCAAACTTCCCACTAAACAAAAAGCCTGTACTTCATTCCCATTTGGTTTATAACAAAAGCTGCTGCATTTATGGCATTAGATCGCTGTTTCAAAAACCTACCAATGAATATAAATGGATATAAATAATAATTTTAACAATATACTCATCAGAAGTATCCTGCAAATGAGTATGTCCAGGTATATATTTTTTAAACCTGTACTTCTAATATCTTTCCAGGTATTAAATATTCTAATTATTTTCTAGTTGAATTTAGAATTCTCAGAATTGCAGAATATGCAGACCCAGTATTACGCTAGAAAGTCTCTCTGATTTTACACGGCTGCAATCCTTTATCTAGTCAGATTAACTCTATTGCTGCCAGAAAAAGAAAATTTGTTTTTCTGCATAGGCAGGCTACAGGTTACAGGTACAAAAATGCAAGATGGACAGCCCCCTTTATCTTACATACAGCAGGCACACAGGTCATTAGACTTTAGATTGTAGCATTTTTATTTGTAGAAACAAGTCAGAGCCAGCTGGACAGCTGTATTGCTAGAGCCCAGTAGGAAGTTCTAGTGCCAATACATAATCTGTCTTTTCATTGTATAAATAGAAAACCAGGCAAACTGAATGTAAAAATCACATAATGATTGTCATAACTTATAAAAATAAATTACACTAAGCTTTCATTCACTTTTTATAAATAAAGGGATACAAGAGGAGTTAATTTAAGAAAAAAAAAAAAGGTCATCACACATACTTTATTTCTCTACTTCCCTAATATATAAAATTAGTTTAGTTAGAAGGAAAAATTATGTCAAATGCTGCGCTCTCAGGGCTATAATGTAAATATTTTCAAAGTTTCTAATGCATTGTCAGCTAGATTCACACAGGGACCCAACTATTTAAGTAGCACTTTAAACACAGAAACCCACAACTCAGATCCTCAGCACCCCTGCTCAGCTGCCACTCTGGAGATAACTAAACTTGTGTGGAACTCTGTGTCTTTCAATAGACAGGCACGATGCAGCACAGCCTGAGTCGTGGTGGTGATCAAGCTGCTTGGTGTCTAGTGCCTGGGCATCCTCCACCCTAGGCATTTCTCCTCCTAGCTTGAAGAGTGACCCAATGAGACCTCTGTGGTTCAAATACTCCAGCTGCCTTTGACTTTCCAGAAAACGCATGCTGGCTGGGATATTCTCGTTTTCTCCAGTATCTCCACCACTGAGGTACTCACCTGCACAATTTGGTGAACAGAACTGGTCACCTTTCTCTCAAGAGAGGGTATTAATCATTAGCCTTCAGATTTTCTCCCATTGTAGGCCAGCAGCTATGAAAGGCAGTGTGTGTCACCTTTGTCCCATTCTCAAGATAATTTCTATTCATACCCTCTTCCTAACTAGTCCTCCTCAAGGCACACAGCCCTGTACCAATGTGCAAGATCAATCCTGCCCCCAGAGGCAGCTTGGACAGCACCTAAACTGGGCTGCGTCCCACATCTCCTCTTCTGTCCCGTGGTCTTTCAACAGCAGAGCTGATTTACTTATTTTATACACAGAACAACTTTTGACAGGATGGAGACATTGGATGGGAAAAGGTGAGTCTCCTGCTTCTCAGCCACATGAAGAGACTCAGTCCATGAAATATCTACTTCAAAACCCACTGACTTCAATCTGCCAGCTGCAAAACACTCCTGAACAGCCTAACACTTTGTAGAAGAGTGAAAGCCACAAAACAAAATTGTGCCACAACCACCACCAGTTCCTAGCCACCTGCAATAAGCAGTGAATCAGGTGACAGTGTCCAGATAGCTCAAGGAAAATAGATCTAACCATTACGTGTTCGGATGCAAATCACTAAGCAAGCTTGACGAAATTTCTGTTTGTCCCTATTCTCATTAAATATGAACATCATTATATTCTATTTAATATGTCTCATCAGACTTACTGTGGCTGTAACGCATTTGACACAACTTACTATATAAATCAACATTTGGAATTTCCCAAAGTAGGGATTCTTTTTCCTCATAATTAGTATAGAAATCATTTTTACAGGTTAAATTGTACTTACATGGATTTCATTGTTTAATAAAGGGAAGCTTTTCAGTTTCAACTTGTATAATGGTACTTAATTTTACAGATTCTTGCTGAGAAGTGTAAGAGCTGAAAAGAAGATAAAACATGTTTATATGCTGGAGTGCCTTTCCCAAAACTACAGATTTGACAATGTTTTTAGAGAAGAGCAGTGAAATCATATCCCGAGGACATGCAAACTGTTTTTCAGTGTTTTCTTGACTTTCAAAAGAGGAAGAAAGTAGCAGATCACAATGCACAACACTTTCTGAATAACCTTAATGTTTAGATTATGTGGATTCTGTATAAAAAGCTGTCATGTACCTTACATGCTTCAAATCGACTGCTGTGTGAGCAGTGAGTATCACAGATGACATAGCTCACAACCTGGAGACTGTTAAAACAAACCAAATCAAATCCCCTTCCACCCCAATCCTCATCAAAAAGACCCAAACCTACTGAAATCACACCGACATTCTGAAACAGAGTGACCTGCCCCGCTGACTTCGAATAAATTGCTTTCTTAGTATGCTATTCTGTGGTTTTCACTTCAAAAAAAGATTGGAGTGCTCCCAAATAGCTTTTCAATTATAACAGAATTCTGAGTCTAGCAGCTTAGAGACTGTAGGTTAAGAAAACACATTTATTACGGAAGACCTGAGGATGCGGTAATTAAGTGGCACAACTGAATCAGAACTAAATGAAATCTCAAATCAGGTTGCATGCACACAACTATATTCCCGCTCCCATACACACAATACACCCATCTGCCATAACTAAGTAAATTTGCTCCATGCCACAGCAGCTCTCAGCAAGAGTACTTCCAGAGAAATTGTCTGGGAAACCAATATCATAGAGCACACTGGTCACAGATGTGTTTGTTTTGCACTTACAAGATGCATATCGTGTGAAGTATTACCCACAAAGTCCGTCACCCGTGAAGCACTGATATGACTGGGAAGGGTGTATGAACTTCTGATTAGTACAGCAGTCTTGGGAGTCCAGACCTCTACTGTTTGCTCCTTCATTATCATTCATTTTATTTATTATAGTAGTTGCCTCAGAGCTGACCAGAAACAGGGCACCTCTTTTTGCTGAGCACTTTAATACAGAGTAACTGAGGTAATTTCTGTATGGGGAAACTCAGGAGAGAGCCAAGCTGAATTTCCAAAGCTGTGCATTTAGTACATACTGGACCCCACTGAAGACAATCATTCTGAAAGAAGTTTCTTTTCATTCAATTAAATTAACTCAGCCTAAGTGTAATATTGAAGTATCTGCCAGTATGTTATAGCCACAAAAACCTCATGAAAGTATAGCATGTATAATCAAGCTCCTTCCCAAACACAGCCTTTAGTTATAGCCTTGGGATTGTTACCACATTTCAAGTGAAGTAAAAGTAATAGGAACTCATGGTCTATTTTTTTTTTTTCCGAATAAGAAGCAGAAACATCAGGGTTTTGTTACCGACACGGCGCTCAGTTGCATACCACATTGCCGATTTTCAACCAGCAAAACACTATGCTAGCAACAATTTACAGTACAGACTGGGTCTTGTCATTTAAAATTTAACCCAAACATCCCTTTTTAGATATGCTTAGAAAAAGAACAGAACAGAGGAAAGGCACCAAGGACTATGGTTGCAAGCGGGGCAAGCTGTTATGTTAGGTACCACTACAGTTTTCTTTTTCACTGATCCTACGTAGCCCCATGTACCCCGTTTTCATTGGTTTTGCTACTGGCCACACAGCATGGCACAAATGAAGACCTTCTTGTCTTGCTGCTACAGTTCTGGCAGGAGTGTGCATTGTGTCACACTTCTCTGCAATGTTTGGCATTCTCACACGCAGCATAGAAAATAAAGTGTCCCACCTTAAACTCAGTATTGAAATAGAATATTTTCCTTCTCTGTATAGGAGACACAAGTTCAAACCTGCCCAGTCCCAAGTAAAGCTGTGAATCCAGTTCTCCCAATGTACTCTAAGTACTGAGTTTCAGAATATTCACTGGAATCTCAACACCTCCTGTAGAAGCTCTTTCACTTGCCATAAAATACTGAAATGGGGACTGACAAACAATGGGGTCTTCCAAACAAGTCTTCCAACAACCACACTAGAGTGTAATATTTTTGGCTTG
This sequence comes from Opisthocomus hoazin, assembly GCF_030867145.1. Lineage (NCBI taxonomy): Eukaryota > Metazoa > Chordata > Aves > Opisthocomiformes > Opisthocomidae > Opisthocomus > Opisthocomus hoazin. The sequence goes on along the minus strand of NC_134420.1, from coordinate 28,781,719 downwards.
TTGCCTCTTGTGAAATCAAACTAGAGAGGCAGAGGCTTAGCCAGTGACTACAAGACATTTAGGGGCAGGATACTGTCTCCTGAGCAATACATCTATCTTTGTATGAAGTTCAGCAAAGAAAAAATTTTAATTTTGGTCTCTCACCAACCATAAGTATGTTTTAGGTACTAGCTGTTAAGTCTAAGTGAGGCGCTGGTGCCCATCTTTTTTTTGATGAAACTAATTTTAGAAGAGAGCTCACAGTTGTGAAGTTGGATGGGATATTTCCCTGAACCCTAAGGTTAGATGCCTGGGTCTGGAAAGAATGGTTCAAGAAAAGATGCTTGGAAAGGTTCCTGGTGAACTTTCTGGTTTATGTGAATCCCATCAGTATGCTGCCTTCCTATACGACACCCCAAGAAGTTACCCTAAGCTTTTAATAGGCTTGCATTAAAAATGAAGCTCCCACAGTCCTGTAAAACAACATAGAGGTTAGTAACTATTATTATTCTAGTGATAAAGCTGTGCAAACCAAGTGCATCCCACCATTTGCATTTACTTATGCAAACCATAGGGAGGGAAAGGAGGGAAAGGAGGGAAAGGAGGGGAGCAAGGGGAGCAAATGGGGGGGAGGAAAGGAGGAAGGGAGGAAAGGAAGGGAGGAAAGGAAGGAAGGAAGGAAGGAAGGAAGGAAGGAAGGAAGGAAGGAAGGAAGGAAGGAAGGAAGGAAGGAAGGAAGGAAGGAAGGAAGGAAGGAAGGGAAGGGAAGGGAAGGGAAGGGAAGGGAAGGGAAGGGAAGGGAAGGGAAGGGAAGGGAAGGGAAGGGAAGGGAAGGGAAGGGAAGGGAAGGGAAGGGAAGGGAAGGGAAGGGAAGGGAAGGGAAGGGAAGGGAAGGGAAGGGAAGGGAAGGGAAGGGAAGGGAAGGGAAGGGAAGGGAAGGGAAGGGGGAAGGAAAGGAAAGGAAGGAAGGAAGGAAAGGAAAGGAAGGAAGGAAAGGAAAGGAAGGAAGGAAAGGAAGGAAGGAAAGGAAAGGAAGGAAAGGAAACCATCAAAATCCTGATTTTGTTTTTCCACAATGCAGATCGGAATCTTGATTTATAGCTATTTCATTTGGTTCGTGTTTGGTTGCCTGTGTTATCCAAAGCTGCTGGGGAAGCTCAGCAGCAAAATAATATGGGATGAAGTGAGGTTTGTAGTCCTTACTTGACCTGAAGAAGAACTGAACCTGACATCTGATGGAGAATATTTGTTTCCAAGAAAGTTTTTTTTAATGCGCAAAATCCTCAGTAAGCGTAAGGCAGCGTAGCCGCTCTGCAGTGAATGCTCAGTTGTGCCATCTGAGACTACGGACTTTGGTACTTTTCTGTGGGCTCCACTGCCGCCCTCATTGTACCTGCCCACCTTCTATCATGAAGGCTGCATTGCTTCAGGTGTCAGTTAAGACCCCATGAGATATTAGATGTCTCAGTACATTTAAAATAATTTACTCTTAGAATGTAGATGGAGGATAAACCCAAAGCTTTCTTCTCTTTTAAATTCACTAGGGGACTGCGTGATTCCACCAACATCTGAACAATGCTAAGCTACAGAAAGGACTGCGGAAAAAAAAACCTGTTTTGCTTTAATTCCTCTATTTCTGAGCATTGTGTGGAGAATGAGGCTTGAAGGGAGAAGCAGGCATACAGACTTACTTGAATTTAAGCTGCACTGTATCTTTTCCATCTCAAATCTGACAAAGTGGAGGCCATGGGAGGAACAGTGTTTCACACAAAAACATTTTCACACAAAATACTCACAGCTTCCCAGATTTACGAACAACCCTGAGGAATTTTAAGTGGCTAGATCCTGTTTAGTCCTTGGAGAAACAAACTCAGCAATTCTGTTCTCATATATGGTACATATTTTTCCTCAGCTTCCATAAACACACCTACCTTAATCAGATCCTTTCTCCCCTCTCAAACAGAACATTTTTGTCACCTCTTGAATGTGCGGCTAATACACACTCTGTGTCCCCTTCCCCTCTTAAAAGCAATATTAGTTCTTTGTCCCAAAGAAATCATTAAATCAAACTGTCTGTCCTAACAAGCAAATAGAATAGCAGAAGCTCTTTGCTTTCAAACTAATTTGCACTAGCAAAGTCAACTGTTCCTTCCTCTGGTGTCTTAATTAAAAGTCTTAATCCCTCTGATTTCACACTAGGAAAATGAGGAATGTGGCAGTGGAACACAAGGATATTTATTTCATATAGGCACACACAATTTAGAAAGTCCATTTTACGCACAGTATCAGTATGAGTGGCATATATTCTTGCTAATAATAATTCCAGCCCTTTGCTGGAATACTCAACCATACTCAGATACAGTTTTAGAAAAATCCCGTGCCCAAACACATTGGTTTGGGCTATGCTCTGGATCTGTAGTCCAATTTTGTAGCTACAATTGGACTATTGATACCTTAACCACTTTAACAAATCCATACATGAAAGTACCAAGCTGCACATATCGCCTGCCACTGGTAGGTTTCCATAATCATCTCACTTATAGAGAAGACTTCTCAAAATGAGCCAGAAGAGAAATTTTGCAAGATGCTTACTACCTTTCTACAGAGTAATGCTGGTTATCTGCATCATGCTGTCCATTATAACATGATTAAAGTTATTTTATATCCAGTGTCTGAACAGAAGTTGTTTTCTGTTACAAGGTTTTCTGAATGGTTTTCATCTCATTGCTAAATATTTCAACCCCAGCTAGAGAAGCATTTAGATAATGGCCCTGAATGAAAAGTCTGTATATTCTTCTGCAGGATTACATCTATTAGACTCTGTTAATCTAAACCTGAACCTTTAACTACAGTTCTGGGGAGTAGGGAGCAGATGCTTCTGCCCAAGCAAAATCCTGCTCAACCTTCAGAACATGTTAATGTACACCAACTCACAGACAGATCAAAATGTGTTACGTGGGATCACCAGTCAATTAGCTCACAGCATGCAATAGATGCAACAAAGTTAAAAAGGTGTTTGAAAGTGTTTTTTGCCAATAAGCAAAGTACATAAATCAGTCATCTCAAATGAAAATGGGGAGTGAGAAAGAAAAAAAAAATCCGTAAATTTAGGAATATATGTATAAAAACTAGAACACTACGAGAACCAGAGGAGCTACCATAAAAAACACTTCCGTCATAACCTTCTCCTGGTTTCTGCAGTCACTGTAGTTACCAGGGAGAAAATCATGCTTAACATCTACTTCTGCTGTAGGCCACACAACACCCTCCTATAGACACTTTCTAGGTTATGACATAAGGCATGCAGCAGCCCAACAGCTTTTGGCAAGTTTAACATACTTCCTTCTAAAAGACATGCTGGTGACTGCTCTGCCTTCTTTTAGGTGGAAGCTCATGGTAGGACCAGGGAGGCCTCCTTGATCCCTTTGCTAAGGGTAGTCGGTATTTACCAGGCATGTATCCATTTCTAGAATTTTCTCAGTAAGGCTGCTTCATGCCTGAAATCAAAGACTAAAAGCAACTCCAAACTTATTAGAAGCTCTCCATAAACTGATACAACAATTGACTGCTACTCAAGGGGTTATGTAGATGTACGCTATTAAAAAATAAAGAACAGAGTTAAATGAAGAGTAGAAGAGCTACGAATGACGGTTGCACTTGGTGATCTTAGAGGTCTTTTCCAACCTTAATAATTCTATGATTCTATGAATTCCATTCGTTCAGCAATGAAGTGCTGAAAACGTACCTATTAAAGCAGTTAAGTAATGCAAATGCCTAGAAAGTATATTAGCAGACACTCCCATCATTGACTTTATTCTTACTAGAAGTTCACTATGTCAGAAGGATCATCATCCCTTTGTCGAGTCAGAAGTTTCTGTATAAAATAGCATCTAAACACTGCACGAGACGTGTCACCGATAGCTTTCAAATATCAAATGCACAGGAAACTTCTGAGTTGATTCTTATGCTGAGAGGTGGGGAGAGAAAGAGACTGTGGCAGGAATCAAAAAGCATTGTATGGCTTCAGTGGTTCCAGTTACAGTCACTCTGAGACAACTTGCAGCACTTGGAAGCCCTTCCAGTATCTCTGTCAGAAATAATCTGAGGAAGATTTAATGATGGTGCTGTGGCAAGCAAGGTCTACTGAAAGCAATCCTACCTGGTTGCAAAGACCAAGCGAAAAATTTCCTGTTTAGGTCTGTGTCTAAACTTTCATATGGAAAACACAAACTTCAACAATGTTTCAAGACAAAAGGAGATGGCTGCCACTAACTTCCAAGGGTGTTTTTAGAACAATTAACCACAGACTAAGCTAAGCGATTTTGGGGTTATATTTGTTTAGAAATCTGAAACTTCATTCTAGCTCTGGCAAGAAGTTGTGAAATCTTGTCAAGCTCATGCTTGCTGATGATATTTTGGATTTTCTTGTCACAGAAAGAATCAGGCTTGGCATTCTATAGGTGTAACTGAAACCAAAGTAATGGTTGCTGGCACACAATCACAGAATGTTCGGGGTTGGAAGGAACCTCTGTGGGTCATCTAGTCCAACCCTCCCGCCGAAGCAGAGTCACCTACAGCAGGCTGCACAGGACCTTGTCCAGGCGGGTCTTGAATATCTCCAGAGAGGGAGACTCCACAACCTCCCTGGGCAGCCTGTTCCAGTGCTCTGTCACCCTCAGAGTGAAGAAGTTCTTCCTCATGTTCATCTGGAGCTTCCTATGCTTCAGTTTTTGCCCATTGCCCCTTGTCCTGTCACTGGGCACCACTGAGGAGAGTCTGGCCCCATCCTCTTGACATCCACCCTTGAGATATTTATAAGCCTTTATAAGGTCCCCTCACAGCCTTCTCTTCTGCAGGCTAAACAAGCCCAGCTCCCTCAGCCTCTCCTCGTAGGGGAGATGCTCCAGTCCCCTCACCATCCTCGTAGCCCTCCGCTGGGCTCTCTCCAGTAGCTCCTCAGCTTTCTTGAACTGAAGAGCCCAGAACTGGACAGAGTGTACTCCAGATGGGGCCTCACTAGGGCAGAGTAGAGAGGGAGGAGAACCTCCCTCGACCTACTGGCCACACTCCTCTTCATGCACCCCAGGATCCCATTGGCCTTCTTGGCAACAAGGGCACACTGCTGGCTCATGGTTAACTTGTCATCCACCAGGACACCCAGGTCCCTCTCCACAGAGCTGCTCTGCAGCAGGTCCGCCCCAAGCCTGTACTGGTGCATTGGGTTGTTCGTTCCCAGGTGCAGGACCCCGCACTTGCATTTGTTGAACCTCATCAGGTTCCTCTCTGCCCAACTTTCCAGCCTGTCCAGGTCACGCTGAATGGCAGCACAGCCTTCTGGTGTATCCACCACTCCTCCCAGTTTTCTGTCATCAGCAGCCTTGGTGAGGGTACATTCTAACTGTTCATCCAGGTGACTGATGAAGAAGTTGAACAAGACTGGGCCAAGTACTGACCCCTGGGTGACCTCACTAGTTAACAGGCCTCCAACTGGACTCAGTGCTGCTGATGACAACCCTCTGAGTTCTGCCATTCAGCCAGTTCTTAATCCACTTCACAGACCACTCATCCATCCCACACTTCCAGAAGGCAGGCATGGGACAATGAATCTCAAAAATAAATTTATTCAGGGTTTGTTTTGCAAATTTGAGCAAGAAGTTAAGCTCTTTATCCGAACTGGTTACCTAGCTGCAATTACACTTTTGCAAAATTTCCTCAGAAAAGTGTTTTCCTAACTGGCTCATGATTACCAAAGGAAAAGGTATATAAATCCACAAAGAAATGTTGCTCAACCCCCTCAGCTTTTTGTTTGATAGAGGAAAATAGAAGTGCAACTCAATAGTTATATCCTATGCAATTGACAAGAGGGTTTTATAAAGATGCTTTTAAACTACCAAATCAAAGCAAGCAGTCAGCAAAATACAACATTCAGAAAATGGAAGCGTATTCTAATTTCCCAATTGATAGGAAAACTGAATGGTGAGACCATTATCAGCTTGTCTAGCAATATTTGCAACTATTCAAAGTAAAAAGGAAATGCAGGTGAAGAGGCAGGTGAAGTATGGATGGGAGAGAAATGTTATAAAAATTACAGTTGTTTTGAAGTCCTCCATCCAATTAAGCACATAAACTGGTGCTGCAGTTTTCATCTGCAAAAGTTAGTTTGTTTAAGATCAAGAGATCAAAATGAATGTTATTGTAAAGCAGCTCTCCCCACCCCCCAAAACATTATGATCTGTCTGCAAAATTGAGTAATCTTGTCCAGTTTTCTTACATGTTGTTTCGACTTGGAAGAAATGAGCTTACTCTCTCCCCTCTGGCACTACCCTAGTCTCAGCTATTCAGGCTTCTGAAAAGCAACCAGATTCAATGAACCCAAGCAGATACAAGGTGCAAACAAAATGCTGCACCCATTTCTGCTTAGTCCCATAAAGAGGTACACGCCAGCATCCAGAAACATCTGCCCTACGTAATTTTTTTCAGAAGTCGCTTAATACTACCCAGCATCCAAAACCACAGACACATCCTTCAAAGACTTGTGCTGCTTGACCTCCTTGAATCAGCTCTGCTTGCATTACCTGCTGCCTCTTGCAAAATTATTTGGCCTAAGCTCTTGCATTGGTCACTTTGCATTTTCTCCTTACGGTGCTTTTGCTAAAGATTTCCTCCCTCAGTCTTGAAAATGAATTAATAAAGCTGTGACCAAGTTCCCGTCCTAAAGTATTAAATCCTTACTTACTTCTAGGAGACTTGGATACAGGCAGAAACTGTAGTCTGTCCTGAGCCTAACACTATACATACTCCCCAAGATAGATTCTTTTTTCCCTTCCAGTTATTCAAAGCTGTATTCAAATCTTATATTTCCAGCATCAGCTTTAATTCAGAGTGACAATAACAATCTTTCCTGAGTTCTTTGACCTTTCCCTCCAGGAACTTATCCCAGTTATCCCCCTAGGGAATACAAGGGACAGGCCATTACAGAGCTGGGATGAAGTGCTCTGCTAGAGCTTAATGCCTGAATCAGCAGTATGTCAGCTTAACGAGATGACACAAATTATTGTGCCTTTCTGGAAACAAGTGGCCTTCTTGTCTCAGGAGACCAATGTGAAGTGACATATTGAGGCAGTACTGGCATTTCCATCATCACTGTTGCCAGAGCTTGAGCTTATGGACAAGGGTACCGCTGATCTAAACAGCACGCAGGCGTCAGTACATAAAGCCATGAGAAAATTGCCAAGTCATAGCAATGAGACATCACTTTGACTCTCTGTGAGCCATGGGTTAAAGTGACTGAAGGAAACTTTAAAAAGATACCGTGTTTGTTACGTAAGCCTGTATATGGTTCTATGTGTCTTCTCCCTGCACCGGGCTGGCAGGAAGAATAAAGCCTAGAAAACAAACAAAAACCAGGAAACAAAAAAGGTAAACCAGTGATTTTCCCTATTTTTACCCCTGCTTACCTTGCTCCCCTCCTTCCCCCACACTTCTGTACATACCTTGGTCCCAGTACAGCTGTGGCAACAAAGAAAGAGACATTATATATTTCTGGGTTAATAACCCTGTCCCACCAGAGTCTTTGGCCATTTCAATCCAGTGTCAGTGTCTGATGCTTACTAACCTACAAGACATTAAGCACCTGGTACAACATCCTATGGGTATCCCATTGAGCACAAGCTGTTGTAGTATCAGGCCTAATACATAAAAGAAGTCCCCTTCAGCGTGAGGGCAATAGAAGTCAACGAGCTGCAGGTGTTCAGATTACCTTAAGGGCCATATGGGCAAAAGTCAGCCTCCTTGTGCCAAAATCTCTATTTAAAGTAAAGAAGCTTTACATACAAATAAGAAAACCTCAGTTTGATCCACTTTGGGTTTATGGCAGTGTGCCTCCACCAATCAGACAGAACACAGGTCAAACAGAAGGCAGGAAGAGAAGAAAAACCTATAAAAATACGACCTAATTTTTTTTACATCAACTCCCAAATCGCTTTAAGGTTATTCCTTTTTCCTCCGCCCCCATTCTCCCACCTTGCATCGCACAGAGAAGCACACAACACCAGAACACAGAGGTTCTGCCAGACAGCGCGCTGTGCAGCCAGAAGCTCTTTGGCATTGTAGCGTAACAAAAAAATCCCTACAGCCCAACAAAGACCAGTCAGCTAAGGTGACTGGAATAAAGAAGCACTCTTGCTGCAAAGAAATAGGCACCACTACTACCTTAAAGCAACGTCTCTGAGGTCTCCAACAAGCATAGTCAACGCTGTGCTACACATACACCCTGGTGGTGTCTTCAGTCTCCTGCCTTCCTTGTTTTGGTCATTTGGTGAGGTATGAGCAAGGAGGCTGCTGATCCACCGAGTGGTGGCACAACTGAACAATTTTTATTCATCAGCTCCCTCTTTGATGATTTCAGCCCTCAACAGATGCTGCCAGCAGACAAGAAGGCAATTTGAAAACCAAGCTGCAGCCTGTCTTGGGTAAATACAGGAAAATAATGCCACATTTTAGGAGTCCAGTGTGAGTTCAACTCACAGCAAAAATGTATTTCACTGCAGCCTACTGCAGTTTGTTCTGACACCGCAAAACCTACTGAAAAAGGCCACTGTCCAGGTGTACTCCAGTCCTCCAAGAACCCAGCGCTGACAGAGAGGTCTGCATGGCTTTTGTTCTGTAGCTAGTGGGAAATTAGTGTTCTGGTATTTGCTAAACAGCAAAATCATTCAGTGCTATTCTGCTTGATCCCTGCTGCCTCCTAGGTGGTGGCCCCCCAGCCCTTCTCTCAAAGCACGAGGCAGTATTTCTTCATTTAAAGGGGTGTTTGTCTCAGTCTGCTTCAATCTAAGAATGGTTGTTACTGTACTGAGCGTACACAATACTTTGCAGAACAGGGGAAAAAACCTGTCTGTTCTCTCTGGCATATATCAAGAAATTCAAAGTGTGCTAAACAGAATACCTGTTGAAACAAAGGAAGCCAGAGCTGTACTTGATTTCAGTTCAGATTTTCTTCATACCTGCGACCATACAAAGCTGCGATTCAGCTGTGTCCCACCGTACAAAGGATTTACTGACACAGAACAGCTAAGTATTTGATATCTGCACATCACCTGGTTTTAAATAACCCAGCTGGGGTATCAGAAGCAGCCTACCTCTGTTAGCTTGGCAAGCTGCACATCAGCAGGCAGAGCACAGCACAGGGCTAACACAACCATGCTGCCGGTACTGGTATCTCTCCTTGGCCCCTCACTGTGGTACATCAGTGTACCTAACATGCTTCAGCCACAGTTTGATGGAGAACGGAATTAACCAGACATAACTGAAGCTAGGATGGTTATACTGGTCCAGGACTAGCATCACAGGAAAAAGTGAGGACAGCTAAGATTTGAGAACACTGGTCAGAAAGTGTTTCCGTAAAAAGCTTCATGGGAATTCACTGATTTGCAGAGGGTTTTTTGGGTGAGGAAGGCTGAGTTTCAAGGTTTTTTAAATTTAAATCTTGAAAGCATTTCAAAGTCATCTAAACACTTTGTTTTGACATTGTTAAAAAATGAAAAGCTCTCTTTCTTTTGTTTAGAGTGATTGCTTTGAAATTGAAGCAGTTAAATTTTAAATAAAGTATTTGGCTTCAGTTGATACTTTTCTTTAGAGGCTTTTTTTATTCAAAATCTTCAAACAAGTCTCTGTTTAATAGAGGAATATCTGATACAGTAATACCTCAAATCTCTGGCTTTTTCATCCCATAATATTGAAACCAGTTCTGCTTGTCAGCAAATAAATCAGATGCAGAAACTTTGCTGAATCATTGTGCTCTGTGGAGGGATCCATGCTCTCATACTCACACAGAAGGGAAACCATGGCAAGCGTAAGAAAGGCTCCGAGAAAATCGTTGCCTTGGTTCAATTGAGACAACTTGAAGGCTGAACCCCAAAGTGTCCTAAGGAGTGAAAAGTAGTGGTTAGGTGAAAAACTGCAAGGAATGAAAGGATCAAATATATATTGGGGGTGTGGTGGTGACTGTTGAAATGGGAGAGGAACACATGAAAGAAAGTTTAAGCTGAAGGTCTGTGTCATTGCCCAAGGTAAGGGCTGTTCTGGTCTGTGCGCTCTTTAGGAAAGGAAGACCTGACACCACAGGATCATGCTTGACATGCTGCAGGATTACACCATCTTTACTTATTTCCTTGTCTGAAGGATATTCAAAAAGGAACACGTCTCACAAGAGAGAGTCCATAAATCCAAATATTATGCTTAGCAATTTCCTTCAACCTTTAGTAAATTTAGTGCTGGCTAAAAAGTTGCCAAATTGATAGCCCTGAGAAGTAAAGCCCTTAATTTATCCCAGAGGAAGGTATGCCAGAGATGGTGTAATTGCAGATTTCCTACATTGCTTTGCTGGTCCTGATGGGGGATATCTAGGGTTGAAGAAGGAATTAAAGACCAAGGCCTCTATCTCTCTGCAGTATCAGTCAGCAAATGTCTAGTAAGCCTGCTTTTTTTTCTCCTGGAGTTTCTTCTTCACTAGAGATTGAACAGAATTATTTTAGCTAATCCTCTAAAGACCCATCAGACAGGAAGGAGTTTAATTAACTGCTAGTCAATCCAGATGCAAACTGGTAAGGGAAGTCTCTCTAGTACGTCACTGGAATTCACACTGTGGCATGCATGGAGCTGTACTGGGGGTAGTGGGGAATAGTGGCCCTGCTCTCACTCCTAACCAGAGTTGCTGCCTTCAATCACCAATAGATTTTTAAGTCAAAGTCCAGAATCCGAGATGTGCTCCTGCAAACTGCAGATCATCAGGCATGTTGCAATCAGTAAATGGAAATCCTTTCTCTATCTCGCTCTGTTTTCTGAGCCTTCAGGGGAGTTATTGGTGACACCTGTATTCCCCAGTAATGAAGAAATTATTTTAGATATCTTTTGTATTTTGACATGGACACATCTGGGCATGATGTTGGATGTAGGAAGCAGCAAGTGCAATGAGATCAGCAAAGCTGTGGTTATCCACGGGTCACTAATGGGTACAGACAGAGTATGTTTGTGCATGTCCCCTCTGCTCTTGAAAGATACACAATGGTTTCTTGGATGAACAATTAATGCTGCACTGGGAACTACTCACAATTGATAGTAGCCCTTTGTAGAATTTTATTCTGTTTTTCCCTCTTCTGTTTGAGCCAGTGTCTCTCAGATTAGTGGTATTTTTATCGAGGAACATTTACTTATTTAAACTTCTTAGTCACTGTCCTGGTTTTGTCTGGGATAAAGTTAATTTTCTTCCCAGTGGCTACTGTGTTTTGGATTAAATACAAGAAGAATGTTGATAACACTGATGTTTGTAGTCGTTGCTAAGAAATCAAGGACTTCCCTTTTCCCATGTTCAGCTGGTGAGCCGGTGTGCGGGAGCTGGGAGTGAGCACAGCCAGACAGCCAGACCGGGCTGGCCAATGGAAATATTCCAGACCACACATGTCATGCTCAGTTTATAAATGGGAGCTGGCTGGGGGTAGCAACTCTGTTTTCCAGGAATTCAAACCTTTCCATGACTTCAGTCTTTCCCCCCCGTCCCCCCCCGGGAGTTCTGCAAAATCCACGATTTCTGGGTTTTACGATTGCTGCTGAGGGACTGGCTGCCAGTCAGTCATAAGGCAGCAAGAAAAAAAATTGTATTGTGTATAGCTTGTTTTGCATATTCATTATTATTATTATTAGTAGTAGTATTTCCTTTGTTGTCTTCTTAAAGTGCCTTTATGTCAATGCACGAGTTTTACTTTTGTCCATTTCTCCTCCCTGTCCCATTGCGGGGGAAGGGGAGAGGTGAGCGAGCAGCTGTCTAGTGCATAGCTGCCAGGTTAAACCCCGACATCATCTAGATACACTTCCTCCTTCATTTGCATTTATGCATACATACCTTCCACCTTGTTCACTTCCACACGTAACCTGACCAATCATATGTGTCAGAAATTGCAGAAATGGGGGCCTGATTTTTACTGGGCCTAATACAGATCTCTCCCTGCAATGCCTTCTAGATGCTTCATAGTCTGAAAAGCCTGCCCTGGAAACACTTGCTAAAAACAGGCTCTTTCCATCCAAAGAAATTCTGCATTAATTTTGCTGTGCCTTGGTTCCCCAGATAAGCAAAGGAGCACTATCTCACTTTTCCAGATAGAGTTTTATAGGATTAAATATCCCATTATTTAAAAACTATTTTGATTCTATAGTGATCAGAGAATGCTGAATATACATGGCCTAGACCAAACTAAAGCACACATATATTTAGTTTCCTATTTATTTCTTCCCTTCTCACTTCTTTACAAAAACTTTATTCTGGATTTATGGTGGCAACATTGACATACAAAGCCATCACAGCATGCTGCTGGAGTCCAAGTACCTATAAGAAGTAGGAGTTGGAGCAGTAAATATCTTGCCAATACAGCTTTGAGAAAAGCTCTCTGTCTTTCCCCTACGAGCTGTTAATGACAGGCACTGGCTATGATGCAGACAGCAAAGTTTGTGGAGAATAGCAGCAAACAAAGTAGCTTTTACGCCCCAAATTCCTTCATCACTTGAATATGACATTTTATGTTTTCCAGGAGTACCTTACAAGAAAACAAGAAGTGAATGTAAATTAAGTTCAGAGTTACCCCAAGGTTTGTCTTCCAGAGCTCGTCATTCAGCACAGCTCTATATGGGCAGAGAAGCTCATACCCAATGTTTCAGCTGTGACTGACCATCCTGAACTTGTCACAAGGTTTAATAAAAGCTCATGCCCTCCTCCCCTGAAAAGACGTTCAGATTCTGCTTTTCAGAAGGTGGATTTTGTATGCCAGCCATCATTGGACTAAAATTTCTCCTCCTTATTGGTTCGCCTTGTAGGACAAAAGAGGGTCTTACAACAGAAGCAACAGCAGAACCACTGAGGTCACTTGGTGACAAAACAACGTTCTATGTTACACCATACACTTCTCATTGTAAGTCTTTGATGCCTATATCCCAACTCAGCTTCAGATCACACATTATGAAGTGGACTTAGTTCTTTGATCGTTTGCTGTACCTGGGAGGAATTTTCCCTTCTCAGCCCAGTACCACCATCAAGAAGGACTGAAACTATCTAGAGATCATACTGCAATTCTGTGAGGCTTTTATCTTGTTTGACACAGTGAGCTTGGGTCTCACATTGGAGTTGTGAGGACAGACAGAACCTGTCTTTTCTGATGGAGCAAAACAATGGGAGATTGTGAAATGATTCTGTCATTGACTAACTGCACATGCACAGGAGAATTAGAAGCAGCCATTAAGATGCCAAAACAGGAAAAATGTTAGATTTTTTTCTGTTAAGCCATGTCAGCTAAGGTCAGTGCTCTGATAAGAGATCCTGGAGGGGGGGAGGTCAGGAGACAAAGAGGTACAGATGAATTACTGATCACAGCCTGTTTTCTCTCTGCGTTAGTCCTGAAGCAACACCCAAGAGCATTATTCAAACACTTTACTAAGATCTTATGTTGTCAAAGACCCTGTAACAACCATCTGGCCTAAGAATTCTGTGCAGCACCTTTTAATCCTGATTTTTACCTAAACTTGCGTAACTTTGCTCTACACTATTATAAATTGTCAGTACTCTCTAACTGCTGTATTTCGGTGGCTACAGAAGCAATCTCTCTGGAGCTGTTGCAGAAGAAGTACTGTATTTATAGTAGTTTGTGAACTCTACGTCCCTTCTAAACCATGATACTCAAGTGCCTCACTACCTTTGGTGCAGTTTCCCCTTCATATTACTGCTTTGATTAGGGAGCTTTTATTATGCAGATGTACAGACTGGGACCCAAGATACAGAAAATAATGAATTATCTGTAGCCACACAGATAGGGAGCTTGAACGAATATTTTTAGTTCCCAGCAAAGCACCTCAACAATTCTTCAACGACGCAGTAACAGTCAACTAAGGATTTTATAACGATGTTGTCAGCTAGCACACTTGCATTCTATTTTCAGCTGCAGTGAACCTGGAGATCTGTGCTGCATTTATTTCTGTGTGAAACAACTCAGCATGTCATGTGTTCTGAAGAATTGTTATTTCTTCCCAAAATTGTTTAGGATGTCTAGTGCTTGCAAATATCACTGCAATTAACTGGTTACTCTTGAGACTGGGCAGAAACAAGTAATAATATTGTAAGCTTACACTCTGAATGGACAGATAAATTTAGTATAATGTATTACTTGCACTGGACTTGCTGTCCAAATTTCAGAGAACAGCAAACAGCAGCAAACCTCCTACTAGAAGGCCCTAATTCAGGTCACCGATTATATGGAGGCGAGAGAGCCAGAGAGTAGGCAGCCTCTGGATTTTAGATGTCACTAAGTGGGACTGAAGGAAAGAAAACAAAAGTTTGGCAGGGAGATAACTTCTGTTGGAAGTAATAGCATTTCAGTGTTCCAGTGCAACTGGCTCTGAGCTGAGAACCTCTGAGAACTGCCTTGCATGACTGTATGATACCGTGGTCTGAATGCCAGATATTTTTGTTGGCGGTGTTCAGATTGTAGCCTGCCTCCATCGCACACACAGCCTGTTTCCACATCAGGTGTCCAAGTCTTCATACGCAGATACTATCCCTAATGAGTACATTTAGGCTAAGCCACACAGACCAAATCTTTGAGCATAAGGGTGCTGCAGCACATGCTTTCCAACAAGGCTGCGTGGCCACAGCTAGTCTCAGGACACAGCTGAGCCCAAGCTGTGCAGTGGAGTGTCGCAGACTAAGATGTGTTAGGCCAGGAGCATTGTACTGTCCCATTGCCATGCTGCCTTTAAGTCCCTTTTCATTTCTGTTTCATTGTGATGTAGACAGAGGCATGTTCAAGAAATTAATGCATTGATCCTAAACAGATTTACATAATTTGTTTTAGACATAGTATGTTATCTCCAGATGAAGGCTATCATGTACAGAATACATCGCCTGTTCTTCTTCCCCAGACAAAAGATTGAGCCAAGCTAGAAAGATAGAAAAGGAAGAGCAGACAGAGCAAAGTGGAGCATGCAAGCAAAAGAGACTTATCTGATAGTCTCTTCACAAATCTGAAAGCAAGCATCTAGTGCAGGCTTCTGGCACAAACTGGATACCTGCTAAGAGTGGGCATGTTGAATTATTCATGCTTGTGGTTATAAATAATGCACTACCTGCATATATCTAATTTAAATAGACTCATAAAGCCCAGTGGATTAGTCACTGCATGCTGCCTAAAAGTAACAGATCATCTTGCCAAAGTCTCTTGTCTATTACCTGCCCTCAGCAAGGCTCTTCTTGAGGATAACATTTTAAAGAAATTTCCTCTGATGTTTTTGTTGATACAGTGATAATATTTTGTATGTAAGAGCTTAAGAGACTCAAACAGGAGTGCTGCACTGTACCAGGACACTGTCTGCTTGGAATTGTTCCTGCATAATTTTCCCGTATGTTCATCCCGCAATGCCAGCACTGTTCTCACTAACAAGGAGAATGCTCATCCCATACTGCAGACAGAGTAAAAGAGTTGGTAACCCTAACAAGGAAGGAACTTGTACCTCAGGACTGTTGTTCTTAGGTATTACTTAAACAACAAAAATAAAGCATGCACTCAAACTTTAAATACCATCCTTCAATAAACAACAGATAATATCCCTTGCTTCTCTGCACTTGAATTTTGTACATCAGCATCCACCTCCTGAATCTTCGCTGTGCCTAGCAGACGTGATGGGATAGTACTGCCCAACAACCCTCCTGTCCTCAAGATAAGGCTCAATGTAGGCTGAAATCCAGGGAAATTAGAGTGATTTTCATTTTGCGGTAACCCACAAGGAATCCAAGGAGGATTTGTACTTCTAAGATAACAAAGAGTTTGTAGTCTGACTGCCAGTTTTACCAGCCTCTCTAGAAGGGGTTGTTAAATTCTGACTGACAAAAAAATGTCCTGTCTTACATGAGCTCCGTTTGCGAGATCCTGAGAAGTACTGTCTATCTGAGGTTATGAGTGCCCAATATGAGTTCTGTTCTGGGATGGACAATTTAAGTTTCAGAACTGCACATTGCCCCCCTGTGCTCCTCCCAAACCCACATCCCCAGTTCTAACGTGACAATGCTCAGCTATAATGCATTTTTGCAGAGCGCCCAAGAAGCAGGCCATTTTCAGCCGTACTTTTAAAAGGATGCAGCAAGTGCACATTGCCCCAGTTAGTGAACCAGGTCCTGATAATCATAGATCTGGCTCTTGGTTTCTAAATAATGAATGCTGAAGGTCTCACCTTGCATTTTCCCTGTCAATCAGAAGAGGAGTATTCTGATGAAATTAAAGTTCTGGTTTTACTGAAATCAAATATGTTTAGACAAAAATCCTCAATATTTCCTCGCTCCTACAAGTGATTTTTTTCATTTCAGCTTTAAAAAAAAGAGGGGGGAGCACGAGGGGACAAATGTAATTTTAGCTTATTTTGTCCCAATTTTTCTTTTACCCTATGATTTCAGCACAGAATAGGACATAAAACATTACAGAAGTCATGTCTTGTTAAGCATTACTGACATGGTGATTACACAGCAGCTTCAATTTTTTTTTTAATCCATAAGGGTAAATGCTATTTAGTGTTGAAAATCTTTTTTTATATTTAACATTCAAGCATTCCCTGTTTATAGGATTAGAGATTAGATTTGTTCAGCTGCCACAAAGAAAGAAAATAGTATCCTGGGCTGCATTAGGAAGAACATTGCCAGCAGGTTGAGGAAAGTGATCCCCTACTGGTGAGGCCTCATCTGGAGTGCTGTCTCTAGTTCTGGGCGCCCCGCGACAAGACATGGATTTCCTGGGGTGAGTCCAGCACAGGGCCACTAAGATGGTAAAGAAGGACTTCATACAAGGAAAGGCTGAGAGAGCTGGGACTCTTCAACCTGAACAGAAGGGGAAGGGGGGGGGGTGCGGAGAGGGGGCATATCTCATCAAGGTGTATAAAAGCCCAATGAGAGCACTCAAAAAAGATGGAGCCAGACTTGTCTCAGTGGTGTCC
Source organism: Opisthocomus hoazin (assembly GCF_030867145.1). Taxonomy (NCBI): domain Eukaryota; kingdom Metazoa; phylum Chordata; class Aves; order Opisthocomiformes; family Opisthocomidae; genus Opisthocomus; species Opisthocomus hoazin. The sequence continues at coordinate 28,764,724 of NC_134420.1, read as the reverse complement.
TGTGAGGCAGTGGGTACAAACTGAAGCACGGGAAATTACATGTGAGCACAGAAAAACAGGGTTTTTTACTGCAAGAAGTGACCAAACACTGAAACAGATTGCCCAGAAAGGTTGTGAAGTCTCCATCCTTTGACATATTCATAACATGACTACACACAGTCCTAGGCAACCTGCTCCAGCTGACTCTGCTTGAGTGGGTAAGGTTGGACTAGACAGTCTCAAGAGGTTTGTACCAACCTCAACTATTCTGTGGTTCTGTGAAAAGAGAGAATGGTTAATAAATACCCACAATGAGTAAAGCTGGTCTTTGGCCATCAAAGATATGCCCATCTAACACTGAATTTGGGATTTAGAAGTTTAAAGGAAAACCTCAGCTTTCAACTAAAAGAAAAACAAACAAACCCCAAAAACCCAACCCCCCCAAAAAACCAAACCCAACAGTTCTTTGTAAAGTTAACCTATGAAATGAAAGTTAAGGAAAGCCAATAGCCAAGATGTTTATTTCCCATTCTCCACAGCATTGTAGTTAATGCCTCTTGCAGGTTCTCAAGGCTGCTTCTTGGGATAGACAGAAGCCTCTCTTGTCAGAAAGGCCCCGAATAGATTTGTGGCTAAAGAGACAGGACCAGCCAAATCTCCTCTGTCAGTATCAGCTGAATAGGATTCTCGCCTCTGCAGCTTGACTTTTAGCCATGATTTCAGCTATGTTACAGGCCACACAACCTACCTCAAGAGGCCTGCTGACCTATTCCCGACAAAAAGTTCAGCATTAATCTTTGAAACAGCTTATCCATTTGCCAAGAAGGAGCAATGCCCCTCCCTGCTCTCATAGCAAATTAGAGACAAGGAACAGTCAATGTACGTACAACCACTGTGTTCATTAGCATTGAATCCTATGCATTCACAGCAATCTGATACTTAGAGACACAGTGGCATCGAGAACATCAGGGATCAATTGTTCCCTGAAGAAAAAGGATGAGGTAAGCCTTATCAGCAGACAGTGGATTAATTCCTTATTGAACCACCATTAGCTATGTCTGCTCCTTTTGTTACAGTCCTGAGAATTCTCAGCTGGCCTTTATCTGGCTGGTCACGCAGCACACCATGGGCCAGTGTTTAGGAGATGGAGGGGAGAAAAATATTGTTTTGTGGACCTCCTCAAAGGCTAAGACCAGCCTGAGAAGGCAACATTGACTAGAAAGTGGAATTATGCTGCAGAATTCTACTAAAGAAATTTCTGTCCTCCAAAAAAACCCCAAACAGTGCACCCTAAAAGTAAAGCCATATAGCTTAAGGGGATGGGGGTGGAAAGGGGAAATCAATGCAGGCTTTACGAATTGAAATATCCTGCAATAAATTCAGAAGTAGTCCTCTCCAAACAGAATAATCAAAACCTCGTAATGAGAAGTTAAAAAAAAGGTACCACCAATAACCGATATGAAAGGTGTGACGGTAGAAGGGAATACCGAAAATCAGAGATGAATGCAATTATATTGTCAGGTGAGCCCTTCCCACTCCAACAACGTACAGAAGTACATTCAAACTTAGACAACAGATTACGCATTGCAGAATAGCACAATGTACCATAGCCAATGCACCAAAGGAAATTACTCAAATGGGAAAGGATGTGGCAAAGTAATAATTAGACAGTACAACCTTACCTCTGTAGTGGTAAGGGTTTGGAGGGAGAAAATCGTACCAGTTATTTTTTTTGCTTCATAGCTGGACATTTGTTTGATACCCATTGCCCATGGATGCATGATGCTTCAAAACTGAACCAGTGAGAAACCAAAGAAAAGCTGTCATCGTGACACGTAGTTGTTATCTCACTTGTCACCCAACTATTTTTTTCTTCATACCTTCCCCTTCCACATTCTCACAGAGAAAACCTAAACCACTCAGGATGCTAAGTTGCAGTTTGCTGCTTGTTGCTTCCCAGAAATCCCAACATACAGATTTCTGGCTTTGATTTACTACTAACCTTCATTTCATATGTTTTCCAACTCCCATCTGCTAATAGGAATTTCAACATCTGCACATGCCTGCTCAATCCACTGTATTTAAAATAAAAATTAATCACATCGAATTTAGAATTAAACACTGCAGTTGGTAGTTACAAATTCATTCCAGACACAATGATCAATAAGATTTCCAAAGATTTATACTGATTCTGTGAACTTTGAGGTCTGTCTAGGATGTGTGTCTGCCCTGCAAGCTGTATGCTTTTTTGCAAGCAGACACCACCACCCACTCCCGCCCAGTGATTTCAGCATGACATTTGTCTGGGAAAGAAACATAAGCACCAAATAAGTCTATTAGAGTTTATCCGCATGTTAGACTGCTGTACTAACCAGTTCACTCACTCTCATTCACATATTCTAAAACACACTGTTTTCTCTTCTTGAAGAAATCATGTAGACTCGTACTCAATCTAGTCAAGAACTAGGAGGCATCAGGAGGGAAAGCCACGCAGAATTTGGAAGATATTCCCCAGAAGAGATATAATCACACGCACTGCATATATATAACCTCCCATCCGCAGGAGAGCAGGTAGCACACTGAGAAAAGAGCTGACAGTGAGTTAGAGTGGGAAGGAGAAGAAAAACTTGCCCGAGGCAAGATCATCATACCATCCCGCTGAAAACATTGTATAGCCTCTAAAGCATTCCTCTCTGTATCCTAAGGGCAGCCAGTTCACAGATGACAACATTCTGGGAAATCTACTTTCTAAGAGATGAAAGTCTCCTCCAAGCCGAGTCTGTGGAGAACTTGGAAGAAAAACTTTCCTGCTGCACTCCTCCCACAACCTTCCTAGACTCCAGTATGTTTTACACATCACCATTTTGTTTTTGCTCTCACCATCATATTTAACAATAGTATATATGCCTGCAAAAGGTTTAGGCATAAATGGACATGTGGATTCCCAGATCAACAGATTCCTCTGGATCTAATTTATACAGATTGATAACATTTCATCATCTCAACATCGTAAAGCTGGCTTTATTTTAGCTTCTTTTCTCAAAAAAAAAAAAAACCAAAACAAAAAAAACAACCCACAAAACCAAAAATAACCCCAAGAAGTTGAAAGCTTTCAGATTTCCTTAGTGGAAACCTACTCTGTTAATCCCATCACTTGCTAGCATACACAATGTGTGTTCTCATTTCCCCGGAGGATTTCAGTACGCTATGGCGAACTCCGCCAGCTTCCAGTGTGCGAAATGTTCCTCTTACAAAATGCTCTTCTGCTGCCTTCAGTTTTTCACAAACGTCCGAGTTCCTGCAAACCAGGGATTATAATCTCAATCAACAAGACACTTTTGGGTGATCATTAGACATCAGAAGTCACCGTCTCCAGAAGCAGCAACAGGTGTCCTAGCTACTACTTCTACCCACCATCAATAACATCTCCCTCCACCCTCACTGAAACCCCAACGCAATCCAAACCAATAGTCCCCCACCTCCAAAAGAAACCTTGCTAGAAGAAGATATTGATCTTTTCCTCCATTTCCTTTTCCTTCAGTTTTCTCTCTTTAGTACAAACAGAGCTAGTTTATCCTATTCTTCACCCAAACCACAAGCATTAATAATACAGAAAAAGATTCTCAATTGCCTGAAGCAATTTTATTTTCCACTAGCTGCCCACTAAATAGCAGTTAGGAGCTATTCCAGAAAATGGAGTGCACCATGGCCTAGGGGGACGACATGCCACATTCTCCTTCACAGTCACTGCTTTAGTTCCCCTGCAGATTATCTAAATTATCCATAATACAGCCTTCTTCGTTATAGCTATATGAACAGAGCAGGACTACATGAAATGTTAACATTTCTACAATGCATCACTAACCCCATCATCAGCTCAATATATTCATTAATATTTGAGATATTCAGAAGCAGAAGTTGGTTAAGTTTGTTGATCCACTATAATCCTATTTTTGAGAAAAATATTTCCATATTTCCACAAACAAATCACTATAGAGTTGAGGATGTTTTTGCTATGTGAGACCTCTTCAGCAAAGCATTAAACATAAAACCCAATTTCAAATACTTTCAACTGTGACAACTTGTCTCTTCCTAATGTTAAAGCAAAAGTCAATCTTTTGTGATTAAATTGTGTCTTTTCCTAGGACATGTCTATTTGACATAGATGGAGTGTGAAGGCAGTACAAACTCATCAGAAGCACAAAACTCCAAAAGGCTGTTTTCTTCCATTTGTAGTTATACCTTGGTACACATCTAGAAAATGCCAGCCCAAGAAGGATGGACTTCATCTGAACTGAAAGGGGACCAGGCTGCTAGTCCTTTAAGCAAAGGCCACGAGTGAACTTTGAAACTGATGAGTGAAAGCCAAACGAGTGCAGAAGAACACACACTTCAGAACACATTTTGTTAGTATGAAAATATGGAGATTCTTTACCTTATGTAAAAGATAGGTCAGAGGATGAAAATCAAATTAGAAACAAAAAGCAATTTTCACTAGGTAGAGTTAGTGAGCAACTACAAAAATACAACCTGATCTATGTGTCAGACATGGATACCAGCACAGGCTCTGTAGATGGAAGTCTTGTCTTTCAAATTATTTGAAGAAAATGAAGAAATCAGCAAGAACAGACAGTTGATATAACCGAAAGGTTGGGGCTTTTAAGAAAACTAAGCAGCAGTGGAGTAAGTGGGAAGGTCCAGGAATGAGTAAGCAATTGGCTAATAGATGGAAGGCCGAGGAAGTGGGGTATGGATAAATGGTCAGTACTTGCAGTGGAGGGAAGTAATTAATGGAATATATTGGGTTTGTGCTGTTCATTTTATTAATGCATAAACTTGAAAAAGGTGTGAGTGGTAAGGCAGGGAAGTGTGTCAGTGATACAAACTACATTCAGAGGAGTAAGGATGAGATTGGACTGCGAAACATGAAGGACCTTACAAAATTGTTCAATAAAGAGGCAAGAGAAACACAATAGAAATAAGTGTAAAGCGATGCATACAAGGAAAAAGAATTCTGGCTTTATACATGCAACGATGGCTCTGAGCTGGCCATTACCAGAGCAAGAACTGGAGGTCACAATAGTTGGTTCCACAAAGTAACAAGCCAGTGTTCAACAACAGTGAAAAAAATAAGGAAACATTTGGAATTAGGAAAAGAACGAAGAACAGAGGAGGTCACTATGCCACTGTTTAAATCGACAGTTCACCTTACAGAAAAAAAAAATATGTACATTAACAGTGTGTGCATTGCTGAACCTCTTGTCTTGAAAATCATCCATTATTAGAAAAACAGAAACATTCAGAAGAGGACAAGTGGTAAACAAAATCATGGAGCAACAAGTAGGCAAAACATTTTGGCCTGTGGCAGGGATTTAGGTGGGAGATGACAGTTATGCGCAATCATGAGTGACATGGGATGGCTGGATAGGGACAGACAATATTTTCAAGGAAGTCCAGTGAATGAAACTAGAGGGAGCTGGGCTCAAAATGACCAGGAAGGTGCAGGGTAGCGTAACCCTGGAATACCTCGCTCAAGGAAGTTCTGAATGCAGAAATGTTTACATGGGCTCAAGGGAAGAAGGGATAAATACTTAGGGGTGAGATTCATTGGGCATTACCAGACAGACAAACCCCAAGAGAACTGTGAGATCTCCTGAAATGAAAAAAGAAGGAGGTTTGGAGAGTATTCACACATATGTTAAGCCTTGTAGATGCTTGTCCCATTTTTACTCTTACATAGGTATTTCTATATGGACACTGTTCACTTTTGTTGTTTTAGTGATTAACTCTTTAACTTCAGGAAACTGCTTTTAAACACCCCGACCTCAACATAAACCCCTCCTCTCGCTCGTGCTACCTCCTCCAGGGGAAGCTAGAGCCTAATTTCCTAATCCACGCCCTTCAGCATCTGTGTTTGCAATCTAGATTTCCACTGAAACCAAAAAAGTAAGTTACCATACTTCCAGTGTCATTTCCTTTAAAATGAACACCAACCTTCCTTTAAACATAACTCCCCATCCCCAAGACAAAGCAAAACTATTTTACTAAGTATTTTTATCTTATCTTACAAATAGCTATATCTAGTCTCAACAGGACCTTTTTTCTTCTCTTCCCCCCAAAGTATCAGGGCTTCTAGCCTCCAACATTATAATTCCATTGAGATGAGTAGTTAAACTAGTATAAAATTAATGAAATGGAGAAAAGATCTTATCTCATATTAATATGAATTGCTTCCTCCACCACAGTGAATTTATAATGTAGACCTGCCGTTTAACAGTGAAGAGGAGAACAACTACACAGTTTATAAAGAGGGAATTAGAGGAAGCAGAACAGTTGCCTAAGCTGAAATTTGGCTGCAAACACTACAAATAAGGACCTTTGCTCTTGGGAAAAGAGCAATAATGATGTTGTTCTGTTCAAGACATTGACACTGCCAGGGTAGCTCAGTCAATTGTATCAGATCACATTTTTTGTACATATTAAAAATGAAAAAAATTATATTAAAATATTTATCTATATGAATTAGATATATAAAAATGCTCTTTTTTAATAAAGATTTTCCTGTTATTTAAAAACTAATGACAAATGTGCAAGAGGAAAGTAGAAAAGTAAAAAAGAAAGATTTCCAGGGACAAAAAGGATAATGTAACCTTTGAAAATTTGCTAAGGCTTAAGATTTGTCTGCTCAGACACTTCTTTCTACCTCCATTTAATTAGATTTTAATTTTCTTTTTTTTCATCCTTTTCCTCTGCAGATTCTGAGAGGTAATTATTTCAATATCAATTGATTTGAAGGAACAGTCCCAAGCCAGAATTAAGCAGCTTATGGAAGTTTGTCTTGTTCCTGGTTAAACATTCCTGCTATGCAGCTGGGTAAGCCGCTTGCAGTAATAACATCCAGCTGAAATGATGGAATTGTGCTTTGAGCTCAGACTTGGCCTGGCTAAGGGGAACTTCTCAAACAGCTCTCATCAATGTCAGAGATTTAAAGAAAGCTTTCCCAAATAATCAAGCAGAGGCAGAGAAATAAAGTAAAAGCTCAATCTCTTCTCTCCAGGGTGCCTTTCATCAAAACAATGTCAAATTTTTACATGTTTCATAAACGGCACATAACATCAACAGTTTGTCTTCTGCTTATGTTGCAATAGGCAATTAGGTTCACAAACAAAGGTGGCCTTTACATCCCATATACAAAATGCCAATCCTCTGTAAAGAGATCTCAGATAGGCACTTCTTACTTTCAGGTAAAAGTTCAGAGAAGTTAACAAAACAGACATAAAGACACTTAAATAATAATAATAAAAAAAAACAGTGGACATTTTTGAGGGGTTTGTTGTAAATTATTTGCAAGAGACAGAGGAAGACCGAGAATTCAGAAATTCTAGAAACTTAGCCTTATGCTTAGGCTTTTCATCTCTTTTACCTTTTTACTTACAGCTGACAAAGAATAGTAGGGAAAAAAGCATAAGACTATATTTAATAACTAATGTTATTAAAAATTAAAGTGTAAGTAGGGGTTAGGTCAATAACTGCAAAAAAAGCACAGAAAAACAATTCCTCAGTAACACTTGTGATCTCTTACATGCTCCTTTTATGACTCCTGTGAGTCAGTTTGCACAATAGCTGCAGCAGCAGGCTGCTTTCAGTGCCCCTTTTCTACAAAGCGGAAATGGTTGCTCACATTAGAAAACACACAGGATATTTCAGGGTCTGTAATTGTGGGCTTCACAAGACATATAATTCATTCCATAATATATACATTAAATATGCCACAGAAAGCTTCTTTTAAAGCACCCACCTATTAGCAGAAATGCAAGAAAACATATTCTGTGCACCATGCAGAAAGAATATTTTCTTATTGAGGGGGGAACAAAAAACTTTGCTCTACAGAGAGCAAATTAGAAGACAGCACTGCAAACATGAACTCAGAGCATGCTTTCTACGGCCCTGGTGGGCACCCTACTGGGATGCTTACCAGACTTCAGAAGAATCTCCATTCTCTGGATATCTCATGCCCTTAAATTGTAAGAAGTAACCAGATTCCAATGGTATCTGAAGCTTTGCACTTCTAATTGTACTTGTTGGGATTCAGATACTCTCACATTTACTCTTTTCTGAAAACTAGGACTCTGCAGTCTGACAGCCCATGTTCACATAACAGTGCTATTCTTCCAGAGCCTTTTCAGGAGCAACTGCACACTCCTGCAAATTCTGGATTTTGGAGCTTAGCTTCTCACAGATTAAAAATGATGCAACAGCTAAAGTGAGACTTGAAGAATATTCTCAGTGGGACTCCTAAAATAAATCATGCTTCACACATGGACACCACAGAAGATATAATCAGAGCTATGAAAGTAAACAGCCAAACATAACTGTCTTTCAGCATCTTTCTATATTTTTGTCAGTCCTTTCATTCCTTTAGGTCATCCCTTATTTTCCTGTGCAAGTCTCCTCATTTCTCTTCAGTTCCTATTATTGAAATTCCCCTTCTGTAAAGTTTCAGTTCCACTTAGTGACCTTTTGTCCCACTCCCAGCACAAGCCAGTCAATATTTTTGTTTGGCTGTAGCCCACCTAAAATCCTAACTGTACCCCATAGGGTGCAGCTAACTTGCTAGTCAAGTACGGGAAAGCAGGCTCTGCATTTCAAGATTGCACCATACAATCCAGCTGATAGAAATGTCCAGACAGGATCCAGGATACAGTGTCATTTATAAATCAAATCAACAGTCACAACCACAAGTGACACCACAACCACACCCATCTAAGATGTACAAACCAACCTTCAAACAATTCCAAAAATAGGACCGGATAAATCCTGTATCTGTCACGTTAAAAGCATTGTGTGAAGAAAACCATTTACAACACATAAGAGGTTCTTTTCTTGATCTTTTTAATATTAGAGAGCATCACATATTCCTTGCTACTTCCTATTTTCTTCTGAACTATATTTAGAAGAGTTCTAAGCACAAAGATTGATTATTTAAAAACCGTTCCTACTGTTGCCTGTACGGGACTTTCCTGGGATCACAGCAGACTTGGTGGAAGGCTCTGCCAGGGTGCCGAAAATAGCTTCCGGGAAAGCCACAACCATAATACAGAAGGTCTTTCAACCATATTCCTTCTTAACCAAATTTCTCTTCAACTTCAGCTGTACCTTCACCTTCCTGTGGAATCATGGACTTTCGCTGTTGACTTAGAAACAGCTTCTGCTCGGAAGACCTTGAATGACCAGGTCATCACCACTACTCACTGGGAACTTTATTTATTTATTTTTAAATTATTCTACATTGGGGTACGTAGCAACAGTGAGATCAAAAATACAGTCTTTGTTAGAGAACTGTGGTCTTGAAGTAACACTTACATAAATTTATATAATTTAATTAAGAATTATTAAAGCTATTAATAGATATAGATTAAAAAAATCCAGCATCTTAGCTGGAGATGGTTGCAGGCATATTTTTTTGTTTTGTTTTTCTAAAAAGGCCTAATCATTAGTGAATACAGGCTGTATTTGTACCTTGTGTACCTGACAATGAATTCTTGCTGTCAGCCCTCTCTCTTTTATTCAGATCCACTCATTCTCTTATCACAGACTGCAATTTCTTCAGGCAGGAACATTCCTTTATTTTAGAGCTGGTCAGTGATTAGTAGAACAATAAACTTTTTATTGAGCTTTTAGGTATTACTACAAGACAAATACATAACAAGAGCATTCAGACTCCCATTAGACTAGCAACACACAATCTTTTTTTAAGGGGAAAAATGTGGGCATTTTTAGCTAATGCCTAATCATTTCCTATACAGTGAAACCACTAGTTATGCCTAATATTAAGAGTAACCACTATGTGTTTATTGAGGAATGTCCTACAATTTGTAGCATCTGATTGGATAATAATCCAGTTGGGGAACATTTTATGAAGGAGTTTTCTGATTGAAACTATACTTTTTCTGAGCAATTTCCAGGACAACATTAGAGGCAACGTGCACTTCTCAGTATAAAATCACTCTGCATTACCCCTAGCCTGTGTACTCCAAATTGGATTGCTGCTCAGTCATACTAAGTGGGCAAAAGGCAACGAAGAAACAACTCACAGTTTTAGGCTCCAGGACTGTCTCACATAGGCTTTCTTCATTCACAGCTCAAAAACAGGGGGAATAAAAGACCCTAGCAATATTCCTTTTTGCTGCTTCAAACTGCAAAGTCAGTTTCTGCAACTGCAGAGAAGCTTGCTGCAAAATCTATTTCTTCTTTGTGGTCAAAGCTGATTAGGTAATAACCTGCACATGGGCACATCTCTGCTGCCCAGGCATCACTTGCCCCCGTTGTTGTTCCTAGGGGAGTCTGGCAACACCTGCGTGCCCATGAAGGGAAAACCATTGCACTTTGAACCTCTATAGAGCTAACCACAGCACAATACTGGTTAGCCAGGCTCACCTAGACCTAGGCTTCAAAACTTTGCTGTGACCGGTCTCAGCCTCTGGGCTGACTCGAAGTCCAATGTGTCACCATGAGGTACTCCTTTTCAGTTGTAAATACATCGCTGACGGGCTGCTGAAGCAACACCCTGCACCCCCAGACAGCAACACATACCCACAGATAAGATTTTTAGTCTTTTTTTTCCCCTTAGAAACAAAGCTTATGTAATAAAGCTGTGAGGGACCTTCCTCCAATGACTTTGGAACCACTGATTTCAACCCAATTTAAAAGAAGATTAGATGGCACAAGTGTAGTTAGGATCCTAAAAATGTCATGAAAACATTAATGCTCTGGCTGAGAGAAGAGCTGCAAAGTAACCTCTTATTAAACACCAGGCAATCCACATAGGAGAGAAGCTTCAGTAACACCCCCAGTGGCTGCTCACAGCCTCTTAGAGATCAAACTTCATTTACCACATGGTATTAATCTATAGGAAATATAGCTTCCGTAGTTCTGGGATGGCGTGATCTATGGGTTTTAAAAAACTTTTAATAAAAACTTCTGAGTGTCCTAAACGTAATAATTATACTTTTCTATATTTAACCAGTTAAGGCAGCAGTATCTTTGGTAAACAATTGAAAAACCAAATAAACATGAAAGAAATTTTGTGCTGGCTTTTGAAACCGCCAGTTAAACAGAAACAATTGCTTTTGTTATCTCTTGTTAGCATAAAGAGGACAAACCCCAAATGAATAGTTGCAGATTCGGAGGTTGTCTGTTAGTTGGCTGTTGCCAGATGCCTCCTGGAGAGGTATGTAAACTTTAGGTAAGTATAGAACTCTTCAATTCTTTTGTTGTATTACAGCTGCACGTAAGAGGGTCAGTCCAATATGTGACCATTAAAAAGCTCAAATGCATTCCAGTTGTAGGTGGTAGCGTAGTTGTCCTGGCCTGGAAGCTTCTGGGCAGTCCCCATCCCTAGCTGTGAGGGGTCAGCTGGCGCTGAAGGAACAAGCACTGCTATGCCACCCGCGCCCTCTCGAGTGCCTGGGCACCTTGCCCTGCCTTGAACAGGGTAGGACGGGCTTACTTCTGTCAGGGAAGTTGTGGTTAGGATGCTCTTTCCCCTTGAGTTTTGGCTCATGGGATGTGCGGCTTGAGACTCCGGTATGTAGTGACTTTTTAAAGAGTTTGCTCAGAAGCTGGGAGATGTTGCTTAATCCAGGCAAGCAGAAATAAAAAGCCTGTCTGCAGGTTCTGGGTGTGCGGTGGGAGTTCCGAGTGTAAGGAGGGAGTAGCAAGCAAAGTGCAAGCTTCAAATTAGAATTATTTGTATGTTTATTGCCTAAGTTACTTGATTTGAATTTGTGGGGCCTTTCACTTACTCTACAGGATAGTTCTTGTGCTATATAGTACTTTACCTATGGTCAAGTACTTTATACAGTTAAATTATGGAAATAATAAAACTAATGTCATACAGCTGTGGACAGAATCCAGTAGGGTGGGAATCCTGCTTAATAATTCTGTGGGTAAGATGGGTGGGACCTGGGGGGTAGTAAGTGCTCCAGTGATGCTTTTAATTTTCCTAAGTCTTACAACAAAGTGAAAGGCCCTTTGAAGATATATTTTATTCTCCTAGTTCTCTCTTTTTGCCTGTTAATTCTGAATAATTCAGGTAAAGATGAGTTACATCTATTTATCAATATTTGATGCTTAAGGTACAACACTACAGCTTTCACAGTGCTCTCATGGTTGAGCTGTCTGAATGACATGGGTGCAGTTTCTGCGCAAGATACATCGACTCACAACAACAGCAATGCAAAGGGTATACACAGGGTTTGTAACCAGACTGTGCTGGCATACAACGGTTACACACTGGCTCTTTGAGGAAAGAATGTGATTGAAGTTACAAAATTTTTGTAAAAGAAACAGCAGTAGTTAAATTTAGGATTAAATATCTTTAACTGTACAAGAAAAACTGGAAAACTATATATATATAATATATATATACAGAAAACTGGAAAATATCTTGGACATTCCACATGAAGTGCTACATTTTCGTGTCTTGTTCCTAGCTTGAAAGAAATCCCTTTTAGTTCAGTACAGGTTAAGAACACGGTTCGCACTGACCACTGTTCTGGACATGTTTTCTTCAGCCCTGCTTTGGGTGTTCCCTGAAAGCAGGACAAGGACAGACTGTAACACCACAAGTGATTATATATGGACAAACACAAAATGAACAGCTTGACCCTGAGCGCCATCTCCTCTGACCTCAGCCAAGCAGCAATGCATTTAAACACTGTTACAGGAGTTTTGCTGTAGTACCAGTCAATTTCTGCAGATGAAGACTGAATATCAGTGCTAGAGCAGCAACTAATGGTCCTAACAGGTTTCGCCTTACTCATCCTCCTCTGCCTCTGAGATTGACATAGGAGGAGCAGGTCAATCTAACCCTTGCACTGTGAGGAAAACAGTCATAAAAACATGAGCAATACAATGCTAATAACATATTTGAGTGACAGGGCTGCTTGTTGGATAAAGCCATAAGAATCCTTTGATGCACTATCAGAAAGCAGTGCTGGAACACTCAGTGAAGATGATCACATGAACAAAGGAGATACTTGTACCTTTATGATTTTATAAACAGAAATTCGGAGTAAAAATGATTATAAATTACAAGACGTCAGTAATTAAAAATAATAAACATTTAAATGAACCTTAAAAATATTAGACATTATTTACGGATTTGATACCCCATTTGGATTTGCAGTTTTGCTAAAAACCTGCCTTCTTGAAAAAGAATGGAGAAACACAGAGATTCAGGATTCCTGTTTCTTTTAATGAATAGGACTGAAATTAATATTTTGCATTTCTTACAACAGAAATAGGGGCTTGGAAGGTGGATGCATTTTAAAAAAATGCTGAAATATAATGTTTCCAGCTTAAGATGTCCTTTTTTTGTCACCCACAGGGGTAGAATGACAGCTGGAGCCCCCAGCCTCTCTGGCTCTAAGGCAATCAGCTCTCAGACTGTTTCTTGCCTGCTGGAGGAGCTTTCCACCCAGGACTTGGTTGGAATTGGAGCCCACATCTTTTTAATTCTGCACTCTGCGTTTTGTTGATTGCTCATAAATTGAGTAATTTGGAAACACTGGACTCTTCTGCCTCCAACTGGCTTGTATGCCCTGGAGCTGCAGACCCTGGAAAGTTCTTCCAGCGCTCTCAGGCTTGAAGTGTCAGATCTGTAGCAGGGAATTTGGAAGCTGGGTCCCAGTGCATACAGTTTGTGTATAACAGCAGCCTGCTAGGAATCAAGGTGTGCTTCCATGCTAGAGTCATTAGTCAAAATGTTTTATTTGAAACGTTTTATATCCAATAAAGATTTCAACAAAATGCTGCTGAAGATTTGCCAATCAATTGTATTCCTGAACTCTCCTGTCAGACTGCTAAAATAAAAAATGAAAAAAGAATGGTCTGCCTACCTCTGGATTGTCATGCTGCCACCATAAAAATGTTTAAGCACTGCATCTTCTGAGCACTTCTCTATAGTATGAAATATCCCATTCTGTGGATAAAGTAATTCCGATACAGAATAATTAAATGATTTTCCCAAGGTGATAATATTTCTTCAGAAAACTGGAAAAAAAAATTATCGTACACAGCTGGTCTATTCTGCTATCACAGATGAAAAAATCTTGGGGTAGAAAATTTTTCTTTCTCTTCAAAAATAAATAGACTCAGAAAAACTTGAGTAAGTTTGTAGCTGTATTTCATAACCTGCACATAACCTGCAATAAAGTCTAATGAACATAGTATCATTAAAGTGCTTTTAACTGATATGCTCCTAGATTGACCCATCCAAATTTGACAAAAACAACGATAGATTATTTCTTTTAGTGTGCACCTATCATCTATAGGATTTGACTTATAGATGGTGACATCCTGAATGAGGAATCTGCACTACACTCAGCAGAGACGATGTAACAGAAGGAAATGTAGCTAGAAAGATCCAGTCTGAAACTCAATATACTACACTCAGGTATTTTAACAAATTGCTTTCAGACCTAAAATGCTTGGATAAAACACTGAAATTGCATCCCAGAGCTCCCTCTGGTAACCTTGAAAATTCATCAAAGTGTTATTAGGTAGTACTGTGTTATAGGAAGTAAAAGTAGACTGAAAAAATATGCTATCTGACCACTTGAAGTACCGTTGTGATTTATACTGAAACTTTTTTTGATTTCCCAAGATACAAGTGTAGTTGATTGTCAAAATCAACAATAAAATAATTGATTGGTAAGAAATAATTCAACATGCTGATTACACTTCATGAATACCAAAGACTTGTACACATTTGTCTTTTTATCTAAGCAGTGACACTTTATTATAGATTATGCTGTTAATTTTTCATGGGTGGCAAATGATTAACTCTTTTGAACCATTTTAAGAAGTTCTCACTCTCTTCTTCATCCCTGTTACTTAGTGTATGGCAATTAATTGGCATTTGTATAAATGAGGGGGAGGACTCTCCATGGAGAAGGCAAGAAGTGGCTTTGGCGAGGAGAAGAGCAGAGGATGGGTGGGCAGGAATGAAGAAGCTGTTGCAAACCGAATAGAAGCTTTCTATGTTGGAGCCATGCCATGTTAGGAGACTCTCAGCTGTTTGCTCCCACTTTCCTACCAAAGGTTTCTACCCCTCCTAACTGTGATGAATGCCAAGTCAACTGTTGTGAGGCTGGGTTTTATGAGGGGAATATATGAAAACAATTACATATTTATGTGTGTGTCTGTACTGTTTTTGCATCTCTGTCACTGGTTAATCAACCAAGTCAAAATGAAAAAAACTTTCATACGTTAAAGAAAGTATGGGTCAGAGTGTAGCAGCACAAATGTATTTTTTCTTAACTTGCTTCATTTTTGGTGCTCAGAAATAAATGTTAATTCTGTAAGCCGCCAGGAATGCAGATACTGATATGTATCTTATTCTAAAGCTGCAAGACCTTTACATCACAGTGTAGACCCCTGTCTCTCAGAAACATTCCCAGGTGAATCTGGAGTTAGGGACTGGGCTAAGGCAGCAGAGAAAACACTCTAATTAGCTTGTTGGTCAAACTGATGAAAGCAGCAGTGTGTGCTCAACTTTATGCAAATGTTCAAGATGAACATAAAGCTGAGAAACATTAATTCAGCCAAACATGTAAGGAAATGAATGACCTTAATCATGTGAATGATCCCATTGGGAGCAATAAAGCTGGCCTGTGCCATTGCCACAGAGCAAACGGGAACAAATACCCTTGCTGGGAAACAGAAGGTGATACTACAAAGAGCCCAACATAACTAAAGGAATTCAGAACTAACTACAGACATTAAAAATAAGAAAGAAGAAAAATGAAAATAATAATCTTTTAGTGGAGACTCTCAACATTTTACAGACATTCGAAACAGTGCTTGCAAGTGATGCAAGATGAGGCAGATATGAACTCTTGACAAGTCAGGGCAGACAGCACAGGGTACAGAGACACTCAAGCATTAAGATTCCAGTAGTCTGTGCAACAGCCAGGACATATAATTCAGGTTCCTTTATTCTAAGGCCATTGATTGATTTGAAAGCACAGTGCTTTTTTAATAAAAAAGAAGGATGATAAGTTTATGCTTAGATCTTTTTCCTGTAAGTAATTCGCACTCCAGAGCAAGGGATGAGCTTAGAACTCCCTTGGTAGTCTAGGTCCTTATGCCCGATCACCTCCTTGCAGCTGGCAGAGAGAGTATGTGATGTGGCTGGGACATGTATTACACGAGTTTGGATTGTCACAGTGGTCTGTGTCTCAAAACTGCCCATTGAAGACGTGGCAGTGCCATGGTTGTTCTAATCTGGTTTTGGAGATAAACTCAGAACAGGCTGCTGTCAAAATCAACGCCCAGTTCTTAGCTGCCCTGACCATTTCTCAGCTCTAATTGAGGATCAGGCCCATCATTTTGAGCAACATGGAAAATACCTTGCCAGTGCCCTTTTTAAAATGTGAAATTCTCACTTTGGTTTTTTTGCATATTCTTAAATGCTTTAAACTAAAATCGCCCTTGGTATCATTTTCAGCAGATGAGTCTCTCTGGGAACGGAGATTTTTCTTCTGACCTTTACATTTATCACCAAAGAACATATTTTTATTCCTGACACTTGCTTGGAGAAGGTTTACAAAAGTTATCTCTTTCCATAGTTACACTGCACTTCCTCCTCTGGTGATCCTACCAGCTACACATGTCTTCGGTGGGGTAAGTGTGGACATACACCACTGACTTTCCACTAGAAGTGCAGCTACAGTATTGGCTCCAGACTTCACCAGGACAGTGGAACAAATGTAGGAACTGCCAATGCCATCTTATGGTGGAAATGTAAACTGCAAATGCAGTTTGTGAAAGAAAATGAAAAAATGGCTGTTTCCTCCCACGGGTAAAAACAGCACCATTGAATGCTTAAGGATGCAGCTGGGTGTGGGGTTATGAATAATTACCAATCTCTAGCTTGTTTAAGTGTTTAACAGCAGTTGGGTTCGTTGATATGCCAAAGCTAAAGACTTTGTGACGACAAGTGAATATAGAAAATTACAAGGAAAAGAGGGAGAGAAGTGCTCTCACTTTCTCTTCTCATTGACTTGCTTTCATTTTCTTATCCCCTTTCTTTAGCTCCCTTAGCATGGAAACAGAACTCGCTTAACATGAATGACATTGCAAATGGCCAATATACCAACTTCCTCACCAATTTCGTTTAAGCAGCAAACTTCAACCATCTGTTACGCTATTGTTGGATATAAACCGGCCATTACAAACAAGACTGAAAGGAGGAAATACACACTACTTCAGTGCTGGACTTTCTCACTGTGCACAAAGGATCTCCATGCATACTGGTAGCAGCAATTAGTCCTGGAAGCTGGGGTATCCATCAGTTGGGACTGGGACTGTTAGACACCCAGAGGTCCAGAAGATTACTGTTGAAAATAGCAAGGCATGAGGACTGCTAAATGCAGTAATGTGCATCCAAATTGGAGAGAAAGTCTATGGATGCACCCTGCAAGTTTCTATGGGAACCACATGGATTTTTATCATTGAATTGTTGTTACACTGGAGCTGTGACCTTAATAACTGGTTCCTGAAACATTCCTGGAGGAATACTGAGGCAAAACAAAGGGAATCATTACTAATCACAATTAATAGAAAATTTTCCGTTTTCAAACAGCAGCATATATAGCACAGTTGAGGTTCATCTCCTCAGTGTAAAAGCAGCCCAGGGACATGTGTGTGAGTGTCTGGCTAACAGAACATGGGGTGAACTCTGGTACAACTGTGGTCTCAGTGCTATGCCACATTCAGCACTTCTGCTCTTGGAGATGAGAAGCTGGATTCCAGCAAGACCGGACCACTGGAGTCGTGATAGCTGCCAGTGGGAAAACATCCTTACACATGGTGGGCTGTGGTTTCACTGGTATTTTAGTGTTGGCATTGGTTTCTGTTCTTTATGTCTTTTTTTTTTTTTTCTTAAAATGCAGTGAATGTTCCTACATTAAAACATCATGAGAATTTCAAGCAAAGCTTGTCTTGTTACAGCAAATGTATTGTGAATTTAACCTGTCCTCAGTGAGTAATTGTTAACTGAACATTATGAAGTCTTCAGCTAGGGAAGTGTGGAATATGCATTTTTTGAGCCATTTATGTAATTTCTACTTTTTTTTTTCTTTCAATTTTTATTTTTCTGTTGAGGAATTTAACTCAAGTCAGTGCCCTGAAACAGAGCGAAAACTTGCCTGGGAGGAACTGCACACATGCTGAATATTTATATAGAACGACAATGACATTTGACTTCAGATTTTCTGTGACAGAAATCAGTTCCTTTCAGCTGTGACCCATATCTCTTTGTCTTGACAAGCTGAGGAAAACATAAATCCTTGGACCAAAAATGAATGAGGCCTGAATTCCTCATTCTGTCTCCAAAAATCACTGACTTAGATATGGTACATCTTAGAGGATGAACATGTTTTAAAGGGTGTATTTTGAAGAATTGTAAATGTTGTTATTCTTGTTTCTGTTTGTCCATAGCACAATGAATGAAATGCTGTTCAAATACATACATGCATAAATTTAGTCTTTTTCTTTTCAAGAATCTTGTTATTCGAGGAGATTGACAATAAAACTAACAGATTGAGGATAAGAAGGATGTGATACAGGAGAAAAGCGGTTGATATGATCATTGCTCTCATTTTGGTAAGGCTATATTTAATAGTAGTGCATTCCTAGGACTAGTAAAACTTTCACTAATTTTCCAAAATATTCTAGCATATCTCTGAGTACTACAGCTCCGCTAGAATCACAGTCTATTAGGATCTGGCCTGACCATTTATGTGATTAGGATAGCACTCTCAGAAAACTGGGGTAATACGGAAAAGAATATTGATGCCTCGACACCTTGTGATCTCTAGAGCCAAATCTTAACGAGTCCCTCTGAAGGCAGCAACTGAAATAACCTCTTTGAAATGAAATGGAAAGCCACGGTTCTGAACACACAAAAGCGCCCACTATGCTTTGTAAGTCTGGGAACATTATCTTAAGCATTCGTTAGTTCTGCTGTAAAACTGTTTAGTTTTCTCTGCGACTTCATAGCCTGATTCGCTTGTGTAACTATTTAAATATTACATTAAGACAATATTGCTGCTGCATACTGAGGCACTCAAGAAGCCACGAGTGTCAAAATTAAAGTAGTTTGTTCAAATTTTACTCACCACTTTACACATAACTGTTGATTTTAAGTTGTCACATAGGAAATCTTATCTTATGATACACTACTTGATGCATTTAAATATAGTAATTTTCTTAGAACATTAAACACAAATATCGTCATTTATTCATATATACTACTGTGTCAAAGTTCACAGAAATAATTTTGTGAAACATTTGAAGTAAACATCTCAGCAAGAATGTGTTTCACCATCCTGCGCACCAAAAATGTTTCTGTATTTCACATCAGTCACTAGCTTAAAAATCCAAATCAAAACTTCAGCCTTAGCTCAGGACTTTGAATCTGACCTTCCCTTGCTCCTGAGCAGTACATGCTACCCACTATGCCACGCAGCTGTGCCACATTTTTCTTGCTCTCCTATGGTGACGAATCTAAGCATTCTGTGTGTTAGCTGCAAAGTCACAAAGGTCAAATAAATATCTGCAAGATAGGCAGACAAGGATGCTTCTAGAGTTTTTGAAAAATAAGGGGAAACAACACAAAATAAACCAACCCATCTGGAATCTAAATCAAGGGTTGTTTTCCTTTTAGCAGACACACGCAAACCTTGCAAGGAGAACATTTTATTATTCTTGCTCTTTGTGTAATACCTCTGGGCCCTTTTGTAACATGCAACTATCAGAAGCCAAAAATCCCAACTCACATAGATTATTATTGCAGTGCTTGGAAAGTTATTCCAATGAATCATAGACACACAAAAAAAAAAGCAAAGAGAGATCCCTGTTCATTCAAAGGCTGTCCCACAGCTGCTTAAGGTTATAGGCTGATTCACTTGGCTTCTCTTGGTTTTTAACAGCTAGCAGAGACTTTGGATGCTCTGAGGCTCTTGTATGCCAATCAAAACAAATTCTTCATAAAAAAAAGAAATTTTGCCTTTGAAATCCAGAGAGAATCATGCTGGAGAGCAGCAGCTATGCAATATTTTCCTTTCTGACAAAGCAGCAGTAACCCTCTTAAAAGAATTCAGGAAATATCAAAAAGTATTCTTTTCTCAAGCTCCAAAGTGGAATTTTTTTCCCCCCATTATCTTAGCAGGATGAGTGGTTAGTGAATAGTAGGAAAAAGTTCTGTTTGATTTTAGCCATGAGGAGTCAAGCAACTTTTTGCATCATGGCTATTCCAGCACCTGCCTCAGCAGAAGTTGTAGCAGGGCTTCAAAGAGCAATTGCTCCTGTTTTTGCTCCTCCTTTTAAGTGCTGAGGATATTCCACTTCTGATCATAGCATAGCTTTAGAAATGTTGAGTAGCAAAGACAGTAAGCTGAGAGCAAGAATAGGTTTAGTTTTCCTTTGGAAAATTTACTTTTCCTACTAAAGCTCAACTTTTGAAACACTCACAAAAGCAAAAATGGTGATTTAGGCTCCTAGAGTGTGAGGATACTCACAGTGTTTTCAAAAATTATTGATAGATGATGAACCCTGAGAGCCCAGATGCAGCGAGCATGAAGGAGTCAGGGGAATGATTACTGTGTCTCACCTTACATTTCTCTGTGCTTGCCTACTGCAGTAACGTGTGAGATTGCTGTCAATGCTTTGCATTGCAAAGTCTCTAGCAGACATTGTAAAATCTACTCATTTCTAATTTCCAATAGCCCAAGTCAGAAGTCTATATGTTACTCAAGCAGCTATTGTGATTCTCATTGTGTTAGGGATACAGATGACTCAGCTAAGAAAGTATGTTCAATTTACAGCTATCTATTGGCTTAGATCAATACTGAAGTCTGAGAGACTTTCTCGCATGTTGATTATAAGGAGTTCCATGTGTCCTGAAAAAATCTGAAGAGCAACAAGAGGCTGGGATTTGTGGTAGAGCACAGAGGAGAAGGGGAGAGAGCATATCGTTATTCTGCGAGTCCAAGGTGACAAGGAATACTGTGTCCTTTGGATAACAATGAGGAAATCATGTTAAAGAACAGCTGTAGACCAGCTGTGACAAAGGTGCCTGTAGAAAGAAATGCATTTGCAGGAAAAGCTTTTGGAAAGTCAAGAGGCTCAGTCAGAGTACAAACATCTTTTCTCCCTCTCATGTCCCTTTTTGTCTCTCTTAAAAGGTGACCTCTCTCCAAAGATATTTGCTGGAAAGCAGATATAAGGATGGAGGGTGACACAGGAGAGAAGTACATGGAGCAGAGAGTTAACTCCTTCACACATTGGTCACGATTTTGTGAATACCTGTTTTGACCATGGAGAAAGGCATCTAACGTCCAGGCTCTCACACCTCTATGGCACTTTGCTTTAAAGGGGAGATGTTCTGACTCACCAAATGAGTCCTCTGGAACAAACAAATCAAATGAGTCATTGCCAAAAACAATGTCAACTGTCCCTCATCCTTTGCTATTATCTTGCCCATTTAATCATTATCTTACAGAACAAAGCAAAAAAAAAAAAAAGAAAAGAAAAGTTCAGCTTATTTTTGCAGAGCGTACTATTTCAGGTTCCACACATGTTTACTAAGACATTTACCAATTTTCCTAGTTACTTCTTTCACTAGTTTTGGCCCACTGCTCAGTCTTCTAGTCAGTACTGCCTTCGGGGGTTACCAACAAACTTGCCAAGGGATCTGTGAGCCCTCTGCTGAGTTGTGAATCCTGTATTAGAGCTGCAGAGGGAAACATCGCTTGATTTTGGTGTGATGCTGACCAGAAAGCTCAAAGTAAGGGCATTTTGTATAACGTATCCACGTAAGCACATGAACAAATTAATGTGCATAAACTACTCATTAAGGAAAGCAAGGACAAATTTATACAATGCTGCTCTGTGAAGTAGGAGCATTTGTTCTGAAAATGTCACCATTTAGAGCAGGGTGGCAGGAAACTGTGTGGTGGATACTCTCTATTAACACACCCCCTCCAGAAGGGAAAGAGGAAAAGGGAAAGAGACAAGTTCAATATTAAACAAACTTTACTAATAACACTAATAATAATAATATTATTAATAATAAGAGAAATAAAACAAAATATACAAACCCAATACTGAGTTTCCGGGAGTTGGGTGCTGCAGGCGCGGTCGTCCCGCCAGCAGTTGCCAGGCCGCACCAGGAATGATGGACTTCCCATAGACAGGAACTGGACTCTGGAATGCACAGAACAGAGTCTGAATCAGAATGGCAAGCAGGACAACGAGCAGGGTCCTCTTCAGAAGCCAGCCATGAACGAAGAGAGCGAGCCCCTCATGTTCCCCCAGCTTTAAACTGAGTATGACGTGTATGGCATGGAATACCGTGTTGGGCAATATCGGGTCACCTGTTCTGTCCACCCCTTCCTGCAAGTGCGACCCTTTACTACTCCTCACTTGCAGGATCTAAGAGGTCTATTGGTGCCCTTGGCTGCTATAGTAATAACTATAAACAGGGGCCTTTTTTATGCATTCTGTTCCTACCATTAGTTCAGTAAAACTATAAACATTAGGTGTTACCAGCTTTGGAGCGGACACTGTCTTTAAAATATGCAGTCAGGTTCAGAAAAATGCAGTTACCTCGAAGAACTTAGCTGTAAAGAAGATTCACTAAAACAGAATCAGTTCTGTTTTAGCCAAAACAGGGACAGTGGTAGCACTTGGCAACGCACTGGTGAGGCAGCCTGGAACACCCCACACTTCTGCACCCATGCTGGGCACACAGAGTAACAGAAGAGCCACAGAGAGGAATGCAGATTTACGGACTCAGCAAGCATGCACCAGGAGTCCTTCCATTGTAAAAATGTATTCCAGGACTTGTCAGTGATCAACTGCATTTAACCCTGAGCTCCACATTTACTTTGCTGCTATTGCCGAACACTGAGGCCAGGATCTGAGTGGGGTGCCATATTAGCATTTTACTGCTGAGAATGATGACTGAGAAAGACATATGCATTTAACTTCTGTTATCTGCAACATACCCACTGGTGTGAGACAAGGTAGTCCTTGTCAGGTAGCAGAATCAGGTAAATGCTCATGTGTAACTTCTGTGTTGCTCATTTATTTCACTTACCTTTTAACTTAGCATGTAATATAAAGTCTGAACAACTATATTTCAGCATATGGCTATAAAAATGCTTGGCCCAGCAGATTCTCATGTGCACAGAATTGTGATTTGTACACAGCTATGAGCACTGCAAGAGATGAATGTTCACACTTGTCCCTAAGCTGTCTCTTGTACATTTGTTGTATGGGCTTCAGAGTAAAAAACAAATAATTCATTTCTTCCACAGCTCCTGTGTCCCTCATGAAATTTCCATTTAAGTGGCTGGTGACCAGCACTGCCTGCAGGATGCCTGCTGATTTAAACAGGTTTGTGCCAGTTTTCTATAGCCTTTTATTTGAGCCAAAGGGCATGATAATGTATGTGGGTGAAACCTATCTGGAGAGTGGGAATAAGCAGATCTAAGAGTTTGAATGTCTGTAATTGCCATTTCCCCTTTGGGCAACCAAAGCTGAGTCCTCCAAATTGCAGTTTTCTTGTGTTATCTACAGAAGTTTAACCTCAAATCCCTATTCAAGGATAAAAAGGGACATGATCTGACAGTGAGACTCGTGCTTTTCAAATCTAGAAAGTGGCCACAGTGGAGGTGAATAATATTGATGCTGTAGCCCTGAATCTCACTTTTTTGGTAGACAAAGTTTAGCACCCATAGTGTCTGATTGTGTGCACGGAAACATGTTTAGGTTCAGTTTCAGAAGAAAAGCCTGACCGAAGAAGTTTCTTTGCTACATCACCTCCAGTGTGCCAAGTCGCTGCTCTTCCCTGTATGGTACAGCTACAGCGAGAACTGGGCCCAGAGAGAGACAGCCCAAATGAGAGCAAAGGGAGAGACAGACAGTATGAGAGTAGATGAATGGGGACAGCAATCAGACTGGTCTTGTCCACCCATCTTCCCCCCCTTTGTATGTTAATTACATGATTTAAAATAATCTTCTCCACTCTGGGAGGAAAACTGCTTGTCTGTGAGTATTTGATCTGGCATTCACTCTGTCGGTATCTGCAACCACATTACCATGGGGAGATCCTGGGGTTCCTTGAGAACAAAAGAGGAGATGAAATGGGTTGTAATGTGCTGGAGCCTGGCAAAAAGTCCTGAAAAGGGTTGGCCAATAGTCAAATGCTTTCATTGATAGCAGAAAGGCATTGAATGAGGCTGGCTGCATTTATCTGGGCATCTTTCTGATTAAATAAATAAATAAATAAACCTATGTGTACGTGCATGTGTATTGTATATTTACATATCTATTTTGCCATTTTTAAATACTGTTCTCATTCTCAACCTACTGTAGATTGCTTTAAAGTTTACAATAAGGTTGGGAACACCCACATAATGAAAGAGGAGAATATTCATGTCAGGTTTATGTTTCTTTGCTTATTCTGTGTCATCTGGGGCCAAACCCACCGCCTGGTTGCACATTAGGAATGAACCTGGCTGACTGTTTTTGCAGGTCTTAGATAAACACTGCTTCAAAAAAAGCCCAGATGCAGAGAGGCCTAGTCTTTCCTCTGTGGATATTTTGCAGCCATTCATTCATTGATCATTCTTCTGGATGACTCTCATAAGCACAATATTAGTTAGTAAGTTGATAGAGGTAGAGCAGAAGTGCTGTCTTGCATAAAGGTTGTCATACTTTCTACCGTGACCTTCTTTCTTCAACTGTGTATAACAAGTAAAAGTTGACTACTTGGGCTTGTGATTTCTGTGTTTTATCTCTTTCTGAAGTTGATTTATGCATGCATCAACAGCAGAGATGATTCTGTGGCAGCTCACTGGCCTCATACACATATGCTGTGGAATCAAGCAGTAGATTGGTATTGAAACTGGCTTTTGTACATAAGAAGGGCAAACTTCTCTGTAATGCATAGAACACTCTGAGCATCGAGATTATTCTCCATTTAAGAATGAAGTTTCAAGTCTGGTTACTGCATATTTCTTTGCTAAAAATGCTGGCTATCCAGGCACATGTTGTCACTTACTTTATTTACTGAGTAGAATACTGTGATAATGTTTGAAATCATAAATGGTTAAGGAAACCCCTTGGTAAACAAGAGTTGCTGAAATGGCTAGATCTCTGTTTTATGTCCCTTTCCCTAGAAGTCTAAACTCTACACCTATTTTAGTGAAACATTACTAGATTTTAGCTGCAGATCTCCCAGCCCAGCTACATCTTCTCAGGTTCAAGATTTGGTGTTGCGTTTATTTTATTCAGTGCAGTTGGTGTCCTGTTGTCTACCACCATCTTCTACGCATTTAAAATGGTATTCTCTGCCTGTATTCTCTGCTGAGAAAATTCCTGTGGGGTCATTTCCATTTCTGCAATATTTATGCAAAGAGGGCATAAAAGACTGTCAATTTAGAATTATGGCATTCACATTGATTTTCTCTAGGTAGAAGTGACTGTCTAAGCTGCAGAGCAGTGAATAATCAAATCCTAAGATTCTCAAGTCAGTATGTTCAAGTGACCCATGACTGCACTGTACTTCATAGTACTTCACTGGCTTTTGGCACTAGAGTGATATCTGCAGAATTCCAAATACCCTAATCCCACTGTATTCTCCAGAGCTGATTTAATGAATCCCACTGGCTACAGGGAGACTAGCATCAACACTGATTTGCAGTGAAATGTAACATATTCAGCACATGTTACCAATTCAGAGTATATATATATATTGTGTGTGTATGTGATTTAAGTTAAAAATTCTACTGGCTTCACTGGAAAGGCTAGTATTTAGAAAAATGGTAGTATTTTAGTTTTATCCAATGGTCTGCTGCTGTAAAATGCTTGAGTTATAAGCCAGCAGGTTTTTGGAGATAAAAATAATACTAACAGCAGAGGTTTGCTAAGATCAGAAGCAACGTGTCCGACTGCACCTAACCGGGCACAGTATCTAGCTTCAAAGACCTGGGGGAAACGCAGGTCATGAGGCATTAGACTGATGAAAAGTAGCAGCTTAGTTCTGTGGAAGTAAATCAGATTAGTTGAGCTGATTTCAAAACAACTGAAAATCTATTTTAACATCTTTCATTCTCCTATCAAAGAACTGAGACTGAGGGTAGGTTTAGATGATTCATGATAGGGTATAAAAGTTTTAATTCCCTGATCATTCACGTTTGTACATTAGTTTCAATTTAGGATTTACTCTTAGATGAGCTGAATATTCCCTGAGCTGAAAACTTTCTTCTAGGTTAGGACAGATCTCCTGCTTAGCGCACCTGGCACTGGCACTTGGGAAATCAAACTTCCCGATCATGGCTAGCCAGTATTTGGTGGGGAAGTAAAGGACTCTGGGGATAGACCTGCCTTTTCACAGTCCACAGTATGTTTGTGAGGTATATCTATGGTCTTAACCTCTATCCTCTTGTGGACCATCCTACAGATTGTGTTATTCCATGAAGTGCCGCTCCATGGTCTGATCTGTCACCTGTATCACTAATGGAAGCAATTGTAGCACCAAGCAAGACTAGGTAGTCAGTGCAAAGGTGAACAAGAGCCACTGTATCTGGAATTTTACACAGAGCACTCTGGAGCCATTGTGGTTTATATGTGAGATGGACAGACTGGAGCGTGCTGCAGCCCCAAGAAGCATGCATTGCTGAGATGCAAAGGGTTGTTGACAGCTCTGTTGTTATGGTGTGCCCATGCCGATGTGTAACATCCCAACACGACAAGAGACTTCAACAGCAGCAATGCAAGCCTGGCCCTATCTCTTGGCTGGGAACTGTGGGATACTCGCCCACATTTATTCTTCCTTATTTATTCTTTCTTTTCAAATAGTTCCACTTAAGTGAAGTACACTCCTACAAAACGGGAACTTACCATGAGTAACAATGTTAGAACAATGAAAGGAAGAAATGAAGAGTTATAACTCCACCACTGTTTATTTTACTGCTAGTATAAGATATTTCTTTTGAAGTACAGGTTTTAGTCATTATGTTTTTCCTATATTATTTCCAGAGGGTTTCATTTTCCCATAAAATAACCATTTCACATTCTCCATTGCTCAGTTATATACTGTTATTATAAAAGCTATAATCTTTTGGCTTTTCTTATGTAAATGCTTTGCATCTGAATAGTTCAAACATTCGTAGATGGTAGGTTATCCTACCCTCCTCTTAAGATGTGGGATTGGAAATGTTTGCCTCTACATTTGTAATCTCAACAGCATTCCCACAAATATCTGAATTTTAGTTTTGGGTCAAGTTTGACTACAGGGCTGAGTTGGTGTTTATAAGTATTATAAACCTGTTGCTCCTATCTTAGCCAGGTTCACTCCTTTAGTTTTATACTTTTCCTGAAATATCAGCACAAACCCTCTCTTCTCTAGTTTTCCAATGAATGCTTTAAACTGTTTGTATTCTGTGTGGTAAGGAATTGATTCTGAAATACTATAGCCATGCAGTAAATCAGTATTGATAGTCTCCACAGACACAAAGGGTCAGATTTCACAGTTATTAAATACTTTGATTTTTATTTATGTATTTAATTCCTATTCTACTTTATACAAACACCAGATTATGTGAGAGGTGACTAGCTGAAATAGTTAAATTGCTGTAATCCTACCAATTAAAAACTATTGGTTTTTGGAACTGTAAAACTAAAACTAAACAAGACAAACTTTGTCATCTGAACAAAACAATAAGTAAAGAATGGATAGTAACCCAGAACAACTTTAATTTTCCTTCTTTAATACAAATTGACATCCTCAAATGACGATAGAATCTTGCAGCAGATAAATAACAGCAGAGGGAGATGCATAGGCAAGGAAAATCAGAAAAAAATTATTTGTGCTAATGTACTCACAACGAAGCCAAAAAAAGAGACTCAAGAAGACCAACAACTGTATTACTCTCATTTCCTTCAATCTTTAAATCCATCGGTTGTCCTCAGATTATTTGTGAGAATATGAAGCAGCTCTTATCACATCCCACTAACCGGAGTGCCTGCATTTCACAGAAATGGCATTCTTAATTGTATGGAATGAATTTCTGAGGGTGTGGAGTGCTGTTCTTTGTCGTGCTTCACAGTCTGTAGCCATTAAGAAAGATGATTTGACTATTAAATCAGTTGGTCATAATGAACCAAAAAGGGCTATTCTAGAGGTAATAGAGGAAAGCTTTAGAAGTTTCCAGTCTCTTTAACCGTGCAGAATGTCAGCAAGATTTTCTAAATTCAAGCACCAGTAATTGCCTATGCCCTTTTCAAACAAAACGACTTACTTTTGATTTCAGCATTTACTGTGTCTTGCTCACACAGCTGTGCACCATGCTAATACTGTTGCTTTATCAGCTCCTCTCCAGCCTGTTCACCTCACCAGAGAAGCATTGTTCTTTGCAGAACATCCCCTGATGCTTTGCCAAATCCTAAATTTGAACAGCTCCAGTGAAGGGATTTCCAATGCTTCCCTTAAGAGGCTGACAACACTGTAATTAGTCTTTCTATTTGGCAAATAATTCTAGCTTTTCAGCCTTAGTTTCCCCTTTCTTTTTTTAATAGATACTTTCTTTCCTGTATTCAGTAGCAATACTTTTCACCTCTTTAATATTGCCCTTCCAATACAGGCAGATTTCCTACTTCTGCTTCCTCAATTTGTAGTTACTTCATGCGCACTTAATTCTTTGAACCTTTTCCTCATGAGCTTCCTTAGCTTTTGGTATGCCTTTAAGGTAGCTAAAAACATTAGCTTTTCAGACAGGATGCATGTGCATCTCTGATCATGGTGGCTTAAGATTACATAAAGGGCATTCCACTGAAGACTTATTTCGCTAAATAATTAACTGTTACCAGAAAAGCAGCTCCTTTCAACAAAATCTCCTGCAAAAACATCACCAGGCAATCCGTTGTTTCCTCAGAATTCTCTGAGGGCACTCACAAGAGGAAAATTGCCTTGAGCTAGGGATTAAAAGCCCTGTAGTGTCCTCATTATGAATTTAAGAAAAAGATGAAGAAGTAACATGACATTTCTGACACACATGATATTTATGTAGGATTTTCTTAAAGTATAGAAGTGTTGAGTTACACAGAAAAAATAATGGAATGAAACACGGTTTTTAATTTAAAAGTTTACATATAGAGATCAGAGGAAAAAACAGTTAAGCCACTTTAGGGCATGTATTATTATGCTATTACTTTAAATGTTTTTTGTTATAGAATTTTTTCATCTAGAAAACTACCCAGATAGTTCAAATGTATACTGGAGAGTTATTGTGGCAAATTTTGAGATCTAATTAATTTTTAGTCAATTTTCGGAAAGTGTGGAACAGTAGAATTTGAATCTTGTTTAAGTGGAAATCTCAGTACAGCCTTAACTATAAAGTTCTTTCTAACATTTTTATACTAAAAAAACAAGTTTCCATGCGATTTATTAGGTAGGTGATATAATGAAACTTAAATTTCCCTTGGTACAGTTGTGTATGTGCATGCCTGGATATGTGAGCTCCTGAACAACAAAAGATGGAGTCAGACCTTTGCTGTGTTAAACAGCCACCTGTACAAGATTTTCTAACTTACTTTATTAGTCATCAATACCCAAAGAATAAAAGTAGCCAAAGCAAAAGAAGACAGACTTTATCTTCCAGACTGATATCTTTAAACTCCAAACAGATACAAAGGGACACTCCTCAAACCACTGTCTTCACCTAGCTAATGACTGTTCACAAATTGTTATAGAAACAGTCCCTTTTGTCCATCTTTGAACAAACTCAAACTTGTGGTTTGTATTCTAAGCATAAATTCCGGTCACCTAATAAAATGTTGATGCAGATCATGGCATTGAACAACAGTGTTCAAAACCCATTTATTTGGAAGCCTGTGCTACATGATTCCACGTTTTTAGGACATAGGCGAAAGCGCTACAAGGGACCCTGTCTTTCCTGATGAAGGAAAGGGCGGAATAAGGAGATTATTCTACAGTGCCTCATAGACAGAGGAGGAGGCAGGTAGGGCATGCTTCTATTATTCTCCCACTACACAAGGGCCTAGAGTCAAAGTACGAACACCCCACCTGTCATGACAGGAGGTGTTATGGCAAGAGAGGTTACAGGACACAGCAAGAGGTGTTGCTTTCAGAAGCAGCAGGGGTAGCAGCAAATGGAGAGGCACTTGGTCAGCTCCTGTCTGTACACTGCAGACGTTCTGCTTTGCAGCTTCTTGTTTCTCTTCATGAGACTCCTTCTAGTCAATTCCCAGACAAGTGCTTCGCTGATGCCATTTGTTTATTTTCGAAGAAAGAAAGTGAGAAAATCTTGCAACTCTGAATGGAGAAGGAATGAACATCACCATCCTGATCACAGTGTCATGGATCAATTTTCAAATTTATCCTTCTGACAATATCTGTGCTGTAAGAAGCTCTGCCTCTCTTCTCCTACTCAAGAATTGCACTCACAGCTACTTCTCCTGCTTGCCATCTTCCTTTTTTTCCCCCTTCCTGCCTCAGCATGTTAAACAACTTCCTCATCCTGTGATAGTACAATACCTGGAAAAGTTGCTTCACTTTTGACCATATGTCCCTTTGTACTTGCCGAAGCTTTTATTATTTACACTTCTCTCCCTCTAAAAAGAAGCTTAATTGCTTTTAATTGAAATTAAAGCACTTAAAATCCATCTGCTTTACAGAAATCTAAGACTGCCTGTGGATCAAAGCTCATCCTGATGGCAGTCATGAGAATCTGAGTGTGCTATGTGCCATATCTAACCAGTCACAGCTAAGCCAGCTCAGTTTCTGAGCAGTGACAGCACGCTGATTGTAAACAGCCAAACAAACAAAGCAATAAAATATAAAATTAAACTTTGCCCCTGAAGTAAGGATAACTCTAGGAACTGCAGATTCTAAGTGCTATTCCACATGCATGGTTACTCCTCTAATGAATCCTTCCAGTGGATTTTATACCTTGGCATCCTTCTGTTGAAAATAAATATAATAAAATATTCAGGAAGAACAAAATAACACTATTAACACAGCTTTTGAGACCTTTCTGTATATTCTCATTTTTTCATTATCACTGTGTAAAACTAATAAAGCTTTATTATTGGCTTTTTTTACTTGACTGAATAAAATCTATGATTTCAGTCTGAGGAATGATATATCAGGAAATAAGACAAAGCTAGGTTATATGCAACACGACAAAAATCTTACTTTGGAAAAGTCCAGTCTTTAACAGTGTGTTACAATGGCAATACATGTTCTTCATAAAGAGATGAATCACCTCTAACAAAGGACCAAGACATTTATTCCATTCTGCCATTATTCATATAGGATGTCTAAGCCAAAATGCAAATGATATGCATATCACTTAAAATATCATTTCCTTTATTCCCAATTCATCTTGCCCCCTTTTTTGACAAAATGTCATTCATTACTGGAATAGGTCTGCTGTAAATACTGTTTGTTCTTACTCCTGAGAAAAGAATGTTGAATTTTAGTGATGGAAAGAGAGAAATCCCAGTCTATATGCCCAAGAAGATGATTGCCTGTGACTATCATGTGGTGCTTTTAATGAATAAACAATTTACATACATGAACAAAAATAAAGCCCTGAACAGACTCAGACACTTTCCTTGTACTGGAATAATTGGTGTGTTTCAGAAGCCTTACTGATTCAAAAAGCATATACTCTTTGAACATCTAAACATTATTTTGTGGCAAGTATGAGTAAATACAATGAGTAATATATTCTTTGGCTCCGTGCTGTCAGCACTTTCGTGGCTGACAGTGAAAAAAGAAAAAGTATGCTTGTCAAACTCAGATCATGACAGAAACCATGTTCACCATTGTGCTGATTTTGACTGGGATAGAGTTAATTTTCTTCATAGTAGGTAGTATGGGGTGATGTTTTGGATTTGTGCTGGAAAGCGTGTTGATATTAGAGGCATGTTTTAGTTATTGTTGATTAGTGCTTACTTAGAGTCAAGGCCTTTTCTGCTTCTCACAGCACCCCACTGTGGAGTCCTGGCTGGACGAGAGGGGACATGGTTTGGTGCGTTGAGCAACCCAGGTTCCGATCCAGAAGTGAGCCTTGGGAGCGGCTGACACGGAACCCTGCTGGGAAGACAGAGTGACGAGCTCGGGACACTGGAGCAGGGGGAACGTCACCGTTTCCTGCCACACTGTCACTTCCTTCCTGCCACGTTGTTGTTTCCTGCCACAGTGCTGTTTTCACTTCGAGATGCAGCTCTGCACCAATCACAACGAGTTGCAGTAGTTTTGCCTGTATATGGATTGGGGGTTTAACCATTCAGATGCTGTAATAGTTTTGCTATATAAACCTTGTTTTGCTGACTAATAAAGGTGTACGATCATACTCATATTGGGGTCACATCGTTACAACCGATCCGTAACCCACACCTACACCCCACTGCTTGGGAACTGGCTGGGCATTGGCTGGCTGATGGTAAGCAATTGTTTTCGTTTCCATCACTTGTCGTTCTTGGGTTTTATTTTCTCTCTCTATGTTACTTTTTTCCTTTTCCTTGCATCATCATCATCATCATTATTATTAAACTGTTTTTATCTCAACCCACTAGTCTTCTCACTCTTGATTCTCTCCCTCATCCCACTGGAGGCAGGGGGGGGAGTGAATGAGCAGCTGTGTGGTGCTTAGCTGCCGGCTGCTGGGTTAAACCACAAAAACCATAAAGGGCAAAAAGGCTTGGGTTGATATTTGTGCCTGCCACTAAGCAACTCAGAAGTGAGAACGGGACTGTACAACATCCCACTCCCAACAAGAACATGCAGAGCCAACACTGAAAAAGACAGTGGGTAGTCCTTCTAGCCAGGTGGACTACACAGCTTATCCTAGTGGCAGGGGAACACTGTCTGCTGCATGCGCTCCTCACCAAGGACAATATCTCCTGCGCAGGGCAGCACAGTCAGCTCCTTCTGACAGGAGCAGCCTGTGTTCAGGCACCATCCTTCTTTAGGGTCCTGCAACTGCAGGATAAGCATTGCTAAGGCTGAGCTATGGGCCGAAACAATTTTTCTCGTCGGCCATGGATTGACTGGACATTCTTGTTCTAGGGTGCCTAGTTGCTTAATTCATATTGATTATCTATGAGCTTCTACACACAGATGATAACAAAATTTTTCTCAAAGCTTGAAACAATAAACTCTTCCTTTGCAGTCATTGCAGAGGTCACTAGACAATTTTGCAAGCATAAAAGCAAGTTTGGAAAATGGAGAACAATTACCCTGTGTGTGGAAAAAAAGATGGGAGAAAGCGAAAGGGAAATTGTGCTAGAAAAAAACCCTCTTAAATTATCTATTTTATTGAAAACGAGAACACGTACTTCTAGCACAGAGTTCCCCTCCAGTGTGTCCCACCATAGGTTTACACAATCGTTGCAGACAAATTTGTTCTCTGATGTCTTTTTTATTCTGCATTCTGTCTTTGGCACAGGTCCAGTTTCTGATTAAGTCAATGGATATACACCCATTAACTTCTTAAATTTAGAATCAAGCTTGTGCCTAGGTATGCATTTTAGTGCTGGCATACATCAGGTCACTTACAGCTTGTTACTGCACCTGTTTGGGAAATATAGTTCATACCATAACCTTGCAAGAGCCCACAGCTTGCAGAGACAAACCCTTTCAAGCAGTAACCTTGCTTTGACTTAGCTATTAATTACACTGCATATAGTATTGTGATTAATTAATTCATCTGTTAATTGTTCAGTTCAACATACAGCAGAAGCTAAATCAGTAGTGTATAAAATAAAGACCAAACATGTCATCTAATATGTATTTCATGTAAAAAGGCTGTGCTTTTCCAAATTGATGGTCTGCATCTCTGTATTCTCGAAAAAAATCCAAACACATTAAAGGACTATGATTTAAAAATATTTTGAAATGCATTTGTATATCAGGAGCCTAAATGCTATTTTCCAATGTGACTTGAAGCAGTTTGGTTTTCCATAGCATTTGGGAATCTAGATGTCCAAGTTTCATTTTAAAATGGGACTTAGATACTTTTGGAAATTTTACTTCTTGTCTAATAGTTTGTAGTCTGTTACATTCATGGTATTGTCAAGTTCGGAAATCTTCTGAGCCTATTATATATTAGGTTATTGCAGATTTCTTCCTTCTCCAGTTTCTCTTTCTTATCACAACCTTTGAGGGATGTCTGAAAATGTTTTTCATCTTCCTTACGGTCTTTGCAAATCTCTTTTGAGGAGGAAGGGATTCAGGAAGCATTTTAAGGAACAATTTAGGTTTCCTTGTATGCCAAGAAACAAATGTGAAAAATAAAGGACTGCTGTTAATAAGCAGATAAGTTATACATTGAACCTATGTCATGGATCAGAGTTCTAAGGCAAATAGCCAGCCACGTGACAAGAAACACAATCAACTGACTCCAGTGCTTTCTGATATACTACCAGCCAGAAGCCAGTGGGCATTATTTTTCCCTAGTAGACAACATTTCAGTTCCAGTAAATATTCATTGACTGTTAATTTTCTGAATAGCTGTGGTGCTATTATAAATTTTGCCAGTTTGCGTAAGTCAGCAAGAAAACATGAAAGCTAGCTCTTAATATCACACATGGACAACTTAACTCAGCACTGTGTTTAGCACTACAGGAGACCAAAGTGACACAGAATAAGCTAAGCTAAATTCTTAGGGAAATTCAAGAACAAGAAAGAAAGGAAAAAAGGTTTTCTTACACTTATATGCTTGCCCTGTTATTTTATTATGCTTTGTTCTCTGGACTCTGCAGCTCTTCTTTTCCGTTTGGCCTGCAGGCATATAACTCTGATTTCAACAGAAGCGAGACACTAACTCCTTTAGAGAACTGGGCCTGAGACTTTTTGGATTAGGCACAGTCATTTAGAGAAAAGCCCAAGCCAAACATATTTTTTAATGTTGAGCCCATCTAGACAACTGAGGCCTCTAGACATTATAAGAATTTAAAATTCTCAATACATCATTATAGTTAATGACAAGAAGACACAAATTGAGACAAAAGTAACAAAATGAAAAAAAGAATAATTTTGTGTGGATGCTGTTGGTATGACAACTTTAGACGTACTCCACTTCGTTATGAATGCCCTCTCCAATTTGTCATTTCCCTCATCTGCTCTAGGCACTTATTTCTAACAAAGCATACTGCAGAATACAGTGTGAGCTGGATAGTAAGAATCATGAATATAATGTTTTAATAAGAGTCCTGGCTCTGACTTCTTGTGAATTGGGTAAATCACTTCACTTTGTATACTCTGTCCATTTGTATAATGGATTTAAACTATGCCTGGACCAGAATTTCATCACCTTTAGCATCACTTCAAGAGCCTGGTACTCATTTAACAAATACTTAAGAGCTGCAGCTGTGACTCTGGTCTAATCTTTATGGGAGAAATTTTCTTCTATATCTTCCTGTGATTTCTAAAGATCTCGAGAAGGGTAAAATATGTGGCCCATAAATTTTGTACTGAAGATGGAAAGAGACATAATAAGCCACTGTTCTGGGAATAATTGCGATTATAGTTGGCCATTGCGCTGCTTGTAAGAAGAGGTGCTAACAGCAAGTTGCCAAAGCACGTTCATCAAGGCATTTGGCAGTCACCAGCTGTTGCAATTTGGTGTGTTCTACAGTTTATTTGGTGTCCACAGGGATGCTATGACACAGGTCAGAGGATGATAGATCAGACTGGGTCAATGATCGATTCTAGTCTACTATTCCACTTTCTATTCAGCACGATATTACACTTACAGAGTTTTCCATTCAGCAACTTCAATAATTTCAAGGCACCAAGGAAGTAATTTCTCTCAAGGGTACAGTATCACTGACACCAGTTTTTAAAAGAAGTGGATTTGGGTCATCTGACATATGTAATAAATTAATGTCCATTTTGTGAAATAGTTTGAAATTAGTGGAATGTGTAGGCATTTAAAAAAATACTAATAATTGGAATTCCAGGCTAATTAAACATTATTTTAAAATGAATGCTTTGCTTTGAAATTCAACTTTGAAGTTCAACTTAATTTTTAGATTGTAATTACAAATAATCATATATTCAAAGTTGAACATAAACAAAATACAATTCTGGTGTTTTTTTTTAAACAAAATTTGCACAGACGTATTTGCAACTGTGCTGAAAATGAACTAAGATCAAGGAATTCTCTTTTCTAGCTTGAACCTTCTCTGTTGCCAGTAACACAGCAAATAATTTGGAGCCAACAAAGACTGGAATGCCATTAACAATAAAAGAAAAAAGCCAAACCCAAAGACAACTAAATACCTACAGAAATCTTATGTTTCTTTCAGGAAAGAACAAATGTATAAATTGAGTATTTATAAACCAGATCTTTGAATTTTAATGGGATGATCTATAAAAAGGTGACAGACTTCAGCCATCACCAGTGCACTTTCTGGAGAGAAAATTCCTCATTGAGTTCAGTCTACATCTATCTGGTGAGCAAAACCTTGACGTTCTCCTGTCTGATTTTTGGTTATCTTGGATGCAAGATTTATCCACATGGCCTCCTTTGGTTAACATAAAAGAGTATTATCCTATGAAAGCATCCTCCAAGATTACTGAAGTAATAAGAAAAAATAATCCGGTGACATGTCTAGTGAAGAAATGAAGCAGTTTGAGGCTGGGGAATACCAAAGTCTCAACACACGTTCATAATAGGAGATTATAAATTCAGAGGATAACTCAGTGCTAACTATCAAGTAAGCAGGATAACGGTGGGTCAGTTATATCACCTCTTCAATGTCTATCGCTTGTTAAAACTCCTTAAGTGAGAATGGCAGATATAGGCTATATTTACTGATGATGAAAATATTCATTTTCACTTGCTTTATGGCAGAATGGAACAGAAAATATTACTTTTGGTAATATGAAGCTCCTGCTTTTGTTTTGTTGACTTTAGGACTCACTCAGTGAATCTAGGACTTAAAGAATACAAGAGTTATTAGACACCTCCCTACCACCTTTCTGATCCATTAGGAGTAACACATAAATTTCTATTTTTTTTTTAAATCATCACAGATTTAGTCCAATCTTTTAGCCAGTTAAGAACCTGAAAGCTAGGTTGAGAGGAAACATCACACAATCAGAAACTATCTTGGAAGGAAATCTCTAGGATGACCAAAGGTTTAATATCCACAGTGCCATAAGAATATCACACATGATCCTATTGGTGAGAAGAACAAAATTAAATCTGAAAATAGAGAGAACAAAAGTTAACTTTAAAAAGGTCTGGGCTGGCAGTATTAATCCCAAATTTGAGTGGTCATTTTGAGAGAGGCCCCTTACTTTGTCCAAAGGAACATCCCCATTTCTGAAATAGGTTTCTTTCTCATGCGAGGAGTCCTACTGTGTTCTGGTTTATCTGTTCCTCCTCCCCATTGTGAAGTAAGTCAAGAAAATAAATAACAATCATTGTATATAGAAGCCAGATTAAATGATCTGCCACGTGGTGTCTGATAATTAACTAAATAAGATTCCCTCAAACAAGCAAATCTAACTTGTTTTTATGGCTACATTAAAGTGTGAATCTTAAGCAAAACAAGAACATAAATCTCCTAGAAGATGTTATAGTAAAAATCAAACAGAATTCTGAATAGAGAGAAGGCTTTATTGAAAGCCATAAAACTTCTTCAGATGCCAGTGGAAAAAATTATGATAATAAAATCAGCTCCAGTTTAATGGCTTGGTAAATGAAGAGAACATTATGTGGAGTCCTGCAGGGTGCTTACAGTCCACCCCATTATCATGTCCTCCCCACAATCACAGAGTGTTTTCTCTAAATGCCTCACTTTGAACTGTCTACCTGGGGGACCAGGTTTCTCTCCCCACTGACAGAGGTTTCACTGGCCATTTCATCCTTTCAAGAAGTACAACTCTGGTGAGCTAAAGCCCGGTGCAGTCAAAGGCAGCAGCCCTTACATGGGTGCCTAGCCATCACTTCAGAGAGATGCCTCCAGAGAGTACGTACGGCAGGCTTAGTCTGTCAGCAAAATGCACTGTGAGGTGGTGGTTTATATATGGAGCAAGGCCCCATTAACAGAACAATAATATCCTAAACTAGGATTAAATTCCACACACTATATTCGAAAGTCTCTTTTTTTCCCATAATGAAAGAAAGAGTCGGCATATAACCATCTGCAGAGCTCTTACCATAAAGTGGGAGAAAGCCCCTGGCTAAATATGAAAAATGAAAATAACATGGTGTCTTTTCTGACATACAGTCTGTCAGCATGCTTTAACTTCTAGTCTTCTAGTCCTGAGCATTGCTTTGGAGAAAAGGTACAAGAAGGAAGATTTTGGTCAGGATGTAAACATGCCATTAGGCCCCTACATGTGTGCAAATTCTAAATTAGGAATTTAAAATATCTAAAACCAATGCAGGTGTAGAAAAGTACAGTGAAAACACTCCCTGAATTCCTCTTTCTTTATTTCATGGAAATCTCTCTTCTACATGCTAGTCAGTTTATCGTATAAACACCTTTTATTGGAGATGGTCTAAAATACAAAGGAGTTCCCAGAATTTGGAATGAGTTTAATTTTTTCTGGACACAAGCACCTCCCTCAAGCTGCTGGCCATGCTGCTTTTGATGTAGCCCAGGATATGGTTGGTCTTCTGGGCTGCGAGTGTACATTGCTGGCTCATGTCCATTGTTGGCTCATGATGGAGGGAGGGGAAGTTTCCCTTCCCATCCCGTCTGCAATTGCTTTTGCAATTTCAATTCCAACTGTCCATTTAATATTCCCAATTAAATCGGCAACTTTAAGCTCTCATTGAATTTTTTTTTCAGAAAGCAGTA
Source organism: Opisthocomus hoazin (assembly GCF_030867145.1). Lineage (NCBI taxonomy): Eukaryota > Metazoa > Chordata > Aves > Opisthocomiformes > Opisthocomidae > Opisthocomus > Opisthocomus hoazin. Next base: position 28,725,820 of record NC_134420.1, on the reverse strand, counting down.
TACACATACACAGTGAAACTAGGCAGGGCAAATGCTGAAAGAGACTTATACAGAATGAGAGAATGGTGCATGAAAAGGAGGTGACAGTTTCTAAGCCTAGACCTAGCTGTTCAGGACACAAAAAGAGAACAAAATTAGAACACACCATAAGACACATACTGTTTGGTTTAAAGCTTGAGTTTCCTTTTGGCCTAGACTAGAAATTTCCCCTCCAGAATGTGACCCGCCACATGCGATCATAGAATCATAGAAGACTTGGAGTTGGAAGGGACCTTTAAAGGTCATCTAGTCCAACACCCCTGCAATGAGCAGGGACAGCTTCAACTAGATCATGTTGCGCAGAGCCTGGTCCAATCTGACCTTGAATGTTTCCAGGAATGGGGCAGCTACCACCTCTCTGGGAAACCTCTTCCAGTGCTTCACCGCCCTCATTATAAAAAAATTTTTTCCTTACATTTAGTTTGAATCTACACTCTTTTAGTTTAAAACTGTTACCCCTTGTCCTATCGCTACAGGCCCTATTGAAAAGTCTGTCCTCATCTTTCTTCTAAGCCCCCTTTAAGTACTGAAAGGCCACCATAAGGTCTCCCTGGAGTCTTCTCTTCTTCAGGCTGATCAGCCCCAACTCTCTCAGCCTTTCCTCACAGGAGAGGTGCTCCAGCCCTCTGATCATTTCTGTGGCCCTCCTCTGGACCTGCTCCAACAGGTCCATGTCTTTCCTGTGCTGAGGGCTCCAGAGCTAGACGCAGGACTCCAGGTGGGGTCTCACCAGAGCAGAGTAGAGAGGCAGAATCACCTCCCTCGAGCTGCTGGCCATGCTGCTTTTGATGTAGCCCAGGATATGGTTGGCCTTCTGGGCTGCGAGTGTACATTGCTGGCTCATGTCCATTGTTGGCTCATGATGGAGGGAGGGGAAGTTTCCCTTCCCATCCCGTCTGCAAAAGTTACATTTAAAGCAAGGAATTGAAATGCAATTTACACATCACTATTCTCAGATTATCTGCGAGCGCATAATAGTAGATCATAAAACTGGAGGTTTTCGCCAGCTCTTCTTTAAGTGAGCAGATAGGAGATGTGAAGCACATAGGCATGAATACATTGTTAAAAAAAATAGATGAATATAGCCTAGAACCAACCAGCCAGCACAAGCCAACCCTATTAAAAATCTTACACATCTTTGTGTGGGCAAAGCTGTGGGTCATGTGCACTTGAGGCATTGATGCATTAAATTAAGTGTTGCCCTTACACGCTGTCAGTACTATCCCTCTATATTGTGTGAATTCCACATGAAGCAGGCAAATAGTTTTATGCCCACTATTTTCTTGTCTCTCTGCTTACGCTGTTTTCTCACAGAGAAATTAATGATGGTGGTTTTTGTTCAGCAGCCCAGAATGAGAGATAATCTGACAGTTTGAGTCACAACTGCAGTTTGTAATGGAGTTATGAAAGAAAGGAACAGGTTTAAAGGGTAAGCTTCAAATATTACAGGTTGAGAGAGAGTGGGGAATATGGATCACTATGTACTGAAGCAATGTGAGAAGTGGGGAGCTAAAAAGTTCTTTGAAACAGGAGGAAAGAGAAGAGTCACGTTCTGCTTTTGCAGGGTTTTATGTGAAATACTGGGAAATAGTCATTCTGGCTATCTTCTTCCTTCCCCACCATGCACACTTAACGCGTGCCAAATCCTGTGTTGCTCTACACACATATTATGTCCCTAACCTTCTGCTTGTTTAGCGATTTGTTGCTAGCCTAGGCAGCCAAAAAGTGAAGTCAGAATGAATAGTCAGAAAGTTTTTCTATACTGTGATCTGCTAGCAATAAGGTTAAATATGTCTATTTGGTGAATCAGTAGGGGTGACTGGAAGGAGAGGTCGGTGGTGTGTGTAGGTTGTAGCGCAACCTTTTAGTGCCACAGCTTACTCACAGGTTATACTGACTAAGGCTGACTGGTTAAAAATGAGCGTATTACTAATGTCTGCATTAATCTGCATACCGGGGGGGGGGGGGGGCTGGGTGTGGTGTGTCCTGCACATTCTGGAGTTTCTTCTCTAATTGGAAACAAGCATATCGGAAACAGAATTCTTGATAGTACGTCAAATGTGGTTAGCCAGATTTCTCAGCAACATATTTCAGAGTTGTTTGAACCTGCTGTTTCCAAACTGTAGCAGCAGAATATGCAAGACAGTCTTTATATTTCATTTTAGAGAAGGCTGCATGTCAGCCTGCCAGGGAAGCACCTACAGAAGTAAAAGGTAAAGTTGGGAATAATGTTGAATGTTAACAGGGCTTGAATACACTATAATTAAGCAATAAACTGTGAATAACCAAGTTCCACAATGTAATGGAATTATACCAATACGAAATCTAGAGATGGACAGCACCATATGACACATGAAACAAACTTGAGGTATGTTATTAAAAAGATAACTAGTTTTCACTTTGCCTCAATTTATTCCAAAACAAAACTAATTCATCACAAAGACTGAACAAGGCGAAAATCAGAATATCTCATGGATATAGCTGACATCCTGACTATAAATCAGAAAAAGGACATTTGAACTCAGCTTTTCTGTATCTTAAGGTGAACTGAAGTGGCGTAACTACAAAACATGCTGTGATTTACACAAGTTTTCTAGATGATTTACTCATTCCAACTGTAGTGGGCAAATAGGGTAAAGAAGAACCTAAAATGTGTTCAACTAGCATACAGGTACCTAGATAATTTTTTAAAATAGCCCTTACTTTCCTTATTAATCAACAAGAAAAATTGAAACAACAAATTTGGAAGCATTAGAATTTTTTGTTTTGATTTTTCTGGATTTTTTTTTTTAATATTTTTTTTCCCCCTCTGCTGAAGCAGTTCGCTATACGTGACCTTTTCCTAGGGGTATGTCAAATTTAATGCTCTGGAAAAAAAACAGGCTTGTTAGTTAGTATGTCCGAATGAATAATTGGTTTACAAAGTATTACCTCATTTTGGCATCCTGTCTCATAACAAGAACACTAAGTGTGTTAAATAAAAAGTAAAAGGGAGTCAACCTAAAACCAGCAGTAGCAAATCATCATGCAGTTTAATTTCAGCCTGTAGCACTCTGTACCACTCAGGATCATGCATTTAAATATCAGCCTGAGACAATGTTACATTTCTATTAGTTAAGTACTAGTATTTGTGTTCCACAACAAAGATGTTAAAGCCTCAGAGCAGTGGCAGTTCAGAAAAACTGTAAAGAAAAATGCAGTGCAGGTGAGGCTGGGAAGAGAGGGCACTTGTTAAATCCTACACACCTTCTATCTGATTTAATGTATTACATATACATTTACTTACCCTAGAAGAAGAATTAAATCAATGGAAGCAAATGGAGAAGAATGACAAAATATGAACGTGTGGTTTATTCACTGTTTGGTGAATATAAGCCAATTGCCACAGATGCTGAAGAGATCAAAATTCACCCAAAGTAAACCATCTTCCATGTATAGTGTCATAAATTAGGAAAGAATATTTTCAGTGGGGAATGACTGTCTGAAACACCAGGATTTGCCACTGCTAGAGCCAAGAAAGGAGGTAAGATTGAGCTGTGGTTCGATCTGATAAGACTATTCCTGTACAAAATCAGCAATGAGAGCACTCATCACATAACACGACAGCACTGATGAGCAGGATGTTGTCAAAGTCCTTTGCAAGGTATAGGCAGGAAGGAAGCTTGCATGCAGTGAGACTTTAGGCCATAGGAATTGAGAAGGAATGAATTGAGGAAAGAGAGGTTTCCAAATTGTCAAGCAGTCCTCCAAATATATCATCTACAGCATTGCACGACTGGGACACCTGACTGGAAACATGGAAATTGTTGGCCAGAGTATCTTTAATCATCTATTTGCATCATATTGTTCCATTTTTAATATTTCTCCTTGTTCTACCTCCACTATGGATATGTTAGATAATGACATTTTATTTGAAATTTCAGTCATCTTTAAAGTTAATCAGAAATATTCAAAATGTTGATCAGTTTTTGTAGCTGCCTGGAAAGAATATAAGAGAAAGTCTGAAAGTTGGCTTAGTAACTTTTTAGTGAAATATTCCTGTTTGAATATGGTAATTCATTAAAATAAATTTTTCAACGGTACACATGAGTTTTAACGAATCCTTCAATAAAGGGCTTTCAGCTCCAGTTTGGGATTTGGAGTCGGAGAGACAAGACAGAGCTAGTTTGATTCTCTAAGTTGTTTCTCACATAATTCAGAATTCTCACATCACTAGTGAATGCCCTAATTGATCCATTCCTCTCTGTTCTGGAAAATGCATTTTCTTCTTATGATTAAACCACCAAAATATTTTTTTGGTTAATGCACAGTGGGAAAATCCTCAAGATCTCCATTTCACAGAAAGAGACACAAAGTCTTTCACAGATCTACTCTATCAATGCTTTTGCTAAGTATAAAATTTGAGTGCTTTGGAGGGTGGGCAGGGAGGGCACAGAAACAGAGGTCACTGTCTCTCTAGGGTGGTGTTACCTTAAGTTTTACTCTAGGGTAATTCCAAAAATAAGAAGTTCCTTTGGTCACTAAGTCCTAGCGTACGTATAATCTTCATGAATTTTAGGTTGTGGTTATGATTATGTTCAGTTATTAGTTCATAAAATATGGGGCTTATAGACTATCACCAAAATGTTTTCTCTGCCATACCAGATACAAATGAAAATTTTATTGTTGTTGTACCAGGGATCACTATTACAAAAAAATACATTATGATTGAAGAAATACTTACAAAACTAATGAAAGAATACATTTCTGCTGGTTCACCTTCCAGCATGCAGAAACTCTTGTCAGCTTTGTAACATATAACTTTTCCCTGAACAACAGGAGTCTTTAGATTCCAGTACTGATGTTGTCGTGCGCACTACTCCATACATAAATATGGAATAACACTCAGTACTATAGTCTGGCTAGAAATACATTTTGCGTCAAAATCTGAAGTCAAGAGAGACCGTTCCTTCACATTGGAAGAGTATGAAACTGTACAAAAAGGGAACAAAAAGTCCATTACAACACCAAAAACTGATATCCATAACTTTTTTGGCTAAGTTACAATACATGATTCCAGTTTGAAAAAAACATATCAATTCATTTGGATAATTGGGAAACCTGTATTTCAACCATTTTAATATAATTAATTTCAAGAGTGCATTTTGATAAATGTATTCTTCAGCAAAGAGTTTTTCTGTTAAAAGATTTCCAACCAGGTTTCCTGTAGGGCAATCAGTACAGCTGAGAAATTGCCCTGCATTCCTGTACACCTGTCTTGGACTTGCAGGGTTTTTCTGGGCAGATTTCATGACTAAGGTTAGCATAAGAAAATCACGGTTGGAGGAATGGAATGGTGTTCAGTTCCCTTGCTTTTGTTAAGAGCAACATTCGATTTCTGTTGCTAGAAGAGAATATAATTAGATCTTGATCTAAAGAGCCCACTTATTTCTTGATTTTAGCCAATATACTTGTGAATGTGAAAGACTCACATCTAATTCCAATTTTGATACATACTTATAACTGATGAGCTTGTATTAGTATCTCATTAGAAACGGGTACTTGAACTGATGAAAATTTAGATATAACTTCTAATTGCATTTTTTTCTTGTATTCGAACAAGTAGGATTCTGGTATTATACACTCAGAGGACAGAGGATGCTGACATGATAAATAAAGTTTGTTTATGTCCAGGAGGATCCCTGAAGAGGATGAAGAAGAATATAAATTAGATATATACATGAACTGCAGGTTTTTTCATTCTTTTGTGTTTAAATTGTCTTTTGCTTCGTTGTGGCTTCATGGTGCTTATGGTAAGCTGTGATTGGCAGCTGAGCTGCATCAAACTGAGGCAGGGCAAAAGGTTGTGCACATTATTGGTAGTCAATCTTTAGAAGGAAACTTGAAGGCCATTCTGTTTGAGATTATGGTACAGGAATAGCATAAAATGCAATTAATATTGCTATCAGTATATCTTCTTGTGTAAAAAGATGAATAGAAAACTCTCATTATTGAACAGTGCTTTAAATAACTCTAAGAAGAAAACTGGTCTCTGGGAAATACAAAATTAAGTCTCTCAAATCACATTATTTTGATTAAAAACACATCAGTAATTATAGATTCCACAGTTCATTTACATTTAGTAGAGCCAGTAGTAATGGTCCTATTGTGTTTATCACATCAGTCCAACTATTTTACTGTGATTACCTTTCATCACTAGTGCCTGCAGAGCACCAATTAGAATACCTCCATACCAGCTTATTTCAGCACAGATACCACATCACATACTGAGTGCTGGCAGGCTCCTAGCAGACAGTGAGTGACATAAAAGACAAGTCTTCGGAGTACCGAGAGTGTCGAAACTTACTAGATGTGGTATGGAAAACCTTATAGTCATCTCTACTTACACAGGAAGTAGTAGAAAAACTAGCAAGTAAAACACAGGGAATTCTGCCCAGTTAGGATGTGACTCAGTCTGAATATTTTGGTGGTCAGAAAATACCTGGAACATGGAGAAAGAAACAGACATTGACAATAATTTATGCTGCAAAAGCCAATGCAAGGATGAGTCAGTACTACACAGGCCAATATCGCTCAACCCTTGCTTGTCCTGAGCTGAAGCACAACCTGAGTCCTCAAGTACTCCAAAGGGCTAAAGAGACCACTTGGTCTGTTGGAAAGAGTTTCACTTCACCAAGATTTCCAGACACATCAGGCCCCACATGTTTAGTTAAACTCAAGGACACAGTTAATGAGTTTTTAAACAAACTAACTCACTGCTGTCTTTTAGTAAAAAAACAACACTCAGAGAATGCAGAATATATTCAAAGAAGCTAAAAGTAAGAAACCTACATTCTTGGATTCCTGACTAAATCTTTTTTTTCCCCACTATTAAGTTGAAGAAGTTTTTGGTTGTAGGCATTTGCAGAGTCCTTCAAACAATTTTGAGAGTGTTTGTTCCTTGATGCATGTCTCAAGGCAACATTTTTTCCACCTGCTTCTTCAAAAAGCTCCATTTCACTATTTAGATTGCAAAAATTACACAAAAATTCTTTTCTGGAATTAATATTTAAATAAGGAGTTTTTCAACTTCTATAAATTTCATATTATATAGTACATCTTAATATTTGTCATTTTTATAGAATCCAATTGGAACAAGCTTTTTGATCTTAAAGTTTTTCAGTTATTGTCTGCTGTTACAGCAACAAACATCTTAGAATAGAATTATAACTAATGTATGATTGACATGGATTATTCAACACTTGAATTGCATATTATATTTCTTGAATTTAGTATTTAGTACAAAAACTCTGAGCACTGAAAATTCACTGGAATACTACCCATTTTCTGACAACTACCTAGTGAACTTGCTAAAAAATATGAAAAAGAAACAGACTCTGTCCAGAAGTGCAAGAAGTCCTGTGGAACGAGTCTTGCTCTTTCTTGCCTATATCCCTTCAGAATGTGCAGTGGTGTCTTATTCAGCTCTATGTGAAGCCTCAAGATACCAAATGTGTGGTGGGGAAGTGACCAGTGACATACTGAACTCAGACTATTCTCTAATGGGTATTTACAGACAATTTTCTCCTCTAGGCAATTATCAATTTCTAGGTCAGGAATTATTTCAAAAACCCCAGGGTGGACATAGTACTCCGGGTTATGGAAACACAACAGTGTTCTCATTCCTCACTTCCCTTCAGAAGAATGATTTCAAGACAGGAAAACATGTTTATGATTAATGACTTATGGAGCTCAAATTTACCTAGCTTAAAAAAAAAATATATAAAGGAGACCCAGAGCAGATGAATTTGGGCAAAGATTAGAACTCTTCATAAAATTCTTTAATGAAGCAGAGAAATATTTCATGGCTAAAATCAAGTGATTCACAATGAAACTAGAAAAAGACAGGTTGGAAAGAAGGTAGCATTTAGTTTTAATGGTAAGTGTGTACTGACGCAGTTCAGGTTGTGTCTATTTCCAGCAGCTGAATTTGATTATATTTCCAAGAGCTCAAACCAGGAGTTTCAGAGGTTTAATTCAGAAATTAAACAGCATGATCTTATGGCTGAAAGAAAATGTATACATAATGGTGCTTTCTTGCTTCAAAAATCTAATATCCCTGGAAGCTGAGTGGATGCTGTTTCTACCCCATTCTGGAAGTAAAGTTTCATTATCTTCATTAAAGAAAACCTAAACCAGTCCCTAAAATACCTTTGGTTAGTGCCCGTAGAGTAGCACAAAGCAAAGTTGGAAGTAATTTGTCACTTTTTTTTCAGAAACTGCATCCCCCTGTATTCCAGTGCCCTGGCACCACTATCGAAACCTTTTCTAATCATAAAGTTCATCACTGCATTCAGTACAAATCGAGTAAGTTAGGTTTTGAAGGCTTGCTTTTTAGCTGACAAGGGAGAAACTCCAGATGGTTTTAAGATTATAAGGTATCTTATCTTTGGAGTCAGTTTGGTTAAGGATCCAACAGGAACTGTTAAAGGCATGTAGATGATCAGCTGATCAAATAGAGAAAGGATAATAAGTGGAAATTAATCTCATTTGCTACATTGATATGCTTCAAATTACATCAAGACATCTGATGTTATTTGTTGCCTCAGATCTAAAGTTATTTTAAGATGAAAGCTACTTGGAGTGGTCAGAGACAGTTCTTATCTGCTGTGTGAAAATTTTTAGAAAACCTGGGCCCGTGTTTTTGCATAAACCTGAAGCTGAGTTATAAATAACCTTTGCTGAATTTATGAATTTGAATGAAAACCATTTGGAACCCTTTGGAGTCTAATGACTCCAACTTCAAACCAGAAGAAACAAATGGTAGAGACAAAAGTCCTTTAAAATTCACTGGGATTGAGATATCACTCCTGGTATTAATTTCAATCCTTAGATTTCTACTATGATTTTATTTATTGAGTGACTGTTACCTAATTTGCTATGCACATTTTCTCTAATGTGAATGGAAGTCTATAAAACAAGAAGTAAGTAAAGGAGGGGAAGCAGGGGTTAATCTCATGGCAGTGGTAGTTCCTTCTCATGAGAGAACCTGCTACAGCAGCACTGTTGGGGCTGCAGGTACCAGGCCATGAGAAAAACAGTATGGGAATAAGAGTGGAATACAATAAAGGAAAAATATTTCTGCAGAGCTCTGGAAAACACTGCTACAGCAGCTTGAGTGAAAGGTCATAGAACTGCAAATAGCAGCACTAATACTAAGAAACCAGTGTAACTAAGATACTGCGCAATGAAAGAGAACTACATTTTATGTGTTAGGATGGAGTTTTCAAATCTATACCAGCAATGTGCTTATTTTGAGCAGTCCTACTTCCCACATGGAGACCTACTGTCCTCTCAGAATGACACTGGCACTTCTACATCACCTTGACTGTTGAGAATACCTGGCTCAACATTATGTTTTCCTGAGAAGATGTTAAGTGCCAGCAGGGTGCATCAGTCCTTGATTAACATCCCATCACAGATTCAAATCTCAAATGTTTAAGCAGGCCTTCATCTAAGGACACTATGCCTGGGACACCACTGTTGGTTAACGATGGCAAGTGGAATGTGGTCATACAAAACTTTCACAAAGAACAGAAGTAAGGGTGTTGAAATGGGTTTCATTGTGTATCTCTTGATGCAAGGACTTTTTCCTTCCAGCTTTAACAAATATGAGAGTTACACACACAAGCAGATGTGATTTAGTCCTACAGAGAAACTGGCAACACTTAGGTCCATGGAAGACAGGACAGAGGCTTTGCACACCAATTGTCAAGTGTATAGACACATCGGTTTCATTCCAGAAGAGCGCAAATTTTTGTGTAAATCACTGTCAACTACATCCAAAAGACCACGTGATACAGTGTTGAAGAAGAGAGATTCACAGTGCCTGTTCAATATGCATTATGAGTATAATGATAGGTTTTCCTAAAAGCAAATATTTCAGATTTTCCTCAGTTTGTGAAAACGTCCCTGAGATAAGAATACTGTTTTTATTTTACACCTGAGAATGAGATGACTCAAGGCAGCTGCTTCGTCTGTTTCTCTTATCTTCACTTACACTATACACCTTCAAGTTGCTTTTGGAATGAATGTGCTGTGCTGAGAGCTTTTTGTTTCAACAGACTAAGAACAGACTCTCTCTTGCTTGTAATTTAGTCTTTCATTTGCATTTCCATTAATTAGTGACAAGCAAGGAAATTCACAGAAAAGAACTAGCTCTAAAATAGTTAATTGTGCTTGTGCAGACAAGAAGTGCATCAAATCAGTGAGCTATGTGTCTGTGCTACAGTCTTCTCCTAAATGTTTAAATCGTGCAGAGGACAAAAGGACACCTATGAAACAGATCCATTGTACCTGAGACACACCATCCGAGCTCTATGCAAGGACATGCTGGTTATAGGACAAAACTTCATTGGCCGTTCATGATTTACAAACAACCAACAGCTTAGTCAAAGAAGAAGCAAGAACATGGTGCATAAACAGCAAATCTGCCTTTTCCAGAAAGCCTAAATCTTGCCTGCACATGTGCAGCACAGTTATTTCTGCATTTGCTGTCTTGTCACTTTGTCTTTGATAGATAATATAGAAACCAACCTGCACCAGTACAGGCTTGGGGCGGACCTGCTGGAGAGCAGCTCTGTGGAGAGGGACCTGGGTGTCCTGGTGGATGACAAGTTAACCATGAGCCAGCAGTATATCCTGGTTGCCAAGAAGGCCAATGAGATCCTGGGGTGCATGAAGAGGAGTGTGGCCAGTAGGTCGAGGGAGGTTCTCCTCCCCCTCTACTCTGCCCTAGTGAGGCCCCATCTGGAGTACTGCATCCAGTTCTGGGCTCCCCACTTCAAGAAAGATGAGGAGCTACTGGAGAGAGTCCAGCGGAGGGCTACGAGGATGATGAGGGGACGGGAGCATCTCTCCTATGAGGAAAGGCTGAGGGAGCTGGGCTTGTTTAGCCTGCAGAAGAGAAGGCTGAGAGGGGACCTCATAAAGGCTTATAAATATCTTAAGGGTGGGTGTCAGGAGGATGGGGCAAGACTCTTTTCAGTGGTGCCCAGTGACAGGACAAGGGGCAACGGACACAAATTGAAGCATAGGAAGTTCTGTCTGAACACGAGGAAGAACTTCTTCCCTCTGAGGGTGACGGAGCCCTGGAACAGGCTGCCCAGGGAGGTTGTGGAGTCTCCTTCTCTGGAGATATTTAAGACCCGCCTGGACAAGGTCCTGTGCAGCCAGCTGTAGGTGACCCTGCTTCGGCAGGAGGCTTGTACTAGATGACCCACAGAGGTCCCTTCCATCCCCTACCATTCTGTGATTCTGTGAACTATACCCAGTCTCTTGCTTTCTCCTTTCCATTCACGTCTGGGCTGAGTAGCAGCTATTTCCCAAAAGACAGTATAGACTGCAATTCTTACTGGTCACTGCACAAACGAGTACAAGGAGGGAGTGACAGCTCTACCTTGCCAGCTTTATACGTTCATGTAAGGCCAGGCACAGAGGAAGCGTGAGATACAGGAATAAGTAGTTACTTACAGAAGCTGGAAAGCAGTGAGGAGGATACTGGATCTTCTAGCTTGTCCTGAAGTTACTGCAGCAAGAATTCATTTTCATGTGTTAAAAAACATCACAGATTATCAAAGAGAACGGCATGTGTTTTCCCAGAGATGTATGTTGTAGGTTATCTGTCCTCTTTACACATCTGTGAGCACTTGTACACCCCATCAGGTAAAACAGGGTCATAAAGAACAAGTGACTGATGCTCCCAGAGTGCTAAGTTAGATCACCCATCTTCATATATCTATTGTTTCTTCAGCAGGTATCTGCCCCATATACCCATAACACAACTTCTACCTCAGGTTTGCTGAAACAGGTTCACACTGCAGGTTTTTAAACACAGATATTTATTGTACCCTAGTGCATAACCAGAAATCGATAAGAAAGTTAAGCTTTCATAGAGCTCTGGCTACTTAGTGCTAGATCCTGCCACCACATGACAGAGAAAACACTGGACTGAAAAAAGCCACAGAGGCTGGGTTGATGAAATGGCTAAATTGAAGGCCAAGGACACTATATATTTTAGTACAGTCTGATGTTACTCTTAAGAAGTAGTGAAGACCTTGTAGCACTTACTACCATGATAATAAAAAAAATGAAAGCATGACTGAAAAGCCCGCTTATATTTCCAAGTCAGTTGATTTTTGGTGGTTCCAAAACACCTCAAAGACAACTTCTGCGCAGAACAGCATTACGAGCCTGAACTTAGAGTTTGTATGCAAGTCATGTGGTGGCTGTGGGCAGTGCTGCCATGCCTAAATAATTCATGCCATCTTCATTTTCAAAGAACTTGTGCAGTAGAAACACAGCATTCAGACAAGAGCTCCTCCAGGGAAACCAGGCTGGGGGGTCTTGCAGCCACACTTACATTCTGCTTAGTTTGTACCCTTATCTCTTCAGCAGCAGCTTGCAGGGAGTTGTAACCTGTGGCCCAGAGAGCCTATTACTGCTGCTCGGACTTTAATGGCTGGAGAATACCAACAGTGAAGTAACAGGCTGCATGTGGAACAGGCACAAGATGAATAGTACTCCAGAGCTGGTTTTGCTCCCATTATCACAGCCACACTAAAGTTCTGCAGAGCTGTCATGAGCACCTGCAGAGATTGCTTTTTTCCTCGTTCACAACACAAGGCCATTTATTTTCAGATTTCTGCTATTTACAAAGCAGGAACATCATTGCTTTTATTTCTAGATTTGATAGGATTATAGATATGTACCTCTGGCAATTGTGTTATATAACTTAATTTTTTGATTTGACCTGCCTTCCCAAGAAAGTATGCTTCACACGCTTGTGCTGTTTGTTGAACTGACCATTCAGCTATTAGTTTCCCCATATTATATTTTTTCCCTGTTCACTGATTTCAGCTAAATTTGCCAGGAATGGCAGAAGAAAGACTGCAGAAAGACTCAGACTGTGTCCTGTAGTGGGAAGCAGAATTAAAGCTTCTTCCATGCCGAGGCAGCAGTCTAACAGCATATGTATAGATCAAAGGCACCCACAGCACATGCTGCCACTCTCTCAGGCAAAGAAGCAGGGGATGTAGGAGTGTTCAGGGAACACAAAAGGAGTTGAATACATCCTTACGGTGTGTTTAAGGAATGCAGGACACAGTTCTGCCGGAAATCAACCTTCATGAGCTCTCGTGAACAACTTGCTATTCCATGCTTCCTTGTGGTTTAACCTTACAGGTGAAAGTCTAAGCCACATCCCACCTCACCTGGCCCAGAGGGGTGACTTTCGCCTCGAACTCTCTCCCTCCACTTTGTAATTTAGTTAGCCACTCTTGCCAGCACCTTACTGTTTTGGAAAAGTGTTCAGAAAGCACAGCAAATGCATTCACTGCTTTTCCAATAATTGCTGACATACAGGGCATTAATAATTGTCTTGAAGGAGCTGATGGCCTGAGGCACAGCTCCAGTAGTCAATAAACCTTGGAACACCCTGTGCCAAGGTTATTTCTGCCCACAGAAATGAAATAGGGTGTAGGGAGATAATTTATTTAGCCTATTCATAAAAACATTTATTTAGACATGTCTAAGTGCAAAGCAATAAAAACTAAAATCATGATGCTAAAAACAGAGATAACAAGATACAACATTTGAAAATAAAAGAAACTCTTGCAAACAAGTATAGCCGGTTACTGTCAGCTAATGCACTCCAAATAAAGAATGGATAGAACAGCCAAGAGCAGATAAACACACAGTGGAAGAGCCCTAACTATTATGAATAAAATCTCTCTGCTCCTGAAGCAACTTGCTGTACGCTCCAAAATCAGCCAGCAATAGACACTCATGAAGCCCACTTTGGAGGTAATTTCACACCTGAAGCTTTGCAGCTGACAATGATGTGCATCAGGCAAAGCAGACCAATAATAGGTATCCTTAGTTAACCTCCAAAATCACAGCAGATCCAACTCAGTATAATCTAAAGCAGAACAGGTACTAGATACAAAATGTTGAAATATTATGAGTTATTCACTTGGCACTATTTGCTGCTTATAGTGTTGCAGGATACTTGGAGAGCTGCAGCTATTTCAATGTATTCCTTTTCTAAAGGAAAGTGAATTGCAGCACATTTATGACTGGGAAGTATTATATCTATGAGTTCAGAAAATTTCACATTATGTATATAGCAGAGAAGTTAATTAAAGCCTGATGTCAGTAGTTGCCACTATAGACACCAGCAATACCACAGCCAGGTTTCTTGCTTGTTCTGTTTGATCTTTCAGTTTGTTCTGTATGGCCTTTGAAAGGTATTTGTGCAGGGCCATTGTAAGGGTGCTGGAAACTTTGGACATCATGCATCCACGCACAATGCTATGCATGTGCGTGTGCAGATCACTGTAGATTTGTGCCGGCTGTGAGCAACCAGGCTGAAGTGTCCAGAATCAGATCTACTGCGTTTTGGCAATAGGACCCTTTTCAAACAGAGTCTGGGGCCAAGAACTGCAGCCCTTGAAAAAAAAGCATCTGTTTGCGTTACTGACTATGGAAAAGGACATTGTTCCACCAGAGCTGGCCACCAAGCAGGATAGATGTTGCAGTTCTCCTCACAGGTTAATCTCTTTTGGGTGAATTTAGAAAATGCATCTCACAACAGCTCTGTCTCCCTGCATAATCAATGTTCCTCTTAGAAATTATTGGAAGTTTCTCACCTGCTAGTCGTCTTGATCATGAACTCTCTGTACATTCTTTCATGGTCTGGAGGGTTTAATGGAAAAGCCACAGGAACTAGTGTGCGCTACTTGATTCTAGTAATATCTTACTAGTGTAGACTTTTCAAAAGATATATACTCTCCGCAGGTCCCAGGCCGTGTATCACAGCCACCCTCTAATGACCTGAAGGACAAACTGTGCTTTTCCAGTTCCAGCTGGCACAAAAGCAACACCACAGATAGACAGCCACCCTAGGTCAAAAGGTGTAGTATTAATTAAATTGCAGTTCTGTGCCGAGAAGTGACAGTGTAAAAATGCCACTGTAGGCTTCTGTGTTCATCATGCGTCTTTGACTCCAGATGTACTCAGTTTGCAGCTAAAAGATTATTTTTCTTAACCTGCCTCTTTTGCCAAGCCTATGTGAATTAGAGCCAAGACAAGGTCCTTTCCTCATTCCCTGCATTACTACTAGCAATAAAGGGAGTAACTGGCCAAAACAGGCCTTCAGCAACACAAGTATCATCCTGTCACATCAAAATTTATGCTCAGGTCTGTCTTATCACCCCAAACCTGGTGCTTTCAGAACTGTTTACTCTAGAAAGTTCTACTTACCATCACTGGTGATGACTCTGCAGGGATAATATGCAGGAACATATGCTTACTGCTAACATCAATGTATGATTCTGATAGCTTTGCTGGGCAAGAAGGTGCCATTTCAACACAGCCATTTTTTCTGCCTAGGATGGCACTTTCTATGAGCTCATGCCCTAGGGCAAATCACTTTATGATCATGGTAAGTGAGCTGAAAGACAATCTCCGTCAGCAATAAAATGACAGGATAGGATTAAGAAAGAAGTAAGTGGTGATCTATCAAAAGTATGGAGTATTTTTGACAAAAGATGTGATATGGAAGCCAGAGGCTAGAGAGAAGGAAGTAATAAGGATGAAAAACTGGAAAACCACAAGACAGACTAAGAAAGATGAGGGAATCTAAAAGGACTGGGTTGAGGACAGCAAAAATAAGGACTAGAAAATTAATGGTAGATACAAGGAACAGGAAGTTAACTATACAAACAGAAGACAGAGATCATTAGAAATTAAGAGGATGAAGGAGACAACAGTGATTAGAGGGATCACAGTGACATGAGAGGAAGGGAAAACACTAAAGGCAAAAGAAACAGAATTTTAGGGAAGACAGATTAGGAAAAAAAGAGTTTTGCATCACCCAAACGTGGAAACCTCTCACCTCCAGTACTAATGATGTCTATCCGTGTGCCTTAAGTTGCACTTCCAAGGCAGGAATAGTTTCATTCTAAGGCATCCTCAGGGCTCTCGTGCTGTACCATTTAGCAATGTTGTAAAAAAGATAATCCAACTGGATAGTGGAAGCTTCAAAAAAGCAGTGTTGTGCAGTGATGGCTATTTTCATTTTGTTCTTTTCCTAGAAAACTTTCCTGGGGCACAATGTAATTTTTTTCTTGACTGCCCACCATCCTTATTTCACTAACCTATCTATCTTGGAAAGCCTGTCTACTAATGTTTATTTCATGCTGTGAAAAGTCACAGAATCTCAGTTCTTTCTCTTCATATACTAATCATCTTCTACTTTGATGAAAATAGTATCTATACAAGTGAAGAGCTGGTATAGGTTAGTCTTCGACATTTATCTTTTCATCCCAAATAACAATTTTATTATTCTACTTCATGCTCATAATCCATCTTCCAATTTATCTGAGCTCAGTCCTCCTCTCTGACTTCACACTTCAGTCATCTTCTCTGAAATAATTAAACAAAGCAAGATCTGACCTTATGTATGATCTCCCAAAGGTGTATTTGCATTGTACCAGGAAGGATTTAACTGTCTGGCTGCTGCTGTCACTACTGTCATTATATCATGGTGATAACTTCCTAAAGATCAGATGCAGAACATATTCTGCATGGACTTACACAGAAAATTTCTAAGTACAGTTCCACTCTTCCTGAAAATAGTTTTAATCTACATGCACCTAAAGCTCCTCTGTGTCTGGTCCATAATACTCTTACCTGCTGGCTGGATTGTATGTGTAGGATTTCAGACAATGCACAATACTAAGCTACAGCAGCACCATCTAAACATTTCATGAGCAGATGAATGTGGTAGGCAAAAAATACTTAAATTGCTAACAGTAACAGGCAGCAGATAATTGGGTGTATGTGTGTGGGGGTGAATGTCTGAAAATAAACTTTCAAACTTCCAAGCAGAAGCAAGCCTCTTACTTGCTGCAGCTGCTATAGGCTGGTTGTAAATTTTGTTAACAGATGGACTAAAGAAGTGGCACATTCTGAATCCTCCAATTAACGGAGACACATGAAAGAACCACCACTTAGGAGGCTGATCACTTGTTGTGCTTCTGCACATAGACTATTTAGGTTGGGGTCCTAGAAAGAAGTGGTCTCAAAGAAGAAGTGGGCCTGGAAAGAGGGTGAAGATCCTGACTGGAGGAAAGATCCTAGAAGTGGGGAAATACCCTGTCTTCTTTGTAACAGTGAAGAAGAAGGATGCTTTTCATGACATATCATTATGTTCTATCATTCTTTAAAAATACAATTTCCTGCTAAGAATTCTCAGCAAACTTCCCATGCACTAGTTTGTAATATATCTCCTGAACATCAAAAATAACATAATAATCTAAATTCTACCCCACAGTAGAATTTACAGTCCTCTAAAGAGGACACAAATGACCAGTGCAGAATAACTTTATTACAGGTTTAAGGACAGTTGCACCCCCTTATACCATCCCCTTTGCTTAACATTATAAGCTGGTACACAAAAGGAAGTTCAGAAATTCTACTCAACAGCAGTTGTGTTCTTTTATCTTTTACAAAAGAGATTCAGCTGTAGGTAAATTAAATGTTACGTTCAGATTTACCCACTTTGTCTGTCTCTACATCCTTATTCATTTTCTAAAAGATATGGCAGATTGTGATTCTCAGATAAGGAAACAGAATTCCCAAGTAGAATTTGGTAGAATAGTAAAACAGAGTAACTCATGTAAATGCTCTTGAAAAGCTCATGCTGAAAACAGACTGTACTGAATAAGAAGTGTTCTAACTGTAGCTAAAATTTCAGAAGAGGATCTCAGAACCATGTGAAGCAGAAAAAAAGAGTCACCTTTACACTATTTAATGAAGAGCCCTATAATGACTCTACAAAGGTCGTGAAGGAAGCCCAAACAGTGGGGATCTGAGATAGCTTGAAAACTGTATTAATGGTGGAAGTACAGAATCACAGAATCACAGAATCACAGAATAATAGGGGTTGGAAGGGACCTCTGTGGGTCATCTAGTCCAACCCCCCTGCCGAAGCAGGGTCACCTACAGCAGGCTGCACAGGACCTTGTCCAGGCGGGTCTTGAATATCTCCAGAGAAGGAGACTCCACAACCTCCCTGGGCAGCCTGTTCCAGTGCTCCGTCACCCTCAGAGGGAAGAAGTTCTTCCTCATGTTCAGACGGAACTTCCTGTGCTTCAGTTTGTGCCCATTGCCCCTTGTCCTGTCACTGGGCACCACTGAAAAGAGCTTGGCCCCATCCTCCTGACACCCACCCTTCAGATATTTGTAGGCATTTATAAGGTCCCCTCTCAGCCTTCTCTTCTTCAGGCTGAACAAGCCCAGTTCCCTCAACCTCTCCTCGTAGGGGAGATGCTCCAGTCCCCTCACCATCCTTGTAGCCCGCCGCTGGACTCTCTCCAGTAGCTCCTCATCTTTCTTGAACTGGGGAGCCCAGAACTGGACACAGTACTCCAGATGAGGCCTCACCAGGGCAGAGTAGAGGGGAAGGAGAACCTCCCTCGACCTGCTGGCCACAGTCTTCTTGATGCACCCCAGGATCCCATTGGCTTTCTTGGCAGCCAGGGCACACTGCTGGCTCATGGTTAACCTGTCGTCCACCAGGACACCCAGGTCCCTCTCCGCAGAGCTGCTCTCCAGCAGGTCCACCCCAAGACTGTACTGGTGCATGAGGTTGTTCCTCCCCAGGTGCAGGACCCTGCACTTGCCCTTGTTGAACCTCATCAGGTTCCTCTCTGCCCAGCTTTCCAGCCTATCCAGGTCACGCTGACACAATAGGTTAACCTATTGAAATGAAGTGCATAGAAATATACCCACCCCTTTAATACTTGAAAAAAATATGGGTGTAAAGTGAATACAGGAAAGAATTTTTCTACTGTAAAGGAGATTGCTATGACATCCTTCTGAGAACACTTCTGAGTCATGTTCTGATATTTATACATCTGGCTATTTAAACCCATCAATTTTGTAAACAATCTCTTGTTCCAAGAAAAGACAGAAGTAATCAAAAAGGATATAATGCTCTATCAGTATAGTTGCAACACAGGTTACAAAACAGTCCATGGTTTCTGAATTCTTAGTCCCAGTCAAATTATGACTAACCAAGTCAGAGTGAGGAAAGAAATAAAATAAAATAAAATAAAATAAAATAAAATAAAATAAAATAAAATAAACCAAATAAATAAAAAAATCACTGGAGGTTCTCCAGCTTCTGAAAGAAGAAAAATGCTCCTTGTGCCTAATGAGAAATGTCACCTGCATTAGAGCAAAGAAAAGGAGGAGAAACTGCCTTCTACCACTGCCATTCTAGACCACTGCCACAATTAGAAGAATTATTATATTTAATTCCCTGCACAGCTGGCACTACAGGATCTAGTATCAGCAGAATATTTTAAGACAAATCTACTTTTGATTTGTTGAACAATGACTGGGTTGGAAAAAGATAAGCTGGGAGACTGGAACACATTGGATTGTAGGCATGGGTTAGGGAAAAGCACCTGTTATTCCATATTCCCTTCCCCAATTAAATATGTTTCTCCCCACTAGCATTTCTTAGGTTCTGCTGCAGTGCTGTTCCTCTTGTTTCAGTTGTACTGCAGAGCTCTGACATCCCTATTCCAGTTTTCACACACTATCTTACATAAACTCACAAGAACTCCACTGGTGACAGGAACGTCTTCCCAGAACGCATGTCAGCCTCATAGATCCTTTGCCAGGAAAGGCCATAGGGTCAGCCCGAAGTAGTATTTCAAGCACCAAATGAAAAAAATTCTCAGCTTACTGGAGAGAAAAAAAAAATCCAACACACACATTAAAGGAAGAAACAAAGAAGGATAGGAAAAGAAACTGAAGCAGGAGAGAGTGAGTGAGACTGATATGAAATATTGATTTTAAAAGTCAAGTATTTTAAAGCCTTATCTGTCTGAACAGTAGCTCACAGAAGTAGAGTGATGCCCCTTGATATCCTGGCAGAAATGGGCAAGACTATGTGCCTTAGTCTCCCTTCTCTCCCAAGAGTTTTTAGTACATGTAATGCTAATGAAATCAGTAGTTACTCCCCTCCAGTCATCGTACATTTCCAAACTAAAAGGCAAAGCTGAGTGAGAACCTCACGCAGCCTTTGAAGCAGGTTTATGTTATTTATACAAGGATAAATACATCAGATTTGTTAAAACACACTGTCCTTTTATAGTACCTCATCTCAATGAACCCAGTATGGTTTATGAAGATTCATTACCACAAATGTCATAATCTCAGCAAATCAAAGAAGAAGTAGATAATGACTATCTCCATTAAATGGGTGTCAAAGAAAAAGTTTAATAACCTGGTGAAGGATTTACAGTGAGTTAGAGAGATCAAGGAACAGAACTTGGCAGATTGACTTTTTTCCCTTTGGCACTGGGGAACCAGTAAGCAGAGATTAAGAACCGCTCACGATTAAAATTAAAAACCCCATACAGGGCCTATTACATTCCTGGTGCTCTGCTGATATTCCACCTTTATGGGTAATGGGGAAGCTTTCAAAACTTTAGAAAATTACTGAATTAGTTTTAATTCATGACAATGCCCTCTGCCAAGAGTACATCTGTGGCATTACATTTCAACTGATTATTAACCTTTGGGCTTTCTAATGTCTTGTTGGGAATATATTTGAATCATCTCTAAAATGTCCCATTTTCACTGGACTACTCACTCAGAAGGCTGCTTTTGAAAATCCTTCTACATATTATTTTACATTTTAGGATTTCTTGCAGTTTCTGTATAAATAGGGCAAAATCACTTATAGCGAGATGCTCAGGGGACTAAGCATGACAAGCCAGCTTTAAGACAAAGATGGGAAACTCTTTTTTAGTGACCTACAGAAGGATAAGGAACAAAGTAACTAGCCCAGAAAATGCCTGGCTGCTAAGGAAGCCTTTGAATTTTTATTTTCCTGTCTTTGAATTTGTCTGAATTTTAGTTGCTGCATAATATTAACTTATTTAACAATAAATGATAATTCATAGAAAACATGCAAAATTAAATATAAACCTTTAAGAAATATGAGGTGTTAATATTTAACATACTTTGTTATTTAAAATGCAAGGAAAAAGTATTTCCCTTCTCAATCCTATCCCTAAACTGGGAAAAAAATAACATAGCAGATTTAGTACTTCTGCTTAAATAAATACCCACTCAGTCTTGCTTTTGCAGAGCAAGAGAACAAAGCTTGGATTTTTTTCCCTTTAGAAACATAAAGTAGGCCAGCCAAAGTTTAGGTATTTAAACACTTGTAGGGATAAACCCCATTCAGAATTGATGAGACTGTGTAAGGAGTTCCTGTTCTTGGGCATGTTATGTGATCCTTCAGCAGGAGATGGCCTCACAAACCTGGACAAAATAACCGAAAAGTCAGGGACTGAGCAGCCTTTGACATGTCCTTCATCCTCCTCATGACCAGATGTGATCTCTTCCTCTCATTGAGACTGAGGCATATTGGCAAGGGCTGAAACTATCAAGCTGTCAAGCCAAGTAATACGCATTCAGGAGATAAACAGAGAGCTTCTGTATCCAAGGATGGCAGTGTAGCACCAAGTTAATTTTCAAATACAAGATTAAAAATTTAAAAAAAACCCTTCACAGACTGTTTTGACTATAAAATCCAGGATTCTTCACTGCTTACAGTCCAATACAAACTACATTTCATCTCATTCCAAGATCTACACATGGGATAGGTAATATCTTTTGCCTCAGCTGATATATGGATGAACTCAGATCTAATTAAAGAGATTTCAGAAATAGCACAGACATAAAAGTCATTCTAGAAGTGATTATTCCTAATTGACAAATTATCCTGCCACCCCTGCAGAGTGGGCAACATATCTATTTCCCGTAATTCTGCAACTTTAACTAAAGGCTCCAGAAATCATCTTGCCCAGGGGCAAGATTAATAATTCTGCACTAGGAAAAGACAATCATAAATAGGAGAACATCTTCTACTGTGTATTATTTCCTACTCTAATTAAGACCAACTGGCCACTACCATTCACAACCATGTTGTAGGTGTGGGAGTAACAAAACCAGATTTGTTGGGTCTTCATTTCTGGGCAGGAGTGGTCTTGAGTTTGGTCAAAGACACTAACTCTACACTAAACACTTGCTGGAGCCCTCTCTGGGCTGCCTCTAAGGTAATTGGCAAGTGAAAAGTTCTGGGTGAGAGCTTTTCTTTAGAATTTACCCAGGATTCTTTAGAATTTACCCAAGATTCAGTTACTTAGTGTTTGGATAGAGCCAGCTGCATGTACTTTGCACAAATACCTCCACTTTGTCATCTGTCCTTAATCCCATGACAAGTATGAGGGAGACAAAATAGATCACCTCTGCCTGTGTCAAGGATAGAAGAGATTTATGTGCACTTTGAACTCAGCTCTCCTGAGTTTTCTGCAGTCCAAGTGTTTGTACACATTACTAGAAGCTCTTCATCACCATAAAAAAAACATGTAAATAGAAGCCTCTCCAACAGATTCAATAACACACAGAGAATCTCTTGCTGTGTAGATTGGAACTACCTGTTGATATCTCTGCTAGTTCTACTTCCAAGCCTCACAATGACTGGAGGTCCTGCCCAGTCTAATGGCAGTGTGTCTGGAGAAGCTGAAGATGTTGCTGCAGTCTCATCACACTGTACCATTTCACACGTTAGGATTAGGTCAGGAAGCCTTATTCTGTACAAGTTTGGAAATTGTCCCTGTAGAGGTGTCTTCTCCACAGTTACAAAGGTGGTACTCCAGTGTCTTGCACCCTGTATAGTCCTGTCCTCTTCTTCCAAATGAGCATGGACAGAGGAATAACATAACATTGACATTCTCTCCCAACTTACTTCCACCAGTACTAACCTACAGGCCAAAGTACTATCTTAAAGAATACTATAGGCCCATACTCTGGCCCTGAGCTGGCAAAGAGTTGCTTGGCTCAGCCCAGCTGCACATGACTAGGTTCTCCTGTGCTCCAAAACCAGGTTACATCACCCAACTGCTGATGGGGAATGTCTCCAGGTCTGTTTTAGCTCTGGTACCATGTCCACACTTGATTTGGGAAAGCACTAGTCAGTGTGGGATAGCAATACCAAACTGTTAATACCAACCTGCCAACTTTGTGTGGATGGTAACAAGGCAATGCCCGAACCTAGGCTAACTGGTGCCTATGTAGTGATATAAGTGTAGTCTCAGATATGAAAGCATGGATCATTCTGATCTGACCTAAGTAGTTACATTCTGCTGGTTGGGCAGCATGAGACTTGTATCATTCAAGGATCAATCATAAAAATGCTTGCCATGTTATTGGGTTGCTGTACTTCCTCTCCGTCCCCAAATGTTATTAACTCTCTGGGTCATAACTAGGCTGCAACAGCACACGAACAAAACCATTTGATAGGACTGGTGAAAGAAAAGAGGATAACTTCATTTTCAAATGGGAAGATTTTTTTCTCCCCCATAGTGAGAGCCAAGGACTGTTTGACTGTGAAATTCATCACACCATTATTGTATTAATGATGAAGAAATGGCAATTATATAATGCCATTAACACAATGGTGCCAAAGCACTTAGTAATGTGCCCAGGGGATGCTTCCACTGGAAGACCACAAAGAGAAGGACAAATCAATGAAAATTGCTTCCGGCTGTTAACTCACAGTTGGGGAGCTTCATCCTCCATCCCCATCATGCAGGCGAGAGCCAAAGCAATAAAAGGCTGAGGAAGGGACTTGAAAAACAGCCAAAAGCAAGGGTTCTCTGGGAAGTTCTGTCTTCTGCTCAGCCTAAGGAATGTTTTCTTTTCTTGTATGGTACTCTTGAAGTAAAACTTCCTTTCTAGCTATGACAAGACAGCTGGGTCCACGTTCATTAGATTGAGTCCTTTAATAGAATCCTCAAAATTTAATATTTGTTTAGCTATGAGTGAGAACGTATAGTCTAGAGCGGGTGCTATTTCTCTACCCTTCCCTATGTGTGAAACAAGCTACCTTTGCCTATTTATATTTCCATCTGCCTAATTCTTTGGTTTCTAACTGCAGCTTACAACCTTTGCATGTTTTTTTGCATTTGCTTGAAATTTCTCACTTACACATCAAGTATTGTTAAACAGTTGGGCAGGGTAGTGCTTTTTAAGCTTGCTGACAAAGGTATAATATCCAATATCAGGAAAATGGAGTCAGATAAATTCTTGAAATGAGATACAATTTTTTAGCAATGAGAGTAATTAAAAGCTGGAGTAATTTGTCAAGGATGAGGATTTGCAACTGCATGGAATGTTTAAAGTCAGATTCAATATTTCTCTAAAACACTGGCATAATTCCTACTTTTGGAAAAGTTCTACAGCTTGTATATGCTGAAGATCTGGCTATAAAAAACCCACATTCCCTTCTGGCCTTAGAATCTACATATTTATACAGACTTCTGGGCAGCTAAAATTGGAACCTTTATTTTTAAATTCCATGGAAAGGTAGCATTCACCACAAGATACTTCTATGTGCTTATTCATTGTCTCAGTGTTGCCTAAGAAAGAACAACTCAGTCACAAGTATAATTTTTATTGTCATTGTCATTGAATGTCATGAATGAGAAGTTTTGAAGCTTTAAAGTCCTGCAACACATAGTAAATGAAAATATAGATCTACTTTGGGATTTTTGATGGCCTTTTTTATTTGGTTTTTTTGAAATCCAATTTTCAAGCATTTCTTTACAAGGCTAGAAACAAACTTTTAGAAAATGAAGACCAACATTCTCACTGATACAGGATACCAGATATCCTGATACAGGATATCAAAAACTGTGACTACATAATAAAAAAAAATACAAGTCTCCAGTACTGCTTGTGATAGGCCACAGAAATTTTTTTGATTCTCCCCTAATGCTAGATAGACTTCATAAGGTGGTTTCAGTTCCAGTTGTTGCATTGATTCTTTTCTTTAACCAAGCTTGCTTAAAACACATTGGCAGACAGATAACATTAAAATATTTTCAATTCAATATTGTCAAACAATTGGTCTTTTAGTGTGGGTCTTACTTCTTTTTTTTATTTCAGTTAACTACTTCTGTTCAAATCACACAGTATAAAAACTTTTGAAAATAAATGTTGAGTTATATTTGTGTAGTAAAATAAGTATTCAGCAAGGCTGTTCATGTTTTCAGGAGTGGTTATTTTGGTATTCTAGACTGTACAGAAAGGCAATAAGATGTTTCCCTTAGTCAAGTAAGGCAAATATCCTCAAGAGAAATATAGTTCTCACACTATGCAAGAAAAGCATTTGTTTTAACTCTATACTCCTGTAGCAGAAGTTAAGTATGGTGATGAGAAACTCAGAAGCTGATAAAAGGAGGATCACACTGATCATTAAAATCATTAATTTCCCTACAATGGAGATTACAGGCCTTAAGTGGCAAAGAGAAATGGTTACAGTTTCAGGCTCTCGAATTTCTCTCTTATCTGTAAGATATTTGGTGAATATACTTGAAGTCTCCTGCAAGCAGGAGTTGGTGCATCCTCTAAGAAACTTATTCTCACAGATAAGAAGCCAAGTGCACATCACAGGTGATTAATGAGAAATGTATAATCGCTTGTAGTAATGCAGGGAGCAGGTGGAGAACAGTGCAGCAAAAGTGTAGGGAAAAATAGCCATGGCATCTCCATGCATGGTATCCTGCACATGCTAGTGCCACAGCCAGCACTGTTGCAGTGCCTGTCATTGCTAACACTGTCCATGAAATTGCTCCTGCCGTTACCATGCTAGTGTAGGCATCAGGCCAGCTCTCCCAATCTGGTACCAGTACAACCAGTACACCTTGAATTTGAAATCTCTTTCAAAGCTTCCCTGTTTCTCAGTTTAAGTCCATTCACAAACAGCATCCTTGTGCAATCTATTCTACTGCATACACTAACAGTATTGGTGTTGTAACTGTAATCAAAAGTAATCATTATTCCTGCGAACCGTTAACAGCAACACTGCCATGACCATCCTGGCAAGTGCTGTTGCTACTAATACCACTTACCTTCACATCCACCAACACTTACAGACTTTAGAGCTGCATTGTTCGTTCCACAGAGCTTTTGCCTTCGGTGATCTATTACTTTCAATTTTAATTCTTTTTACTGCATTTGCACTGGGCTGCAGTCTAACCACATGAGACAGAGTTATGAATGGGTTAATTTACTAAGTTCAGATGTGCTGCACTGTTTGTTTCCAATATCTAGGCTAGTTTATTAAAGACAGAATTGTGTATCTCTGTACTACAGTGCAGTGTGCAATACAGACAGATTAAAAAAATAAAAATAAACACTGCAGTATGGCATAAACAAATACCTGCTGAATTTCCTGCACTAATAAAAATTATAGTACTAGGTATATGAAACAGCCACTGAAAAAATCCTGACTATGAAGATTTACGTCTATACTCAGAGGTTAAAAATGAAGTCATTGCTACCAGTGTCAAGGTGTTATGTTCTCTGACTCTAAAAATTACATTCCACAGGCATATATAAGATCTACAAAGCAGTATATACATTTGCAAGCATGTTCTGTCCACCAGCTATCCAATGGCATTGAAAAAGCTGAAGTGTAAAAGAAAAGCAACATTTTCCTTAAAAATGTTAAACTTGCAGCTGATAAGCAAGTTCTATACATTTTTGGTATCCAAGCTGATAACATAATGAAGTTTCATTTTCAGAAGGCTGGTGTAGAAAACAGTATAAACAATCTCCCAGAAATTCAGACAAGTCAATTCCAATTCACTTCCGACAACACAGATTATTATTTTCTAGGTTTGTATTACTTTCTATGTTCTCCAAAAGTATAGTCGCAAGAATTATCAAAGATCTTTGAAAAATGCTCTGGTTTTTTTTGCCTTCAGTAAAATTTATTGTTAACTAGCTGGCATTTTTATTAAAAAAAATAAGAAATGTTGGTTTTAAAACATCTTCTTTTCAAAAGCCAACAATAAAATTGAAAAACAAAACTACGAAGTTTTTCCAGAAAATATGGGGAGCTTAATTTATTTCCCTTGGAGTATGAAGATGAAGCAACAAAAACTAAAATCAACAACAACTCTTTTGAGATAAGTAATATTTTTATGAAAAGATGTGCTTTAGCTGTGGAGTCTTTCTCACCTTAGAAATTATGTTGAAAATTTCCAGTAATTAATAATGTGTTCACATAGTATGTATAGTCCTCCACTTCTCTGTATTTCTGATCTATTGTCCTGTTATGAAATATATCAGACAACTCCTAAAGTATTTTATTTAGCAGCACAACCAGGTCCCAACTGTCTGCAAGGTTACACATGTGGATAGAAACACCTCTCCATCCTACATCTTCCCCTATACATACCTACACCAGCTCGAAACCCATGCTTCTCAAAACATCATTCTCCTACCACACATGTCTTTGTTCTTGGCCTCCAACTCCATATTCCCACTCACTTCCATATACCTAAGTGTCCAAAGTATAGGCATACTCCTGTCTTTGCTGGGCAGGACTGTAATTACTTACTGGTTTAGCATAGGCCTTAAACCACTAATACAACAATGGATTTCTTCCTAACACAGTTAAAATTAAGCAATTAAGTTCTTCGGCAAGCTAAACTCCTCTTGTTATATGAACAGTTTCAAATGTGCAATTCTTTTCACTCTGAAAAGACATATTTGCATCAGGAAGCTGCTCCTGTAATACCTGTCCACACAGGCACTACAGCACACACCTTCCACAGAGAGTCTTAGATTCTGTGACATCTGCCGTTATGTTGGGTATGCAAGGGCAAAACCAGAGAGGAGATGTGGTAGAAGTGTCTTACAGACTTATGAGGGAAAAAAAGGAACAAACCCAATAACCCTCATACAAATTTTTTCACAGTGTTTTTTCTGCCCTGCCACTCAAACTTCAAAAGAGCACACAATCCTTTGCTGTCCCAGTTCTCCAATCCCAAGCTCAATGTTTCTGCCAATTGTTGTTTTCAAACTAGATTGCACAATGTGGTTGTCTCATCACTTTGACCAACCTGGCAATTCTCTGCTCATTCTAACAGTGTTTAAAGCTTGAGGAACCCCTTTGTGGGCTTCCCTTTTTCTTGATGAAAAACCCCATAGGTTTAATGTTAAATGTGTAAAATCTAGACATTATCAAATATCTCCTTCCTTGATGAGAAGGCTGGAGCCTCCAGTAAATCAGGAAGTAAAATAATGTCAAGCTGCTTAGTGCATTTTTATGGCATATTTGTATCACGATGAATGTTTCCTAGCATGTTGTCCATGTATAGTAAAGATGGGACAAACTGACTATGCAGGTCTAAGTAAATTGTCTGTGATCTAGAACCAAGGCTCCTATAATGACAGTACAAGAATTTCTCAAAGCTTTTTCTTCTGCAGGCAATGAAAAAAGTCCTAGCTGCTCACTGGCATCGCGAAGTTTCTTCCAAGTCTAAAGAAAAATTCTGCAGTGTACGTATCTTGACAATGCTAGTTACACAGATTTCCAGAGTACTTTCCTTTACCCTCCTCTTTCAGATCTTTCTTCAAAGGAGGTAAAACCAAGAATAAATGCTGGAAGATTATTTTTTAATTCCACAGTCTGAGTATTTATCATTATAATTTTGGATTCAAACCCATACCCAAAATTAAAGCAGACAATTCCTGATTCCCTAATATGATCTCTATTCCCAGCATTGCCATTCATTTCTATGGGATCCTGAGCAGGTCACTTCACTTTGCATATTTTGCCTCAATTCTAAATATAATTATGAAGATAAATTAAAAACCAGTATTGACCTCAGTATCAGAGGTATTGACCTTAATATACTGAACCGTCAGTAAAGAACTTAAATACGGTTCTTGTTTCCAGGACTCTCAGAGAAAGAAAATTTGACAGGATTTATCTTAGACTGCTAAATCCTCCACTGCTTTTGGAAGGAATCAAATTCTTGTTCTGAAAGCAGCTTGTCTGATCCCAAAGCACCATTTATTTCCTGCTTTTAATTGTCTAATTATGTTATTTGAAGGACTCCAACAGATGCTTTTGTACTGGAGTAACATTTCCACAGAGTAGCATTTCATCTGTTACACTGTGAGTGACAAGCTTTCTAACTCTTTATTTTTAAATTCACATAACATTCCTATTTTCATACTCCCCCCTCTAACTTCTACATTGCCATCAGGGCCAGAATTGCTCTAATAATTCACACTGACATTACAGATACCATTAAGTCTACATACTTCAATGAAATTGCCTCTTTGCTGTCTCCTTTATGGCTTATAAAGATTCCTCATGGCTCGCAAAATCCTATTTTGTTGTGGAATCTGTTGCATTGTCCTCCACAAACCATATCCAAGGCTGAAGGGATTTTTTCCATGAATCTTCATGCTGATAACCAATAAGTGTTACACAGAACAATGAAATCTTTTTATTTCTTAAATTTTAGCCTGTTGTCCAATTCACCCTAGATGTCACTGTAATTCAGTGCTGATTCTCAGTAGTGAGTATAAATACAAGTAAACAGTAATTTTGCAATGTGGCCATATGGAAATATTCATGAACAACTGATTTTGCAAGAATGAACATTCACGGCCATCTGTATGAATTCTCTGACATACAGAAGCATTCTGCATGGAAAATAAAAGGAAAGTGCTGCTTCTTCAGTGTTCACCAATATCATGTATGTTTTCTTCATTCTTTATGCACTCCTGCGGTATTAGGATGACCTTGTAAAGTATTCACCCAAAACAAGAAACAATCAGTCTGAGATAGTTCTGATCCACTAGTGCAAAGCAGATGAGAATGAAGGAACAGTAGATGCCCTTTCCTGAGTGCAACACAAAGTGACTGGATATTGTACCAATGTAAGGTCTTTCCTACTTACCTACTAAATAAGTCAGAGGCCACTTCAGAAACAGTAGGCAGAGGAGACACAGAACTGTAATTCCCAGAGAACTCGAGTCAGGTCTGCCCTGGGCACCTCAGAACCTGAAAACTATAATACTGACATGAATTTGGGAGTGTGATGTAACCAATAGGGAAAGATAAATAGATGCATTAAGGGAATTTGTCTCTCGGATAGTCACAACCACTGGAGAAACAGATCACTGTCATGCATTTTGATAAGGGAAATATTTTATTCACTGCTTAAGATATGTTGGCTTTACTCTTCTATCAGTGCTAGGTACAGTAAATACTCATTTTACTCATACTGTCTTTGTAAGGAAGCTTATTTTACCTGGGTTTTTTGTTTGGGTTTTTTTTTGCTTTTCTTTGTTTTTGTTGTTTTGGGTTTTTTAAACATTACAGAAATAACTTTAAAAATTCCCTTCTTATATCACCTAATAGGCTGATCACAACCTCATTTTCCATTCACAGTTACAAACAGACCTGCAATTGCTGTCTGTCCAAATCAGCTTGTATACCTAGTTTATAACAAGACTCTTATTTGGAGGCATGCTTACTATAGGTTCCAGTCTTTATTTGAAGTTGAATTGCGAAATGCTTTAAAGCATCATAAAGGAAGCATTTTTTTCTTTTAAATTAGAAAGTATAAATTTAAAGAGTTATTAAAAAAATATTTACCGAGTCTCCTGTTCTCAAAATGAAATAGAGGAGAACACTGTTATCTGAAAAACAGAGACTGGGAGGATAAATTAGATTTCTGAGAGGCGTTCCATTTTAATAGT
This sequence comes from Opisthocomus hoazin, assembly GCF_030867145.1. NCBI lineage: Eukaryota > Metazoa > Chordata > Aves > Opisthocomiformes > Opisthocomidae > Opisthocomus > Opisthocomus hoazin. The sequence goes on along the minus strand of NC_134420.1, from coordinate 28,695,079 downwards.
CCCATATGTTTTTAGTAACATAGGTACATATTTTTTATGATGTCATTTTTATCTTAACAATTCTCCTTTAATCCATTCAGTTCTGTCTCTCCTCTAGCTATGGCCTTTTTTCTAGTGCTCTAAGGTTTCATAATGCTTTTTCAGCCATTATCTTTTCACCCAAATAATCCCTCATTTTCCGATTTTCAGAAGCAATGTCTCAACTGAAAGTCTAATCCTGGCTACTGTCTATAATGGCTCCCCAGGAGAAGTAATCATCTGAGCTCTCTGACATCCACTTACGTTGACCTTACTGGGACAGCAGAAGGACAGCATTTTGCGCCTCCTAACTTTAACAGTCTTTCTACACAAAATCCTGCAGACTTGTAAGGTATAGGCAGCGCTGGCTCCCAGAAATCAGATCAGAGTCTTTAAAGGAGACCTTGGGTTACTAAACCAAAAATACCATTCAACAGGAAAGGATTATTCGCTGCTGTCTTCCCACTCAGGACACATGAACGTTTTATTAATCAATATATATTATTATTCCACTCGTGTATGATCAGGAATGGCACCTACTTCAGCCTCCTCTCAAGCAGCACCCATACAGAAGAGGCCGGCAGAGATCCTATATCCTTTTATCCTTTAATGCAGAACTCCACACTTGTGGTTCAGTAACCACAATAACTAACTTTTAACAAATAGAACTTATCCTCTCCAAAATCCTTCTACAATTTTCTTCTCCACTGTCCTTTCTGGATGTCTTCCAGTATGTCATTTTGTCCACTGTTTTCCCTGCAGAAAGCCAAGAGTTTCCAATACTCCATCTATAGCCTATTTGCCGCAGCCTTTTCTTATACCCTGACAACTATCCCACGATTACTTGTTGCCACAGCACGAGCCCTGCAATTTGTATGTCCTGGACTCCAGATACCTCTGCTCTGAATCAAAGTGGGGAACAAACCATGCTGTGCCTGGTTCTACCTGTAACATATCAGAGCACAGCTACAGTTCCCTTGCACTCCAAAATATAATGGCAAAACTTTATTATTCATATGATTCTTTGGTGAATGTCTGCTTGCAGAAGGACAAGGGGTTTACCCTTTCAGCAGCATGCCACTTATTTTAATCCTCTCCCTTTTCCTGCTTATAAAGTTTCAGCTTTCTGTTAAGGCCTTCTTCAGAAAGGAAAGAAGCAATACTCCAGGTGACTTAAGCAATCTGTTGTACATCATTAGCAGCCGAAACAAGTACCCTGAAGACCTTTGTCAGAAGCAGAGACTTTGCAGATTGCTGGACACACATATCTGAAAACTAAAAAATTCTAGTGAAATCAGGAGCATCTAAGGAGCAGCCATGACTGTGAGAAAAGGAATACATTAATAAATGTAAAATATCAAATCATTCTGTCAACTATTGCTACAAGTTTTGAAATATATTGTAAAAAGTAATCTACATAAAGTTATGTACCAGATCCTCAGCTATGTATCAGAAAATCTCTGCCTAACTGAAGAGCTGAAGATGTTCATTAGTATTTACTAACATTCTTTTGATAGTCAAAGACACCAGTTAAATCTGGACCTTGTAAATCTGAGTTGATTTTATATACCAAATAAGAACAGAATCCTGGAAAGCTTTTTCAAGGGGCAGTCATGATACTAAGAATTAGAGATGCTCATTATCTGCTAGGACCAGACACCAATCAGTTGCAGACAAGCAGAAACACCAATGGTAAAAAAAAAAAAAAAAAAAAAAGGAAAGCAAAGTAATGAAGAAGGAGAAATGTCTGGCAAAGAAAGGAAGAAATGGCAAGTGAGAAAGGCATGAAGGACACAGTAAAAGAGTGACTCCCAGTAAAGTGGAGAGAAAGGGCTTGTTGTAGGTAAAAAAAATCAAATAGTACATCAGTTTAGCAAACTGATGTGAAGTATTATCAGATCTAGAAATTGCAAAGATTGATTTACAGTAAAATAAAATCAAGGGCTTAGGCTTCTAATGGTTGAGTGCTACAGTGCCTCACACCGACGTGCCTGGACTCCAGGACTGAATCTAAACCAGTATGTTAGCGCCTTCACTCCCTGGACTATGTTTGGGAAATAGGAGATGTCTTGCTATAAGGAGCCAAAGCAGCCAGCAACTCAAGCAGGTAGTTGCTAAAGCTGAGAAGTAAACTCCTCAGAGGTTTCTTCTATCCCTTCAGTTGCAACTGCATTACCCTGAAGAAATGAGAGCCAGAACCCAGAGAGAGAGAGAGTGTGCACTAGAAGAAAGAACATTAATTTAGGCTAATTTTTAAGACACCAGCTTTAGAAGAGAGATCAATCTCTACCCTGTTTCCAGAAGTTCATTTACTTCAAAGCATACACACAGGAGCAAAAAACAACCCAAAACAAAACCCTTGCTATTGCCTGCCATTCAATTTCTATGCAAAACTCTAGATTTGCTAGAGTCTTTCAAATGAGACAAATTTCATTTGGAGTGATTTTAGTAATGGAGAGCCTCAGTGCCTCCAGAGTGAGGTGACGACTGAGCAAGTGTAAGCATAGGCCCACACATTATGCTGTAAGTACCTATAATGTCATGTACTCAATCCTGCCGGTAGTAAGTTAGTTAGGCAGTTAGACAGTACCTGTGAAATGGTCGGTAGCTGGAGCTGAACTCATAGTGCAAGGGCCATGACTGAAGGATGCTGAGACTGCTGTAACTTGATGATGCTGTCAGCTGTCAGAAGAGGTTTGTATGGGAGCAAAGGATCACCAGGTCAGAGTAGTGGAACTCTTCTATACCTGTTGTGTAATACTCAGGTCATTTTTGCTCCATTAAAGACAGCAGGGATGCCTCTTTGACTCTCTTTTCCCTCTTTTGATTTATTCCATTTAGGAAATGGATGGGCTATACTCATTTTTTAGTGAACATTATGTCAGCTTTGACATGTTATGTAATTTATGAGATAATATCTGTCTTTAATGGGCACAATGAATTTGATTCTGGCTTGATCTGATTTATCCATGTGATTTATGTGGTGATAATCCAATATCTGGACGATGGGATGATGGATCTGATAGGAAATCTGTCCCACTGGGGCAAACATGGGCTGGCTGTTAGACATAGCTGAAAGTCTGGATTATTACCAGATGTATTGCCAGGTAGTGAAGCATTCAAAATTCTCCAGTATGTTAGTACCCCTTAGCTCAACATCAGTACACTTATAGTAAAGCACTGAGCAGAGTGGATATTTTCCACAATCTTAGCTATAACAAAACTGCAAGTCAACAGCAATATGGGAGTTAATTCCTAAAAAATTAATATAAACCAATGCTCAGGATGCCCTGAGCCTACAAAATAAGGTTTGAAGTCTCATGTGAATAATCCTCTCAAGTACTTTCACTCTCAGAGTCCACTCAAGGTTGCCATTAAAGCAATATCCCTTCCTCAGCTTTTTCATCCATCCACAGTTTGATGATAACAAGAATTAATGAAAAGGATTTGGGCATAACATGTGACACAAAACTACTTTCAGTCAGGAGAAAACAATTTTATTAACAACACCTCTGCTGCTTCCTTGATATGAGAATCTTCCAAACCTGAAATGTAAAACTCAGGGTTTTAATTATGGAGTCCTACGCAGAAAGGATAGGTTTCAAAAGTCTTTGTTTTAAGATGCTTTTTGGACAGTCACTCATCTTTTTAAACAAAGCATCTTTTAATCTAATACTCTTTCTTCTGGTCTGCTTTCTTTTAAGGTTTGCTGAACTATTTGAATCTATTTATCTCTGTAACACCCATTACGTTCAGAAAATCAAACAGCTTGCAACTAGCTTTTTGGATTTCAAAATCCATTCAGTGGGGAAAAGGCTGCGTACTATAAAGAATAGACAAGTCATACACGATCCATTTTTGTCCTGCTGGCCAGCACATCTGCAGCAGCAGCAGCACTCCACTTCTCTTTCTCTCCATCTTTACATGACACTGTGTAATCTTGTTATGTCACAAATAGTAGTCAGGTTACTAGTTGCTGTTGATTTGTGGAAGTACTCTGTCCTAGGATGGAAAGTAACAAGGGATTTGCTGAGAATGGAAAGAGATTTTTTCGTTCCTGCAATTTCACTTCATACTGTTTATTTCTGAAGGTATGCCAGTGACCAATAGTTGCTGAATACTGTCCCATGTCTGGGAATAATTCAGGTTGGAAGAAATCTCTGGAGGCCATCTGGTACAAACTTCTGCTCAAAGCAGAGTCAGTGATATTTAAAACTCTCCAAGAGCAGAAAATGCAGTCTTTAGGGGCAGAAACTGCTATTCTGACAAAAAAGATCATTTCCACGGTAGAAAACACTTAGTGGTAAGACCCCATTTAGGCAAAATTAAACAGATATTTGAGAATCCCTTTGTGCTTTTCCTGTTACCTTCTCCCTGTTACTCTTTCTTCTCAGCCTTCCGCTTTCATCAAGGCAAATGTGTGGAAGGTGTTCTGGGGAAAGAAATTTTAGTCAGTACGAAGCTACATATGGCTCAATACACAGGTTTCTGCAGGCAAAAGGCCTAATTGTTTATGCATTTTTAAACCAAAATTAATAAGCTTAAGAAAAGTAAAATGCTCATCCCCTCTCCATGCTCCAGCTTTAGACTGACAGTTCAGGTTCACTATTTATCTACTTTAGTTTATCCAGAATAACTAATAACTTCTTTGTAACAAGGCAAAATGTGAAAATATGAACATTAAGTGAAAATGTAGAATCATAGAATTGATTTGGGTTGGAAGGCACTTTTCAAGCCCATCTAGTTCCACCTCCTCTGCCATGGGCAGGCACACCTTCCACTAGACCAGGTTGCTCAAAGCCCCTCCAACATGGCCTTGAACACTTCCAGGGAGCAGGCAGTCACAGCTTCTCTGGGCAACCTGTTCCAGTGCCTCACCACCCTCATCGTAAATATTTCTTCCTTACGTCCAATCTAAATCTACCCTCTATCAGTTTAAAACTGTTGCTTCTTTTCCTGTCACTACAAGCCTTGGTTATAAGTTTCTGTCTGTCTTAGAAGATCCCTTTGTGTATTGAAAGGGTGCAATAAAGTCTCCTTGGAGCCTTCTCCTCTACAGGCTGAACACAATTATTTAGCGCAATTTTTGAAGTGACACCTGCAAGCAGTAGGATCCAAAAAGAATTGGAAATTCAAGCTAAACTTCAAGAATACAGATGTGAAATGACCCATGTAATGCTGCATCAAATCTTCGCAGGGCAAGTTCTGCCCATGGATACACTTCAAACAAGACTGGATAAAATGAATTTCTAAAGACGTTAAAGAGAATGTAAACACTCTAGCAAGAAGATGCGTTAGTCTAATGTGCTGGTCTCCTCCCCTGTCCTCTCAGTACCCTTCAACACTGTCCAAATTGTGTAAATTAACAAAAAATGCATTGGTTAAGGAGAAGGAAACTCCCAAACCAGCCATTCAAGTAATGGACTAGAATAAATAAAGTTTGTATATTATTAAAAAAGCATATGAAAAACCAACTTTAAAAATAAATACTTAAACAAAGCAATGATCCAAAACACAGTAGGAACATTATAGCATACTACAGAGAGCTGAAAAAGCAGTCTAGAATCTAAAGTATAGGTCTGATTTCAGTGGAGAGCTGCCACACTCAATATTGTCCCTGCTTCTTTAACTGGATTTTATCAAGACACAAACACTCCTTGCCTCAGTTTTCCACGTCCATCAGCAGACATTGTACATCCAAGCAAGTGACTTAAGACAGAGACTGTCATAGCATAGGGGTTCTATACTGCTAATATGAAATCACTCCCTTTGATTGAAAAGGGTTTCAGCAGCAGACAAACAATGTAGAGATCAGTTCTGTTTCAAAAATGTAAATAGCAGGAAATTAATCTTGAGAAAAAAGAGGAAGCTCTGAAAGTTTTGACTTGGAATGTTTAGTCTTTGAATTTCAGCAACAAGCCTGCATAGACAGAGGGGCACTAGCTGCTGCTAGTTCATTATGTTTGCATACAATACAAGAGAAGAAGAAAGCAATCTACAGTGCAAGAGCATCCATATGAACACTCTAGTAGATAGAGGTAAGAAGCTCCCAAACTCCCAGCTTATTTGGAGGATTGGCCGTAGAGAAAAGCATTGTTTCTACTGGACTGGCCAATCAGACACTAATACCAGACAGAACAATACTGAAAGTCAATGAAAACTCAACAGGGTAAATGGGAATCCCTACATCTTACCAAGATTTTTAAAAAATCAGTAACAAAAATCAGATTGCCTAATCTTCATACACCTAAGTAACTAGAAGGCATTTCAAAAGTACTTTGAAACCAGAGATTTCCCACTGGAGAAAAAGCGCTGTTAAGTTTGATGCTTAAGTACGGAGCCTAAGTTTCCCTTCACATTTTTTAAAAAAATCTGTGAGTGACTGAGGAATATGGAAAGTTACTTTGCTAATTAAAGACAGCAATGGTACATTCAGTGAAATTGAAATGCAGCAAGTGCCAAATAAAATGAATTTAATAAAATATTTTAGCTTTTATCACACTGCATAGTAAAGCTGTAGAACTTGCTGCCACAAGAAATCACTGATGCCAAAAGCTTAGGGCTCTAAGTGGGACTTCACATTATATGAAAAATTAAGACATTCATGGTAATATCAGGTAGTATGAAAAGAAAAGATTTATAAGCCTTCGTACATCAGGAAACAAGCAAATCTTTAACTGTTGAGAATTAGGAAGAAGCCTTCCGTGTGGGTAAATTATTCCATAATTGCCCACCTTGGGGTTTCTTGCACTTCTCTCTGAAGCATCTGGTACTGGCTATTAGCTAAGGCAAATGGATGACAGGCCTGAGACATATTGGCAATTCTTACTTTAAAATGTAGTGTAATCCTTTTTACTTTGTTGAGAACATTATAAAGTACAGACACAGAAACCTATATCACAGATGTTATATCTGTAAAACTGAAGTCCTACTCGTTAATCTCAGCCCTCCAAGGCAGTACTAGTAATGTATATACTAGCTATCCCTTTGGCCAGGGTTAATTACCTTACCAGTATTGTCCAGTAATATCAATCTCAGCAATCTAATGTTACTCTACCTGCATTATGATATTGCCATTGCTAATAAAGGCTTTGGAAGACCACAGGCTTTGCAGGTTTGCAAGGCCTCAGGACTACAGCTTGTTAGGCTTGCTTTGTCTGAACTCTTTCTGACCTGCCTGCAGCTTTTCTTTACTTGATTTAGCAGTAACAGCAACAGGCTTGGCCCTCGGGACCAAATGACTATAGAGAACCCACCAATGTGTAAAGAAGTTAAAGAAATGCAGACCTGGAAACAGACATAACTGGTGTTAGAGCTAATGAAGAGAACAAATGGTATCTAAACTACATAAAGTGTAGCATATATAGTAAATTCAGATATATTGTTGGGATGCAGAACAATGAAGAGTAAGCAAAAGTGTAAAAGTGTGTTAACAAACAAAAATGACCCATAGCAGATCCTGGGCACAGGAAGAAGAAAACAGAAACATGAAGGTCATCTGTCTTCCAGTAAAGGAGTCCACATACTGGTGACTCACCACAGCATTATTCATTACACACCAGAATGAAATCACCGATGTTAGGACTCAAATGAGCAGAGGAAGCGTTAGCATAACAGCAGGAAAAAGAAAATAAGAAGTGTGCATATAACAATTTAAACTGTATTATTCCACCCAGTCTTCTTTTTTTCTGTATTAATCAGCTAACGATTCTTCGATTAGATGGTCAAGATTTCCTTCAGTAAGTTTGTAGTTTTATATACATGGCAATAATTTATTGTGCAATATACACACAACATACAATTATTGTGTACACATACACATTTTTATTCATATAAAATATGTCATGCTCCACATGGGTCTCCTCTTTACTAATGGAAGAAGATTTTGACCATGACACAGGGTCTTTACACCTTTGTATATCAGTCCCGAAGAGTATTTTTTAAAGTCATCATAAGGGAGGGAGGAGCAGGAGAAAGAAAAAAGGAGGGGGAGGGGAGGAAGACAGGGAACAATAAAATGGGTACTAGCCCATCACGTAATTTTCCCAGCCTCTTTAAGCTGTCATTTTCTTTCACAAAGTTTCCAAATATTAACATTACATGGGAGGAGAGCTAATATGGATTTATCTGAGGATTTAACATGAAACATTTACATACTTTTGCTCTTGCTGTTCTTTGGAGGCATAAAAATCAAACTCCCTTTTTTCTGCAGTGTTAATGAGACTTGAACAGACAAGCCATCGATGTAATTGACAACTCTTATTTCAGGTGTCTCTCTCGTGTAACAGTGTTACCTTTTACTTCAGAATTCAAGAACTGGGATTATGAGCAATGCTTTCCACTTAGTTATTTTTATAATATCTTGCAGCTTTCCCAAGACTATTAGTACTATACTTCTTTTTTATCTTAAAAATTTCAGTCTCCTGCATTACCACTGCCATTAATGAATCTTAGTAATAGTTCACTTCATTTACTCAGTCTCCAATACAGTGAAAGTCACATTTAGCTAAATCTGGCGAGTCCTGAAAAGAAGGCCCCTTGCTGAAAAGCAGGAATGCTTAATGGAGAGGAGGAGCATAGCAAGGAAAAAACACAGATTAGAATAAGTTCAGTAAAAAAGAGGAGATTGCAGGAAGAGAATGAGCACTTTCAAGTTTAGGCCAATTGAACACTTTGCTAGAAAACCAGGATATTCCACTGTCTCTCATACAGAATGCTTGGGCACTATCAGGCAGGTCACTCAAACTGAGCCTTTCACAGCTGAGCACTTACTACACATTCTTTCCCTCATTTTTTGAGTGCCTGCCTTGCAGATCTGGTCTGCTCAGTGCAGTAGCTGAGCACTTCCAGTTAGAACTGAATTGTGCTTTGAACATATAATAGGCTATATAATGCAGAGAGCTCTCAAAAACTAGATCACAGATGCATCATAGTGGACACCTACAAGTACATGGCACCCTTAACCTTAATCCCTGTGAATAGGCTCTCCACCAGTCAACTGGAAGTAATAATGGAAACTCTTCAGATTATGATACTAAATGCATTACCATTTATGATGCATTTAGATATGTTTGTAATGATTACAAAGGAAGAGGGAAAAAAATTCCGTAACTGTCTTCACAGCAGAGGGGTGAATAGCATGCAGTATATAAGGCCTGTAGTACACACTGAATAACAGAATAAAAAACAAATATTGAGTATTTGTTCACTAAGTGAGCACAATTCATACAGTAGACTAACAGATATGGAGATCTTACGGCAAGGAAGTTAGGTAACCAGTTCAATGCAGTAACACAGTATACACTTCGTAAGGGGAAAATGAAGTTTTAATTGTAAACTACAAAAACTTTTTAAACTCTGGAGTATCTTTAATAACTTGCATTTTTAAAGCAAGTTGAAAACCAGATGTCCTGGGTTTGGCCAGAACAGGGTCAATTTTCACCAGAATCCAGGTGGGGGCACAGCCGGGTGGGCTGGCCCAACCCCGACCTGGCCAAACAGAGCCGGGTATTCCGTACCATGGGCCGTCATGCGGGGTTCCGGGGGGGGGGGGGGCCGTGCGGTGGGAATTCTCTCGCGGCTCGGCAGCGCGCGGCGCCGGTCCTGTCCGAGGAAGCGGCTCTGTGGGGTCGTGCGGTTTGTTCTGTGTATTCCCCTTTTCTGTATCGTTGTTGTTCCTGTTGCCTTTGTTTGCTGTTCTGTTAAACTGCTCTTATCCCGACCCACCAGTTTTCTGCCTGTTTCTTTCCATTCTCCTCCGCACCGCAGCGGGGGGAGGGGCGGCCGCGTGGCGCTTTTGTTGCCGGTGGCAGCCGAAACCAAAACACCAGAAAATGCTGCCTGTAACATCAGCTGACACCTCTGGGGTTGGAGTTGTCAGAGCCACCACACAGACCTCAAGCACTTGAGCTTATGGAGCAAGTAATAGCAGCAGCTTCCTAACCTCTTTACAGGCCTGCAAATCCCTTCTTGTCAGGGGCTTCACTGTTGTTTTACATGACTCTCCCTGCTGCTTTTTTTTTTATTAAAAAAAAAAAGCAAGCAACAACAAACCACCAAATAACTCTCTATGCTTGTGGTCCTACCCCAGACAGACTAGGTTCTCTTCTCACAGCTCTTTCTTTGACTCCTTCTATCAGGTGGTTTCTCACCAACCACAAACTCATACTTTGTCTCCTCATCATATCAGTTTGTCCATGTCACTCCATTCAGGTTTCTCTCCTCACTTTCTTTGACCAGTCAGTACTAATTAACGGAAGAGACCTTCAGCATCTTCTCTATTGTAAGGGGGATGTAGCACCATTTTCCCCAGCTAGACATACTTCCCCTATCACATTTCTCTCAAGCCTAAGTCACAGCGTCCCCCCTCCCAACCAGGCACAGCCTCCCTCCCGTACACATCTGTTTTATTTGCCAACTCCCAATGTCTTCCCTCTCCTTCCTTTAGTTTTACAGGTTCTTTTCACTGCAAAAATCTAGCAGAATTTTTCCTCATTTTCAGTGCTTCACTGTGCTTCGATTTAAGCAGAAGCTGACTGCATGGCCCTACATGCACGCTCCAGTCCTGTAACAGGGATGTCAGGGAACGAGTCATACAGATTCCTTCTGTTCAGCAATAAACATGTGGTTTGGACACCAGTAGGAGCTATAAAAAGATTAAGCATGCTGAAGATCATAGCTGTAAAACTCTTAGAAGTTTATATTCTGTAATTTGCAAAATTTGGGCTCTTCTTAATATGAATTTCACAGCAGATATAACCTGTTATAAAGGCTATCCTTCTTCCAAATTTTAGATCTTTAACCAAAGCATGGATGCAGTAAAGCTTCGAAAAAAAGGCTTTTGAATTATTTAACATTTCACAATACCTTACTTTTCCCAAACTTACTTACAGAAATTGACAAAACATTCTAATGATAAACCCAACCTCTGAGTCCAGAGTTGCCAGATGAGTATTGCATCTTGTCACAATACTTAATATTTTAAGTATGGTTATCAGAAAAATAATAAAATTAACTGAAACTGTGTTACCAGAAATCTTAGGCACTAAGCCTTAAATCCATATTCTGCAATCTCTACTCATTTTAGGAGTATTTCTGCACACAAGGAAAGCAATTGCACATGCATTATATGATATGACTATGTGAATATATAACTCTCAGTTAGAGGGTTAAAAACTGCAGTATGCACACACTCATTCTTAACAGCATGAAAGAGCTTCTCAGTTGATATTTACATGATTTTGCTGCCAGAGTTACCAGGATATATTTACATATATAGTTTCCATTTAATATATATCATATACCTATCCCATTCTGGAGACACATGATAAGCTAGAGTTATCTAAACTAATGTGAAGCAAAACTGACACAATGCCAAGCAAATTCCCAGAACGACAATTCAGTCTGTCATTGAATCACCCCTCAGGCAAAGGCCTGAGAAAGAAAGATATTGCTGTGTCCCTTGAAGGTCAAAAACCACAGGTTCAGCTAGACCTCAGGAAAAGAAGAAAATACAAGGAATATTTTTCAGTAACTGTTGAGCTCTGGGGCTGTGCATGGAAATTTTAACTTGAACTTGAGACTTAGTCCTTGACATCGTGGATAGCTGTTCAAGTCTTAAAACTTTGTTTGAAAGCACATCTGAAAGACCTATATTTTTTTTCAGGCATATTAGTGATAGCTGATTACTGAAATATCCTTTCATAAATTTCCAAGCACCTTGTCTTAGAATGAGAACAAAATGTGGAATATACTTCAGCAGTGTGTTTAACCCACTCATTATCATCACCTTTTGTCTCATCTGTGTACTAACAGGTCATCCCCTCTAGCTGAAGAGTCATTCTTATGGAGGCCAGTCTTACAAAAGAATCAGACACTTGGTGTTTGAGGCTCATATTCCCGGGTATTAAGGGGAAGGGTTTAGATGCCCATCACGTTATCGTAACACATGAAGAGCTAGGACACAGCTGGAAAGAGTAGTGTCATAGCACCTAATTGCTACTGTAAGTTGAACATCCAACATACACTAAAGGGTATCTGCATTCTTTTACACGATGTATCTCAGTTTTTGGTTACCTCTGAAGTTACTCAGTACCCATATAGGTGTACTACTTGCTAAATTGGAGCACAAAGTAGCACAAACCTGGCAGATTAGTATGAAGAGAGAAACCAGTGGTACTAACCTACTGAAAGACTTGTTTCCTCAGCCGCAGCACAATGCTACTATTTCACACTTACCTCAGGTCCCTGGCCCTCAACATGGCTGGCTAATTCACAGCCAAGACTGCAGCACTAAGCTGTAATTACATGGGAAACTAATACTTTGCCTGAGGTGCAAGGCAGTGACCAAACGAGCAGATTGCACTAACTCTGAAGATGGAGGTCTGCCTGAGTTCTCTGCATGCTCTCCATTCCTTATACCTCAAGTGTGTACATAAATACTGATCATTGACAAAGTCTATTTTTTTACCTTCCAACTGTGAGAAAAATTATTTAGGATTTCAGTGTCTTTGAGACAATTTGCAAGACTTAAGAGAGGGAAAGATGAAGGGTGCTACTATGCTTGGAGTTGTTTATGGCTACAGAGAACCAGTACTTCAGCCTGCTGACAATTATAGAATGCTAAATGGTGATGGCTCTATTAATGGTAAATCTGATGCACTCTATCCCTTCTTTTTTTCTTCTCTGATTTTCACCAGAAAGAGTATGCTAAAATGCTAAGATAAAATTTATCATGTTACATCTTCACAGACAGACTGGAAAAGCTGTCACTCAGCCCACCATGAGATGCCATGGACTACCAGTAACTGAAACCCAAAGTACCTATAGAGAGTAATAGACTGGAGGAAGATACCTGCTGGCTGTCAGAAAAGAATCGTTTGATCTTTGCTATTGGAAGCCTGATTCAAATCCAGTCTTGGATCACATGAATGTAATGATGTGCAAATAGCCGAAAGCTTTTTTTTTTTCTTTTCTTAAAAAGGATACGAACACAGCCACAAAAGGGAGCAATAAGTAGTAAAAGATAAAACAGTCTGGGTGAGTAGTCACTAATTACTTGGAGATGGTGGCTTTCAGCACTAGGTATGACAAATAAAACGAACCATACAAAGCAATAGAGTGGACAAGTCCGCCAGTTATAAGATAAGGGACTTCCAGAGGGAGATGAAATACATAGACCACTGCAGTAGTGCTCCCCTTTTGTCTAACACCTCAGAGCTCTGCGACAATGGGCAATCAGAATAGATGAAAATTTCTACCAAGAGAAAGCTGTCTGTTAAAGAGACAGTGTGCTAATTTAATATAAATATTCTTGAAGCAGATTCATTCCGCTGTGCAGAAATGAAAGAGAAAGACAGAAAGCATGTTTTTACAAATTGGTAATACAACATACAGTGTTATCAAACAATACTATATTGCAACAGAGCTCTAAATGGGACACTTACTGTAAAAGCCTTCAGACAGTTAAAAGAAATAAAACATAATTGAATTTAAATTACAGAAATCAGTGATGTAAAAACAGCAGCAAACCACATAAAGATATCCATTCATGAAGCTCATTAACACCAAAAAGAAAGAAATAAAACTCTGTTCTGAGACTAAAATTTGAAGTAAGGAAAAGAGTCAAAGTGGAGAGTTATAAAAAGTGGGATGGAATACCAGGTGCTGCTCAGCTGAATAACAGCTGGATTACCTGAGTATGAATCATCAGAGAAAAGGCAGGCACTAGAAGGGGACAAGGAAAGAAAGGAGTGCTGTGAAATCATCTACAGCGATTCTATGAAGACCAGTCCTAGAATAAAATTTGACATAAGTGATGAGCTAGTAGAATTATTTAGGGAAGTGATAGTGAAGTTGAGTCTTGCAGTAACTATAAAAAGACTAATTTTGTATATCCTGAAGTTAAAAGCATTAGAAACTGGCAAAATCTGGGAGTTCACTGAATAATGTGATAGACAATAGAATTCAAGAAGGACTCCTCCAAAGAGGAAATTAACAGGGTACACTCTTCTTTTGAGCAGGTTGTATGATGGATTTATATGTGCAAAGGCCATTGGCATCCAGTATCTACACAGCACTGGTAACAGGAAAAAGATCAGACAATTAATTTGAAATCCAAATCAGAAAGCAAAATAAAAGTGTGTTTTACTTGCAGGGCAGGGCAGCGCATTTTGCCTCAGAAAGCCATTTCAGTCTGAGACTTCCAAGTGATGAAGAGTGACAGAAAGCTGCATGAGAGAGTGGACAGCTAAGAAATGAAAGCCTATCAAAAGGCACATTCAGCTGAGTGCCAGAATTGTGAAAATTAAAATGAGTTTATGAGTTTCAGTCTGGTCAACTCAGTGTTGCAGTATAGCACTTGAACGCCCCATGTAAAGTGCACTGGGTATATAATTTGTAAGACATGTGGCCACATCATAAATTATTTTTTTCTATTAATATGTTCAATCTAATTACTTGAGCTTCATTTAAACACAAAATTGCATTGCATTGGACTGACATTGTCACTATGGAAAAGAAATCAAATTTGCTCTGTACTTTTGAAAACACATCGGGTTTTACCAGCAGGTCCCAGGGTTTGCCGTCCTACATGTGAGAGAATAGGCAGCCAGCCTGGAGTTACCTAAAAGTGCTTTTCCTAAATTTTTAAGCCTCAATGAGCAAGAGTACAGTGTCTTCATAGCCTTTCAATTCACCCCTGATTCTGAGGAATATAAACACAGAGAAGCAGTATGTGAAGCCAACACCAAATCAGCACAGTTTGCTAATTTTACTAGGAAAAGCACTAACTGATATGCTCTGTGTTAGTGATTTGTCTCCTGGGAAAAGATTTTTCTGTTAAACCTTCTTGATGCTGGATCAGCATTTACAGGGTTAGGGTTTTTTGTTTGTGTTTTTTTGTTTGTTTGTGATCTTGGGGTGGGGATTATTGTGGGTTTTATTTTGGAGGGGTTGTATTTTTTCCCCTCCTCTGACATTTCAAAGGCTTGGAGCTAAATCTCTAGCTGGTTAAGCAGTTTAATTTCATTTTGTTGTAGCCATACACAGCACTCCTATAGCAAGCAGGGAGTTTTGGTAATTGCGCACTGTATTATTATTACCAAACCTCTATATACTTTTATATGTGTGACAGTTGTCATGGTTTAACCCAGCAGCCGGCAACTAGGACCAGCCGAAAGCAGGACACAGCAGAGAGGATGAAAAAGTAGAAAATGCATACACTGCCATATTTCAAAGAAATCCACTGATAGATAATGAAGATGGGAACGATGAAGAAACTTTGAGAAGCACAGATTGGCTTTTAACTGAATAATTGTTACAGAGTTTCTTGTACCAATTTCTGAATCACTTCATATTGGCGACAGTCAAATATCAGGACACTAGACTCTGGATGGCTGATATGTCACTTCCAGCATAAATACCCATAACACAAACGACCCATACACTCAACAGCAGCACAGAATAGTTAAATTTCTGCCTGGCACATCTGAGACAGCTTGGTGCTATTTTAAAAGGTCCAAGAACTTTCCACTGACTTAGTGCGAAGACACCATGGACCTTCTCTTAACACCATCAGCTGCAGACAGCAGAGCAGACTCATTAACTGCAAAAATCATGCATCTGCTGTCTTTTCCAATATATTGACTGGTGTCCTAGAGCTGCAGGTGAAGGAGGACAAACAATGAAATAGATTTTGAGCAATCTTGAATTTGCTATATGAAAAACATTTGCCAAGTAATTGTCCTCCTACAGGCTAATCACCAACGTCTGGCATTATAGCAAGCTTTTCTCTATTGTATGCAGCCTAATAAAGAGTTCTGTATCTGCAAGGGACGGGGCTTTTTACTTCAATCCTAGTTCCCCAGCAAGAAGTCCTTCAATTTAGCCTGAGGAGGTTACTACAGTCAAGAAGGCAGTCAGGGAAATTGCATTAATACCCCATGCTGGAACAGGAAATTGTCTTCTTTTTTTTGCCTTTTTTTTTTTCTTTTGATGGGGCTGTTCTCCAACTGTTCCATGATTACTGAGAACACAATAAGGGCAGTGGGATACCTGGATAATGGAAAAAAATTTTCCTTTCTTCTTGAAACACCAAAAATATGGTCCAAATTCCTAACAGAAGTTTATCCTCCTTGCATTTAAAAAGGGGAAATCTGACTTGACTGTTATATCTAACAAGAAGATATTCTGTGTAGCTGAATTCTTACAAACTCTAATGCTCCTGGGATGAACTTCAAAGACTCTGTTTCCTCTCATCCTTCTTGGATGAATATATGCATTACAAGGCAGAAAGGTGCTGCTCATCCCTGTCCCTATATCCAGAAGATAAACCAAGAGAGGTAGTAGATCCGCAGTCCTTCACAGAGGACACATGAAAGAACTGTGTTTCTCAGACAGTCGTAGCTGGTAAGGTAATACAGGAAGGTAGGTATTAGTTAAGACAAGTGACAGATCTATTCAAAAATTAAGAACGGAGAGAAAGATTTAGAAACAAAGCCACATTTGTGTATGTTTTAAAGTTAGAGAGAGACAGGGTAAGGCGAAGCAAGCAGAAAAAAAAATGGCAACCAATGAATGAGGTTCAGAACTAATGTCACAGTAGGAGAAGCGCAAGATTGGAGAAGGGCTGAACGGGGCCAATGCAGAGGATTTTTCTAGGAGGCACAAATATTGCTCTCCTCCAATCTGACCTTTGGTAAGAAACACCTTCATTTTAAAATTCGTAAGAGGAATTGGAGAAGAAAAGATATCTTAGTCCCCTACCAGCCTCCTTAATTCTTCAGCAAAATGCTTCCTTCCAGCAAAGGCTGCCCTTTATTTCACTTTAAAATGTAATAATTTTTCAGACAGAAGGGCTAGGTATGTCAGTTATTACTCACTGCTTTACCATTTGTGTTCCTGTCTTGCCAGTAACAAAACTGCTGTTTCCACTCATGTTTAAGAAACATGATGTTAAGTGTAATTAAGGCATTATTCAAACATTAAAAAAAAAATAACAAAACACAAAAAACCCACCTTGAAATAATAATCAGTGACTATGGAAAAATACCTGATGGCCACTTTCTAGATCCCAGCATACAGGCCACAAGAAGTACAGCTGTTTTCTAATGCTTTTACTAAGACAACATTCCAGCCCTGAGTTAGGCTGGCAATGGGGCTGAAACCATATATGGCACTGTTTACTCTCAGTACACAGTCTACCTACCACTGGTAAGCACTAACCAACCTGTTCTAGAGTAGGGTCTATTTGACCCTTTTAAAGAGGGTCAGATAGGCTTCATTATCATGTCACACTTTCTTAAACAAAAGAAATCTATCTAGGCCCATCTGTAATTGAGTTACCCAGCAGTCATGGGACAAAGCTTCCAGAAACCATAACCAGTAAGCTATACGAAGAACATTTGCCATCTAAAAGGCTGGCAAAGCGAAGGAGTAGAACACAAAGCACATCTCACATGCAGTACCACTTTAACTTGCAAGGCTGACACTCTTTTGAAGATCATCAGCTTTTCTTTTTGGCTTGAATCCTGGGTAGAAAACTGACATAGCATTCTACGATGATTGGATTAGGCAGAGGTGTCCCCACACACCTGCATCTCTAGAGTTACTGTACACAAACCACAAATGTCTTGTGAAAAAGTTTATCCAGTAAAATATTAGTTCCAAAAACCAGAGAAAAATTCAGATTCAAGAGGTGTTTGGATACCATGAAGTCTCTTGTTCATAAGAGTAGATTAACAGATCATCAACTAGAAGGTATAGGATAATTTTACCTTGAATTTTGCTTTTCGATTCAAACACTCCCTCCTTACATTCAGATTCATTCCTGCAATACAGGGATGTGGAACACTGCTGATATGTTAACTGCTTTTTTCAGTTAACAATGGGATGGCAGAGGGGAGGGAGTGGGAGCTACAACATATCCATGTTTCAAGCTAATCTTAAGCGGGTTCAAATAACGCTCTTTCACACAAACTTCCAAGAGAAAAGAGGCACTTGAGCCTTTCAGCACCCATAAAAAAGAGCAACACTGCATTTCCCATACCGTGTCCCAAGGGACAAGGAAATGGTTGCATGAAGAGAGTCTATCATGTATTTTCACACTAAAAATGAAACATTCAGTTTAAAATTGTTTATACTGTGACCCAGATATAGAGGACTTTTATCACTTATCAAAGGGTGTTTGTTGGTTCCACTGCTCACTTTTCTGATTTCTTGGACAATAATATGAGATGAACACCTCCTTCCAGGATTTTAATTTAGGAATACTAACAGTATGTACACGGTACTTTCCTCATTAGCACTAATGTATTCCTCTGTGCTTCCCCTCCCCCTTCTGTTGATGGATGGCAAAGTTATGCATTACCAACATACTACAGTAACTCCATAGCTTAATTTATGTTAAGATTTTTAAAGTAAACCTTATTTATTGATCACAACAGTTCATATCATTCTGAACAAGAAGTGCTTCTTCTTATTTAAAAATAAGGTTTTAAAAATTTCACTGCTTAGAACATGAGAAGGAAATACTTAAAATTATGTCTGGAAAGCAAGGAGAAGCTATGCTTTTACTTAATCCCTCTAGTTAATAAATATTGAGCATAGGTTCAGTAGTAGATTTTAACCTTAACCTAAGACCTACAGTATTTTTATAAATACATTAGGAAACAAAATTATCTCCTTTATTTTCTGTCTTGAGCAAGCCAATTTCCATGCCTAAATTTTTTTGCTTTTAAAAATGGAACAATGAGGACAAGCTTTTAAAATACTGTAAAGACCTGTATACCATAGAATAATCAATGTTAGAAGGGACCTCTGGAGGTTGTCTACTCCAGCCTACCACTCAAAGCAGGGTATATTAAAGCAGGCTGCTCAGGACCTTGTCCAGCTGAGTTTTGAATATCTCCAAATATGGAAATACCAACATTTGTACTAGGAATAATGAGAAGTATTCAGATTGGTAACTAAAATCAGAAATAAGTAAACTGATTTAACTAGAAGTAGTTATCCCTAATATTCACTCAATGCATAAAATAAAATATTGGATTCTCAGCAGATCTTCAGAATGATCTGAAGTTTTCAAAATAAATTCTTAGCGGTGTACTCTTTCTAGGTAGCCTTAAAGGCCAAAAATTCTCAAAGAATATAAGAACATCTGACCTCCCAATGTTACTTGCCAAGTACGATTTCAAACTTGTGCTGTAATTCTCACAGTGAATTGTTATACTGTGGTCAGAGGAAAAAATGCCTTTCACAGCAAATGTCTATACTGATTTATGACTGTTATAAAGTGTTGAATTCTGAAAAGTCATATTCCAAAGAGATATTTAACCCTCCTCTCCCTGTCTCCCTTTGCCCTTCCATCAGCATATGTATTTGAAATTGTAAATCCTAGCAGAGAAAAATGCTCATGATCACTGTGTCTTACATAAGAACTGTTCTTTCAGTTTCAGTTCTTTGCCTCCAGTTCTGCTCAGAACCTGAAGGTACAGAAGCAGCTGCCAAAAAAATAATGAAAACAGAGTTAATTAAAAAAATACTCAGAGAACATTTGGGGCCTAATTTTGCTCTTTGTTAATTTGATTTTAACTTGATTGCCTGGATTAAAATGAGGACACATTGTAGTCCTTAATTCAAATTCGCTCCATGGGGTATTTCCAATTCTGTGAGTTGGTCAGGGAATTTTTTTCAGAGAGGAGAGAAAGAGAGAGACTGAGGCTAGGTCTGCTTAAATCCACACTGCTTCCCTCTGTCCCTATCTGTTGATAACTAGACTATAGAAATTCAGTAGATTTACTTGTGAAAAATTTCACATTGCTGTTTGTACAAACGTCCAATTAATGCACACAGTGTTTTGTGGATAGCCAGTGACAGTGTTTGTTAGCCATACTCTTTGGCTAACATGAACTCCGTGTATTTCTGTTACAGGATTCCACTGTGACATTGTAATTGCTCACTTGTTAAAGAGAGGATTAAGGCAGTTACTGAAAGGGGACATAATTATCATTTTCTAAACTCTATTCAGTTTGAATTTAGACAGGAAGAACACTAACTTCAGGGGATTTCTTTAGTTTTACAACCAATTATATGAAGTAACCTTTCTCCATTACACAACGCTCATATATATAAACAACATAATCCCCTACAGAAACAAGCCTGTATACAGTTCCCTTAACTTCACCAGCTTAGCAAAAGACTTTTGTATATGCAGTATATATATAGAATGCGATGGTTCCACCAAGAGACTGCAAACCAAGATTTCCAAGCTCTGTTCCTGGCTGTGCCACTCACTGTTTATATGTTCTTACAGAAGTTATTTAAAAAGTTATCCACGGAGAACTGAGGATCAAAATACTTGTTTTTACTTAGAATGTTAAGGTCAATGTGGTAACCATTGCCTAGAAGTAATTGTTCAGTAAGCGTCATCGCTTTCTTGAACAGTATTTCTGTGGCGTAACAGATGCTTGTCATCAGAGTTCCGGGTGAATATCATGAACGATCAAAATATGTCAGTCATAACGCTTCCTAATCCAACTGTGCCTAACAATCAAAGCGCAAATTTTGTCTCTCACTAAAATGTGACTATTTTGATCAGCTGAACTTTAAATTCTTCCTACAATGGCATTCCCATTATTTTCCTTAAGGGATCTTTTTATTATATGATGGGGAAGCCTTTGGTCTTCTTATCCCACTTGCCCTGATTATCGCAGGGAGAAAAGATGAAGTTCCAGATGCTTTTTCTGGGAAAGGTCAAGTTTCGGGAGCTGCAGAACTTCTTGATGATTACTGAAATACAGGCGAGCCTGGTTTGAGGATTATATGTCTTGCGACTTCTTTCCCTTTTGAGGAAGGGGAGGGTGTGTGAAGGGAGGAAGAGAAAGGGAAGACAGCTGCTTTGATCTGCACATGATAAGATGTGTTCCAATTCGGGTGCATTTTCCTGGTTCTTTAACATATGTTTCTGATGCGCCAGAAGGCTGATTTCCATTTTAAAAAAAATTAAGTCTTAAGCATTTACAAGTAGATTACGAAAAGCTTACAAAGTAAAGTAAATATTACTATTCTCTCGTTACAGAAGGTAAAGCAAAGAAGAGTGATTTGTATCTTATCAGTCTGTTAATGACCTACTGGAATACCACCCAAACTTTTTACTCCCAGTTGTGAACCCTTTTATGCCTCCTGTGCTACTATGCCTTTGTTTCTCTGTTTTTCCCTCTACACATTGTGCATATCTTTGTTGCTGGTAGCTTTCTCCTAGAACAGCTGTTTCTTGTTTAAAAACAAAGAACACCTATGGCTGATATCTCACCATTATGAATTTTCTTCCTGATGATACTCAGGGAAACAAAGTGAAATGATTGCTTCAGGAAAGCATTAATAAAACTGTAGGGAATCTCTGAAGCAAGATAGAATTTTAAGGATCTTCTTTTAACCAGAGCCTAGAGAGCTGACATCTGCTGCCCATTTGTGGAATTTATTCTAACAGATTTGTCCAGCAGAGGCTCCGTGAGGAACCTCAGTTCACGTGTAACAGCCCCACCTTGTGTAGATGTTTGTAATATATCAGGTAATTACATTACATTGCTAATAAAAAGTTTTAAGAAAATGCTATTGAAATTAAGACTGAGAACAGAAGTTGAGACGCAGAAAAACCACTCAGATTAAAATACATGTTCCTTTCATTTTCAGAATTGTGGCCCGTATTTGAGATAATCACTTTTCATTGGATGTCTGCTCTTGAACCAAATCACTGTAATGAAACTAAATGGCAAATGTCCTTCCTTCAACTGAACACTATTCGCAATTTTTACTTTAGGAGGAGGGAGACAAATGCATCTACCTGAAGTCAATAACACAGAAATGCTTAAGTTTAAGAAGCATCTTATTCTAAGTTGCAGCACCTTAATATGAAAGTTCCTGAGCAGCAAATTTTAAATGGAGAAAGACAGAGCAAGACAAGCAAGTATCATAATTATATGCAGATGAAATGCAGACAGTAGAAATTCTGCTCTAGTGCATAGCCCTGATGTCAGAGGTTTGTGCAATGCCTGCATACTGTAATACACAACCACTTAGCCTGCTGAAGTGTTCTTCAGTTAGAGAGTACACATTGTTTCTTCGCATTTAACACTTTCGAATCAGTAGATTACAGCAACATTTTTCTTGTCCCCATTTGTAAGTTACAAATGCAGTTCTCAGTCATTTCCCTACTGTTAGAATGGAGTTAAGTAATTAGCAGCATCTTTGCTTAGCTTTTAAAAAAGTTGTGAAACCCATTATATACTTAAATTATAAGACTCAACTTACAGATTTCAGGTGCTTATGTTCAAAAATCCACTAGTGAAAACTTAAATCCGCTGTCAATTAATACTAAAAGCACCTAAACTCCCTGACGCCTCTGGGAGTTTAGTCCTGGCAAAGCCAAGGAAGCCATGGTAAACCTTTACTATTAGAAGAGTATAAATCAGAGCCATTTTCACAGAACTAGGTTGAGAAGTAAGTAGGTCATTGGCAACTATGTTGAGTAAATTATTGCCATGAGCACGAGGAGTCGGTAGTGATGAGCACAAATAGCAGCAACTTCTTCATCTGGCTCAGCTTTAGCTTTGCTGTTATTTTGCACATAGAACTGATCAACTTGTTGTCTAGCACACAACTATGGCCAATTAAGAAAAAGGAAACTAGGTGTTTCTCTGCCTAATTACAGTAAATGTTCCCAGTACAGCTGTTGTACATTGATAAGATCAGCCTCGTGGCAACTACATTTTGTAACCATGGCTTCCTATCTTCTAAAATCTATAAAATGAAGAAGGAGATGGCAGCTGCACTTCATGTAATAGCCTGGTACTCAGCAGGAGTTGGCAGGTGCAGAATTTTTTCCTTTGAGGAGGTTAAAACTCACATGTCCTATCTCCTGATGCAACAACTGATCAGCAGACTCTTAGCTATTTATGGTGGTAGTGTCTGCCACCCTCCTTTGGGAAGTTGTCACAAAGCATAACAAAGTTGAAGATTACTATATCAGGAATTCATAATGTTGGAGACCAGAAGCTGGGATACATTCCAGGGAGGTGAGTGTTCAGGTTCACTGTCCAAGCACTATTTACATATTTGTGCACTGACTGGCTAATAATAAAATACAGAAACAAGCCTGGCAGTAAGAACCCAGCACTCCCACCCACCTAGGTGAGTGAGCACGCTAGTGACAAGCTGAGCATACATCCTCTTGTGCTCTCCTTCCACTCCCCATCACCTTAAGATGAAGCTCTACACCACGGCATGACATTCAGAGGAGGAGGAGTGCAGCCTGCCTTCAGCCCTCTGAATAGCCTTTAGTACATCAGGTAGGGCACCTTCTGAAGTCACGAGATTTAGACTCCCTGAGGGAGTAGATCACACCTGTTGCACTGGGTCCACTGCAGACACATTCCTTCTCTGCTTCACTTTCTGGATCTCAGCAAGACTTACCAAAAAAAATAGGTGCTCAGACTGTGGACGATCTTACCATGCTCAGAAGCACAGCTGCAAGTCCTTAGAGAGCTTTCAGTCTTAATGGGAAGGCTCCTAAAGAACTGTCGGTTTCACAGGATCAGGCAATAACTAAACAAGAATTTTTGGATAAAAAAAGGTTAGATTTAGAAGCAGATACAAAAATGATTGAAATGAGCTTCAAGTCTTTAACTTTTTCTCTGTATATTGATTTACCTATCAAATACATTAAAGCTTATAAATTTGTAGGCTGAAATATAATTAGGACCTACCATCTGAAAGAGACTGCAAAACGCTGGTGAATTCTTTATAGGTGCTGTTACATGTGCAATTTCCTCACTCTAATAGGGGACAGTGTTATTAGATTATTTTTAATTGACCTTGTCAAATGGAGTAATTACTTTGGTGGTGGTAATTAAAGCAACTACTGATCTCTCTCCCAGAGTATGTATGAGAGGAAATCTGGCGAGATCTGCTTTAAATATTTTTTAAAAATCTATTTCTTTTTAGACTAACTTTTCACGTTTTCTCTCTTAGGAAAGACTGAAGTAAAATTTAAAAGCTCCCTAATTTTGTTAAAACAACCTAGCAATGCTTCACATTCCTATTTTAAAGAATGTCCTCTTGGCTTTTAGTGATCTGAATACCACCTCTATACTTTTTCATATGAACCAGCAGCAGAAAATATTTCCCATGGATTACGATTCTACAAC
Source organism: Opisthocomus hoazin (assembly GCF_030867145.1). Lineage (NCBI taxonomy): Eukaryota > Metazoa > Chordata > Aves > Opisthocomiformes > Opisthocomidae > Opisthocomus > Opisthocomus hoazin. The sequence goes on along the minus strand of NC_134420.1, from coordinate 28,670,858 downwards.
AAACCTATTATTAACTCTGCTCTGGTTTCAGGCAAAATATAATTTTGCTGGCTTTACAATGCAGGTATGTTTCTAGTGTAGGAAAATCATACTCTGCTAGAAAGTAATACTGATTCTTGCTAGAACCATAACAGGATGTTTTGCCTCTGGAGGTCTGCAGAGACCACTTTTTGAACAATTCAGCTGGGGGTCAGTTTTAGTAGGCTGTTATCCTCTACGAAACAACCATGAAGAATGGACAGCAAAACAGTGCATGAATAGGCAGTCCTGGAGAAAGCACAGAAAAACAGTCAGATTTGGGCAAGTCTTTCTGAAAACCACTCCCACAAGTAAACTGGCTCTTCCCAATAAGTCTTGCCTTTAAAAATCAGTTGCAACTTTCCCCGCTCAAACTTTATAAAACACACCTCAGTCTGAGACAGAGACTAGAATGAAAGATTTCAGTCTGAACTACAGTGACCATTAATTAAAATTAAGCGTTGTGGTGGAAAGCATTCACCAGTACTAGCCCTGGTGGTACAACCATTTCATCAGATAACAAATATTGGTGTTTTGTCCCTGAGAGACACTTATATTCATCCCAACAGCAAAATGACAATCACTGAAATACAGTGCAGGAGCACATGCAAGAGCAGGGCAGCTCCAGGACGATTCAGTGCATGCACACTGTAACCCACCTGGAATGAGCACTGGCCTCTTCATGTTCTCATAACACATACTTTGCATGAGAATCCAGTGCGCCTATTTCTAACTTTGGCCTTTGACATCCAAGCTACTCTTGCAGATTTTAAAATCAGATAGTCCGATCTCTCTTTTTTTTTCCCAAGTACTATAATTCCCAACTGCCTGTCCTCTGCAGAGTATAGAATTAAGAATTGTGTACTATTCACTGTTTACATATTACTTTAAGGATTTGTAAGAAGTGTGGTAAGTGTATAACAAAGGGCTTACTTCTCATTCCCAGACATAATTTAATTCCATAGTCATCCTGGTGAAATCAGTGGCACAGGCAGCCTTATTCACTTTATACAGTACTTTGCTCTTCATGTAGTCCCGACAGAGGTGTATATCAAAGTCAGAAGTCAAGAATCTCAGATTTGGCCAAGCCTTTAATTACAGGGCAGTCTGAACAATCCACCTTCAGAAGTGCCTCACACAGCACAATTCCAGTTCAGTTAATCTGCTCCACAAGACTTTCACCAACATAGCTGCACAACATGCCCAGCAATTCCCCTCTCCCGCCCACATGTCACTGTACAAGTCACAAATGATAAGTCAACCAGATCAGCATGTCAGCAAAGCTTAGCACCCTGGCTTGCATCTGATGCCATTTTTTCGTTAGGCAACCCCTAATTGCACTGTCTGCACATATGGCTCCCATATTCCACCAGCTGGAAAAGGTTACCAGCCAGCTGCATGTTTTTGAACAGGCATTGGAAGATCTGCACAGACACACAGGCGCATAGGTAGAAAAAATACAAACAGGAGCCCGTCTTTGGCTAGGAATCATTTCTTTTGACACATGGCTGTTCCTCCATAGTGCTAAATCCCATCCATTCTCTGCCCATCTGCTCCTCCCTCTGTGCTCACACCCCATGACATTTGCAAGGTTGACACCTTGCTGAGTGACATGATGGAGCATGGACTCATATAGAGAAATTTTCACATCCAGGCCAGAGTCTGGTACATGCACAAATACAAATCAGAACAGACTGAATCACCCAAGGATGGCCCAGTAATATTTCAGAATCAAACCTGGCCTAGCTTCTGCCTGTGATTCAATTAGTCAGCTAGGCCAGTCTTTCATAGCAAAGGAGGGCTTTTTGGACCAGGACGCAAAGTACATCTAGAAAGCTGGATGAGCCAAAAACAGGCTGTCTTGGGATATCTCAGGAATACACCTCTGTTCACATCCTACCCTGACTGAGCTGCTTGTGCTGATAGTATTCACATCTTGATTTCCAGGCCAGACCAGAAGGATGTAGAGTTACTTCTCTTTTTTGATCAGGTTGGGTATAGTTTTAGAACCAAATGCTGTTGGCATGTTTGCTTGGTTAAACCAGAGGCTTCTCTAGAGGATTGTGACTGGAGCGGCCCCTCTGGATGTTGTGTATTTCTACCTTTGTATAGAGCCCTGCTAGTGAACAACTGGGTCCTCTCCAAATGTGTTGTTTCAGAGTATTTCATGATAGACAAAAAAACCAGAATGAATTCCTCTGCCTCGTGCCCTGTGTGGCCAAGGAAGTGTTCTCTGGAAACTGTAAGGACCTGTTCATTGCCTATAGACTCAGTGAATTTGAGACTGAGCAAAGCTGTTTTTACAACAGCAGCAAATTTGAGCTCTTTCTATGACCGAGCTTTATAATGCATTTTGTCTCCTGACTAAATTCTTTTCCACCTATACACACTCAAAATCCTAACTAGTGGTCTGTGCCATGTCTTTCAATGATTATGATCTCTCAAAGGAAGTAGCATCTGGACATTCAGTCAGCTGTGGGGAAATGATGGCAAAAAGCACGTCAGTGCACTCAAACCTCAGCATTTGCAAATCAGAAGAGCCATCCTGCACCATGAAGGCACGCAAGCAGGCCACAGTCTGTCAGGATGGATACTGGCAACTGATCTTTGTGGGATACAGGCCCAGACAGAGCCTGAGGGAGTGGCACAGAAGGCTGCCACTAGCGCAGTCTTTGGTAACAATCTGATAGAGCAGAACAGATGCAGTGGTTGAGATAATACAGCTGGTAATGGCATCAAGTAGCACCTGCTGATTGCTTCGCAAACAGGACCAGTCCTAGAGAAAAAGAAAGTCGGACAATATTACAGACACAGCATGAGCTGGGGTGAAATTACTGGAAATAATATGGGAAGGCATCATGGAAAAATATTAAACAGGGACTTGAGGAAGAGTTTGTGTGGCAGCAGAGCTTATATGAAGTTGTCCCCAGTCTAACAGATGATACGGAAAAAGCCACAAAGTTAAGAATGGAAAAAAGAGGCTATAGAAGTACAACAATAAAAAAGATGTATGCTACCATGGGAGGAAGAGAAAGTGTAGGCGGAAATGTGATCAGTGTTGTACACAGGGGAAGAAAGATGTTTAAATAAAACACTTCCAGTTGGTTTATTCTGCTGCTGTTCTTATTAATTGAAGTGAAACCATTGAGACAGAAGCCCCACTCTGTGTATTTAATCATTTCACAGGGGGCGGGATATTTGAAGCTTTGGGAAAATGCATCAGAAAGAGATGCAGAAAAGATTTAAGGAAACAGCATGGGATTGAAATAGATTTTAAACATTTTTCAGGGCAATAGGAACCTGAGTATTTGGAGTGTGCAGTTGTCTTTGGAGATGGATGTCTCTTTAGTATGCTGTTACTCAGCTGCATCTTTCAAGCTTGATTAATACTTAATGTGATTGTCTTTAAAATCTGTCAGCATTTGGCATAGATCAGATAAGTGGTTGTGACAGAAGTGCAAATATTTGTACTGGAGTTTTGTAGTCTGCTGTGGTTATGATTAATAAGTTTTGCTTATGCACCTCCAGAGATTGTTTTGTAAATTATCCTGCTTGGTTTGTATTAACGCAGAATGCTCAAAAATATTTTCCTGTGGGTTTACTATTTTAAATAAATAGGTAGCACCATTGCTTAGAGGATCTAGCTGGCATATTTTAAGATACTCAAAAATCATGCCAAAGAAATTGAACAGATAGTAAATCGATCAGAAAGGGATCCAGTCACAGGAGATGACCCAAACAAAGGCAGAAAATAGGAGTAAAACAATCGTTAAAACCAAGAATTTTCAGGAAATCGGAAGAGGTGAAAGCCTTTTCAGTCAAGCTAACAGTAAACTCCAGACGATGTAAATGTAAAATTCACACAGATCAAGCTGTAAAAATAATTTTATTATGTGGAGATAGAGCAAAAAGGAAGAAAAAGATGTTAACTACAATGACAATCATGCATCACAGATGTTTTATGCCATCACTTCTTTATTTGTAGGATACAAAACAATGGGGTCTTCTCAAAGTGGGTGCACTGTTAAAGTTCAAAGGGAAAAAACCCGAAAGCTTTTGTTTCACCTGTGTTCCTCTGAACACAAGCAATCTTCTATTATCATAGGTGTGTAATGGATCTTGGCAACATAAAGACATAGTCACTATACTAGGTGGAAACAGAAGCCAGGAGGTGCTCCAGAATCATAGCTAAAATTCAACTGAAGCAACTGAGGAGAGTAGCCAGGGAAAACGGCTGGCAAAAGATGAAAATAACTATTGATATTCTTCATATTTATCAGATTATAGATTCTAATTAGACGCTAGAGTATTAAGGCAGAAGAAAGGTTAGAGAAAACAAAAAGCCCCACTACCTTTTAGTGGTATGACACTCTGATCTTAAGGGATTAGGTCTCCAGAGGGAGATAATTGCAACTTCTTAAACAGAAATGATGTTTCATCCAATGGAGGTCTGAAACTACCCAGGGAAAGGAGACAGGGCAGGTAATGCTGATGTCCTTGCTTGGTTTTCAGTCCAATTCTTGCACTTCCAAATGTGAGAGTGAGTTGCTTCCTTTCCTCTCCTGCACAGGGTTTCACAGTTTTCACCCCTCTGAACTTTGATCATGCAAAGGACCCATTTCCCATAATGACTTCTGTCTATGAACCTCTATCCTTCACACTCTTTGGAACTTACTTTCCTACTCATGTTTTCCTTCCATAAACCCTCCTAACTAGTTTTTCCTAAGGTTAATTCAGATTCAGTAAAAGGAATAAGCACAGTCTCAAAATGTTTGTTAGGATGAAAATGAAAAAATGAGACACATGGCAATGATAAGGAAGGTCAAAATAAACCATACTCTAAATCTGAAAATAAAGCCCTTATTAAAAATAAGTATATGAAATTATTCCTAAGTTACTGTCTATCTCTGCTTAGCAGCATAACTTCAGCCTGGAAACTTCCCAGCTCTCACATCTGGCCTGACATCAACTGTAGATAGACTAACAGTTTTACATAAATTTTTTTTACAAGTTCCTGTCCACATATGATTTCGTCCTTTAAGTCCAGAGCATTTTTACAAGGAATACATTCAGATGATGATATAATCAAAACAAATGTAGCTGCTAGTTCAGAATTCCTCGAAGGATGATCTTCCTTTACCAAACAAGTAGCACAATGATTTTGACAGATATGATTAAGTGGCAGTTCAGGATTTCTTTGGACTCTGCAAAGAGGTTCTGTTGTTTCTTTGAACTGAGAACCATGAATGTTCGCACACAAATACAACTTTGGGATGCAGCTACATTCTTCTATATGTTCTGGTTGCAAAGAATGAGATGCTTGAAACTGTATCTCAAATGTTCTGAATTCATAAATTGCAAATTGCAGCTTGTCACTAGTGATTATTTCTCCCCAAACAACAGAATGACAGAAAAGTTTTTGTCTACATTTTAGTGATCTGAACACTAATGGATTCACCGAGAAGCAAAATATCTATAGAAGCCAGCTAGCCCCATTCTGTCCTTCTAAGTCTGTGGGCAACAGACTGTGGGCTGTGAATAATCATTTCTTTGTCTTGTTTTTGTGACTGAATCCTTACAAGTGCAATGTTCAGCTTCTGATTCTGCTGCTGTATGTGTAGGTTTCATCACACATTCTACTAAGCCATGTCAAACTAATGTACTTAGAACCTGGTGAGGGCTTCCCTCCCCTCAAAAGGAAGGTTATCAGGATAATGTGTTCGCAACTGCAAATTGAAAATAGGTTTCCTGAGCCACCATGTCTATTTTTTAAAGTCAAACTATTTGAAAAAGCAACTTCACTGGAGAAAACTGAGAAACAAACAAGCTCTCAGGCACTTAAATTGTTAGGCAGGGTATGTGGATTCAGGCTCTTGGACTTACATGTCTAAATCCTATCTAAATTCTATTTTGAGTTCAGCACTTTGATATATTATATTCCATTTAAGAAGTGACTTAAGGTATATCGCCTCTGCTGATCTTATTTTCAGCTCTTCCTGTATTTCAGCCCAAGCCATCGGAATATTCAAGTTTGAAAGTACTTTGATCTCTAGATGGCTTGTCAGATATGCACAAGGATTAGAGAGTGGGTCTTTGTCATTTATTTTTAACTTTAGATGTTATCTACCTGCTCTGGAGTAAAGGAGCATGCAAAATACCCTTGAAATTCTGATATACTTTCAACGCCTTTCCAAATATTTTCCCTGCTGACAGGCAAGTTCACAACAGCTGGGAGGAAAAAAAAGCCCTCAAAAATCTCAAAGAACTATAGGATACGTACTCAGGCAAAGGAGGACAGAAAGAGTAATTTGAGTGGTATCTTGTCCTCAAATGCTGGTCATTTAAGTGTATTTTGGCGGCTCTGTCAGATGTAATAAGGAGTCACAATGAAGAGATAGTCTTAAAACCTAAAACTTACTTTCTTTCATGGTGCCTTAGGTCTCTTAGTTTTTATAGCGGTAAGGGTCATCTATCTGCAGTTCTGTAGCTTGCCTTTCACTTGCAGCTCTGAAGCCTTTCACCTCAGCTCCTGTGGCAGTGTTTTTCCAGAGCCTCTGTGGCAGTGTTCCCTCAGTTGTTCTCGTATTGCTATTCCTTTGCTGTTACTCTCATGACCTCGCACCTGCAAGTCCTGATATTGCTGTCATGGTGACTTTTCATTTGAAGACTCACTGGTGTGAAACTTCACCCTTCCTCAGCCCACCCCGTTCCTGCCTCTTGGTTGTAGCGTTTGGTTTATATTAGGGGACCCAATAACATGCAGACACAAAACTTTAACAACTGGTCAGCAGGCAGCACCTGTCCCTGATCAAAGCATGCTCCAAGCAGTACTAACAGTCTAAGTAGGAAGAATCAAGAACTGGTTTCTAAATTCTTCTTTAAATCTGTCCGCAAATTTTTTGTGAGCTTTCTCCAAAAATCTAAGACTAGCTGGGTCACCTCCATAAATGGAAAGACAATTAGGGATTTCATCGTTGTTAGTTAACCCTACTAATTAATTTTAATTGACTAAATGGAGGCACATGGAGGACAGGCAGGTGATTCAAGATAGCCAGCATGGCTTCAGGAAGGGCAAGTCTTGCCTGACCAACCTAATGGCCTTCTATGATGGTGTGACTACATCAGTGGACAACGGCAGAGCTATGGATGTCGTCTATCTGGATTTGTGTAAGGCCCTTGACAAGGTCCCCCACAACATTCTTTTCTCTAAATTGGAGAGACATAGATTTGATGGGTAGACTGTTCGGTGGATGAGGAATTGGCTGGATGGTTGCATCCAGAGAGTAGTGGTCAATGACTCAAAATCTGGATGGAGATCAGTGATGAGTGGTGTCCCTCAGGGGTCTGTACTGGGACTAGTACTGTTTAGTATCATCGTCTATGACATAGTGAGATTGAGTGTCCCCTCAGCAATTTTGCAGATGACATCAAACTCTATGGTGCAGTCGACATGCCTGAGGGACAGGATGCCATCTTGAGAGACATGAACAAGCTCAAGAAGGGGGCCCATGTGAACATCATGAGGTTCAACAAGGGCAAGTGCAAAGGCCTGCACATGGGTTGGGGCAACCCCAGGTATCAATACAGGCTGGGGGATGAAGGGATTGAGAGCAGCACTAGGAGAAGGACTTGGGGGTACTGGTAGGTGAAAAGCTGAACACGACCCAGCAATGTGTGCTCACAGCCCAGAAGGCCAACCATATCCTGGGCTACATCAAAAGCAGCATGGCCACCATGTCGAGGGAGGGGATTCTGCCTCTCTACTCTGCTCTGGTGAGACCCCACCTGGAGTCCTGCATCCAACTCTGGAGCCCTCAGCACAGGAAAGACATGGACCTGTTGGAGTGGGTCCAGAGGAGGGCCACAAAAATGATCAAAGGGCTGGAGCACCTCTCCTATGAGAAAAGGCTGGGAGAGTTGGGCTTGTTCAGCCTGGAGAAGAGAAGTCTCTGGGGAGACTTTATTGCAGCCTATCAGTACTTAAAGGGGGCTTATAAGAAAGATCACAACAGGAAAGGAATAAGATGGGGACAGTCTTTTTAGTAGGGCCTGTTGCTATAGGACAAGGGGTAATCGTTTTAAAATAAAAGAGAGTAGATTCAGAGTAGATATGAGGAATAAATTTTTTTTGTGTTGAGGGTGGTGAAACACAGGAAGAGGCTGCCTAGAGAGGTGGCAAATGCCCCATGCTTCGAAATGCTGGGTGGGGTTCTGAGCAACCTGATCTAGTTGCAGATGTCCCTGGTCATTGCAGGTGGGTTGGACTAGATGACCTTTAAAGGTCACTTCCAACCCAAACTATTCTGTGGTTCTATGAAATTACATCATGCAGATCCATCTCAAGGCTTCTTAGCAGCACAGGAAAATTTGAAGTATGTCATCCTGAAACGAGCACATGAAAAGGTCAAAGGGAAGAGGCAGAAACTGGTCCTTGGCAAGAGAAGACTCACTGCTCTTGTTGACAACAGAAAATAGGATGTTTAGGGTGATAGATTTTTGTTGGGTTTTTTGTTTTGTTTTTGAGGAGGATGCTTCCCTTCCACTCCCCCAGCAGTTAATGCTTCCCCATCCATCCTGACTCCTACTCCTAATGTCATCAGCAGGAAGCCTAGCATTGCTTGACAGAGACCTCCACAAAGCAGAAGGCTGGGCCATGGCTGCTTTTCTGCACTTTCACAGTTTGGTCTGCTATTTACTTATGCTTATTAACAGGTATTTTGCACAGTCTACCTCTGAAAGTCAACAACAATCACTAATAATCCCTGACAATGGTACAATAGCACTCACTGGCAATCAGTCAGTGTATGGCAACAACCATCTATCACTGAAACACACTCCCACAATGTTCCCACACATTGATCATTTGTGAATCAGTTTCAAGCAGTTACTGACCACAGTCCAGCAGTCATGGATGAATCATCATTGATTGCCACCAGAAATTAATTGCTGTTTGTTATTCACTATTAATTACTGACACCAATAGTTCATAAGCCACTAGTAGTCATCCGCAATCACCAGCATATAGCACTAAAGATCATTTACTTTGCCACTGTATTTAATTGCAAAAGCTGTGATGTTTAATATAGATTTGTTCAACAAGTTTAGCACATCACTCCTGTTATTTATTCCCAACAAGTAGGGACAGAATGCTGCTATAGCCAAAGGATGTCCAAAGTCGCTTTATGCTTTTCCACTCAATCCAGAATCCCAAAAACTAGGTTTCTTTAGTATGGCATTTGCAAAATGCACATTCGCTATCCATTTCCAAGTATAAATTGCAACCAAACAGAAAAAGCAGTAAAGGAAGAGAGTTCTAGCAAACACCCGAGTTTCAAAACAACATTCACTAGTTGCTCTTTAGGCCTTTATGTGTTTTTAAACTTGTAAATCATTGGTGGGCAAGATAGCAATTAAAGGCTTTGGCAATAGTCAATGTATGTAAGACCATTCTAAACATTAATGAGAGTGCTGTGTAAACAGTGGAGGAATTTATCAGGACAAATTTAAAAGGCATTAGTATAGAAAAATGAATGACAGTTATAAATATTGCGTAGGATTGTTGAGCTACAGCAGTATGTCACCTTCTATTTCACAGTAAATCAGATTCTTTAAAGCATGCAAGGAATACCCAAACTGCTGGATGTATAGGCAAAAGGATTTCTCACCTAAATATTCTTGCACTATCATCTACTCTCCTAAGTAAAGAAAATCTGTCAGAAAATTAATAACCTACCATGTTATATCTGACATTTATGGATGTAATCAGATACCATTCTTCCCTGTATGGGGTCACCATTGCCTCCAATTAGATAGATTGTTCCTTTTTGAAACGTAGATCCTATTCCTATTATGTCCTGCTTGACATAATCTCTACTGACAAGTGACACAGATTATGTATATGTGTATTAGAACACTGCTCCTTGCTAACTACATATATTTATTCTTACAGATTGAATGCAAAAAAAGCTATGCAAGATACTGGCAACTATCAAATTCTTATCCCCATGGAGACATCACCCTGCAGCTTAACAAAATGAAAAGTAAAAAAATGGCCATAAGATGTAGCAAAGACTCCCTCCTCCCTACCCTTCTCTTCAACTCATTGGTCAACTTCCTCTCATCTCTGTTCAGAGACTGTCAACATGTGAAAGTTGAAAGTGATCTGGAAGTGTATTTCCAGTAAGAAGGGGGAAGCATATTCATGCCAAATGGCCCTCAGAGGGAATGCATCACCCAGGAGAGGGCATCTGGTAACTCCAAATTAACCCAAATTTTTTGTCACCAGAGATTCTCAAAAAATGCTTTCACATGGTAGGGGACAAAGAACAAAACTCACAGATGTAAGTCCTGCAGTACTGCATGATTTAAGGCTTATTAAGGTTAGTAACTCAAAATTAAATGAAAGTGGTTTTAATCCTATACTGCAGTACATCTCAGGCTTACATGATATTCAGTTTAGGTTTCTCAAAACATCACAAATATTGGCAGCACCATAAAGACAGAGCAAGGACATCAGGGTTCCTGAGCACTAATTCATTGTGACCACATAATATGCAATGTCCAAATCACGGTAGATAAGATATTTTGACTTCACAAACTTCTATCTAGTTCTAACTTTGTCACACACTAGACGATAACCAGAACTGGAGCATAAGACTGTAGAAAAGTTGAGAAGTACTGATCATTTTCTTTTAAATAAAACATTAGAAAGTAATAAACAGCACCTTCGGTTTTGGTTTAAATCACATCACCAAAATTGGTTATGCAGCACATGGCATGTCACTCAGAATCTGTGGTTTGAGAAAATACATAGTAAAATATCACAGCAGTGTTTCCAACTGTCTACAGCAGAATCACTCATACTTCATTGTACAGGGCTATCTGAAGCAGCTCTGTAAACATGGCACAGAGTTAACTTCATCTCCTTCAAATTGAAAATGTACATTTTTTATGCCAGATTCCTAGTTGGTACATCAGGCATTTTGAGATCTGTGCAAACATTTATGTGAAGCAGTGTCTGAATTATGTTCTTTACACCAAATGCTAAAAAACATTTCATTCATCTAAACAATGACTGAAACAGAACCTTAGCAGCTGGGCAGAGCATGATAGAACTGTGGAGACAAAATAAAATATGCCAAATAACAGCAGTGAAGTTAACAGCTTCCAATTTCTCCTTTTTTATTCTTCCAACAGAGCACAGTTAGGTGCTTCATAAGATTTACCTTGAGTATCTTTGACTGATTAAGCCATTTCATTCATGTGCTACTTTTGTACTGCAAACAGAAATTTGGAAGGCAAATACGATTTGCAACACCACAAAGACTCAGTTGTACATGCTAAGGGGAAAATATGATAAACTATTGATTCATTCTCAGTAAAATTTATGTACTTTCCACAACTTCTTACAGAGTACTGAATTACATCGGCACAAGTAAAGACACAAATGGTAGATGAAAACTGAAAACAACCAGGTAGTCTCCTGAATCAAGCTACTAGTTTGGGTTGCTTTTCTCCAGATTAAAAGTGTCTGCAAAAACTTCTTCTTTAAGGTAGAGAAAAGCTGAGCTTCAGTAGCCAAAGAATACTTCCTGACAGTGAAAGCTTCTGGATGTGAAGTAATCTCCTCAGAGAAAAGACATCAGCTAACCAGTAGGATTATTTAAGAAAGTACTAGATGATACATTGAGCAATAAGAGTCATTTAAAAAATAATTTTCCCATTTTTATTCCTGTGATATTCTGGTTACTAGACAGCATACACAAGATTAATGTAACAGAACAGCCATGAGAAAAAAATATGCAAGAGGGATTTGCTTTTATAATGTTACTAATGATTTCCCTGATTCTTTTCAGCTAAACTACACTGTCAGCTTTCAGTTTTTAGCTTTCAGCTAAAATTTGTTTTGCACTTCATATTTTTGCATCACACACTCAACACATGTCCCAAGTCCATTTACCCTTAGAAGCACAGAGTTTCATAACCAGAGCGGAGGGTCTCAAATTACTGTGCTACTCTAACTTCACGCAAGTCACGTATACAAATTCATACTGCATGCCTTCCCAGATCATAGCATTGGCTTTTGAATGAATAAAATTTTTAAGAACATTTCATGTATACTAACAGGTTCTCTAGAATCAATTAACAGAAAATCCCTTATTACTTGCTTCCAATCATCTCTTGGCCAATAAATATTCCCTCATCACTAATTCAACAACCCCTTGCTGTTATTTGTACTCACATGTACTTTGGCCTTTTAGACAAAATACGATATTAATTGGCTAGCTGGTCATTTTCCCATTTTATACTCCAAAGAATGTATTTTCTAACAAGTACTATATGTTTTGTCTGTATATTAAATATATCTGGCTTAGGCTATGTGAATATATTTGCATAGCCAAGATACAATACAAGAGATTTCAATCTAAAAAAGACATGGCTAATAATTAATGTTGCCATCCTGAATACAAACTAATCAATCTTAAACCACATCTCATAAGAAGTTTGGGAATCTTCCTTCATACAGCTAGGTAGCAGAAGTATCTGATCAGAAGGTTATCTCAAAAGATTAAAAGAGGAAGAACAAGCCATGACAAAAATCATAACTTCTAATCAACCTTAGCCATCAGTACATTTAGATTTATGTCTGCTATCAAAGTGTGGTATAGGATAGCAACATGCACTCACCTCTGTCAAGAAGCTTTTGCAATAGTTTTGGTGAGCCCGTACTTTCAGCTGAGAGACATTCTTGCAACTCCTTCACTGTGTGCAGAGCAGCAAAAATAGAATGAGCACGAGCACACACAGTCTAACAGGGAAGTAAAGGTAAGAAACAGAAACAAAAAAGGTATGCATCAAAAAGCCACATCCTGAAGTCTGGTAGCAGAGTAATGTAGATGAACAAGGTTAGCACATTATGATTTGATTATGAAACATCATGAGATCAATACTTCCAGTGCAATGCCAGCCTGTCACACTGTGATAAATTTGTGTAGCTCCATACATTGACAAAGTGTCATTCACCTTTTCAAGGTTCAGCCTTCATAGCTTATACTAAACAGACTATGCAAGGTCAGAATCCGTAATCATAACATGCTACCTTGTTTTGTGAGTCTATGCAGCAAAAACTAGTGGCACTGTATTCTGCATCATAATAAAAATATTTCAAGTAAATTCTGAAATTCAGTTTTCTTAAACTTTGAGACATTTTTTTCACAAAAAAATGTATTAGATCTTTAGCAAAGAGTTCCTTGATGCAAAATATTTTCTGCTAATGTTAAAATAACTTACTTCAAAGAAAACAAACCAAAACACAACCCCCTCAACCAAGTAATTATAAACAGATCCTCTCTTTAAACTTTTGTTTTCATGATGCAAAGCATTAAAAAGGGGGGTCTGGTTGGACAGTAGATTGGTTGTGAATACTACCACATTTACAAAGACATTAAGTAGTATGTAGGCATTAATGATGTTACACCACACATGGTCTAATTTACATTTGCTGTTGCTTAAACAACATAGGAGATCATAGTTTCAGCCTAGTCATAGTGGTGAAATTTCTCTGGACCCAAATTGTTGCTCTCCAGCCTCCTAACCAGCTCTCTCCAACCTCAAGCATAAACTCCTGCCATGACTATATTATCTGCCTATATGGGACAAACAGCCAGAGTGAAAACTCAACAAGTAACATACTCCAAAATATCAAGAGCAGCTAGTTCTTCTCATTAGAGCAAGCAGAAGATCAGTCAATGTAAACATTACTTTCAAACATAACCCAGATCCCCCAAAACCAAAAAGAATTTCACAACACTTTCTAACAACTACTGAAATGCTTTCATAGGAGGGCTGAACTTGAGGGCTGTTACAGAATCACAGAATCACAGAATAATAGGGGTTGGAAGGGACCTCTGTGTGTCATCTAGTCCAACCCTCCTGCCGAAGCAGGGTCACCTACAGCAGGCTGCACAGGACCTTGTCCAGGCTGGTCTTGAATATCTCCAGAGAAGGAGACTCCACAACCTCCCTGGGCAGCCTGTTCCAGTGCTCCGTCACCCTCAGAGGGAAGAAGTTCTTCCTCATGTTCAGACGGAACTTCCTGTGCTTCAGTTTGTGCCCATTGCCCCTTGTCTTGTCGCTGGGCACTACTGAAAAGAGCTTGGCCCCATCCTCCTGACACCCACCCTTCAGATATTTGTAAGTATATATTAGGTCCCCTCGCAGCCTTCTCTTCTTCAGGCTGAACAAGCCCAGTTCCCTCAACCTCTCCTCGTAGGGGGGATGTTCCAGTCCCCTCACCATCCTTGTAGCCCTTTGCTGGACTCTCTCCAGTAGCTCTTCATCTTTCTTGAACTGGGGAGCCCAGAACTGGACAGAGTACTCCAAATGAGGCCTCACCAGGGCAGTGTAGAGGGGAAGGAGAACCTCCCTCGACCTGCTGGCCACACTCCTTCTAATTCACCCCAGGATACCATTGGCCTTCTTGGCAGCCAGGGCACACTGCTGGCTCATGGTTAACCTGTCATCCACCAGTACACCCAAGTCCCTCTCCACAGAGCTGCTCTCCAGCAGGTCCACCCCAAGCCTGTATTGATGCATGGGGTTGTTCCTCCCCAGGTGCAGGACCCTGCATTTGGCTTTGTTGAACCTCATCAGGTTCCTCTCTGCCCAACTTAGTCTTCAGACAGGGAATAAGTAGTGTATTCAGGGTTAATTTAAGTTGATACAAACTATATTGACTAAATAGCAAAGTTAAGGGAAAAATTCAAAGTAAATGGTTCAACTTTCTGGCATGGGTAGGACTTTAATTGCATTTTCATCTTTCTAATTTTACTCGTAGCAGGAAATCTGTAATAATTGAAGGACCAAGCCTTGGAGCTTGTTCCTTTCTGCTGCTTCTTATTAGTTTGTTCAAGTAAATGAGGTGTGCTTCATAACCTTGATTGTAACGGGTGTAGGGAACTAACCTGACATCTACGCACCAAGAAGAACTCCTTAGCACAATCTGGTGATGCTTTAAGTATCCTGCAATAATTTCTTTTTCTTTTGCCCTTGGTCAACAGGTGTTTTTTAACAGTAAAACGTATCTCCTATTAAGATAGTTTCCCACTGCACAAGAACACACTACTGTACAGAAGTTGTAAGTCCTGAAGAGCTCTTCAGCTTCATGTGGGTGTAGCAGGTTCCTTTGCCACCTGCCCTAAACAGCTCTCCTTTCCTACTGCAGAGAAGGTTGCCTTTTAGTTTGTTGAAGTAGTTAATGAATGTAAAATACTTATTGACCCTTAGGGAAGAAAACAACTTGCAAAGTGCAATATCTTTTATGACGCACTACATTAAAGAAAGGTGTGTGAATAAACATGCTGTGCACCAGCTCTGTAGTGTTCCTGTTACAACTGGCTGCAGTCTTCCTCCTGCCTTGCTCTGCTGTTTCAGGTTGCAGAGAAAATCAGCACATTTTGAATGTCTAGCCAATCTGTCACTTCATCTTTGGTTTCTGTACATGAAAGAGAACAAAATCTGACATATATTTATGAAGACACTATGTACCCTGAAGTGCATATTTGCTCGTTGGCTTCATCTGAGCCGCTGGAAAACTGTGCATGTTGGAGAAAGCATTCCTCCCACTTCACTGAGCCACAGCCACAAAACAAGAAAAGCCTCAAAGCAGAGAGAGAGAGGCATCTGCCAATGCAATTGCAATCAACTGTTCCTCTGCTGCCCTGAGGAAACTAAAATGCAGTTTAAAGTAGCACAGAGGCTGCTATTTCTTGCAACGTTTGTATGCAGTACTAACAGCATCTAGGCAAGTTACGAGGAGGAGCTGAAAGTACCTCTGCAGTCTTGAAGAATCTGAACACTGGGGTAGTGCACAATGAACAAACTGGGATTAAGCAGCTGGAATTTAGGCTGGAGATCAGCAAGTCATTTGGAGTGGTGGAATTGATAGGACAGAACTGCCTCTCAAAGATTAGCTCATGTAAACCAGTAAAAATTGAACCCAGCACACAATAATCCTGTCAGATAAGAATTCATTTGTCCCTGCATAGACAGACTGAATTAAGAGGCTTCTCAGTCTATACTTTCTACTATTAACAGCCTTGCTATTTGTCAGCATGTAGGGACACTTTTGTTATACAAAGATACAAAGTGGAGAAAAAACATCACTTTTGTTTCATGTATATCTGTTACTGCTACAAGGGTCTGCATAGTGTTTGGGATTGCTCAGTTTTCCATGTTCATTGTGAGCTCTCTACAATATGCTTGCCACTCACTAAGCTTGGCTTTTTCATGAGTGTCTTCCTTGGGTCATCTGTCCAAATCTTGCTTGCAGTTGATCATAATATTAACAATATTAACATTAATTAACATTGAATTATCAATCTATAAAGAACCCTAGTAACTAACAAAGTTCAGACAGTACTTTGGATATTGCATCCTATATGAATCTGTAGATTTCCATATGGTGGCTACAGTCAGATGATAACAAAGCGATCCATTTTAGCAGAGGTATGTCCTGCAGTTCAGCCATCTTGACTTGGCAATCCTTTGTGTATATGCTTAATATTTTGACAGTCTTCCATCAGATCAGTGGACTGGACATAATGCAGATTAGCAGTAATACATTTATACATACATCTAATTGCAGAACACTTAACTTCACTGCCAGATAAATTATCACCCAATTGTAAAACATTATTGCTTGAGGTATATTATCTCTAGAAAAACTGGATATGCATAAGCACCTATTTAACTGTAAAACACTCTGCAAAGGCTACCTCACAGAAATGAAAATATCCCTTAGAACCTATTCTGCTTTGAGGACCATATTTTTCTTATGCTATCACTGTGGAAATTTTGCTGGATTCTACTTGTGGTTTTGCAGATGACAACACTTCAAAGCTTCCTAAGTGTTGCTGTTCTTCCATTCACTTTTTGGTCCTTAGATGATCTTTGTGTAATTTTTTCAAAGCTTTTATGTAACATTTTATTGATCACATCCTAGTCTTGAAAATTCCTTCCTAAACAAGTAAAGAAGGAATGGAATGTTTTCCAAACCTCACTCTGCTAATAAATTCAGTCATATCTAGCAGGGTCTCCATTCTCAGCATTAGTACTGGCAATCTCACTTCATGTTTTGTGCCAGACAGAACAGTGTTCTTTGAAAGGAAGATTGACCCTCCTACAATCTAGGTTGGAACTTTGCTCTTCTGATCTTCTGTACTTTAGCTACAAAGTATGTCTCATGTTTATATTCTATTTAGAGGATATAAACACATATATATGTGTTTAAAAGTAATCTCTGTTGTTGTCAGGACTCTCACTGTCAATGGCAATAAGTCTTTTACGGACAGCTTCAGCTAATATGGACATCTGTGAATAGACACAAAACTTCTCATACTCATGGACTAAGTATAAGATACTCAACGATGTAATACTAGTCTCCAGTTATGACCTTACTGCCATCCGTGTCATAACTGGCTTAGTCTTACACTTCCTGAGGACATCAAATTTGGAGTTTTTTGAATACCTTAATTTCATTCAGCTCTATTCATGTTTGCTTCCTGTGAACATACTTCCATCAAAGTACTCAAAGGCCTCTGTTTGAGCATCTACAATAGGTACTAATTTCTCTACAATGCTCACGACCGTGTTTAGGAATCATGAAAAAAAAATTCATCGGGATCATATTTTATCTACAAGGACAAGAATACTGGTAGAAGCCTTAGCTTTATCTGGTCTGCTTGAGCATCATGCTTCTAGGCATGTTATTTCTAATACATAAAATTTACATTTTTGTTTATGTTTTGCCAGCTTTTCAATGCTACATGGGGCCTCTGGTCATGCTCTTCTGCAGCATTCCCACAGATCAAAACATAATCTGTGAAGACTTACCCTCTATGCTGTCAGAGATGTGTTTTATTTCCCAGTGAAAAAAGTCAGGTGCCAAACAAAGCCCAGAAGCCAGTCTGCAGAAACAGCATTTCCTAACAAGAAAGTGTGCTCTGTTTCTTAAGGTTACTGGCCAAAATCTACTGATATAAAATATTTTTCCATGGTTGATGCATCCACAATAAAAGACATTAAAGAATGTCCTTGTTTAACTGGTCAAAAACATTCGCATCTATACATATTTAGTTATTTGGAGTGAATAGATAAGAGAGGAAGTACTAGTTCTTTTGTCTGCAGTGACTGATAGGTAATGTCATCTCTCTTGGTTCCCTTACTTGCTCTGTGATTCTGAGGGAAGTAGCATCATTCCATTTTTTGTTTTGTCTGTCTTTTTGAGAGACTAGAATTTTCAAAGGCTCTTAGAAATAGGATTTTCCACTTCTGTTCCATTCTCTTTAGAAAGCTTCCCTATAACCTGGAACACATTTCTAGTATTTACTTCTGTTGTTTGAGTTCCCTGTTTTCCAAAAAGTTACATGTTTTAATGAATTAAACATTTTATTCTATGTAGTCTTAGGAGTTGCAACTTCAAACGTTTGTTATTTACCCATGCATTTATTTCATATGCCTACTCAGCAGGGCTAACTATAGTAAGCCTGAACATAAAGCAAATCTTCAGTTTTGACCACGTATCTGACACCATCAGTGTTTTTCCTACAGTGCTAATATTTTCTAGGACCATGTTGACTTGAACACTGATCTCCAACTTTGTCCAAAACTGTCCATTACTCCTCTGAGTTTCCTTTTCTGCAGCGATACTGTTGTCACCCTTTATTCATTCTGTGGGCATAAATTACCACAACTTACTATGAGCTGTTGTGGCATTTGTCTCACTTTTCCAAGAATGAGGCAACTCTTCAGCTTGTGGCATTTGTCACAAGAAGCACAATTTACTGTGCTGATTTCTTCCTTCAGGTTTTCTTTGTCTGTTAGTTTAGGGTCTTGCAATTCGTTATCTGAGCTGTGCCTCAGTTACATCCTTAAAATGACCAGAACGTCTCACCAGCTTTAATAATTTGCATATTCATGTATGTTTGCTATTTCTGTTTATATGCTCTCATACACGTCACTCATATCTCTTTATATAGCATGCAGCACTCTGTGCAGTTCAATAATACAGTCTCACAAAGGCATATTTTACCAGAATTAATGGAAAACTAACAGAAAAATCAAGCACTTCCAAAACAACTGTTATCAAAACTATTTTCAGATTGCCCAATAATTTTTTTTTGCAAGAATAACACATCTACTTCGTTCATGTCTATGTTTCATCAATGTGTTTGCGTTGCTTAAGACGAACCTCTACAAAACAACCCTTTCAACTGGCTCATGCGAGAGCCACTTTTCATGTAGTTACAATTCCCACAGCTCCTGCACTGTTTTCTACTGAAAAAAAAAGACAGCAAAGAATGACTTCTTTAGTCTCCCTGCACATTTACTTGAATATGAGTTCGACCAGATGAAGCCAAAATTCTTCTTTCTACCTTTCATGTTCATAATTGCATCTTCCTAGATGGACTTTTTTATGGGGATGAGTGTGATTATATTTCCTGTGCTAGCAGGAAACAGGTCTTGATGGGAATCTCTTTCAGTCCAGAACCTGAAGTCTCGGTCATTCCTCACTTTGCAATAATATATGATAGGTATCTTCCATCTTCAGCTTGCTCTCTGTTCCAGTTCAGTGAAAGAAATTGTGGTCCCAAAGAATAAGTGGTTTCTGACCCTTTGAAGAGGGTAAATTTTGAATTTTTCCAACTGTGATTGTTTATTGTAGCAAAGACTGGCTTTGCTGTGCAAAACAGCTACTTTTCTTGAAAATGCACTTCCTCAACATTCTGACAAAATTCACAGCAAAGCCGTAAAACTGTAGCTTTAACAATAAAAACTGTTTTCTTTCTATATAAAAGGAGAGCAGAGCTATTACAGAGTACTATGTTATCACAAAAAACAAATAAAGAGATAAACCATTACTTCACTCTACTACTGTCATCTCTGGCACATTAATTTCTTTAAACAAAAGAACTTGGAAATTTCATTGATGGCTGCCTCCATCACAACAGTGACACCATTTGACTCACCCCTTTTAGCTAGTATCAAACCAGACCAGTCACCTTCCACAAAATAAACTGAGCTTGCTCAGAAAAATCTATCATCTCTCTCATACAGTTGTTCCATTAGCACCACTAATTCAGTTTATCCTGACCCCTAAACCAGGCTGTACCTATTTGCTTGTGCCCAGAGCTGTAGACCAAAAATGCACACATGACCATATGTATTTCATCTGCAGGTATCACCTTGAGGTTAAATCCTGGTCCCCAAGAAGTGGCAGAGGTCTGAGTGACTTAGGCAGAGCCAAAGTCTCACATGCAGGTATGCCATAACAATACAGTTTTTTCTGAAACCTCCTCATCCTAGGCCTTGCACAGGCAATGTTAAAGAAATCTTAAATGGTCTGCAAATTTTTGTGCATCTTGCATTATCTTCTTGAAGCTCAGATATGTCAGAGCAATGGTGGGAATTTACAATCATGCCTGAAGTACAAAATTTGGTAGAAGTTTAGAAATACAACAGGTTGCCATGTGGGCAATCACTATATCAAATCCAGATGCACATTCACTGTGTGAACACTGAGAAAATTTCTTAGGTTTGTTAGAGAAATTTCTAACCTCATTTCCTTAACACTAAAAACAAAGAGCATCCCAAATATACAGAAAGACAGATTCTCATCAATGCATAAACACTGTACTCTCATCAGTTTTCATTCACAAATGTAATGAAGTAGGAAACACCATGCAGCTGAGGATTTACAACCCTAAGCAGACTGGTAAATAAAAGCAACAGATTAGCCCAATATTATTGAATCCTGCCTTTTAGGTCTCTTCTGGTGGACTTAATAGGCAATATATATTAGTTTTAGAAGAGGTATTGGAATAAGTAGCATCTAAATCAGAAGAACACATAGTCAAGTAAGCTGACAGAAATCTATCTTTTAACTTGATGGCAGTAATGTCTGCAGAAATTGAAGAGATTTATGCCAGGACGCAAGGAATATAATATTCCTCTTGAATTAACTAATTTTTGCAATCAATGTACTGTGAGTGATACACTGCTGCCAGGAAAGATTTGTGGCCTGCCTGAAGTACCAATTACCTTCCATTTTCTACAGTAAAAGTGTCTGATAATGTGAGTGATAGCAGCAAATTTTACACATCACTGACGTTGGAAATGAATGTACTTTCCATCATGTCTAGAAGCAAATTTTGTAAATAACATAAAATAAAGAAAGGACATCACTGGGATTTGTGCAAGAAAACTTCATTCAGTATTTTTACTTTTTTTTTTCTTCCAATGATAATTCCCATTACAACTGATTTTTCAACATTAAGTCACACTAGAAAAGAGCGTTATTGGACGAGGCTAATTCTGTTCAAATAAAGGGTGAGCCAAGACAGCATAATCTAAAACCAGCCCAGTGTGAACTAAAAATTCTATCTAAACCAATGCTTCAAAGCTAATCAGATCTCACCCTTGGCATATACCATGGAAAGTCTTTTGAATTTTCTAGGATCAGTCTTGTGTTCCAGACACTTGTCAAGTCCCAGTTGTTGATTGTGTGACTCTTCCCTGTGATCCTGTCTCACGCACTCTAATCACAGTGCTGGAAAATCATGGATTCCCAGAACATTCAATGGCATCTCTCCTGCCAGGTTCAACTGATCAAACTGTTTGAATAACTCTGTCTAAAGCACTGATTTCATAGGTACTTTAGAAATATTTTTTTCTAACTAAGCAAAAGCTGCAGGTATTTGAGTGAAAAGACAGTAAATAAAACCACATTTTTTTCCCATTAAACAAAAAAAAAAAAAAAGAATTTTGTGCCTAAAATAAGAGGCTGAAGCCAAAATGTAGGCCAGACTTGCAAAATGGCATGGACATAATCATCAATGAGGCACAGAGAATGAGCTCAGATTACTTTGAGTATTTGAGAAGCTGTGAGCATTTGAGAACTATCTGTGGAGCATACCCAAAAAGAGAAGTTTAGCAAAGTCTTACATACGCTCTTGAGAACCAGTGGTCCATAGGGGAACGCATCAGAAGTGCCCATCGGTCCCAAGAAGAAATTTTCAAGGGCTAACACATAAACACACAGCCATTTGGAAGCTTATTTTTAAAAGTAGGTGATTCCACAAGCCAATTTTGTTTATGTGTTTCTTTATTACCAGTGAGATGGCTTTGGCTGTGACAAACAGAATTTTTATGTACTCAGGGGATTTTTTTTTTCCAAAACTGCAAATATAGAGTCTATGTTGGAGTTTTAGCCTGATCAGTGTCATCAAAGATGTTCGTCTACATGGTGGAATAATATAGTCCACTACACAGCTCGCTGTACTACATAAATCCTGTTTTGTCATTTTCAATAATTCTGTCTTTTGTAGCACATCTCTTGGCTCAGCTGCTTATAAATTGCTACAAGGTGTCCAAAGCCAGACATGAAGCTCTAGGTGAGCACCTGGGGTGAGAAGAGAGTAGAACCACAGCTATGATATCTCATTCACAGGCAATATCCCCGCATACACAATTGAAGTAAGCTAGCTAACTTACAGTTGCACAAATAACTTTTCTCAGTTTTAAATACAAAAACAATGTTTATCACTGTGCAGCAATACAAATTCTATCTTGACAATTGCCCTGTGCCCTCCTACTAGGCTCATGCAAGCAGGTTCCATGCTTCAGCAGTCAGAGTCGTCCTCTACTCAGCGGAAAACTTGAAATGGGCAGAGGTACATAGTGGGAATCATAAGTGGATCCAGCCTTGCATCTCACTTCCATGCCACTTCAGTTGTCCTTGGAGGTTACTGCGACACAGGAGCAGGTTAAGCAGCTTAGAGGGAGAAGCTGGTTGGTATCTGACTGTTCTGAGCACAGTGAAAGCTCCTTTCCCTGGACTATGTTACTGGAAGTAGTTTCATAAGCCAGTCTGATAAAAGAAACAATGACCAGAAGATCCATACATTAGATCTAGCATCCAGTTGCTGTAAGATGACGTGAAAATAAGAGGAAAGCCTACACCTGTTTTTTACTGGATATGCTGTTCAACTGGCATAAGCCATGGGTGATGGAATGGAACTGACAGCCTTTTCAAAAGGGAAAAACTTGAAGAGCCAGGGTTTAATCTAATGAGACCTTAACCTCAGTCCCAGCTAAACCTTCCAGAAAGCAAAAAGGATATACAAGCCTCAGAAAAAATCTTAGATGCCTTTGTAGTCCTAGTGGCACTTCTTACCAGCCAAAAATCGCTGAACCGAATTGTAATCACAGTAAAATACCTTTCTCAGCTGCTCAGTGGGTGGCTGTGCATATTGAGATCAATTAAAAGGACAGTGTGGAGCCAACTGACATCCTGCTACCATGCTAGAAAACAGTTAATGGCTTGTTAAGTAGTTCTCCTGTCGTAGCTGTTACCTGATTTAACCTTCCTCATGTTAAAAAAAAATAAAAAAGGCAAGAAAACACCTCTTCAGCAAGGTGTTACAAAAGCTTTATTCGTTGTGACAACCTGACACTACTGAGACTGTGAGGAGTGAAAATGTGGCAGAAAGTGTGGCCTAACAGGCCATTACATGCTTTAAGCACTGCAGGAGGAAAACCCTGCAATAGACGACACCAAACACTTACAGAAAAATAATGAAGAATTAAAGTTGATGGAATGCCTAGTTCCATCCAGGAGAGAAGGTCAGTAGAAACATGAAAATCAGTGTTTGGAAAAGATTTAGTATGTTGGGCAGGGAGACAATATTTCCCCTCTATTGGTACAATCAATTTCTTTTGGCTTTTGATATTGGTGGTAGACAAAAGATGAAATCTTCCATTCCTCTGAATGTTCTGGAGCACTTATGGCCAAGCTGTTTCTGTAGCAATTTATAGCTGCTTTGAACTAACATGAGTTACAGGCAGTGAAGAACCACGAACAGAAACTATACACACACTGCACAGCCAGAGACTTCAGTGAATTCTGTTCTGACCCACCTTCAAAATCTGTTATTATTTTCTACATCCAGATAGGTACAGATCACAGCCAGACTGGAGAGGTAAAGCAACATCATGCAGGGGCTAGTAACACCTCTCGCTTTTCTGATGTCCCTGAATGTGCCAACTCAGGTGTTGGACCTTGTGGTTTTACATGTCTCAAGGGAGAATTTCACAATTCTCCACTCCTAGATCAAGGTCTGTTGTTACCCATTCAGTATGACTGAGTTCAGGCACCTCTTGTGCTGCCCTGTGTATAATCTGTTATTTAAGAATGGTCAGAGTGGAGCAGACCAAAGTTCCACCTGGCCTAGTACATTCTCTCTTGCAAAGGCCAGTGGTAGTTATCATGGGAATAGTAAAAACATAAGGAAAGCATGCAATCGCCCTTCACTAGAATACTCATTTGCCTTCTATGACAACACAACTGTTTTCTGTGCCAAAGGTGGTGTGCACCTATCACGTTTCGCTCCCAGGCCCACTGAGCCCAAACACTTCACAGCTATGCCAGCATGCTTTTAGACAGGGAGGGCAATGCTGCCAGCAAGGAAGCAAAGAGGGACAACCTCCTTGCAGCTTCGGCCCCTCCATCTTCTGTGTCTGGAGCAGACGGGCTACGTGCTTGAGGGGAGAATGAGACACAGCTACACCAAGCAGTACCATCCAAAGACAGGAATGGGCTGCACAAGGCTTCACAGAGAAGGCACAAGACTAATATGATTCATACTGCAATAGCTCTGGTGCCTAATAATATCGATCATACTTGATATCACACACTTCTCCAATTGTTGCACTGTGTTTTGCTAGTTCCCACTCATTACTTCAGAAGTGGCAGAAAATTTCTTAGAATACAAAACATGTAACCAACAGCTTTGCATATGTAGGTCTCATCAGTACGTACTGATTCAAGTGATTTTGATTTAAGGAAAGTATTTCGAGTGCTCTGCCTGATGCATAGGCAGGCTGTGACCTTTTCTTCCCACAGTACTGCCAAGATGTTCTACTGCTGGCTTTTTATTAATCCAAGCCTGCCTTTTGAAAGGATTTTATTCACCTTGGGCCTGAATTGTGGATGTAAAAACTGTGTTGCTGCAAATACACAACTGCTACCAGAAATGCAGTAAACATGTAAGATGTTTATGGCACAGTACTGAGTCCCCAATCACACACAGTTCTGGAGACAAGTTAAGCCAGGGACAGAGCTGAGGTTTCAAACAAGAGAGGAATCACAGAAAAGAATAATAAAGAAGTTGTAGGAGCCTACAAAACATTTAGGGGCAAGAGAGGAAAGAGAAAACACGGACACTGTGTAGCCCACAAGGCCTTGTATGTCAACTTTTGCTCATTCTTGCCTTTGTTATCTTGTATTAACCTCAACACCTTTTAAAGGATTTAAGTCAGAAGACAATGACACAGTTTCTGTGGAACAAGGAGGGCTGGAGGCAGTTGCATACTGTAAAGCTGTGGTGACTTAATGGAAAGTCTCCTGGGGACTAGGTCTTTACCACTCCTGTAATAATCAGTAAACCAGTACGAGTGTGTCTTTGTGTGTTTAATTCAATCCTCATTTCACAATCTTGCACTCTTATGTAGTCATATTAGCTAAAGTAATCTGGAGATGCAGGTTGCCTTGAATACTGATTTCTAGTTGATGGTACAGGTAGCTAGCATGTTCTTGATCTAAAAATTATTTCTGCCTTGAGAAGCACTTTCTCATTTCATACAGCATTTGTACATCAAGCTACAAGATGCTCCTGAGCAGAAAAACATTGTTTACAAGAGTTGATTCCATGCTTCAGAATACTGATGTAATTCCAACTTGCATTGCAAGACAATGGTCCAGTGATTCATGGATCGGCTGGTGACAATCTTGTATAAGTGCCGTGTCATTGTTTTATATCTTTAGCCACACTGGGAACCAAATAGTCTTTTCCAAGGAACTAGCTTACTGATTTTTACTTCTCTGCAACGATAAATGGCAATTAGACACCTTGAGAACTCCACAGCCTATTCTTATGCGGAGGAATTACTGGATTGAATGAGCTTTTGGAGGGAAACAACTAAATTATCTCAAAAGGCTGGGCTCTCTGAAGAAAGTCAGTGAAATTAAAGTCCTTACCACCTCCTATTTGCCCTCCTCATGAGGAAAGAGAATAAAAGTGTTATCATACAATGTCTATCACTAGACAATATGGAACGCATTTGAAATTGAGACTTTCCAATAAAAAATAAAATTATCATATATAGAAAACAAGAGAAAAAATTTGCAAGTAATTTCAAATATTGTTTACTAGAACCTTTTGCTATCAGTTTTTAAGCATTTTCCTATCAGAATAACTGGGTACAGTCTTTTACTTTTCCTGACAGTAGCTGGTAATGAACAGGTCTCCGTTTGTTTCACCTTCACACTTTGAAAAATAGCACATGCATACCCAGACTACATGGAGGAGAACATAGATCATGGATTCTGCTATGTCATCTGGATTTCCTATTCATGTGTAAATACAGTACTTCAGATAGGAACACTCTTCACATATGCAAACCAAGCAGGCTGAGCTGTGCACAGTAATGGCTGCTGGAAGAACAAAATTCATACAATAAATTGGAGTGTGGGTTTTAATCCTCCTAAGTCCTGCTACAGTTAAATTTTCAGCACAGTAAATCATCTAAATTGAATTACTGCAGCATTATTTGAAGCCAGAAGTGTTCCTAACTTTCCTGGAGTTTTGATGCAGGCAGAAGGCCTCTGAATGGAGAGCCATTCAAGCCATCGTTGTCCATTTTGTAATTAGAAAGATCTGAGATCAAATAAACTGTATATTTTGTTGCATCTCTTCCATTCACTTGCAAATAATTTGCTATCATACTTTTTTTTTTTACTTTCTTTTTGTAGTTATGGACTGGGATACAAAATATTTTCTATGTTCTTCATGTGAATTTTCCAACTATTTACTTGAAATGAACTTAATCATTTTGCCAACTACAAAGGAGTGCTGACAGACTCACAAGGACAGAGTTTTATCAAGATGACTAATTGTCCATAATAAACTGCAGGTAAACACGTGTTCATATGCCATCCATTTCTCTCATAGATGTAATGTGCAAACTTCAAGTCACTCTCACCTGCTTATTGACCAATATCCTACCAATTCAACCTATAAGCCTTCAGAAAGAGACTTTCTTTGGTACCACAGCACCACTTTCAGTTCGATTTTCCTAGATATTCTTGCCAAAGTATTGGTAAAGACTTATCCACTGTTTATGAGAAAAAAACAAACTTGCCTGTGGCACAGAAGTATGCAAATGAGACATGAACTCTAGATTTTCTTCTTTGGTTCTGTTTCTTTTTAAAGCATGCTCCTATCAGCATCATTGTTGCATATTTCTTTAGATCTAATCTTGTTTTACCTATTTGCTTGACAAAGGGGGAAATGGACAAAAAGGTGGAAATAACATTGTTTCTGAAAATTATTGTCCCCATTTTGAAGAAAGCATATATTCTGGCTGCTACTTTTGCCAAAGAGAGAGATCAAGTGCATCATTTAGCTCCTTTACAGTTATCTTTGGTTATGAAAAAAGAACTGTTTTGTTATGTGGCTGTTTTTATTTTCTTTTTGAAATAAGTGTTTGATAACTGTGAAGGTAAGAATTCTGTTATTGCAAAAAAACCCCAAATTAACAGAATTTCTCTTTTCTGACCTCTAGCCTCTCTCAAATGATGTGCAGATAATAACCAAATCTTTGTTTACAAGGTATCTGAAATGGATCATCTTTGCACAAAGATCTCAAAACTGAATCAAATCTGCACCTAAATGAGGTCATGATAGTCTGTAGAAAATTTGATCTCAAATGGATTATCACTTTCCCTTCTCCTACTTAATTTACAGCCGCACATTAAATACTACAATGCATAAAATCTTTTCGGTATGGATTATAATAACCAAGTGAACTGTTTTAGCTTTGATTATCGGTACTGACAAATGCTCTACTACCCACAGTGCACAGCACTCATGTAGGCTGTATTTCTTTTGGGCATTTATGACCTTGTGTGGTTGAAGGTACCTTGCAGCCTTGTGTCTGACTGTAATTAAAGACTTCAGATCAAGTGAAATGACAGAACCTTTGCTATTTGCCATCACTGGAAACCTGCTTGGAAAGGAGCAACAAACTTCAACTTTTCAAACAGAGTAGAGGATGCCCATTCTCATTGCCAAACTCCACCAGTAGAGAAGTCCAAATTTCAAATGTTTCAATTATTTTCTGCTGGCTTTGGTACAAAACTAGGGTAACAGACTTCAACAGGCTGCCCACAGGTAGATTACATTCCTTCATGCAGAACTGTGTAATTTCAATTTATTTCTAATGTTTAACTGTGAAAGTTCATTTTATTTTTAATGTCTCAAGTGCCTTGTTACACTATTCAGGATCATACTGAAAATGAGATGGCCTTTAGGACCAGTAACAGTTTTACGCTTTCCCCTTCCCCTTTTCCCTGCTCTCTGAGTGTTGCTAAATTTTACCCTTTTCATTTTCCTCCCTGCAGCAATTTCCTGTCTGGGTTTCACACGGAATAATTTTTCCTATTCGTCTCTTTAACAATTAGCCATTAAATGTTCATGTTTTAATTTTAAATAGCATTGCTTCCAAAAGAGACAAATAGTGAACCAGTGCATTCATATTTCAGAACTGTTGTTTCTGATTGGATGCTTTTTGCATATACCATCATAATATCAAAAGTCTGCCTTCAGTTTGTTTTAGGAAAGCTATCTTTCGAACAAGATGAACTAAAAAACACTTAAAGGTTGGGAAGAGGGGAGAACAGAAGCAAAATCTTTGATACAGCAAGATCCAGACCTCTACCAGAGCACCTGACACAGCTGTTTTGGACACCATTAGGCACCTTTCAAGTAAACGGAGCCACTGTCATTACTGAAGTGTTTTGTCCTTTCTCTTTTTGATTTCTTAGATTTTTTTGTTTCTTAGAATTCTTATATTTATATTAATTGTAAAAGAAGCACCAAAGTCACCATCTGGAGGTCCTAATTGCCTTTTAATATACAAAATTAAATCAAAAAATTCTTTCCCAATTTGTTATTGTGCCAAACCTGTTCTTCAGCTCACTTCATCTCTCTCCTTTTCTAATAGATTCCCACCTAAATATTTATAAAGAATAAACAATTCTCCTTACTGTGTCTGGTAGGCTAAACAAGCCAAGCTCTTTCAGGATCTAAACTACGCATCAGGGCCAGCCTGAAGAACAGCAGTGCATTCACCTGGCTCAGCTCACCCATACTTGCTTAGTCCTGCATATTTTCATTAGCACACCAGTGTTCCTGTGCTAATTAGTGCTGCCACTCAGCACAGCTAAGTTAGCTGAACAAAATGCTGACACCATTGCATTGCTTCCAAATTCAGAACTAGCTTTACCATAGCTACTCAGGTCTCTGTACAGTGCTGCGCTGCACAGGGTACACATACTCTTAACATCCTCCTGTAGAGCATGTTATCTTCCCGTGACCACCCAACTAGTCCTTCCTTGTACTTCCTCCAGTTTGGCTTACCTCTCTTCAACACAAGTGACCACAGTTGTACTCTACAGAGGAGTTCTCAGCAGAGCCTTTTACAATGGCATTAGTTCTTTCCTATCTGTGTTGGACATACCATACCTAACATATCTGAAAAATCAAATCTACCTCCTCTCCATTTGCCTAGTACCCATCTTTCAATAAACTGAGCAATATTCCTCAAACCTGAGGCTGTCAATATGGAAGAAAGAAGAGAAAAAAGCCATCCGTTGTCCCATCTTCCACTTCTCTTTCCTTCCCCTCCCACCTCTTATGGAAGTGGTCTCCTTTCCAGCAGTCACATGAATAGCACAGCCTTCAGACTGAGCCACTGGAAACAAAAGAACAAAAGGCAGCTGGGATTAAAAATGGCAGTCCAGCCATGGACACAGTGGCAGCAATCATCTGACTGGTTAGGTGTCAGTTTCTTTCCCATTCCTGTTTCCCCTCACTTGCTGGGATGACAAGACACTGTGGGAACATTCTATATCAACAAAGGTCATGATGTTCTTGAGAGTTTCTGAACAAGAGAAAAATAAGGATGCTATCAGTTGCAACAGAGGACTTTGGCAGAACGCCCAGAGCAAACGAATGAGAAATCATGCACAGCTGAGCTAGCCAATTGAATGTTTAGAATAGGTGCGTGAAACATGTATGTTAACCAATAAGCCTTTGGGTTGGAGCGCGTGGACAGCTTTGTGAGGGTATAAAACACAGCCTTATGATAAATAAAGGGTCTTCGATTTGGATATCGGAGTCCGTGTCGTCAATCTCCTCAAAGACACGGTGCGAGTGGAGGATATGGCTATAGCAGCACCACAGCAAGACTAGACTCATCTTCACAGGAAAGAAGGTACACTTGCTGATGTAGGGGAGGCGCAACTCTGATTCACAGGAAGCCCCAGCAGGGAGCAAGGGTGGAGGATTTGGGGATAGGGTTCAGCCTAGTGAGAACATTTTTGGGTTTACTACAGTTCAGCGTGCAACGAGTTTGGGATACAGAGACCTAGGCTGTACAAATTCTCACAGAGCATGTAGAAAGTATGAAAAGGCTGAGCTAATGTCTTTCTCCTCCTCTGTCATTCTCCAAGCTATAGTTCACTGGTCCCTAAACACATGCCACTGTAGTTTGTTCAAGCACATTCATTAAATTTCTGTTATTCCAGTTTCACACAAATATCTCAGACGGAACGCCTTCCCTATTCTGTTCCACTGGGCACACAATACCTATCTATTAAAATCCATGGTCAGAAACTGGTGTTGCAAAACTAGAGGATAAGGATTCAGAAGAATTTCCTCTTGATGGGAGGAATCACTACCAGAAGAATGAGCTAGAAAAACAATTTTACTCAGAAAAACCTGGCTGAAACACAAGGTTTCAGAAAATCTGATGTTAATGGCACTGGCATGGAAAAAATGTTGCATCAATTACTACAAAAGATTCGAACCTGTGGCCTTCATTCTCCATGTAATTGACCCAGCCACTGATTTCTAGCAGCAGGTTACTAAATTACCCTGAGCTAAAGAATATTTAAAATATATAAATATATAAAATATATAAAAATATATGTGTATATAAACCACATGAGTTCTAAAAGAAGGACTTCATAAAAGGAAAATGACTTTTTTAACAAACTGCACTTTCCCATTAAAAAAAAATTCACACACATACAAAATCCCACCTGATAAGCTTTAACTGCCATTTGAACTCCAGACGAATAAAGGAATCCTAAGACCAAGCTCTGGGCATTTTTTTGAGTACAGTTACTCACTGCTGATCTCTTCCAAACTAAATATGATCAGTAACAACAGTTTCATTTAGTGTTAACAAGAATTATTATGCATATGTGGCATAACCATTTCTAGCATACCATGGCATTTGGCTGAAAGCCTGAGGATATTTTTTGTATTTATAGTGCAGTATGTGAACATTATAATTTTTTTTTTCTATCTTTCACACTGTAAATTATTCAAGCTTTATTTCTTGACCCTGGAAAATATTACTATCCTGGGCTGTCATCCAAGAAGGACTTCTTAAAGGACTAACAAGTTTGGATTAACTCTGTAAAATATGAAGTCACTTGACTATTTCAGAAAGAGAAATAAAACTGAATTCAAATCACTTTAACTTCTCAGTAAACATTTCTCCTGGAAGAAGTGCTGCATGGTCAGCCCAGGAGAACTGAACTCTCGCAGCAAGTGCATCACAGGCACCTAGAGCTGCATATGCCTGCCTTTTATTAGCTTCTTTCAGGAGGAATAGGAAAACACTTCTCCTCATTCTACTGCCCCATTCCGTTTGATCCATTCTGACACTCTGCTACAGCTGCTACCACCACAGGCTTATGATTTCTGTGCTACATTTGCTACAGATATAGGAATACAAAGGTAAATATAAAAAGCCAGAGTAAGAGTCACGGGCAAGTGAGATGCTATGGGTAAAACTTATTTGTTAACATTGGAACCTGTGACAGTTCTTAGAAATCCTGATGAGATAAACTGCAAAAATCAAAGTAATAAAACAACCATCAGATTTTTGCAGATTTTGGCTTTTTTAGTGCACTGAGAGAAGAATCACAGATCTAAATGTCACCATAATACTACTTTGTGTTTTTAAGCATCTTCTTCAACTGCTTGTTCTAGAGCAGCTCATTTCAACAGCAAGTGAAATTATTTCTGCCTGCAGCAAGTAGGATGATGTGCTATGATGCTTCTGAGTACAACTGATCTCTACTGATGTGTACCAGCTGGGGTTCTGGGGCTAGCTCCAACTAAGGACTTAGGTGCCTGAGGCAAGACTTGAACAGAATCGAGGCTCCTAAATCCAAAGCTACAATCCAAAATACCCACAGATATCTGCTGTCCAAGCTTGGAGGCATATTAACTAATTAGCTATCTCCTTGCTTAACCTTAGAGTTTCGTAAGCTCTTAGAATTCTGCTTCCACATGTGTCCTGGAGTCCCCCAGCAAAAGCAGCTCAGTGTTTGGTCAAACCTACGTTATTCCTCCATCCTTGAGTATCTTACTGTGGTAGCAGTTCCAGAGCATGCCAACATACTGCAACTCCTCCTTTCACAAAAGACAGCAGTAACATCTTTTTAAAATACAGATGAAAGAGGCCATGTCTGCCTTCTATATAACATCCATGTAGTTAAAATACTTGCCCAGGTAGTGGGAGATTTTTATTCATTTCTCAGTGGGTGGGAGAGTTTGCCAGCTGCCATGCTGCTCCTGTCAAAGCTGTGATACTACAAATGGTAATTCAAGGTTCATATAATCAAAAAAAAAAAGTGCAGGTTTGAGTATTATGCTTTATCCTAATGATACAGATGGTTTTTTTGCAAGACACATGTCTTTGATAACAAGCCACTGTCCGACATCTACTAACATGAAAAAGGATCCTTTGGGATGAAAAGTGTTATGCAAATGTAAATACTCTTTTGTATTATTGATTTAATATGAGTTGCACTCTTAAAAATAAGAACAGGTTAGGACCCAGATTGGTAACCATCAGAAAACTCTCTCTGGACCCTAGTAAGAGAATTCTTCAGAAAGGCAATGAAACTGCTGAACAAGAATAAGGCCTTTGAATTGAAACCCCAGGGTACAAAACACAGGGCTCCCATGCTGAGAAAAGCAGAAATGGCAGAACATGCTCTGCACAGAATAAACCAAACCAGATCCAGAAGAATGGCAGACTCAGTTTTACAGCCTCGACATCACCAAATACAGTCAGTAGCAGCAAATTACATCTTTGTCTCCCCCAGTGATGTGTTCAATTACTGAGACAGGAGTTTCATGCAAAGTGAACACCACAGTAAGTAATTAATTGTAGTGCAGATACTTTGAAATGAGAGCTGTGTTATGTTCTAGCTGTCACGAACTGTTTGGCAAAAATTAGAAGATTTCACACATCAACTTTTGTTGAACACAGAGTTTCTTTATATTTTCCAAATGAAACTTGGACAGAAGCAAGATGTGCTACAAATCTTACAAGGGCTTTACTCAGACTTTTATACCAGCTTTATAGGTGCATTAGACAACTCTGTATAAACATCAGGTTATTAGTCAAGCTGGGTTTTGGTGGCAACTGTATCTAGGCTGTTTGTCAGGGATAGACAGCCCTCTGCTCCCGGTTCACCTTCCCTTGCAGAGCAACCCTCTCTTGCTGCTCCCTGTCATTTCCCTCCAACAGAAAACTCACATTTATGAGGCAACGATGGTAAAATATCTATTCTTTATCATATTTACACTGCTGCTTTTCACATTTTTACATTCTTATCTTCTAATATTTGTTATTTAAGTATTTTTCCTTCTGTGCAAGCCTCTTTGTCTTTCCTCTTATATTTTATCATGAGGTCGGGGTTTTTTTCCCCTCTTTAACAGTGGTTTCCTATCTTTCCTTCTCTTCTTTCTTCATTTGCTGGTTTTTTGAGCCTTTTTACACAGGATTCACCTTTCTTACAGCATTCTTTCCAACTTTCTCTTTGTCTGACGCTCTTAATATTCTTCATTCTATACAACATTTTTAGTCTCTCCTTTTTTCTCAGGCCTCATTTTCTGTTCACACCACCTGCATGCCTATGTGTACCTGCCCTTTCATGTCCATTTGCCTTCTCATTATTGATGACTGTACTAGGTCTGGCTCTGATGGAGTTAACTTTTTTTACAGACACCCATATGGTGCTGTGTTTTGGATTTGGGACTACAACAGAATTCACAACTCACCAATGCTTTAGCTATTGCTGAACAGTGCTACATCAAGACTTTCTCTTTTTCCCACTCTGCTCCTTGCAGTAGCCTGGGGTGGACAAGAAGCTGGGAGGGGACACAGCTGACACAAACTGACCAAAGAAATATTCCGTGCCTTAGAATGTTATGCTCAGCAATAACAACTGAGAGGAAGGGGTTTCAGGTAGGCAGGCATTGCTCAGAGACTGACCAGGCATCGGTCTAGCTGTGGAAGGTGCTGAGCGATTTTCTGTGCATCACTTGTTTTCTTTTGGTTTTCTTTCTCTTTCCTTCACTTATTAAACTACCTCTATCTTTATGCATGAGTTTTCTCTCTTTTTCTCTTCTTATTCTGTCTCCTGCCCTTCTGTATGGGGGGAGTGAGAAAGCAGCTGTGTGGTGCTTAGCTGCTGGCTGGGGTCAACCCACCATAACAACTCCACATATCTAATTTTTTATACCTTACTCAGAATCCCAGCTTCTGAAGGTAAATCATTATTTTAGAATTTCAACTTTCATATTAAAAGAAGAAAAAAGGAAAGAAGTGATAAGGTTCTTGCCCATGATGTTACAGAAAAAAACTTGAGAATTTGTTCTGCTTTTAAGAACTAATGAATGAAGGTCTACTTACAATATTTTAATGTTTGGCGTTAGCAGTACTACCCACCTAATTCGAACTTCTGTGCCTATTTGCAGTCTCCTTTCTTCCATACCTGAAACACATCTATGAAGTCTCACACATGCTGACATATGTTTATACTGCAATTAAAGGAAGAACCTGTTCTGCCTGCAATATATGAGTCTCATTCTGGAGATCCCTGCTGGCTTTGCAACAGCAGCACCTGAGGTAACCAGAAGCAGTTTTAATCCTTGTCATTGTACTGCTGCTGTTGCTAATGACTTCTGGCTGCTACTGTAAAGAATAGTGCCTCCTGCGGGGGATTCTTCAAGATGGATGAGGAGTGCTCTGGAGTCTTGTGGGAGGGTGGGTAGATCAGCAGTAGGAAATAGGCCTCCGATCTTTCTAATTACAGCACACAGATGTTCCTGAGGTAGTCCATGCAGCTACTCTTTTCATTGCCTGTCTGTAACAGATAATGAACACAGGAAAGTTGATCTGCTGGAACTTTCTGTTCAATTTCTGTCACAGACATGAGAAAAACAAGAAATCTGAAGCCCATTTTAGGGATCAATCCATGAGGTAAGTCTATTGCTGCCTGGTCTCTGTCAAATGAGTTTGACTCACACTGTTTCAGACATATACAGGGAAACGGCAGAAGATGGGTCTAAGTCACATTTGCCTAGTTGCATTCCTAAATTACGTGATCCAGATTGGTGAGGTTTGGGATTCCAAAGAACAAAATGATAAAAGAAATTATACTTGTCTTTACTGAGCCATTGTCCCACCATGGTCTTCTAGCAGAAGGTCCTCCTGCTCTGTTAGAAGTACTGCACATGACGTGTAAAAAGAGCTTCTGACTAGTCATAGTAACTAAAAATCAGCAAAAGTATTGTGGCAGCTTCAGTACCTTCCTATTCTTCTCTGCAAACGAGCAACACCTCTCTGTGATTTCAAGTGTTTACACTACTATCTGCACTACTTTCCACTAAGAGCTGCAATTTAGCGGTACTGTCTTACCAGTCTTTCCCAATTTAGTACAAATGCAGTTAATTTCAATTATAGGTACAGGAATATCTCCAATTTCATGCAGTTGCTAAGCTGTTTAGATTCCTTTAGGATGAAAATTTATGGGGTGCAAGTGCTGCTTGTTAGCAATCACAAATTGCACAGATCCCACAGAAAAAAGAGAGATATTTTACAGTACTTCATAAGCTCACACTCTCCCAATTTTTCACCTAATTACATAATTATTCTCTCATTGATACAAGCTTTGCACAAAGAGTACTGAACAGGGCCACAGAAAGGTGATACCATTTAATAACTAACAGTAATTGTCACTTCACAATTATATTAAATTTTAGTTGCTGCTACCAGCTTGTTAAAGTGCCAATTACATATGTCCTTTTTCATGTATTAAGAAAAAAGTCATGCATTTACTGCTTTTATAATTCCTAAGTTAATTCTGCAGCAACTTGAGGTATATCTTCAGTACTCTGCAGCCATGCTGAGGTCTTTGAAGAGTCCAGTGAATGGGAAATTAACATACCAGAACGACCTCATTAGAACCAAATAAAATGCTCACTCAGAACACTTTAATCTCAACTATCTAGAAATATTCAGGGAAAGCACATATGAAGTGACACCACAGCTTCAGAGTGCAAACCAGTAGTCAACATGTGATGTTTTTGTTACATGTCGTCCCATTGTGGAAGGAGAGAGGAGACAGACAACTTTTTACAGGAATGCTGTTCTTTCTGTTTGGTTATGATGTGAAGGCTCCTCTATTGTCACTGAGCTGAGGATGATGGTGCCAGCAGAGGGGTATGCAGACACCTGTATATGTTTGCATACTGCAACTGCCTCCTGCAAAACTCAGAGTAGAAGAGTTTATCCTGAACACATCATCTGATATGGGGAACACTATAAGTAAGTAAACAATGGCAGTCCAAGTTCCCATACTTTGACTACAGGATTATATATACTTCTGTTATGACTGAAGTCCTCAGAAAGTAAGAGTCCTCCTACCATTCCCAGATAAAGAAGAATCTCTTTTAAATTAACTACAACAGACTTCTAATATTGAAGATCAGGTTTCTATTTATTTCCACTATTCCTCATTGTGATCATGCACTGTAAAGCTATTACATACCAAGACACACTAATGTGTTTCATATTTTGGTTGTTAGATGGATTAACGCCCATGTCTCTCCGAAGTTTCCAGGCCAGAGGGGTATGGCTTTTTCTTAAAAAAGGTAAGGTACAGGAAGGGAAAGTAAAAGATAAAGATTTCCTTCCAGTCTTTCTAGACTCCAAACTCCAGGCAGAAACCCTTGATTTCAATACAGTATAACAAAAAGTAAAAGTCATTGGCAAAACCCTCTTGAAAAGAATATAAGAGAGTAGTTGAGGGTTAGAGAAGGAGGAGAGAGTCTCAAAGGAAAATTTTGCTAAGAAGAAAACTGAGTAAAATTTTATTGCATTAAAAAGACATTGGGGAAAAAAACAGTGATGTACTTAGCAATTGTGACATAGCTGCAAGTTTCTCTGAGCTCTTTAAATTTCTCCTTTGTTTTTAACACAGTGCAGAAAACACTGATACTCTAAGACAATCCAAAGCTCAGCAAATTGCTCCATGTGATTTCTACCTTATGTTTAATTCATCTTTTATTTTTGCCCCATATTCTGCTGATGTTCTGTAAATTCTATTATTCTTTTTTCACATGGTCCTAACTAGCAAGTTCTAACAAAAGTATCCAAAAGAAACACATTTCTATATATTTCACTTTCTCTCTATTTTCCTCCATTTTTTCATATTTCAATTTCAATCCTTTTCCTTTTTTCAAGTATTCAGTGCAGGTAAAACCAAAGTAACAAAGAGATTGCTGAGGGTTAAACAAAGATAAGAGAGGAGAAGTAGGATTAATGGAAAAGATTAAGAAAGAAGATTTAGGTCAAACATTAAGGAAAATTATTGGCAGTGAAAGCTACTGAACTGTGAAATATTGTCCTATGGAAAGCGTCTGAACTTCCACTTTAAACCATTCTTATAATACTCTAGGGAACAAGGCAGCACCAGCGTCCAGAAGGTGCTTCTCGGTCTTCTCTGCTCACAGCCCAGACAGAAACACCATCAGATCTTGCCTTGCTTTGACATTTTGGTACATTCCTTTTTTCCATGTTTTGGAATTACAGAACTAACCACAGAAATAAAACTTAGAATATGTTTACCAGAATTTCTCTGAGTTTGTACAAGTCTCAGGGTTTTAGTTCTGATTTGAGTAGGCAAAAATATCCAGGCCAGTTCTACTTAGTCTAAGAAAATTCACTCATTCTCATTGAAAATTATTTTTCTTATACAAAAGTATTACAGAGTTACAGTAATTTCCAAGGTAGTTTTTCCAAGGTAGTTTTTCATCTCTGTGACTAAAGTCACTAGCGACTA
Source organism: Opisthocomus hoazin (assembly GCF_030867145.1). Taxonomy (NCBI): domain Eukaryota; kingdom Metazoa; phylum Chordata; class Aves; order Opisthocomiformes; family Opisthocomidae; genus Opisthocomus; species Opisthocomus hoazin. The sequence continues at coordinate 28,632,505 of NC_134420.1, read as the reverse complement.
CTGACAGATATCATTGGTGCTGTTTACCAGTGCATTGTGGACAGCTTATTTTACACAAAATAAAGCAAGATTTCACTGAAACACACTGAAAAACACCATGAAATTTTTAAGACATATATCCCAAAGACTATTTTTTTAAAACAAGCCTACAATTTTAAAAAATCACGATTAAAATTACTGCTTTGTGCACATTTTTAAGCAAACTTCAGTTTCAGGAATCTTCAGGACCTCTGTTTGGTATCATCCATTCCCTTTGCTTTGGAAAGTTTAGACACTCGAGGTCATTTACTTGCAGACTGTATCACTATTATTGTTATTTGTTGTTTTAGTAAGATCAAGAAGCTAATATTCAGATCACGAAGAGTTAAGACTTCATGAAGACTCACCAATTTATTCACTGGATGCGACATTCTACCTAGATCCTTGGACTCCTCCTGGAGAATGCTGATCACAGGTCCTGTCTTGCTCATTTCCATCACCGTACATTTTCTGACTGCGTGACAAAAAAAATATCCGATTATTTCTCTGTTACAATGCTCCTCAACATTTTTCCTGGGATTTCTATGAAGAATAATTTGCCCAACAGCAAAGTTGTCTGTAGTCTATTAAATCCAGTAATAATCAGTAAGAATCATTATTACCATGGCGTTCAGAGGCTGCACACAGCCTCTGTGAGCAGTGTGCCATTGATGTTTACTGTACAATGATAATCTTCTGTGGGTTACTGTACAGTCATAACTTCTAAGATCAAATGCAACAAACCTTCAAGAACAGCACCATTAACAATAGCATATCCTCAAGTGAACTTGCAATGGAGAATATGCTTCTAAAGTTAAACGACTGACATGGGGTCTTTTTTTGAGTAGAGATCTGTCTTAGATAAAAAGATCTGGGTGTGCTACAGTTGTACTTATGTGCTTTCCAAGATTTTCAAACATCAGAGTAATTTGAAAGAGCAGATCATTTATCCACCAAAGTCTATCAGGAGGAGACATCACTTATCAATACATAACAATTTCCTCAAGCAGAAACCACGTCAAATCCCTACAAATTTCTGTTCTTGATGGTGATTTCCCAAGACTTTCATCTGCTCAAGTGCAATGGAGCTGTTGAAGGCAGTCACTAGGTGGCAATCTTTCAGCTACTGAAGAAGGCATTGAATTCATCTCTCAAAATCTGCTGGCAAGACCCTTACTTGTTGCAATAGCAGGTTGACTTTTTTATAGTATCTGCCCACTTCCATGACACTCAAATAAAATATAATACAAACAGACACAAAACCACTTACAAAGCTGATTCTTTCTGTCATGTCCCTAACTTTGGAAAAATAATTTTCTAATAGTTTGTCAAGTTTGATTGTTTCAAAATTTACATTCCTGCTTAAATAATTTTCCTTTGTTCAGGTTGCACGATCTAGTCAGTAGCTTTTTTCAATGTAACAGGAAATTTCTTGGGTGGTGTGAGTAGGGCCCATGCCATTATAATATTGAGTATAGGGTATGATAACAAGCACAGAAGGATAAACAGAACAGTAAGATCCTAGTGAACACTTACCTGCAGTCACTGCTGCAGTCAAGTGAAGACATTCTCCACTTGATCTTAGGTAAGTTGGCTGGAGCACTGGTAACAGTCTAGTTTTGATGTCATACATCTACATGGTGACTACAAAAACTACAAAAGGTATGTGGAAAATATTTGAGTCATCAGAACCACTCTGAACGCTATGTTGCCATAAACACTCTGGCAGCAGAGCTGCAACTGCTAAGACTGCCAACTCTTATGTAGCCACTGTAGTAGATGTAGCTTTAGAAGAGTGCATATGCACTATTAAACATATTCAGTGCTGTTAACAGGGTCAGAGTTGGTCCCTTCAGATATTTTAGATTATGTGGGCTGCTAAAATTATTATGAACACCATCACTGAGTGCCAATAAACATATACAGAGTAAAATCTCACCAAGCTTTCAAGCCAGCCAGCTCTTCAATTAATCTACAATAGGCTTGTCCATTGCATAATTTGAATAAAATAAGCAATTCGGTATGTACTATAACTGTTGACTATTGTGTCTTGAGATACTCTAATCCACTTTTACAAAACAAAATATTTAGGTTTTAATTTTACCGTGGCCCCTCTTTGACTAGAATAAACTATAGAATTTCTGCTTCTCCGGAGCTTCTAGCACACAGTGCTTTTGTACTATTCCTTTTGTCAAAGGGCAGTTGCTTGACTTAATCTGTTGGAAGATCTATTATTATTTTAATGATAAGGATATTACACTGGCTAATCCCCTTGCCACAGCGATACAGAAAGTGGGTTTTGGTGCTTTAATACAATTACCACTATTGTTGACATCAATGGGAGTTGCAATTTTGCAGATGAAAAACTTCATATACTATAACATGCAGAAGTAAAATTGGGGCGGCTAATCAGTGTGTTTATAAACCCATTCAAAGTAAGAATAATGGTGAACAGAGGGATTCTCTTCTGTCTCCTGGTAGACAGAATAATAGGCCTTCATGGCTCTAGGGGCTGGTTATTAAACTGATCAGAGGTACATAGTTAACTACTTCTTGATAATGATCTCTTCTGAACCTTTCTCTTTCTCAGAGTAGAGATTTAATCCAGAGGGTAATGTTTGTTCTACCTGATATTAATTAGAGAAGCAGCAATTTGTAGCAGCAAATATCTATGTTCTTCTGTCTCTCTCAGAACCAAGGAGAAGAATTAAACAAACTTTCCTATAGTAATAAAACTTTCCAGTAGTCTTTAGCATAGTGTTATTCAGCATTATTCAGTAGAAAAACGTTACCTTTAGGATCTATTCTTCTATTTCTTTTCCATCTGCATACTCCTTTCCATGTCCCCCCTTCTACCGTCAGGCCTCAGTCCTGTGATCTGTCTCTCATTTTTTCTGCTATTTATTTCCCTTATTTTCCATCACTTAAATGAGACAAGGTCTCTGTGGGGAAAAAAAAAATTACACAATCATGTCATTGAAATCTATGCTTGATGTCTATATCATAATGTATACACTCTCACGCTAAATCAAGCTTTGCTATAGAACATGAACTGTCAAGATTCCTAACATTTGAAGATTTGACTTTGAAACTGTAAGGTAATATTAACATTATTTTTTAAAAATTAGTACTGAAGACTCAGAATGATACATGTATATAAAAGTAGAGCGAGATGTAATCCATTTGTCAAAAAAAGGAACAAGAGATTCACAGTTTTCCATCACTATTAGAGCTAGTTTTCAGGTTTCGAAACAGAACACTGTGCCACTTGACAATGTGTTTACATGCAAAATATTACCCTTTCAATGACCAGAGCTAAAAATCTCCCTTTTAGTGAACAGACATGTTCTGAATATGCCATGTGGGCTATTTAAAGACTTAAAGTGTACAATATCTGGACTATGAACCCAAGAATTTGATATCTCTAATTCACATCATAAATTTTGTGAGCATGCATGAATATCTAAAATGGTGTCATTCTGCTCTTAACTGAGGTTTCTTTGAGCTAGTGCCCTATAAACATTTAAAAACAAACAGGAACTTACTTTCTGTGCAGTCTGTCCTACATCCTTCCTTGCATTGTGCTTAGTTCTTTCGGAAAATTCTTGCCAGGAATTTTCACCTGCCTACTAAATCTGAAAAACAGCATTTCAGATTCTGTCCTCTGTATATAACTCGCTTCAAAGGCAGAGCCAAGGAACTGCTTCTCTGGATGATTCTTTCATCACTTACACAAAGGCATTTCAGGTTTCTCAGCCAGCATTCTGAATGGTCACTTAGAAAGAAGCCTTTGCCTTGCTACAATCCAGTCATCATATGCTCAGATGAAAGAAAGCTGTCAAAAGCCAATTCACCTTCTAACAGTCAATACCTGAAATAAGGTCAGTGACTCAGAAAAATAAGACATTTCTTGTTGCATCCAAGAAACTGAAGTGTGCCTTCCTTGTCAATCGGTCTCTCTTGATAGTTTTAATGCTTAGTCCAACCGTTTCTTACAATCTTGTTACCTCCTTTGCAAGCAAAATGCCAGAGAAGGCAGTTTCAGACATTAGGATAGTTTTCTCCAAAGATGCAGTCATAGTCCTGACTGTCTATACAGTTCCATTGCAAAAGGTTTCTAATAACACAGTGATGCCTACATGAAGTCTTTTAAGGCCTATCATTATATTTCATTATTATCTCAAAGGTAGTGTTAGATCCCCAACTAAAGTAATAGATACATTACCTTACAAAGACATAGCAAGAGAAAACCTAGCTCAAAACATCTTACTTGCTAAAATAAACCGGTTTAAAGTGTAATATTTCTATGAGTTCTTGGAATATTTTCTGGATGGTTTCAAATGATCTAAGACAGGAGCGTAATTGCCCAAGGGAAGATTGCTGACACAACGTGATACAACGTTCCTTTTCAGGTACTTGGTAATACAGCCATCACAGTTCCAAGGACTAAAGTTGTAAGGTGGTAGAATCTATGAAAACTAGCACCCAATAGATTGCCACATTTCCTACTCAGCATGCAACTCATATTGAAGGATTAGTAAGACTGGTAGAATATGATAGGATGTGAGTTCGGTAGTGTAAACTATATCAGTAGAAGACAAAAGTGAATAAATGCTCTTTCCCCAAAGTGTAGCCAACAGGGAATTAATCAACTTACAAAGGAATTAAATTTTCTAAACTTATTACTGTGCCACACCATATCCCATTTAGCACAACTAAAGAGCAGCTAACTCTAAGGCAGCAGGTGTTCACACCACTATTCCAAACTGTGAGAAAAGACAGTTCTGGCTACAAACTGCATCAAATTCCACTGTGATTACCAAGGGACACACAGCATGCTTCAAGTGAAGTTTTCAAAGAGCTGCAACATTTAGCAAAGAAGAGTTCTTGGTTATTAAAATCTTAACAAGAAAAATCAACACAGTACATTGTATAGTATTCTTATCTCTTTTCCAACAGTCAATTTTCATTGAATCATAAGTAAGTTAAGACTAAACAGATAAAAAGAGACATACATAAGTCTGTTTTTTCATTCCACGTCAAATACTTTATCAACAAATAGTTGCTGTATGATGGATGCTGTAGATGTACACACAAGCTCTTTTTAGAGTACGTACATGGCTCTTGAAAAATCCAGAGAATCTGCTAAATTATAGGCAACCAGCAACCCATCTCTTTCTCATGTTAGAACTGGAGTGCATGTCTACAGAGATCAGCTTTTTTCTCTATGCTATTCTCCGTTTCTGTGACAGGCTGTAACCTAGACCAGAGACAAGCATATGTAAAAAACGCAGTCAATAGTAGGAAAAAAATGTTTCCATCCTTCAAATATTGCATTAATTTCTTAGCTTCCTCATTTGTGAAGTTCGGTGCAGCAAAAACATCCAACAGAAAGTGAGGTTTTTTTGTAGAGATATCTCAAAAATAGTGATCTTGGCTAAGCTGTTTAAAAGGCCTGCATCATGAGAGACCTCAGGCTCATGGTTCCTTCATTTTCTGGATTAGGAATTGGGCTGGATCATGCTCTTTCAGGCCTCTACAGAAACCGGGATGCATATAGGACTGATGCATGGCGCTCTCAGGGACCTGACTACACCAGAGACTCTAATGGCCCAGACCAACCACATCTGAGGCTCTTGCCATGCGAACTCCACCCATTGGCCTAGGAGCTGAATTTAAGCTCTGGCCTTGGCTTTGGCCCCTGTCTGAGCAATGCTGCAGGTATGCAGTGCCTCGTGTTGTAGCTTCTTGCCTTGACTCTACAGACTGGAGATCACTGGACTGTAAGCTGGCCAGCTGACCTGGTCTGCTCTTCTTCCTTTGGCATGGTGGACATGCGGCCTGCCTCCCTTGCTGTTACCCTGGGCTTCTGGATTTCCTTGCCTTGCCTTCTAGCTTGCCTGCTCCTGCTGCTCCCTGACAAGCTGTCTCACACCAAAATGGATGTGTGCTGCAGCTGTGATAGAAAGAAATGCTAGCTTTTTCCCCTTTCAGTGCTTGGTCTCTTTGTTGAAAAACACGCCTGTTTCATGTTAATATCTGAGTGTAAATGGATTAATTTAACATCACACAAAAAGTAAAAATGGACATTTAAGGCTCAGTGATTCTCAAGAACAGGGAAGAAAGGGAAGTTGCACAGGATAGAACACAGCGACACAATTAGCATTTTCAATCCAAAATGAACTGGAAAAAGAAGCTATCTTACTTCTGTGCCTGTAGAAGGTGAGGATTATTTAACAGTGTCTTATTTAACACCAGAATTTAATGGTTTCTGGAAGCCACACATGTTCTGCTTTAGCTGTCAATACCAGAAAACAAAATGCATGTCACTAATTGTGCAACAATACACCTAACAATGTAATCAGTCTTGTGCTGCAAAAAGTATTCTTGCTGTAAACCATCATGAAACCATGAAAGTGATATGTAAAGATTTATCATAACATTCACTTGATACAGGTTGAAGTCGCTAAGTCTCAAAATTTTTTTTGTTTTTCTGACCCGTTCAGTTGCTTTCAGATTACAATGGTATCTGCTTATGTGAATACCAAAGAAAACAATTTTCTTTTCTTAAGCCTATTCACTAGAGCCTACCATTTCAAGCTTTGCTAAGTAGTTTGTATCCTATTTCTTATTCTTCCACTGGTAAAAGCAGTTGGCATTTTTCTAACAATGGTTGGGTAATTCAAAGGTAGAAAGCAGCACATACTCATTGAAATGAATATACAAAACTAAATTTCAGGAACAATTTTGTTGGTTTTCTCATATGTAGCATGAAAACGGCCTTAAAATTTTCATTCCTAAAAATTCATTTTTAAAACACTGAATACAATGTAGTACTCAACAGACTTTTGTCAGATGCTGTTGAATTGTAGTTCAATAGCCTTTCTCCATTTGTATATGTATGTTCACTGCATGAAGTTAAATAGTAACAAGAAAAGAGATTTCTGTTTGTTTCAATTTTACTTTACCAGAAGTTCACTCCTGTTTTTTTTCACTTTTGAGGCACAAATTGTCTTCTGTTGTAATAAAAAGTTCATGCTCTTTACAAAAAAAAAAATCTGTATCTTCTGCCAAAACTGAATGAATGAAGCTACATTAAGAATTATTTTTCTCATTAAATTTCCTTTACTGGTGTAATGTGATAGATATACCTAACATATTGCTGAAATAAGTAAAAAAAAAATCATGTACTCATATTCAGATAACATTCTCCAGTGCTAAAATACCTTTTATACTACCTTGCATACCTCCCCTGAGTAACCTGCATTAGAAGCCACACTGGAATGAAGGCAGGTCTTTTCCCGATTGAAAGTTAAAGCAAGCATTCTGTAAACCCCAATTCAATCAGCATTTAGTTCTGTTTCAGAGAGGAGTGTCAATAACTCATGTATCTTATGTGCGTGCATCATGGAAAACAAAATCCACATAGCTGTGTCATTCAGAATTCTTCACTTAAACGTGGATTTTCTGTGACTCTGTAGTTATAATCCCCCCAAGAAGTGCTGTAGCTTTTCAGGCCGGAAGACTTGCAATAATCTTACTAGACTTTGCCTATAGCATGGACCACTGAATTTTATGAACTCATTCCTTCATAAAACTTCTATCCTCCATCAGAGTTGGATGTACCTTCTATGAACAGATCTTCTCTTTATTTAAAGAATTCAAGGAGATGAATTTAGCACATTCATAAAGAAGTTGTTCCAGCAGTTAATGAACCTCTTTAGTAAAAATTTGGGTCTAATTTCTGTCCTCAGTATAGCTTTATCTGGTACACTGAAGAGCCCTCTTACTCTAAGATCATACATATACAACACAGGCAAGTCACTTCTAATGCATTCATTTTCTTTTATCACTGTTTTTGATATTAACAGAACCCTACTTATGTTGGATATTCCACTGTAGAATCATAGAATCATAGAAAGTTTTGGGTTGGAAGGGACCCCTACAGGTCATCTAGTCCAACCCCCCCGCAGCGAGCAGGGACACCGCTAACTAGATCAGGTTGCTCAGAGCCCTGTCCAACCTCGTCTTGAATGTTTCCAGGGATGGGGCCTCCACTACCTCTCTGGGCAACCCATTCCAGTGTTTCACAACCCTCATTGTAAAGAATTTCTTTCTTATATCTAGCCTAAACGTACCCTGTTTTAGTTTAAAACCATTACCCCTCATCCTGTCACTGCTGTCTCTACTAAAAAGATTGTCCCCATCTTTCCTATAGGCTCCCTTTAAGTACTGAAAGGCTGCAATCAGGTCTCCCCGCAGCCTTCTCTTCTCCAGGCTGAACAAGCCCAACTCTCTCAGCCTGTCCTCATAGGAGAGGTGCTCCAGCCCTTGGATCATTTTTGTAGCCCTCCTTTGGACCCGCTCCAACAGTTTCATGTCCTTCTTGTGCTGAGGGCTCCAGAGCTGAACGCAGGACTCCAGGTGAGGTCTCACCAGAGCAGAGTAGAGGGGCAGAATCACCTCTCTCGACCTGCTGGCCACGCTTCTCCTGATGCAGCCCAGGACACAGTTGGCCCTCTGGGCTGCCAGCGCACATTGCCGGCTCATGTCCAGCCTTTCGTCTATCAGTACCCCCAAGTCCCTCTCAGCAGAGCTACTCTCGATCCTTTCATCCCCCAGCCTGTATTGATAGCGGGGATTACCCCGACCCAGGTGTAGGACCTTGCACTTGGCCTTGTTGAACCTCATGAGGTTCACACAGGCCGACCTCTCCAGCTTGTCCAGGTCCCTCTGGATGGCATCCCATCCTTCTGGTGTCTCGACTGTACCACTCAGCTTGGTGTCATCTGCAAACTTGCTGAGGGTACACTCGATGTTGCTGTCCATGTCATTGATGAATATATTGAACAGCACCGGTCCCAGTACGGACCCCTGAGGGACTCCACTCGTCACTGGTCTCCATCTGGACATTGAGCCATTGACCACTACCCTTTGGCTGCAACCATCCAACCAATTCCTTATCCACCGAATGGTCCACCCATCAAATCCATGGCTCTCCAATTTAGAGAAGGATGTTATGGGGGACCGTGTCAAAGGCTTTACAAAAATCCAGATAGATGACATCCATAGGTTTTCCCTTGTCCACCCTTGTTGTTACACCATCATAGAAAGCCACTAGGTTGGTGAGGCAGGACTTGCCCTTGGTGAAGCCATGCTGGCTGTCTCGAATCACCTCCCTGGCCTCCATGTGCCTTAGCATATTTTCTAGGAGGACCTGTTCCATGATCTTCCCAGGCACAGAGGTGAGGCTGACAGGTCGGTATTTCCCAGGGTCTTCCTTTCTACCGTTTTTGAAAAGGGGCACAATGTTTCCCTTTTTCCAGTCACTGGGAACTTCCCCTGACTGCCACGACTTTTCAAATATCATGGAGAGTGGCTTGGCAACTACATCAGCCAATTCCCTCAGGACTCTGGGATGCATCTCATCAGGTTCCATGGACTTCTGTACATTTAGGTTCCTCAGGAGGTCCTGAACCTGGTCTTCACTTACAGCTGGAGGGATTTTACCCTCCTGGTCTCCTTCATGACATCCATCGACTCGGGAGGGGTGAGGAGAGAGGTTGCCAGTGAAGACTGAGGCAAAAGAGTTGTTGAGTACCTCAGCTTTCTCCTCATCTGCTGTTACCAGTTCGCCGGTCTCGCTCATGAGTGGGGGTACGCTTTCTTTGACCATCTTTTTCCGGCTGACATACCTGTAGAAGCCCTTCTTGTTATTTTTCACATCCCTTGCCAAGTTCAGCTCCAGCTGTGCCTTGGCCTTCCTGACCCCATCCCTACACAACCGGTCAGCTTCCCTATACTCTTCCCAGAAAGCCAGTCCCTGCTTCCACTGCCTGTGCAATTCCCTCTTCTTCCTTAGTTTGACCAGCATCTCTTGCCTCAGCCATGCCGGTCTCTTCCCTTCTCTGCCCGACTTCTTACACTTGGGGATCGAGAGCTCTTGCGCTCTGTGGAATACATCCTTAAAGACCTGCCAGCTCTGTTCTGTTCCTCTGTCCCTGAGGACCGTTTCCCAGGGAGTCCTTCTGACTATCTCCTTGAAGAGCTGGAAGTTTGCCCTCCTAAAATTCAGGGTCCTGACTATGCTCTTCATTATTCCCATTTCCCTCCGTAGCGTTAGTTCCACCAGCGCGTGGTCACTGCAGCCCAGGCTACCTCCGATCTTGACATCCCCAACGAGCTCACTCGCATTGGTGACTACCAGGTCATGTAGACACATCACACAATGGATTTTTGCCTTCTTTAGGTTACACTGCATAATCCTGAATCATGCTATTCTCTGCTTTCCAAAACAACGCTTCTCACTCTAGTAGTCTGTCCTGTATTCTTGGCTCCAAGAGTTACTGTCTCCTATTTTGCTGTATTAAATTCTGAGCTCAAGAGGACCCTGTTTATCAAGACATTCAGAAAACTGTAGAATTCCCCTGTCCCTGTAACTTAGTATGTCACAATCTTTTTCTGTCATCTGTAACCTTCTGTAGCAGTGACTTGTATTTCTACTTCTATCCTAGGACCTCCATAGCTAAGACACAAAGAATCTATCACTTTAAAAAATAAAAGTAGATAGAAACTAGTCTTATTAAATAAATCTTCCTTTGCCACAGTGCAGCACAACTTACTGAGTATTTTGGTTTGGCCTGGATAAATGCCAGGTGCCCACCAAAACCACTCTATTACTCCCCCTCCTCAACTGGACAAGGGAGACGAAATATCATGAAAGGCTCAAGGGTCGAGACAAGGACAGGGAGAGATCACTCACCAATTACTGTCACGGACAAAACAGACTGAACTTGGGGAGAAAAGGGAGTTTAATTCATCACCAATCAAATCAGAGTAGGATAATGAGAAATAAAATCAGATATTAAAACCCCTTCCACCCACCCATCCCTTCTTCCCAGGCTCAACTTCAATCTTGTTTCTCTACCTCCTCCCCCTGAGCGGTGCAGGGGGACAGGGAATGGGGGTTATGGTCAATTCATCACATGTTTTCTCTGCCACTCCTTCCTCCTCAGAGGGAGGACTCCTCACACTCTTCCCCTGCTCCAGTGTGAGGTCCCTCTCATGGGAGACAGTTCTCCACAAACTGCTCCAACTTGAGTCCTTCCCATGGGCTGCAGCTCTTCAATAACTGCCCCAGCATGGGTCCTTCCCATGGGGTGCAGTCCTTCAGGAACGGGCTGCTCCAGCTTGGGTCCCTCACGGAGTCACAAGTCCTGCCAGAAAACCTGCTCCAGCATGGGCTCCTCTGTCCATGGGCTACCGGTGGATATCTGCTCCACTGTGGACCTCCACGGACTGCAGGGGGACAACCTGCCTCACCATGGTCTTCATCACAAGCTGCAAGGGAAGACTCTCTGCTCCAGCGTCTCGAGCACCTCCTCCCCCCTCCTTCTTCACTGACCTTGGTGTCTGCAGAGTTGTTTCTCTCACATAGTCTCACTCCTCTCTCTCAACTGCTGTTTCACCACAGAGTTTTTTCTTCCCTTTCTTAAATATGCTGTCACAGAGGCACTACCACCGCTGCTGATTGGCTTGGCATTGGGCAGCAGTGGGTCCATCCTAGAGCCAGCTGGCACTGGCTTTATCAGACATGGGGGAAGCTGCTCGCAGCTTCTCACAGAAGCCACCCCTGTAGCTCCCTGCTACCAAAACCTTGCCATGCAAACCCATAACACTGAGGTACTATGATTTAACACAGTCATTGCTGCAGTTCCTATTCCTTCTTACTCTTTTGCAACACTTGCTTTTCTACAGGACATCCAGTTTGGTCTCAGTTAAAAGTAAATACTGCACTGTTTTACATATATTCCTGTTTAGATTGCCATCCTTTGAGAACTGCTAGTATTACTGTTTCCCTGACCTACTTCTGTTATAATGACCCAGGCTAGCATAAACATGTTTAACATTGGATCCCTCAAATTGAAGTAGGTTAGGGTGCAATACACATGTGGCTTTGGTCTCAGATCCGAAGTGACAGTAGGCTCCTGTAGCTTGGGGAAAGGGAGCACAGGCAACAGCAGGCTGCAGCAGCCTCACCTACAACTACCTCAACTTATGACCTGTGCCTTGGTTCACTGCAGCTAGGTTACTCCATCTCATTCTGCTAGTTTAGATTTGGTCACATTATTTATAGGGAGGAGTTTATTCCAGTAAGTGTATGCCAGGTCAGGTCATATAGCTCCCTAACAAGATAAAGCCATCATAAGATATGGAGCTGGCAAAAGCACTGTTGTGTTCCCTCGCCAAACCAAGGTCAAATGTGTACTGCCAGATAGCTCAGCAGTTGTGTACAGCTCAAGTACTAACAAACAACTTCTGATTTTATGCTGCCACAGAAATGTTACTTTCACACTTTTGTAACTGAATGGCAAAACAGATGCTAACATCCTTCTGTGCCAAAGCTTGAGCAATGTGTAGGCTACCTGTACTTCACCCCATCCTTTATGTGGTAGTAGGAATGTCTTCTGCTCAACTGTGACTCCAACTTTACGTTTAGTTTCTATAGGGCTAATTTATATCACCTACTGAACTTTTTGCAGCACTGTGTAAAAATAAGAAACACTCTTAAGTGAAGATGTATTGCATTTATCTTCCATATAAATGTGGGGAATACTGAATTCTCTTGGTGTGAGTATACAGTTCTGTCCTTGAATTTACTTGAGTTGTGTCCAGAAAGAGATGAGTCTACAGAAATTCATAATGAATTCTGCAGTTATCAGGTCTTTTGTTCTAGAATTTGAGTCTTATATTTCCAAGTACTGAGAGGTATTGAAATAAAATTAACAGCAGGAAAATTTAGGTTTATTCTTTGGAGAAACTTCTTCATGTTTTAATTAGTGAAAATGGAATATTCCTTCAGAAACAGTGAGTAATTTTGGAATAATTCAAAATATATGAGACAAAAAAATGGTGGAAATTATGACAGGGAATATCCTAATGAATCCTTCATTAATCAGGGGCAGAACTGGTTAATTAGCTAGGTCTCACTTTTCACTGGTTTCTGTGATAAAGATTGCACTTTGTACTGAACTTTGGAGATATCCTAGGGACATGACCTTGAGACTGGACAAAGATACTTTGCATTTCTCCATCTTCTGGAGTGTAGAGATTTTGTCTCTTCTGGCTGTCCCTATGATTCCTCCCAGTAAGGTTTCTTGTGGTACAGAATGGCCTGTTTCACAGTGACTGTCTTGCTCCTTGACTGTAGGGTAGGGAAGATCAAGAACTTTCCTCAGCTTGTTCTTTGCCTTTCATGGTCTGTTTTATCCCTCTCCCTTTCTCTCTCCCTCTCCATCTCAGCCCTTAGAATTATACGATCTGAAACAATAGTGTAACAAAGTGTGTTTCACTGGTACACTCTGAACTAGCTGGAGAGCAAAGAACATCATACATAGTGGACTTCTTCAGCTGTTGCTGCATCCCACCATGCTCTGCAGGAGATAAATTTGAAACATGACAAAACTCGATAATTAAATGGAGAATCCTCTTGTGGGGAGAAGTAAAAAAAAAAAAAAAAAAAAAAGTCAGAGAAAAATCTGCATGGGGATGAATTACTTCCAGTCAGAAATCTCCCTCATTTACTCAGATTGTCCAGTTATTGGGCTATGTGCTGGACATTTTTAGATGGTAGAAAATTTACACAAGTTGCTAACAAGATATCTCTCCTGACAGCCTTGAGTGGGATGGAAATGTGAGATAGCTGGTTGAGCAAGCAATTCAAGTCTTTATTGTTTATGTCTTCCAGAATAACCTTAGCATCATTAAAGAGCAATAACAAAGCAGGTAAGTGTTATCCTTTAAAGAGACTTAAAACACAGGAATCAGTGAATCTCTGCTACAAGAGGAAGAAAACACTGAGTGGCAGAGCGACTACTTAGGTTTCCTTCGTACAAAAATGTGTTTACACTGGATAATTCACATTTGGTGCAGTCACAACCTTTCCCCCTCTCAGAAGACTTGCACAGCCTGCAAACAATCCCATTACACCAAAAATTCTTGACAACTTGAAACTGAAAGAAAATCAATGCACTTGAGTAACACATTACATTCCAAGGTACCAGTGATATACTCTATAAGGTCATTATTGGCACAAGACCCACTGATACTTTTAGTAAAGTTATCATGTGTACAGACTTTCCAACTGATGCTATTTCAAGTAATGGGCTAGTTTTTATGCAGGGACTAATGCCACTTGAAAAAAATTGTCCTACTGGTATCTAGTAGTGAAAGATTTAGGGAAGCAAGCTTCACCATGAAGTTACTTGTGTACACAAAGTAGCACAGTCTGTTTCTCCTGGAGTTTCTCCCTAGGGCTTTTAATGGCTCTCCAGCTGTATCAGAATGCAATTCAGAGATACTTCCCATGGGACATAATCTTCTAGAAAATCCTGGCGTTTTCTTCATGGACCTCTCAAAAAAAACCAACCTTCCTTCCTATTGCGAACTTTCACTATGCTCCCACTTCTATTAGTAATAAAAATGTTCTCATTTTCTCACTATTCTCTTACCTTTACTTCAAGCAAGCTATTCAAAGCCTAACTGAAATTACGAGGGTTTGAAATTAAATATTTGTTAATCCTAATTTTGATCAAGATAGACTCACTCCACTGTATTTCTGACAAGAATTCATTCACTGCAGCGTTCATTATCACAGCACAGTATTAGCCACAACAATCATATGGGAAGTGTTGAGCAAGCAGAACTGCTGTTCAGTATAAGTACCAGAATAAAGTTCGGCATGAAAACGCAAGGAAGAGTTCAGTTGGAGTGCAAGTTCATCTGTAGATGGAGAAAGTTATGGGATTCTCAGTGCTCACCTCCTGAGAAAATGGCAAAGTCCCCAAATCCTGCACGTATCATAACCTGCTCCACTGGCAAACAGCATAAACATGCACACAGCACAAAGAGCTGGGCGGCCTCAGTGACAAACCACTGTCTCTCGAGTCCACAGTTTCTGAACTGGAAGAGTACAGGGAGATAGGAAGGTACAGTGACAAGATTTCAAGGCATCAAAGAATTTCATCTTCAGGCTAGCAGCTGTATTCTCCTAAGAAGGCAGAAAGCTATCAAGCTAGAAAGTGGGTAAAACTGACAGAAATGCCCAGTAAGGCCACCCTCTTGCATTTAGAATACCCTTCCAAAAGCTGAGATCTCTGCTAATGGTCTGCAGAAGGCTGTATCACTTGGAGGCACAGGACTCGAGGAAATGAGACAGCTCTTCTGTGATGCCAGTGACAAGTGTGTGGTACTTCCCCTGCCAAATTCTATGCAAAGTCTCTGGGTAGATTCAGTGGTTAAGGAACATGGGAGTACGTATAACACACAGAAGGGCACAGCAGGTTCTAGACTCAGAATGCAAGCTGTTAGGAGGGACTCTAAGGACCAAGAAACATTCACACTACAATGTGCATGATCAGGCAGGAGAATGGAAGTTCAGGTCTCAGTGTTTAACCAAGAAATAGTTATTTGGCAGAGCTTTCGGAATACATGAAGATGACAGATAATGGAAGCAAGTGGATGCCATTTAAAAGGTTGCGGGGAATTTTTTTTCAGTTGAACATGGTGATGGGAACTGATACGTGCAAAAAGAGAACACAGTTCAGAAGAATGTATCTTCTAGGCATAAAGCCGTAAAACCTCTTCATCCACCAGAGGTGTTGTTTAAAGGGTTGATTACTCTTTGTTGATTATACTTCTTTCCACTCTATCAGCAAAAAGTTTGTTCAAGATTCTGGACCTCTGTTGCTTGTCTAAAAGGTCAGTAAGGATTATTTTTCACATAATCACAGAACAACTGAGGTTAGAAGACACGTCTGGGCATTGTCTAGTCCAATCCTCCTGCTCAAGCAGGGTGAGCTACAGCTGGTTGCCCAAGACTGCATCCAGTAGAGTTATGAATATCTCCAAGGATGGAGACCACACAGCCTCCCTGGGCAACCTCTGCTAATGTTCAACCACAGTAAAAAAGTGTTTCCTTTTCCTGTCTTACAGTTTGTGCTCGTTGTTTCTGGTCACTGGGCACCAGTAAGAAGAGTCTGGGTTCATCCTTTTTACACTACCCCATCAGATATCTGTACATTTTTATAAGATGTTCCTTGAGCCTTCACTTCTCCAGGCTCAACAACCCCAGCTCGCTTCCTCATTGAGAGATGCTCCAGTCGCTTGATCATTCTGGTGGCCCTGGACGGATAGCCCCAGGATGAACATTTTCTGGCCAGCTGGATAATTCAGCTCTTTGAAGCAGTGTCTTTTTTACCTTTTCCTGAAGCACTAACAATTCTAAACTGATGTTCCTACTAGTAGTAATTTCTCGGATGTTTGATGTTCAGCTCACAAACTTGAGGTTAAGCTCCTCCTCAAACTGAGGCTTAGGAAGAAACATTTCCACAAATCAGAGTGACCAGAAGCCATTTAGAGGGATACCATTTGCATCAAGTACTTACATTGAAAATAGCCTGTACACAGACCGGACTCAGAGGATTGTTCTCTTTCCTTTTAAACAGAAGCTCAGGTTACACAGGAACTGTGAATTTAAATACTTGCTAGTCTGTAGAAACCTGACTGTCAAATTCTGGCATTTCCATGCATGTAGAAAGTATTACTGTAATTCCTTTAAGCTGCTTTTCCTCTTTCTGTCTCAAATTATTTTTCAACTCAAATTTTCCATTGTGGCTAACATCAGTTAACCTCAAAGAAGAAAGCATTACTGTAAGCAGTGCTGCAGGCAGTAACTAACATTTAAGGCAAAGTAGTTGAAAGTAGGGCTAAGTGACCCCCTGTGTAAAACATCAGCAACTGTCAGCACTCTGTTTATTCTATCATTTTAACCTCTGATGCTTCTGGCTGAGCTACTCTACTGGCTCGCCTACACTTAAAATTATTTAAATGGATATTAGTGAATAATTGTTCCAGTACGAGTCAAGAGCTACTGCAAGCCCAGATTCCCATCAGGAGTTATTCCAGAATGCCTGTGTGGTAACCTGAAGCTTGTAGACATGCTTTTAGCATGGTTAGGAAATTTTTGCAAACAATTCTTGATGGAGACACGGTCTCTCTAGTGTTCTTATTTCTTGGAGTCTCCTCACTGAGGAAGATATTGTTAAACAAGAAAGATGAACACTGGCAATTTACCTCTGAAGAAAGCAAATAGCCTAAAATTACTAAGAACAACTATGTGTGTTGATGGTATGTTTTATATGTACTGCTGTAACACAGAACTGTAATAGGATACAAAGGTGTGCCTAGTTTTCAGCCAACAACTCATTCCTGCACTGCTGTGGAAGAGGAATTCACTGAAATAATTATATATGGCTGAAGATGAAACACAGTTAGGACCTCAGAAGCTTAATAAGTAAGATACCTAAGAAACTGGTGATTAGAGGGGAGAAGGAGATCTCAGTGGCAGCATGGCTCTGAACCTAGTGTTTAGAGGCTGGACTGTAAGAAATTGAATGTTTTATGATTGGTTTTGTTGTTTTGTTACATCTTCACCTTTTCTGTTAAAATCTGTGAAGGTAAAAAAATCCCCAAACCTAAGTAAAATTCAGTTTTAGAAATGTCCCTTTTAAATTACATAACTACTTTTCTTGCCCTGTCAATTTTCACATTAAATCAGATTCAATTCCTTGGCACCAACAACTCACCATCTGATAGCTGCACCAAAATACATCGAGTATTTAAGTAAATGAAATGCTGATACGAAACGGAGAGTAGTATAAACCCGGACAACAATTCCTCAGAGTTTTTCATTTCCTCAGAATTAAGTGAAACTCTGTTCAGAGACAGTGGAAGCTAACTGTGTTTCCTCTTGAATGACTGCTGGTTTTGCCTTGATACATTGTGAATTTTTAGTTACTCTTTGTAACTTGTCTACTCAATTCCACAGTGTAGAACTAACCAATGTAAATAAACTTCTTGTCTACTATTTCCATCCTTGTCTGTTGAAAAGAGATTTTACCTTTACCGTAAACTGTGACCAGTTTTCAGCTCTGGCAGCTGTTGTTTGATTTCCCGATCACAGCATGTTTTTATTTTGCAGAGGTCTCTAATTCTACAGTTCATCCAATTTTGTACTAATAGACTGATTAGTGGGAGAATATTCAGGTTTGCCCATACATTAACTGCTGCTCAAAGGTGTTAGTGATGTCTTCTGTTGGGTCACACTGCTAGGCCTGTGTAGACTTCCAAGCACAGGTACTGTTGCGTTTGTTCATTTCTTCCTGGCCATTCTGACTGCTAACTTTCCAACAAAGTGGCTATGATATAGTGCAGTGTTATATTCTCTCTCTTTCTCTCTCACTCTTTCTCACTGACACAAACAGAAACAAACTGGAAACAACT
The DNA here is from genome assembly GCF_030867145.1 of Opisthocomus hoazin. Taxonomy (NCBI): domain Eukaryota; kingdom Metazoa; phylum Chordata; class Aves; order Opisthocomiformes; family Opisthocomidae; genus Opisthocomus; species Opisthocomus hoazin. Next base: position 28,614,145 of record NC_134420.1, on the reverse strand, counting down.
TTCTGAGTGTCTGAATCCTGGGATCCCAGTACTGTAGGCAGCTGAGCTCCTTTTTTTTCATTAATATTCTATTTACACAGTAGTTTAGTCACATAATGACAGATTTCTTTCGCTTCTCCGTTCCCCTTTATCCTATCTTTTTATGGTGCTTATGCAGTAAAGAAAAGAAAGTGGGAATGCCCAAGAGAGTCATGACAGCAGTCTACCACTATGGGAGAAGGGATTTGCTGTAGGGAAAACAGACCTGTAGTGGGAATGAATCCATGCGCTTCAGTGATGATAGCTGAAGTTATTTGCAGCAGAGTTGTTTCTCACATTACTTTTTTGCTATATTGCCATCAGGGGGTAGCCAGCCAGTCAGACACAGCATCCTCTTTGGATTGTTATGAAAACAGCAAATGTCACCATTGGTTCTCCACTGGGAGTGAATGCAGTGTTCAGTAAACAGAATAGTACTACCTTAGGCAAGTTTTGTATCATATTGAGAGGTAACTGCCATTCCCTTGCTGTCTTTCATCAGCTGACAGTATATGAAATAGTAAAACTGACAACAATTTACGTAACACCTTTAATCTTCAGGCATCCCAAGGGCTTTACAGGGATCGTTTTCTCTACTGTTAAAACACAATAATCTTTAGCACTCGGTAACACTATAGAAAATCACAAGACAGGAAATGGAACTCTTAACAAAAATCCCATGCCCAGACAAAGTTTGAAGGTATTTAGCTATATACTGAGCAGATATTAGAAGAGGGTAAAAGTTTACTGTCTTGGAGAAATAAATCTTCTGAACAACCCAATAGAGTTGTCCTATCCATGTGCTTCAAAATTGCTCAAGACATCTACACCTTGGAATCAAGAACATGTTCAAGCTTCACAGACTATGCTTACTTAGGCTACCAGTAAACTATTTCATACTGCACCTTTTTAGTGAACCCAGCTAGGAAACTGTGTCAAAATAAACAACCATTTGCTAGCAATCAGTCATTCAATCAAGCATGATATGCAGATACATTGTACATAAAGTAAGAAGGCATTGTCATTGTCCTGAAAAAATTACAATACAAGCACAAAGATAAAGCAATGGTAGTGAAAATAGTTGGTTCTTCCTTGGAGACAAAGGAGGAACAGCCAAAATATTTAAGTGCAGCACAAACACAATGGGTACCAAACTATTCCTTAAGTGTAGAGGGTCTACCACAAAATAAAGGCATTATAAAGACAGGTTCACCTGCATAAGGTTCCGTTTGATCATTACTCTTCTGGATTGTTTCTATCTTAGTAAAACTAATGTTAGCAACTGCAAACAGATGATGAAGATGTAAAAACAGCTAATACAAATTAGAACATGGATTAGCATTAGTGAGAAAAGGAGAAAAATGAGATAAAGGCTTTACAGGAAGCAAAACAGAGACTATGCAGCATGACAGGCTCAAGAAATCAGCTTAGGTCAACAGATCTAGTAAAAGGAAGGGAAACAATATTTCATATCCAAGTAGATTAGCAGGGATATCTTTTCAGGTATTTGGACCCATCTGTTTATTCTATTTCTGATGCGGTGTCTTTAGAACTAGGGATTTGTCACCTGAAGGATTTTTTTAACAGCCACTTCAGTTTTGCTACAGCTGAACTGGCTATTACAGAAGTATTACTATGTTGTGCTACTCTGTCCTGGGTTCGGCCAGGACAGGGTTAATTTTCGCCAGAATCCAGGAAGGGGCACAGCCGGGGCGGGCTGACCCAACCTGGCCAAACAGAGCAGGGTATTCCATACCATGTGCTGTCATGCTGGGTTCCGGTGGGGGGGAGCTGGGCGGCAGGAACTCACTCGTGGCTCGGGAGCGCACAGCGGCGGGAGCGGCTGTCTGGGTTGTGCGGTTTGTGTTGTGATTTCTCCTTATCTGTATCGTTGTTGTTCCTGTTCCCTTTGTTTGCTGTTCTGTTAAACTGCCCTTATCCCGACCCACCAGTTCCTGCCTGTTTCTTTCCATTCTCCTCCGCGCTCCGGCAGGGGGAGGGGTGGCCACGTGGTGCTTTTGTTGTCGGCCACAGCCAAACCATAACATTAAATTTGGCGCCGAAGTGTGGGGCGGGGATAACGGCAGGGCTGAGCAGCTTGTGTTAAACAGCTTTCTTAGATTTCGTTAAATTTTGTTATACATATCTACAGTGTTAGTTAAATAGTTGCTCGTAAAAATGTTTATGACTTTGATCAAATGGCTCTGGTATTTGAATCCTTATTTGCTGTATGTGTTCCCTGTGGTGCTGTTCATCATTGCGAGGAAAAAGGTCAGGATTATGATTTTCCTGTACTGTACGATATCAATTTATGACATGATAACATCACTGTAGATGAAATTAGGCTTATATTTTCATGCGGCACTGCAGTCATTTCCGTACCTCGGATCCTATGTCTTAGAATATGTTAATAATCAAACCCAATCTGTGGGGAAAACTGGAGGGGATACCTTCCCCCACTCTTTCCCTCCCCCCCCCCCCTCCTTCAGGCTAGTCCTAACAGCTTTTGAGGATTTCGAGTACCCGTGGGATGCTCAGGCCAGCACTCTCCTATTGTTATGCCTCCTGAATGGGTTTTGGGTCTTGTTTAGGGTTAAACACGTAGTTAAGAACATCGTACAGAGACTTGCCCCGGGGCTGGATAGCTGTGAGTGGCTGGGTGTGTGGGACAACATGGGCAGGTGTCTAGGGCAGTGGGCACCCCCGGTGTCTTTGAAACTCACCCCTGAGCAAGTACAGAATGCCGACAAACTAGTAAAATAACTGCAAAAAGTGTGCTGCCACCCTGGGAACTCCAGAGAGACACGAATCACAGCAATGTGCTGGGGTCTGGCCCACACCTACTGAGCCCTGTTTAACCTGATTCAATGCTCTAAAGGGGAAAAGGGGGGAAACGAAGCGGCAGGGACTGCTACTGGCTCTGCTCCCCCAGCCGGTCCTGCAGCCCCTCCAGCCCAGCAGGCAGTCAAAGACCCCCGACCGGCACCACCACTGCTGCAGCCACTGGCATTGTCCCGGCTTCCCCTGCGGGCACGACAGTTGCTGCAGCTCCAGCTCCAGCCACAGGCATCACAACTGAGCCCAATAACAAACCTGTGCCTGTTGCAGAGACCCCGTAAAACTAAAGAAAGATACAAAGAAAGCAGATCACTCCGGGAGGGATGACAATGAGCCAGGGTCATTGCAGGAGACAGAGATCATCACCCAGTCCCAGTCCATGAACGAGCTGTGAGACATGCGCAAAGATTTCAGCCGCCACCCAGGCGAGCACATTGTCACCTGGCTGCTGCGGTGCTGGGATAACGGGGCCAGCAGCTTGGAATTAGAGGGCAAGGAAGCCAAGCAGCTGGGATCCCTGGCCAGGGATGGGGGCATTAACAAGGCCATTGGGAAAAAAGAACAAGTCCTCAGCCTCTGGAGGAGACTTCTCTCAGGCGTGAGGGACAGGTACCCCTTCAGTGAGGATTTTGTATGCTACCCTGGCAAGTGGACCAATATGGAAAGGGGTATTCAGTACTTGAGGGAATTAGCTGTGCGGGAGCTGGTTTACTATGACACAGACGATGAACAGGTACCCACAGACCCAGATGAAGTCCAGTGCACATGACACGTTGAGGAATTTTGTGCGGAGCGCACCGTCCTCATATGCCAACTCACTGGCAGTTGTAAACTGGAAAGGTAAAGACGCACAAACAGTGGATGAGGTGGCTGTCCGACTCCGGCAATATGAGGAAAGTCTCTCTTCCTCCCTCATCTCAGCTGTGGAGAAACTGGCCCGCGAGGTGCGGCAAATCAAAGAGAATATATCCTACTCCCCACCTGTTTGGGCCAGCTTCTCAGCTATTAGGGGCAGGCGTTCCTCTGCTCAGTAGAGAGAATACAGAGGCTATACACCACGGGGCACCCTGTGGTTTTACCTGCGTGACCACGGAGAGGACATGAGGAAGTGGGATGGAAAACCTACCTCAAGTCTAGAGGCACGAGTGCATGAGTTGAGAGGTAAAACAATCACAAAAGGGGATTCTCTTAGGAAAAATGCCGCTCCAGTTTCCAGCAGCCAGCTCTCCAGACCAGGTAGACAGTTTGATCTTGATTCCGATCCTCTGGAAGGGACCTCCAAGTCATTCTTACAGCAAGTGAGCAGCAAATTCTGTGACCAGGATTAGAGGGGCCCTGCCTCCAGCCAGGTGGAGGAAAGGGACAACCGCGTTTATTGGACGATGTGGATTCGGTGGCCTGGCATGTCAGATCCACAAGAGTATAAAGCTCTAGTGGACACTGGTGCACAGTGTACTTCAATGCCATCAGAGTTCAAAGGGTCAGAGTCCATTTGCATTCCGGGAGTGACAGGGGGGTCCCAGAAGCTGAGTGTATTGGAGGCTGAAGTGAGCCTCACTGGGCAGGAGTGGCAGAAGCACCCCATTGTAACTGGCCCCGAGGTTCCGTGCATCCTTGGCATAGACTATCTTAGGAGAGGGTATTTCAAGGACCCAAAGGGGGTGTCAATGGGCTTTTGGCATAGCTGCTGTGGAGACGGAAGAAATTATACAGCTGTCCATTTTGCCTGGTCTCTCGGAGGATCTTTCCGTTGTGGGGTTGCTGAGGGTTGAAGAACAACAGATGCCAATCATGACCACAACATTGCACTGGCGACAGTATCGCACTAACTGAGACTCCCTTATCCCCATTCATCAGCTGATCCACCAGCTGGAGAGTCAAGGAGTGATCAGCAAAACTCGCTCACCCTTTAATAGTCCCATATGGCCAGTGAGAAAATCTACTGGAGAGCGGAGACTGACAATAGACTACCGTGGCCTGAATGAAGTCACACCACTGCTGAGTGCTGCCGTGCCAGACATGCTAGAACTTCAATATCAGCTGGAGTCAAAGGCAGCCAAGTGGTATGCGACAATTGACATCGCTAATGCATTCTTCTCCATCCCTTTGGCAGCAGAGTGCAGGCCACAGTTTGCTTTCACCTGGAGGGGCATCCAGTACACCTGGAATCGATGGCCCCAGGGGTGGAAACACAGTCCCACCATTTGCCATGGACTAATCCAGACTGCACTGGAAAAGGGTGAAGCTCCAGAACATCTGCAGTACATTGATGACATCATTGTATGGGGTGACACCACAGAGGAAGTTTTTGAGAAAGGGGAGAAAATAGTTCAGATCCTTCTGAAAGCCAGTTTCGCCATTAAGCGAAGTAAAGTCAAGGGACCTGCGCAAGAGATCCAGTTTTTGTGAATAAAATGGCAGGATGGGCGCCGTCAAATCCCAATGGATGTCATCAACAAAATAGCAGCTATGTCTCCACCAACCAACAAAAAGGAAGCACAAGCTTTCTTAGGTGTTGTGGGTTTTTGGAGGATGCGCATCCCAAATTACAGCCAGATTGTAAGTCCTCTGTACCACGTGACCCGGAAGAAGAATGATTTTGAATGGGGCCCTGAGCAACGACAGGCATTTGAACAAATTAAACGGGAGATAGTTCATGCTGTAGCCCTTGGTCCAGTCCAGTCAGGGCAAGATGTTAAAAATGTGCTCTACTCTGCAGCCAGGGAGAATGGCCCAACCTGGAGTCTCTGGCAGAAAGCACCAGGGGAGACTCGAGGTCGACCCCTGGGGTTCTGGAGCCGGGGATACAAAGGATCTGAGGCCCGCTATAATCCCATGGAAAAAGAGATTCTGGAAGCATATGAAGGCGTTCAGGCTGCTTCAGAAGTGGTCAGCACTGAAGCACAGCTCCTCCTAGCACCACGATTGCCAGTCCTGGGCTGGATGTTCAAAGAGAGGGTCCGCTCTACACATCATGACACCGATGCTACGTGGAGTAAGTGGGTCGTGCTGATCACACAGCGGGCCCGAATGGGAAACCCCAGTGACCCAGGAATTCTGGAGGTAATCATGGACTGGCCAGAAGGCAAAGATTTTGGAGCATTGCCAGAGGAGGAGGTGACATGTGCTGAAGAGGTCCCACTGTATAACCAGCTGCCAGAAGATAAGAAACAGTGTGCCCTGTTCATGGATGTGTCCTGTCGCATTGTGGGGAAGCAGCAGAGGTGGAAGGCTGCTGTATGGAGCCCTACACGACAAGTCGCGCAAACTACAGAGGGAGAAGGTGAGTCAAGCCAGTTTGCAGAGGTCAAAGCCATCCAGCTGGCTTTAGACATTGCCAGTCGAGAGAAGTGGCCAGTGCTCTATCTTTACACCGACTCCCAGATGGTGGCCAATGCCTTGTGGGGGTGGCTGCAGCAATGGAAGAAGAACAACTGGCGGTGCAGAGGCAAACCTATCTGGGCTGCCCCATTGTGGCAAGATATTGCTGCCCGGCTGAAGCAGTTGGTTGTAAAAGTGCGTCACGTGGACCTCCACGTCCCTGAGAGTCAGACCACTGAGGAATATCAAAACAACCACCAGGTGGATCAGGTTGCCCAGATTGAAGTGGCTCAGGTGGATCTGGACTGGCAACATAAGGGTGAATTATTCATAGCTCGGTGGGCCCACGACACCTCAGGTCACCAAGGAAGAGACGCAACATACAGATGGGCTCGTGACCGAGGGGTGGACTTGACCATGGACACCATCGTACAGGTTATCCATGAATGTGAGACATGCGCTGCAATCAAGCAAGCCAAGCGGGTAAAGCTTCAGCGGTCTGGAGGACGATGGCTAAAATATAAATATGGGGAGGCTTGGCAGATTGACTACATCACACAGCCACAAACCCGCCAAGGCAAGCGCTATGTGCTCACAATGGTGGAGGCCACCACCAGATGGCTGGAAACCTACCCTGTGCCCCATGCCACCGCCCGGAATACCATCCTGGGCCTGGAAAAAACAAGTCCTGTAGCGACATGGCACTCCCGAAAGAATGGAGTCGGACAATGGGACTCACTTTCTTAACAGCCTCATAGACACCTGGGCCAAAGAACATGGTATTGAGTGGGTTTATCACATCGTCTACCATGCACCAGCCTCTGGAAAGATCGAGCTGTACAATGGGTTGCTAAAAACCACTTTGAGAGCAATGGGGGGTGGGACTTTCAAAAACTGGGATACCCATTTAGCAAAGGCCACCTGGTTGTGATTCGAAGATCCGGTAGGAAAAACCTAACAGTACAATGTATACTGTTAAGCAGGTATTCTTTATTGCGGCACCGGGCACACGGGGGATTTCTCCTCCAAACGTGCGCATCAGACACCTTGTTGCTTCAGGTTAAATACAATCACACATGTAAATATTCATTATATTTCTAGGAACAAATTAGCTTATGTAAATATCTTTCACGCATGTCTGTTAGCATCTTTGGGTGGTCTTCGGGGGTCCCAAGATGAAGGCCCATCCTCTTCATCACACTGTTCACTGATTGACATTTTTTTCTGCTCAAACTCAGTTCTAGGATCACGTGTATCATGTCCTTCAGGTTGTTTGGCTCTAGTCTTGTTGCTCTCTTGGTGCCTCCTTATCTCTGTAGCTTGGCACATTTGCCCTCCCAAGGCCGAGCTGTCTGGAGTAGAATTATTTAGGAATCTGTTTTATCCCACAATTATCCCAATTATTTGCTGAGAACCAAGACCACTTTTGTTTCACTTAATTATTTTGTCTAACAACTAAGTGATAGCTTGTGCCCATGTCCTTCCACTACATTCCTTAATGAGAAAACAGGGATTAGTGTAACAGTTACATCGTTAGATCACTATGCATGCAGAAATACAAGTTACAGTACTAAAGACTACTAAAAATTAAAAAATATTAAGGCTTTTTTGTTATAGTTTTACGTTTCTTACAATCCCCTCTATCATTCCCCCCTTTTCTTTAAGACTTTTGTTGCTTTTAGATCAAAAAGTCTTAGTAATCATCAGATCAATCCATTCTTACATTCCCAACATAATCAATTACAGCACTTGCAGCATTGAATCATTATGCAAGCCAAAACACGTACACCTACTATCACAAGAGCTAGGAAAAACACGTTCTTTAACCAGGATAAATTTGGTAGCCATGAGGTGAGTTTATTCCACATTTCCTCAAATCCGCAGGAAGTATCATCTTTAACCACTTCATGTAATATTCTAGTTTGTTTCCAAATTTCCTCTAGATCCATGGAGACTCTACCACTTTGGTCTATATACACACAGCAGCTTGTGTTTATGACTGTGCAGACACCACCCTGTGAGGCTAGTAGTAAATTGAGGGCCATTCTGTTTTGGATCACTACCTTTGATAGGCTCAATACTTCAGTTTGCAGGGCACTTATGGCATCTGTGGTTCTATTTTTGATGTTTTCTATCACTGCTGATATGTTTACAATGGCTTTTTCTAATTCACGTACTCCAAGCCATGGGAGGAACCATCTAACAAAGCTGTGAAAGCTAGTAGGCCTTTCTACGATGGGATTGGGAGTATTTGGGGTCCTTTTAATCTGCCTAATGAAAGTTTTAATCCATCCCTCCTGTTGATGCACTTTGTCAGTAATTGTAATATTGGGGATTACAGCTACCTTTCCACCCAAAAGGTAGAACCTTCCAAGCTCGATTTCCACACAGCCAGCACCATCCTGTTTTCTCAGGACTTTTAGGCACCGGCCACCCAACATCAGGTTTAGTATTAGTTGCCTTAAAGCCCGTTGGTAAGTCTTTGTCCCAACTACCTTCCCCAAACAAATCTTTATATCTGCTACACCCTTTTGTTTTCCCCACATGTATGGTAGCATTACTCTTGCAAAATGGGGTGTTGTTCTCTCCCTGTATGTGGCATCGTTGTATGCAGGTATAATTGTACCATGCTTTGGGTTCCTCTATTTGAATTTCTTGCAGAGTGGTCATGTTGCCCAATTCCCATTTTTGGTCTACCTTTAAATGTAAGCTGCCGGGGATGAGTATCCCTAAGAGGGTTCCCCTGCTCTCTCCTGAAGTTGGCATTTGAGTACAAATCCAACAATCATTTTTGTGTAGTATCTGAGTGATGTTCTGGACTAGGATCAGATGCAAATTCCTGTCCCACTGTATTGTCCAAATAGCTGGACTCATGGCTACCATCATTACCCACGGAGTTAGATCCGTCATGGTCGTCTTGTTATTTTTCTCTTGAGAGGCGACTGTTGTTCTACAGTCCAGGGAACAGAGGCTTTCTTGACCCTTGAATAATGAATCCAAGCTGGTTGTTCTCGGATTTTGATTGCAGTAAAAGTGGTTAGCAGCACTTGATAAGGTCTGTTCCACTTCTCTCCAAGGGGATCACCTGAAAGAGTCTTAACAAAATGTGGAATCCTGGCTGAACGAGAGGGGACATAGCTTGGTGCCGTTGAGCAACCCAGATTCCGATCCGGAGGTGAGCCTTGAGAGTGGCGGACATGGAACCCTGTTGGGAAGGTAGAGCGACGAGCACTGGAGCAGGGGGACCATCACATCGCCGTTTCCTGCCGCACTGTCACTTCCTGCCACGCTGTCGTTTCCTGCCACAGCGCTGCTTCCGTGTCGAGATGCAGCTCTGCACCAATCGCAACGAGTTGTAGTAGTTTTGCCTATATATGGTTAGGGGTCTAACCAATCAGATGCTGTAATTGCTTTGCTATATAAACCTTGTTTTGCTGACTAATAAAGGTTGAACGATCTATACTCACATTGGGGTGACATCGTTACAACGGATCCGTAACCCACGCCAACATTTGGTAGCAGAGGATGGACAATTTCCCTGCAGGAATCCCTGAGACTGCGGTGAGCAGCTAGAGGTGGGGCGTGGGAACAACAGCTAGGAGTGGGGTGCTGCCTGGGTGCAGAGTCGCAGGGCAGACATGGACGGCCGCCTCCCAGGAGTTAAACGAGCCCCGCTGGTGCTGCCTGGCGCAGCTAAAATTGAAGGTGGAGGCCGGGGTCGCAAGCATGGAGATAGAGACTGCGGCAACATTGCTCGTCAGCATGCTCTCTAAGAGAGGAACAGACGCAACGGCAAAGCAACTCGTGAAGTTGATTAAACTGGGGCAGCGATGGGGTCACTTTGCGGATACCCCGCTACTGTTTTCCATCTCGGAATGGCAAGAGTAGGAGAGACAATGTGGGAAAGGACAATAACGGGGGAGGAAAAGGAAGAAAAGGAGATAAAAGCCGTCCGCGAGCTCTGGCGAACAGTATTAGAGACCTTAAAAGCTATGAAAGCTGAACGAGAGGTGGCGTGTGCTGCAGCTCGGATGCTAGCTCCAGAGCCCGGGAAAGATCACGCGCCTAAGCGTGGGACATTAGCACGGGTTTTTGGGCTACCTGCCGTTAGAGGGGTGACTGGGATCACCTGTAAAACAATTGCTGAGATTCGGGCGAGTGCGGAGCGTGATTCCGACGCTGGCAAAGAGGTGGGGGGGCCCACCGGAAGTTGCCGTTAGAGAAACCAAGCGGAAATGTGAGACGGACGCAGAAGTGCGACCGCCCCCGGGGAGAGGGGAGGAGTCGAGCGCGAAAGTACGACTGCCTTCCGGAAGAGGGGAGGAGCGGCTAGTACCACCCCCAGAGGGGGAGGGAGAAGGGGCACGGCCTACAACATCAGCCCCTCCTCTCTATCCTCCGTTGCCGCCCTCCAGCGAGGCGTCTCCACCCCTGACTCCCTCTAATGGCGGCCAGAGCAGATTGCAGGGAAAAGCAGCGGGCGATCTTTTGCAGTCAGTTTTGCAGCGTCTTCAAGACATGAGCTCACAGTTACAGCATATGTCAATCGTCGCCAACCCCCCCCACCAGGAAAATGAGGCTTCCTCTCCGAAATGTTTAGTTGGGCCTCTGGCGTCGATCACACCTGCCTGCTGGAGCGGTATTATAAGGGATGCCATCCTAGATGGACAGTGGAACGTTGCCACCACTATGGGAGGTACTCAGGCGTTAGCCTGTCCTGTGGTACAGGTTAATGGTCAAGGCAAATGGGAACCACATGACTGGAAAATTTTACAACAGGCCTGTAATACCATATCTCAATACGGGGTGAGATCTGAGGCCACTCGACAAATTGTTATCTGGATTTACTCCGCTGACCTGATGTGCCCATATGACTGTCGAAATTTAATGCGATTGTTACTTACCCCTACTCAGTTCTTGTTGTAGGGAGCAGCATGGGCACGACGGGCTATGGATGAGGCGATGCAACATCAGGACCAGCAAGATCCTTACTATGGAGTAATGGTGGAAATACTTACCGGACAAGGAGTTTATGCTAACCTGGAGTGGCAGTTGACCTTCCCCGCCCATGTGCTTCAATTGTCAGCACGTCTTGCCCTGGAAGCTTTCCTTGCACTGCCTGGTTCGTCCGCTCCACCTTTCGGAACCGTAGTGCAAGGAGCCACTGAAACTTACAGCAACTTCATCAACCAGCTGTGGGATGCGTTAATGAATCATCCAGATTTAAATGAGGAAAGCAAGCAGCAAATATTTCGTGTGTTAGCCTTTGACAATGCCAATAAGGTTACAAAGCAACTTCTGGCAAGTCTGCCAAAAGGGGCGGGACAAAAGTATGTTCGGGAAACGAGAGGAGGAGCGCTGACAGAGGCCGCATGTGGAAAAAAATGAATCCTCCGGGCAAAGGAAGAGTTTTTCACAACAGCCTCAAACTGCAACGAGAGGCAGCTTGGGAATCGACTTAGAAACCACAATAGACGTTGTCCTTAACGACACGACCGTACATGAGATCCCTAGCAATGCGGTCAAGCCAAGGATTAATTTAAACGGCAGAATGAAAGGACTTTTAGTGGGACCTTCTTCTGCCGGCATTAAGGGACTACTAATTGTTCCTAGGGTTATTGATGCGGACTATGCGGACCAGATTCATATTATGGTCCATACCCTTTGTCCTCCTTTGTTTGTTCCAAAAGGCAGTAAGATAACGCAGATCCTAGTGATAGGCAGCTCAATCGACCATTCTTTAGCAAAGACTTCCCATGAAAACCGAAGTCTTGGTTCCACAGACCCTACAGTTTGTTTTACTATGAAGATGGACCACCAGCCTAATATGCGCGTTGTGTTGAGTCAGAAAAATGCATCAGTACAAATCTATGCCATGCTAGACACCGGAGCTGACATCACAATCGTAAGTACGGGTGTTTGGCCAGAGGAGTGGCCACTAAGTATTCCCACAGCGGCTATCGCAGATGTGGGGGGACGCTCCACTCCCATGATGAGCCAATACCCTGTGCAAATAACCTTTCCTGAAGGGCAGGAGGTCAGTTTAAAGGTCTATGTCATGCAGCTGCCTGAAACTCTTGCAGCCCTAACTGGGCGCGACGTTTTGAGTCAAATCGGAGTTGTACTAACTACTACCCCTTTTTAGTTATGGGCACTGGCAAGCAGTCGCCCAACCCACCACTAACCTGGCTTTCCAACGAACCCGTGTGGGTTGACCAGTGGCCCATGACAGAAGAGCGACTGCAAATAACAAGGCAATTAGCAGCAGAGCAACTCGCTGCAGGCCACATCAAGCCTTCAGTCAGCCCATGGAATACCCCCATTTTCATCATTCTGAAAAAGAGCGGCAAATGGCCCCTCTTACACGACCTACGTAAGATTACTGAGCAAATGCAGCCCATGGGAGCCATACAACCTGGAATGCCATCACCTGCTATGCTTCCATCGGATTGGCACATAATCATTGTTGACCTAAAAGACTGCTTTTTCACTATACCTTTACATCCGCGAGACACTCAGCAGTTTGCCTTTTCGATACCGGTAACCAACAAAGCAGCACCTTCAGAGCAATATGAGTGGGTTGTCTTGCCACAAGGCATGAGAAACTCACCCACGCTATGTCAACTTTATGTGGCTTGGGTCTTAGCTCTACTCAGGGAGCAATGGCCGAATACAATCATTTATCATTATATGGATGACATCCTCTGCTGTCAACAGGAAGCTTTCAGTGACGATTCCTTGACGCAGCTGAGTACTGTTTTAGCCAGCAAGGGCCTTGTTGTTGCCCCGGAAAAGGTTCAGTGATCCGCACCATAGAAGTATTCGGGGTGGCGCATCTCTGATGCTGAGATCCAACCACAAAAGGTGGAGCTAGAGACAAATTTGCGCACATTGACTGATGTACAGACCTTGCTTGGAGATATCCAGTGGGTGTGCAACTGTGCTGGTATTTCCAATGCTGACATTGCACCATTGACGTTACTACTACGTGGCTCGCACACGTGGCTCCCAGCACAGCAGTCACCCTATCACAGACGCAGAAAACAGCTTTGCAACACATCGTCCAGAAGCTTCAAACAGCCTGGACTTCTAGGCGACTGCTGACCCTACCTGTCTCCTTGCTTATTTGTAACCCTGCCGGGTCACCATATGCCCTTGTTTGTCAGTGGCAAAACAAGAAGGGGGAGAGTCATTCCTGTACAGCATCGTTGAATAGTCCTGATTTTGCCACTGACAAGACTATTAGGGGCGATCACAGAATCACAGAATCACAGAATAGTAGGGGTTGGAAGGGACCTCTGTGGGTCATCTAGTCCAACCCCCCCGCCGAAGCAGGGTCACCTACAGCAGGCTGCACAGGACCTTGTCCAGTCGGGTCTTGAATATCTCCAGAGAAGGAGACTCCACAACCTCCCTGGGCAGCCTGTTCCAGTGCTCCGTCACCCTCAGAGAGAAGAAGTTCCTCCTCATGTTCAGACGGAACTTCCTGTGCCTCAGTTTGTGCCCATTACCCCTTGTCCTGTCACTGGGCACCACTGAAAAGAGCTTGGCCCCATCCTCCTGACACCCACCCTTCAGATATTTGTAGGCATTTATAAGGTCCCCTCGCAGCCTTCTCTTCTTCAGGCTGAACAAGCCCAGTTCCCTCAACCTCTCCTCGTAGTGGAGATGCTCCAGTCCCCTCACCATCCTTGTAGCCCTGATGATCCATTTTACATACTAGAATGGGTGTTTTTAAGTGTGCAGCCAAAGAATAGTACACAGACACGATCAGAAGCTGTGGGAGAGCTAATCAGAAAAGGTAGGATGAGGACAGTGGAAATAGCAGGGGAAGAGCCGCAGGACATCAATATACTGGTCAAAGCAGCAGATTTGGAATGGTGGTTGAGGCATGCTCTACCCATACAGGAAGCTCTGTTAGGCTATGGTGGGAGGATACATTCCCAACAGCCGAAAGGGAGATTGTGGCAGTTCTTGAAGCATAATCTATGGCTTGAGAAGTCCAGAGTTCAGAAGGAGCCGCTGGCCGAAGGAATTACAGTATATACAGATGCAGGCAGGAGGCTGCGTAAGGCAGTTTGTGTTGTCAAGAAGGGGGCCAGTGGTGTCATCATATGATACAAGGACAGGATGGAGATTCGCTGCAAACTTTAGAGCTGACTGCCGTGGTCTGGGCTTTAACTAATTGGCTAAGTGAGGCTTTAAATGTTGTAACTGACTCCCTTTATGTAGCCGGGATAGTGCCTCGAATACCGGATACCTTGCTTAGGGAGGCAGTCAACCCTAGATTAGGCAAGCTGTTTATCCAGTTGCGGACCGTACTGTCTCAACGGGCCGTACCTTGTTGCATCATTCATGTACGTAGCCACCAATGGGATCTGGGACTAGGGCACGGCAATCAAATTGCTGACAACTTAGTCAGTCCCGCATGCCCTATTCCACCAGTAGACAAGTTTCAGCAGGCCAGAGTCATGAGAATTTTCACCAAAATGCAAGAGATCTGCGAAGGCAATTTGGGTTGACAGAGAATGAGGCTCGTTATATTGTGCGGGCCTGTCCTAAGTGTGGAAACCAAGGACCAGGTATAGGCTAAGGGGTAAATCCAAAAGGGCTGCAGGCACTTGCGCTATGGCAGATAGACGTCACGCACTTCTCCGAATTTGAGCAACTGAAGTACGTGCATGTCACAATAGACACCTTTTTGAAAATGATATGGGCCACTGCTTTACCTGGGGAGAAAGAGCAACATGTTTGCAAACATCTGCTTTCGTGTTTTGCAGTACTGCAGGTCCCTGAAGAAATTAAGACCAATAGTGGACCTGCCTATGTCAGTCAAAAGCTGAGATCATTTTTGTTGACGTGGGGAATTAAGCACACCACGGGAATTGCGCTTTCTCCGACAGGGCAAGGCCTCATAGAGCGCACTCATCGTGTGCTGAAAGACTACTTAGATAAACAGCGAGGGGTTGAAACAGAAGCGCAACCGAGATTGCATTGAGTTCTTTTTACTTTCAACTATTTGTGCCTTATGGGTGATCAGGAGGCACCGCCTGTTGTGGTGCATCACCAGAACTTAAAATTCAATAGTGCAATGACTTTACCACGGTTTAAAGAGATCTATAGAGACCCGACTACTGGAGAGTGGGCTGGACCCGTACCAGTGATATTTAACGGTCGAGGGTATATGTGTGTTTCCACAGATCGCGGTCCAGTCTGGGTGCCTAGCCGAGCTGTGAAGCCTGCTTTGAATCAGCAAGACAAGTTAGCTGAGGAGCAACAAGCAGACTCTCACGAACAGAGCAATCAAGTAGAAATAACCTGAATAGAGGGAAGAGTATAAGAGTGGTTGCAAGGAGATACTTGTCACCGATACCAACTGTGATGTTTTGTAAGATCTGTAAGCCTCGGGTTTTACGTAGTTGTTACACTTGCCAACAATAGCGGCGGCGGCGAATATCGCTTGCGAAGCATCGGTGTGATCAGTGCCTTTAATAGGGCGCAGCGTAGCTCGCTTTTTAATTGTTACAGGCTCAAGACAGAAGGAAGTGATGCTTATCTCTATAGCCACTCGAAGTGGGTAAGGTTAGCAAACCGGAGAGCTAAAACCGTATGGGTAAGTAGTTTTTTTAGTATAGCCAAAGTAAGTTAGTGCCTGCTGTTTGGGCCGTCCCCAAAGCGGAGGGGGAAAGACGAGAGTGCGATGCTTACATCAGCTTTGAATGGAATGGAAGGAAAATGAGCGGTTACCCTGTTAGCCGCACTCTTTAAATGTTGTCAGATTATAGTAGGTGAAGAAACCCTTTATCGCATTGAGCCCTGACAAAACTTATGGGTTACCTGGGCGAACAAAACGGGCCAATCAGCATTATGTCTGTCTCTTGCTTCTGCAACAGAACCTTTTCGCACCTGTCTAATAGGGGTACCTAGCTACAATGTTACTCATTTTGCTAGTTATAGTGCATGCAGATGTACAAAGGAGATTCAGGTGAGTAGTTGCAGTGCCAAACTCATACAAGGTCTGAATCACACATTGCCCTGGGATCCTCAAGAGTTGAACTTGCTAGGGTCGATGAGGATTGGTAACACGACCAAAAACTGGACTCAAACTTGTTTTGTATTTGCAGGACCTGCTATTGCTAGGCCAAACCATCTCCATTTCTTCAACCGGTCAGGGTGGACCAATGTCACTCCAATTGCTTCTCATTATAACTATCAGGGCCACTCTAGAGCTGTCACCTTCTGTGGTACCAATGATACGAACAAAAGAAGCCCCCAAAGTCTGGGCGCCTACGGGATGGAAGGTGGTTTTCCCTTGTGGAATAATGCTACGCCTAAAGCCTTGCATCCTGATGTGTTTTTAATCTGTGGCGACAGGGCATAGCAAGGAATTCCTCATAACGTCTATGGCGGCCCGTGTTACTTAGGTCAACTGACATTGCTAGCTCCAGATCGACAGTGGTGGAAGAAGGTAACAACTCGTCCCAAACGAGGTGTTACGGGTCTTCCTCCTGACTGCGATGATCGAATCACTCTCCCAAGTACCACCGAGCGAGTATTTATGGCATTATTGGTGCCCCGTGCCGCTGGTGGCGCAGCGTTAAATCAGCTAGGGAAATTGGCATGCTGGGCAGAGAAGCAAGCCAATGTTACCACAAAAGTCTTGCAATCCCTGCTAGAAGATCAGAGTAGTCTACAACATGCAGTATTGCAAAATAGAGCCGCAATTGATTTTTTACTGCTGGCCCAGGGACATGGCTGTGAGGATTTCGAAGGCATGTGCTGTATGAATTTGTCCGATCATAGTAAGTCCATCCACAAGCAATTACAATGGCTCGAACAGCACGCCAATCAAATACAACAAAACCAGGGATTTTTTGATGGGTTGCTCACCTCGCTCTTTGGTAATCTGCCTGCTTGGCTTAACAGTTTAATTGTAGAAATTTTGCGCATATGTATCGTGTTACTTGCTGTTGGAATTATAATATGTATTTGCTTTAGCTGTCTTAAAAAGGCTCCCTCCAAGATGACGAAGCATACCTGGCTTGCTCAAAAACAAGAAGGGGGAATTGTGGAGTCCTGGCTGGACGAGAGGGGACATAGCTTGGTGCTGTTGAGCAACCCAGGTTCCGATCCGGAGGTGAGCCTTGAGAGTGGCGGACATGGAACCCTGTTGGGAAGGTAGAGCGACGAGCTCGGGACACTGGAGCAGGGGGACCGTCACGTCGCCGTTTCCTGCCGCACTGTCACTTCCTGCCACGCTGTCGTTTCCTGCCACAGTGCTGCTTCCGCATCGAGATGCAGCTCTGCACCAATCGCAACGAGTTGTAGTAGTTTTGCCTATATATGGTTAGGGGTCTAACCAATCAGATGCTGTAATTGCTTTGCTATATAAACCTTGTTTTGCTGACTAATAAAGGTTGAACGATCTATACTCACATTGGGGTGACATCGTTACAACGGATCCGTAACCCACGCCAACAACAAAAACGCAACCTCCAGGTTTGATCAAGTGTATTGGTTGGTCTAGGCCCCTACCCCGTGCTTCTAGAACTAATTTTTGAACATTATTTATCTGCTTTCCCAAAGCTATCAGATATTCTTGTAAGTACCCCTCCCCAATTTGCACCATATCGTCCCCTTGATATGACAATTGATAAGGCCTTCCAAACAAAATTTCAAATGGACTAATGCCCTCTTTGCTTCTGGGTTTTACTCTGATTCCCAGTAAAGCTAAGGGTAGAGCATTGTCCCAAGACAAATTTGCCTCCTGACCAATTTTTGCCAGTTGTTGTTTGATCAAATGATTCATTTTTTCTACTTGGGCACTTGCCTGTGGTCTGTAGGGGGTGTGTAGCTGCCAATCAATATCCAAAATTTTACTGATGTGTTGTACTACTTGTGTGCAAAAATGTGACCCTCTATCTGAGGATATGATTGCTGGCACCCCAAACCGTGGTATGATTTCATTTATCAAAATTCATACCACTTCCCGAGCCTTATTTGTTCTACAGGGAAATGCTTCAGGCCATCCGGAAAACGTGTCTGTTATAACCAATAAGTATCGATATACCCCTTTTCCTGGAAGTTCTGAAAAGTCTATTTGCCAATGTTGTCCTGGTATGTTCCCCTTTCCAATTTTCCCAAAGTGTACTTTGCATGTTGTATTTGGATTATTTCTCAGACAAATTTCACACATTTGGGTTGCTTGTTTTACAGTAGCGTACAGGTTTCTGCCTACTAATCTCTTGTTCAGATCCTTATATCGTGCATCTGCTCCCCAGTGAGTTTTGTTGTGTTCTTTTCTGACTACTTCCCATAACAGATTTGAAGGTATAACTATACGATTATCTGGTGTTAAATACATCTTACCTTGTTCACTTGCTCCCAAATCTTTTACTAATTTCCTATCTTCTTTTGAATATTTAAATTCCATTTCCGTATCTACGAGTTTACCATCTGGTACCAGTGCCAAGGTTTTTACAGAATTTCTTTCTGCTGCCCTTTTAGCCTCTTGATCTGCTAGTTTATTTCCCAGTTCCTGTTCAGTGTTACCTTTTTGATGCCCTCTGCAATGCGTTATTGCCACTTGTTCTGTTAGATTTATAGCTTCCAAAAGCTGTAAGATTTCTTTTGCATGCTTGGTCTGTTTACCTTGAACTGTAAGCAGTCCTCGTTCTTTTCACAATGCTCCATGAGCATGGACGACCCCAAAGGCATATTTGGAGTCTTTTATTTTCTTTCCTTTCGCCAATTCTAAGGCTCTGGTTAAAATGATTATCTCTGCCTTTTGAGCAGACGTACCTGCAGGTAAAGGTTCTGCCTCGATTACCTTGTGTGCGGTGGTTACTGCATACCCTGCTTGATGAGCTCCGTCTTTTATGAAGCTGCTTCCATCGGTGAACCACGAGTCCTCTGCGCTTTCCAACGGTTCCTCCTTTAAATCAGGTCTGCTGGAATAGACTGTTTCAATAGTCTCCAAGCAGTCGTGCGTTAGAGGTTCCATAGTGGCGGAATCTTTACTAAGAAAAGATGCTGGATTTATAATGTTAGCTGTCACAATATTAACATCATCTTGTTCTACTAAAATAGCCTGGTACTTTAGGAATCGGGATGGTGAGAGCCAATGGCCCCCCTTTTGTTTCAATACTGCAGAAACTGTATGTGAGACTATGACTGTCATTTTCTGGCCCATAGTGAACTTATGAGCTTCTTGAATGTCAAGGACAACTGCTGCAACAGCTCGCAGACACCCAGGCTATCCTTTGCTTACCTCATCCAATTGCTTGGAGAAATATGCCACTGCTCTCTTGTACGGACCCAGCTGTTGAGCGAGCACTCCCAGGGCAATGCCTTGTCTCTCGTGAGAAAATAGCCAAAAGGGTTTTAGAACATTTGGAAGTCCAGGAGCTGGGGCTCTCATAAGTTCCCTTTTTAACTGTTCAAAAGCCCTTTTTGCATCTCCAGTCCAAATCAGGTATCTGGCATTATTTTTCAACAGTTCATACAAGGGTTTTATCATTAGTCCATAATTATATATCCATAGTCTACACCATCCTGTCATTCCTAAAAAGGTTCTTAATTCTTTTACCGTTTGTGGTTCTGGAGTCCGGCAGATTGCTCCTTTCCTCTCTCTTCCCAGTTCTCATTGTCCTCTTGAGATTTTGAGTCAGAGGTAAGTCACTTGTTGTAGAATCATCTGAGCTTTCTGTTGAGAAATTCGATAACCATTAAGACCCAGAAAATTAAGAAGACTCACTGTCCATTTTTTGCAATCCCCCTCTGTTTCTGCAGCAATGAGGAGATCGTCGACATATTGTAACAAAGTCCCCTTTTGTGTCGGAGGATTCCATTTTTCGAGGTCCCGAGCTATCTGATTTCCAAAGATGGTAGGGCTATTTTTGAAACCTTGGGGTAACACTGTCCAGGTTAACTGGGTTTTTCGTCCATAATCTGGATTTTCCCATTCAAAAGCGAATAGGTTCTGACTGTTTGAGGCCAGAGGTAAACAGAAAAAGGCATCTTTTAAATCCAGTACAGTAAACCATTCCTGGCTATCTTCCAGTTTATTCAACAAGGTATAGGGATTAGCTACTACTGGGTAGAGATCTTCCACAATTTTATTAATTGCCCTCAAATCTTGTACTAACCTGTAACTTTTCCCATCCGACTTCTTCACTGGCAAAATGGGGGTGTTGTATTCACATTCACATTCTATTAACAACCTGAAATTTATAAAACTATCAATTATTTTCTGAATTCCTCTTCGGTCCTCTAGCTTAAGGGGGTATTGTTTGATCTTAACTGGTCGAGCTCCAGGCTTCAATTTTATCTCTATTGGGTCAGCATTTTTGGTTCTGCCTGAGGTTCCCAAAGCCCATACCCCTGGATACACTTGGTCCAGTATATCCTGAGGTATTTCTCCTTTTTCTGTAATTTGAATCAATGCCAGGCTCAGAATTTCGGTTCATTTCGTGTCCTCAATTTTAAATTCTATTTGTCCCTTTCTGAAAACTATTGTGGCATTCAGTTGTTCCAATAGGTCTCGTCCTAGAAGGGACTTAGGGGCCCCAGGCAGGTACAAAAATCTGTGTATTCCAATGTGCTTACCTAATTTGTACTTTAATGGTTTTAGAAAATATGCCTTTTCCGATTGGCCTGTAGTGCCCACAATGGTTATAGAATCCTTATCCAAAGGCATCAGTGGTTGATTTAAAACAGAAAACGACACACCAGTGTCGACCAAAAATTCCACCTTCCGTTTCCCTAGCTTTATATTAACCAGTGGATCCACTAGGGTGGATTCACCAGGTCCCCATCATTCAGTATCCTGTAGGTCAGCAACTATTCTGGGGCAGGGTGCCTTTCTCTTCTGTGGACATTCCCTTTGCCAATGTCCGAATCCCCTGCAACGAGCGCACTGATTGATTTTTAGTCTCCTTTTATCGTAATTCCTCTCTCCTTGCCCCCTTAATATTTCTTCATTCTGTTGGTACAGTGCAGCCACAGTAGCTGAAGCTAATACCCGGCCCATTTTCTTCTTAATGTTCTCATCCCTGTTATGATACACTCGCCACGCCTCTTCCACTAGCTTCTCTAAATTCCTTACATCTGGTTCTCTAAGTTTCTGCAGCTTCTTGCTGATATCATTAGGAGCCTGTCCTATAAACAGAGATACCAGCTGCTGTCTAGCTGCATCTGATGCCGGATCTATGGTAGTGTATTTCCTCACTGCTGTTCATAATCTATCCAAGAATTCTGTTGGGGTCTCTGTCGGACCTTGTTTTACTTCATATAAGGCTGAGCAGTTTACTGCTTTCGGGATCCCGTGTTCCAGCCCATACTGAATCCAAATACGGTATTGCTGTAACAGTCGATACTGGGTTTGATCATTAGGGTCCCACCCTGGGTCTCTGAGTGGAACATGTTGTTCCTCGGTCCCTTGTAAACTACCTGCGCTAATTTGTGCCCTCACATGATCCCTTGCTGTTTTTAACACAATTCCTTTCTCAGTCTCTGTCATTGCCTCTAACATCAAATCCACATCTTTCCAATCCGGATCCAAATTCTTAACTATCCATTCAAATTTCCTGCCTACCCCGCTAGGATCTTCCCTGTATTCCTTTACTGTTTCTATTCATGTGTCTGTATCTTCCATTTGGAAGGGTATTCTTGTCAGGGTCGGCCCCTCCGGCCCCATCGCCTGTCTTAAAGGGGCTTGGATGATGGGTCCCATCTCACTACGAGTCCGAGCAGTGATGGGACTTGACCGCTAGGTGGCGTTCCGCCCTCATCAGAGGACTTGTCCCCGTCTGCGCGGGCGGGGGTTCCCGCAGCCGACCCAGAATCGGGGGGGGGGGGTGGGGGGGTGGGTGGGGGTGTGTGACATAAAATCCTCCATACGCTCCTCCAATTTCTTCCGATTCCCTTTTGTTTTTAGACACCTTTGCCCTATGCTGCACACAGAACAACGCCGCTTAAGTTTTCCCCACTCTTTCTTTCTATCCCTTTCTAATGCCAACACAAGGGTATCCTGCAGGGCTAGATTTATACCACTTTCTTTTTGCCACTCGGGGTGATTTCGCGAAGTGAAAAACGTATCGGCATATGAGACCTCATCCCATTTTCCTTCTCTTCTCAAGAACAACATTAGCTGTAGCAAAGTATTATAATCCAGGGTCCCATTCTCAGGCCACTTTGCTTCATCATCTAACTTGTACAACGGCCACCATTGATTACAATACTTAACTAAAGTCGTTTTATTCACACTACCTCCCGGGGGTCCCCCTATCTCCTTCCAATGTTGCAAAATACAGCCCCAGGGGCTCTTCTTCAGAATCTCTTTGCTCTGCGAAGTTCCCATTATGCAGCACATCCACCTCTTTGTTCCCCAATCAATGTACAGCAAACCCTAACAAACCAACCTGAACAAATCCTTCTAACGCAGATAGCTCTAATTACTTAACCAAAATTCTATACTTTAAGCTACAAGAAATAGTTACTGAACCGCGATTTTACACTGGAACATTGTACGACACTTATAACAAATACAACATGCTATTATGATTATCACTAGTAGTATTCCGTCAATAACAACAATGGGATAATTACTTTAAAATAAACATTCATTATTTTCTTATGCTTCATTTTTCACCGGCTGCTTCCCTCGCGGGAGAACAGAACCGCAAGTCAAAACTCCACACACACTTGTTTATACGTCTCATTCACACAGAGGCCCCACACACAGTCACACAATATTAACCTGGAGTTACTGCAATCCTAACCATTTGCCAGAATCATAGTCAATTTCCAGAATAATGATCCATATATCAGTCAAGACCGCCTCCAGTGGGGACTCAAACCCCTACAGTGGGGACTTGAACCCCTGTATACTTCTAAGGTGCTAGCAGCCCGGTATACTCTCCCTGCGTAATTAAATTACGACTTAGGGGACTCGAACCCCGTTGGTAGTAAAGAGTAGTAAAAGAATACCTTTACTCACGGATGGTCCTGTTCCCGCGGTGATCCAGATAAGGCGAGGAGCCCCTTTGGGAAAAGGCTCCCGAGGGGGAGGGGGTCCTGTTCTTACCAGGTCCCGCAGCCAAACAGAGAGAGTCCCATCTGGGGTGCCAAATTGATTCGAAGATCCAGTAGGAAAAACCTAACCTCTATCAGTTGGTTAACACCAGAGGATCCACCAACCGGGCTGGTCCTGCCCAGTCAAAACCTCAGCGCCCCGTAGAAGGAGATAAAATCCCTCTAGCGCACATGCAGAACATGTTAGGGAAGACTGTCTGGGTTAGTCCTGCCTCGGGCAAAGGCAAGCCCGTCCGCGAGATTGCTTTTGCTCAAGGACCTGGGTGTAACTGGTGGGTAATGCGGAAGGATGGGGAAGTCCGATGTGTGCCTCATGGGGATTTGATTTTGGGTGAGAATAGTCCATAAATAAATTGTATAAAGTTAATTGTTAAATAACCCTGTCACTATCTGTTATCACTGTTATAATTGTTATATGTCATACCAGTAGTATCATAGTAAGAATCATCCAGATTAAAGAAGGATGGACTTTTCGATGAAAAAACTTAGCAGAGCACAGCAATGATGGAACTGGACCTGGTTTTCAACAATTGGCATCCAGCAACTTCATCAAGATCAACATCTCCTGCAGACTGTGGGCACGGGCTGCACCAGATAAATCAGCCGTGAGCTCTGGATGCAGCAAGTGACTGCCCATCACCACACATCACCTCTCCTGCCACGGAAGACCATTACGACAGATGGAGGCTGAAGTCATGGATTAAATGAACTCAACGGACACTTTAAAGTGATGATCCATAGACTAAGGGAATGATATCTGGAGACAGGAGAAGTGGTGGTGATCAACTGGACAATGGGGGACCTGGGCACGACGTAGATGGTATGGAATAAGGGGTGGATAATGTCCTGGGTTCGGCCAGGACAGGGTTAATTTTCGCCGGAATCCAGGAAGGGGCACAGCCGGGGTGGGCTGGTCCAACCCCAACCTGGCCAAACAGAGCCGGGTATTCCGCACCATGGGCCGTCATGCTGGGTTCCGGTGGGGTGGGGGGGGGGCGGCGGGAACTCACTCGCGGCTCTGGAGCGCACAGCGGTGGGAGCAGCTCTCTGGGTTGTGCGATTTGTGTTGTGTTTTCTCCTTATCTGTGTCGTTGTTCCTGTTCCCTCTGTTTGCTGTTCTTTTAAACTGCCCTTATCCAGACCCACCAGTTCCTGCCTGTTTCTTTCCATTTTCCTCCGCACTCCGGCAGGGGGGAGGGGTGGCCGCGTGGCGCTTTTGTTGCTGGCCACAGCCAAATCAGAACATATTCCAAGTCAGCTAGATCAAATTCTTGCTGCAATCCTGAAGGATGCAAAACATTTTGGAAAAAACCCGCACCTGCGATCTTTGAAAAGAGGGGTAGATGTCTCACTGGGAACTTGGAGGGATTCCACAAGCTCGAAAACACCCTTCTGCTACTTGACAAGTATTAAAACTTTCCTCCTTAAACTGAAAAAAAAAGCATCAGTAACATGCTGACTAATCGCAAAACATGTCACTGTAATAGTCTATGGGAATCAGTAAGCGTTTCCAGCAGGGAGTTCTGGCTCAGACTATACCAGGCACTGGGCTGTGGTGCTGAAGATTAAAGCACTGCTGCCACCTGCAGGACTTTATCCTTGATGTCATTTCAAACTTTGTGAGCTTGTGGGAATCTAAATACTCTGTGGAAACTTCCCCATCCAGCATCACACTGTGGTCAGTATTTCAGATCCCATGACGATTAATCTTTTGTTTATACCACCCTTACTTGGACCGAAAAAGGGCAAATACATCCAAGGTTAAACTTCACACAAGTCAAAGGTAAATTGGGTCTATACTTGGCAATTTCATTACAATTGCCCTTTTTCAGACTACACCCTTCCTGTGAGCTTATTTCTAGTATTACAAAATATACTACTAGCCTATTATGAAATATTGCAAACCTGATAAAAAAATGAATTTATTTGAACTTCTGCTCTATAAAGAGAGGTATGATTGCCTCCTAACATGGAACAATCCTGCCCTCAACTCAATGCTAGACTTAGATGTGCTCAAGTACTTATATCCTACCTGTGTATTTTAAAGCAAGCACCTTATATAATAACGAATAAAAGAAGAATCCAGGTTACAGAAGTAAAAAAGTTTCCTGGAAGAAACAACATTGTATTTGGTGCAACCAGAGGCCAAAGGAGCTGATCTCAGTCCGACTGTTACTGGTGGTGTATAGGACTATCTGCAATTTAGACTGCACCAAAAGAAATGGGGGATGTTGGCTGGAAAGACTTAGGGATCTGATCATGTGAAGACAGAAGGACAGAAATGGATACAGCTAGAATGACATATGGGACTGAGCAGTAGGGCAGTAAATGGGAGAAAATAGTAGTATTCAGTGCTGATGTTACATGTAAATTAATCATGAAGTTACATGTAAACTCAGAATACTAGAACAAGATAAAGAAATGTTCTGCTGACACACATACAGGCCACTAGGGCTGATCAGTTAGTAAACTCAGGAATATAAGATATAGTACTGTGAGCCAAAGACACTGGATGAAGGGTCATGAAGTCCTTCGTGACCTAGGACTACAGTGATCTGTACAATTTGTTTGTCAGAGATGTAACTAGAATAGAACAGAACAGAATAGACTATTTCAGTTGGAAAGGACCTACAACAATCATCTAGTCCAATTGCCTGACAAATTCAGGGCTAACCAAAAGCTAAAGCATGGTATTAAGGGCATTGTCCCAATGCCTCTTAAACTCTGACCAGCTTGGGACATTGATCACCTCTCTAGGAAGCCTGTTCCAGTGTTTGACCACCCTCTCAGTAAAGAAATGCTTCCTAATGTCCAGTCTAAACTTCCCCCGGCGCAGCTTTGGGCCATTCCCACGCGTCCTATCCCTGGATCCCAAGGAGAAGAGATCAGCACCTCCCTCTCCCCTCCCCCTCCTCAGGAAGCTGCAGAGAGCAAGGAGGTAGCCCCTTGGCCTCCTTTTCTCCAAACTAGACAAGCCCAAAGTCCTTAGCTGCTCCTCATAGGTCATGCCTTCCAGCCCTGCCACCAGCGTTGTTACTCTCCCCTGGATGCATTAAAGGGACCTTCACATCCTTCTTAAACTGTGGGGCCCAGAACTGCACACAGCACTCCAGGTGAGGCCACACCAGTACTGAATACAGCAAGATAATCATTCTTGACCAGCTGGCTATGCTGTGTTTGATGCACCCCAGGATGTGGTTTGCCCTCTTGGCTGCCAGGGCACACTGCTGACAGACTGAGTCTGCTTTCGACCAGCGCCCCCAGATTCCTTTCTGCAGGGCTGCTCTCCAACCACTCCTGTCCTAATTTATACTTGTGCCCAGCGTTACTCCGTCCCAGGTGCACAATCTGGCATTTCAACATTTTAAATTTGCTCCCATTGCTCAATGCTCCAACCTGTCTAGATTGCCCTCTGTGAGGCCTCTTGTCTCTCAAGAGTCAACAGCACCTTCCAGTTTGGTATCATCAGCAAACTTGCTAATGGTGCATTCAACTCCTGCATCCAGATTGTTGATGAAGACACTGAACAGAACTGGCCCTAGAGTTGAACCCTGAGGAACACTGCTGACAACCAGTCACCAGCCAGCTGTAGCCCCGTTTCCTAGTACCCTCTGAGTTCTTCCCTTCAGCCAGTTCTTCACCCAGCGCACAATGAACCTGCTCGTCCCACAGCTGGACAACCTGTCCAGAAGGATGCTGTGAGGGACAGTACCAAAAGCCTTCCTAAAATCCAGAAAAACTACATCCACTGCCTTCCCTTCATTCTCTAGGTGTGTGACCTTGTCATAGAAGGACATCAAATTAGTTAAACAGGACTTTCCCTTTGCAAAGCCATGTTGACTGTGCCTGATGATTCCATTATTCTTTAAATGCCTTTCGCTAGTACACAGTATAATCGTCTCCATAACTTTTCCAGGAACTGAGGTTAGACGAACAGGTCTTCCTCACACCCTTCTTGCAAATTGAAATAACACTGGCTAGCTTTCAGTCAGTAGGGACCTCCCCAGACTCCCAAGACCTTTGGCAGATGATTGAGAGTGGTCCTACCATAACATACACTAGCTCTTTCAGTACTCTGGGATGAATCCCATCAGTCCCCATGGGCTTGTGAACTTTCAGCTGATACAGCTGGTCCCTTACAATTTCAGTATCCACAAATGTAAAGTCACTGTTCCCACACTCGTTGTCCTCCAACTCAGGGGACTAGGCAGCCTAAGGCCTATCAGTATTATTGAAGACTGAAGCAAAAAAAGCATTGAATGCCTCAGCCTATTCTTCATCCCTACTAGTCACAGAATCATAGAATGGTTTGGGATGGAAGGGACCTTATAGATAATCTAGTTCCAACTCTCCTGCCAAGGGCAAGGACACCTTCCACTAGACCAGGTTGCTCAAAGCCCCATCCAACCTGGCCTTGAACGCTTCCAGGGAGGGGGCAGACACAGCTTCTCTGGGCAACCTGTTCCAGTGCCTCACCACCCTCATCGTAAAAAATTTCTTTCTTATTTCTAATCTAAATCTATCCTCTTTCAGTTTAAAGCCATTTCCCCTTGTCCTATAACTACACATCCTTGTAAAAAGTCCCTCTCTGTCCTTCCTGTAGGCCTCCTTCAAGTATTGGAATGCTACAATAGGGTCTCCCTGCAGCCTTCTTTTCTCCAGGCAGAACAGCCCCAACTCTCTCAGCCTTTCCTCATAGGAGAAGTGCTCCATTCCTCTGATCATTTTTGTGGCCCTCCTCTGGACCCAGTCCAACAGGTCCATGTCTTTCCTGTGCTGAGGGCTCCACAGCTGGATGCAGGACTCAACGTGAGCAGAGTAGAGGGGCAGAATCACCTCACTCGACCTGCTGGCCACACTTTTCTTTATGCAACCCAGGATACAGCTGGCCTTCTGGACTTTAGAAACTACTGTTGAAACTTAATTTCCAGCTTTACTTTTTTGTGATACAATCATTAGACACTGCAGCCTTGAACCTGCTGTAAAAAAACTGGAATCACAACAAACCTCAGAATCTTTCCACTATACTGGTAATATGGGCTATAGACCTCCTAAGTGACTGAAAGAAGACTAAAAGCGTCATTGCTAGGCTTTGAAGTCCTCATCCCTAAGAATGCAGGAGTTTTCCATAAACTGTTACCTGGGACCAAAGCAAAGCTGTGCCATTTTTTTTCTGCTAGTTAAAAGTTAGCATGTGCTCTGACACGCGATCTCCACAGGGTGCAGTTCCTTCAGGAATATCCATCTTCTCTGATGAGGGTCCTCCTTGGGCTGCAGAAAATACCTGCTCTGGTATAGGTCCTCCACAGGCTGCAGCGAATATCTGATCTAGTGTGGGTCCTCCACGGACTGCAGTGACCTTCTCTGCCATGGACAACCTCTTCCTCCTCTGACCTTGGTGTCCCCTCTGTTGTTCTTCATTCTTTTTGTTCCCTTCTCCTCTCTCTATTTCATGGTTTACACCCTTTCTTAAATATGTTTTCACATAGATGCCACCAACTTGGCTGATGGGCTCAGTGGTGCCCCATGGTTCTTCTGTTGCAGGGCTGGCTGCAACTGGTTGTGTCCAGCACAGGGCAGCCCCTCACGTCTTCCTACAGAGGCCATCCCTGGAGCCTCCCTTTACCCTGCTTCCGAAACCTTGCCACTTACACCCGATATAAAGTGACATTATAAATGACATGAAAATAACATCTGCTCATACACTTTTTGTTCTTAGATACTTCTCTCCCAAGATGAAGCAAGGTTATGCAGTGGAGGGATGACTCTGTGTGGGACACTGTGCGACACTTGTTAGAGAAAATGGCAGGCAGACAGTGCCGGAAATAGGAGGCTGAAGAAAAAGACAGTCTTATGATTTGTGTTAACTTTCCATAAAGTTACTAAGCAGTGCTTAGCCATTGTTTCAAACAAGGATGACCAAGTTCTCTAATCTTGGGAGATAGTTTGCCTCCAAGATAGTGACTCACAACCAAGAAATTAAGTGACTGAGTATACAATCAGATCTTCCTTATCCACAGTAACAGACACATAGAACAAGCTAGGTATTCTAGGTATGAAAGGACATACTAAGGAACATGGTATAATCCTGAGAGGATTTACACAGAGTGAGCTCAGACCAATTGCTAGCTGAGCTCTATCTGGGCTTTTTAGCTCAGCCTAAAAGTGCCTGCACTGCTGAGCTGGCCGCTCCACAGCTCTGTTTGCGCCACACTGCATCAAAGCTAACAAACTCCATAGACTTGAGCTGGCTCCTCATGGAGTCTGAAGCAGTGTTTCTGAATCCACAGCATGGTTAATCTGCAACCCAGATAAATCATCCATACATAATTAATAACTGCACTTCTAGTCCAAGGATGTTCAGCTTGTCCCCATATCCATGTCTCTTTTCCCAGAACCTTCGTTTTTCTATGCTCTCTACTGCACCACCACCCTCCCCCCCAGCCCCACCTTGACTCCATATTTTCTATGTCCATATATAAATTGACAACTAAGAGCTACTTGCTCAACCTCTTGCACAACTTGTCTTCGACAAGATCGAGAATTTAAGATTCAGGATTAGGTATCTCACTCTTGCTCTGGAGAATTTGCTTCAGGCTTCCGTTGCGTTTTTTAAAAACTGTAAAGCAATTTAAGCATTGTCCACTTTACAAGTCAGCAATCAGGAGAACTTCAAAATGTTAAATGTCTTGTTTAAATAAAAACACTCGTTCTTTGCTTGGCATTAAAACCTTACACCAAAATCAATATGAACAACACAAGTAAAGTCAGAGAATCCAAATCCCTGGAGAATCTTAGTTCTGTTTTTCAAGACCTCAGACTATTTAATAATCATTTACTTCTATAAAATCAAGTCATATTTTTACTATCCACATATTCCGTCCAAAGAAAATAGATCACTCCACAATCTCTGGAACTGGAAAAAACCCCTATCTCTTTTAAGCATGCGTAGCTTGCTTGTGGATGTTAGGCAGATTACCAGATTTTCAATTACTGAAACAATATCACGTATTGTCTCATAAAGTACAGTGTTACTTACAACATTATTTTCAAAAGTAAATGACGTCTCCAGCTGAAAAGCGGTTCCAGCTCTGAAGTAATTTACCATTTTCCAGTCAATGTAAACAAGCACGATTTTCAGTAAATCCAATTCTTCGTGCAAGTCCTAGGCCTGGATTAATGAGTTTAGGATGGTTTCCAGTACGTGGATACTACCATTCAGATACTTGTACCTGATAAATCTGTAATTATTCATCAAAACTCAAGCCAATTCCATCAGCCACATTCACAGCAAAGCCAAAATGAACACATAACATCTCTTTATTAATCTGTGACTGCTGCCTATTTTTCCCATCAGGATGGGCCTTAGAGCTCCCACCTATGAATCACAGAATCACAGAATCACAGAATAGTAGGGGTTGGAAGGGACCTCTGTGGGTCATCTAGTCCAACCCCCCCGCCGAAGCAGGGTCACCTACAGCAGGCTGCACAGGACCTTGTCCAGGCGGGTCTTGAATATCTCCAGAGAAGGAGACTCCACAACCTCCCTGGGCAGCCTGTTCCAGTGCTCCGTCACCCTCAGAGAGAAGAAGTTCCTCCTCATGTTCAGACGGAACTTCCTGTGCCTCAGTTTGTGCCCATTGCCCCTTGTCCTGTCACTGGGCACCACTGAAAAGAGCTTGGCCCCATCCTCCTGACACCCACCCTTCAGATATTTGTAGGCATTTATAAGGTCCCCTCGCAGCCTTCTCTTCTTCAGGCTGAACAAGCCCAGTTCCCTCAACCTCTCCTCGTAGTGGAGATGCTCCAGTCCCCTCACCATCCTTGTAGCCCTCCGCTGGACTCTCTCCAGTAGCTTTTCATCCTTCTTGAACTGGGGAGCCCAGAACTGGACACAGTACTCCAGATGAGGCCTCACCAGGGCAGAGTAGAGGGGAAGGAGAACCTCCCTCGTCCTGCTGGCCACACTCTTCTTGATGCACCCCAGGATCCCATTGGCTTTCTTGGCAGCCAGGGCACACTGCTGGCTCATGGTCAACCTGTCGTCCACCAGGACACCCAGGTCCCTCTCCGCAGAGCTGCTCTCCAGCAGGTCCACCCCAAGCCTGTACAGGTGCATGAGGTTGTTCCTCCCCAGGTGCAGGACCCTGCACTTGCCCTTGTTGAACCTCATCAGGTTCCTCTCTGCCCAGCTCTCCAGCCTATCCAGGTCACGCTGAATGGCAGCACAGCCTTCTGGTGTATCTACCACACCTCCCAGTTTGGTGTCGTCAGCAAACTTGCTGAGGGTACATTCTAACTCTTCATCCAGGTCGTTGATGAAGAAGTTAAACAAGACTGGGCCCAGTACTGACCCCTGGGGGACACCACTTGTTACCAGCCTCCAACTAGACTCAGCGCCGCTGATGACAACCCTCTGAGTTCTGCCATTCAGCCAGTTCTCTATCCACTTCACCGACCACTCATCCAGCCCACACTTCCTCAGCTTCCCCAGGAGGATATCATGGGAGACTGTGTCGAAAGCCTTGCTGAAGTCAAGGTAGATAACATCCACAGCTCTCCCTTCGTCTACCCAGCCAGTCATGTCATCGTAGAAAGCTATCAGATTGGTCAGGCATCATTTCCCCTTGGTGAATCCATGCTGACTACTCCTGATAACCTTCTTTTCTTCCACTTGCTTGATGATGGCCTCCAGGATAAGCTGCTCCATCACCTTTCCCGGGATGGAGGTGAGGCTGACCGGCCTGTAGTTCCCTGGGTCCTCCTTCTTGCCCTTTTTGAAGATTGGAGTGACATTGGCCTTTCTCCAGTCCTCGGGCACCTCTCCTGTCCTCCAGGACCTCTCAAAGATGATGGAGAGTGGCTCAGCAATGACATCCGCCAGCTCCCTCAGCACTCGTGGGTGCATTCCATCGGGGCCCATGGATTTGTGGACATCCAGATCGCTTAAGCGATCCCTCACACAGTCCTCCTCGACCAAGGGAAAGTCGTTCTCTTTGTAGGCTTCTTCTCTTACCTCCGGGGCCTGGGATTCCTGAGGGCCAGTCATAGCACTGAAGACTGAAGCAAAGAAGGCATTCATTAGCTCTGCCTTCTCCGCATCCTCCGTCACCAGGACACCCGCCTCATTCAGCAGCGGCCCCACGTTGTCCCTAGCCTTCCTTTTGCTGCTGATGTAGTTGAAGAAGCCCTTCTATGGCCCTGCTCCACTCCACCATGTGACTTAACCTGCTGTATGTGTTGTACATCCTGCTGTGTATGGATGTTTGTTATTTTTTCTACATGCCATGATTACCATACATATGCTGCCGTAAGTTATTAATAAAGAAACTCCATTTCTGTCACTTTTTGTGTTGCAACCATGGTATCTTAGCAACAGTCGTGCTTGCTTTTCTCTCTGCAGATGCTTTGCTGACTCACATATTCACTGATGCGGCAGCTTTATTTGGCCGATTAGCATTGTGCACGGCACCCGTGCACACCTATATATAGCCTTTACTTCTGCTTCCATGGAGCACTGAATTTTACAACTTCCAGAGGATGAAATGAAGGTGGTTTTGCCTTTTGCTGGACATGTGTTGCTACGGGCCCAGGGGATAGAATGAAGGTATAGAAAGTGAATGGATGCAACCTGTAAAGTCAGTAACCTAAAAAGAACTTCCTGGTTTTGTTTCATTGCCAACAGTTGGTGTTCTATACTGTTCTTCCTGGAACATGCAAAATTCCCACGAATTCTCTAAAGATCATGCCGAGCATCAATAACTGTATGATCTGTCATTCAAAAAAGATTTACTGGGAGTAAAACACTGTAAAATAACCTACATGGATTTTGGGAAAAGTTGTGGAAACAAGAGCTTTCTTAAACTCCGTAAAATACTGATTTTTTGGGAGTGGCTTTTTGTACATTACATCAGTCACTAAAAGCGAAGACATAACTCTGCCAGATGGACTGGTATTCTACACACAAAAACACAGGAACAAGGGAAGTTATACAATATAGATGTAAAGAGGTAAGTAGAATGTGTATCTCGTTATTTTAGTTTTCTGTTTTGTTATTTTAATTTTCACTTTTCTTTTAGGTTTCTCCTTCCACCTTTCACTGTTTGTATTGCTTCTGTTACTTGCAGGTCTTTGTATTGTTTCTTTTAATCTCAGTGATTTTTTTCTTGTCTTAATAATCTCTTCAGGCAAGGGAAACATTATCAACACCAAAACATAAATAAAAAAATAGCCAACCAAAAAGCTGCAGAGCTTTGTCCAGAATACCCTGGACTGAAAAAAGAAATGGCAGAGTTTAGAGGTTAAACATAAGTAATTAAATACCTCCTTACGTTTTAATTGCTTCCTTTTGTATATTTAACTTATGGGGTGGCTTGTCTTTATTCACCAGGTAGCATTTACCAATTCCAACAATATAACCATTAATATGACACATACTAGTACAGTGGCCAGCTTCTCTCTTTCTGACCTCAGTTTGTCTCTCATACAGAGGGTGATGGAAATGTCTGGAATATCTTCTCATCCCCTGAAGAAATGTAAGAATTGCTCTCCCAGCTAGCACACCCTAGCTGCCCAGTGACAACAATATTTGGATGAGATTGCCTCTGGACAAAATGACCTAGGAAACTACTGGAGTTCTCATTTCTGCCTTTGTGGGTTTTGCACATAGAGAATCAAAAAGGCAGAAGTCTGGTACGCATAAAAATGAAATCATACTACAAAAAGGAAATCAAAAGTGTGCAACAACCCACCCACACCCCCTCAAATACTGAAGCTACTACACTGTGGAATGAATCCCTAAAAGTAATGAAGTGTCTAGAACTGCGGAGTGCAAAACACACCTGAGCCAGTACTGGAAAACACTAACCTGGGACAAATGTTGCATAATTTACGGTAAAAGAAGGTATCCAGTGCTGAAGAAATGACGACAGATGTAGTGAGCATTATGGATGAATATGTAGTATCAGGAGAATCAGTTCTTGGATGACAGTTCTTCATAGACTATTGCTTTAACTTCCTTATAATACTCCTATAAACAGCATGAGACTTAGGGATTTTGGCAAACATCTGAGGAGAAGCTGCGTGTAAATAACTGTGAGGGTCACAGACTGACTCATTCTGAAAATCCTAACCCTCAAAAATGCCAGTAAAAAGTTCTGCCATATCATTCTGTATACACCAAATTAAGCTAGTCACCTAAAGATCTTCTTAAAAGGGCTATGAATATCCTCATCAAAAACCCCTCTTCCTATAAGAGCATAATTTGCTGTGGTGGCTTCCATAGTTCCTTTTCTGGATACAGATGGCAGACTTATGATGAATTTTGTGATTCGGTCAATGTGCCAGTATTCTGCCCTTTAAAGCTGGCTGTTGTGTGAAAAAATTCTTGGAGGCCAGGCTTTTGGACTCAGCGGAAAGGAAATCTTTTCCTGGAGAAAATGGGTATGTTGGATAGTGTCACTTCAGCTTTGCCCAAGTTGAGTCCGAGATAGCTTCACTTCCTCTGAGAATTGATCCTTTTCAGACACTGTAGAATGCCATACTGCTTCTGCCTCTGGAAAAGGAATAGCAAAAAGCTGGCATATTCCTATATGTCCACAAGAAGAATACACAACTTCTGTACTTACAGAATACAACACAGAGAAAAATTTCTCCCGCAGTCACGGAATAAATAATAAGCCAATTTGAAGAAGTAAAATCATGTATATGTGTGAAGATAAAAACTTGGCAACATTCCCTGCTCTCCTGTAGATACGTGAGATTCATAAACTGCTCTTTCATTAAATTGACAGAATCCTCCCAAATGACAAGAAGAGACAGTTAATATGTCAACTGAGAATGTCAGAGGAAGGAGAGATTTTGATCAAGGACAGAAAAGCATTTAGTTACTCTGATTTAACTGATAATACTCTCTGATGCTTTTACTGCCAAAATTTCCAATGTGAAGTAATCAATAACTCCAAATCACATTATAGAGACAGAAAATTCATTTTCAGTTCCGGGACACTACTCTCTGTCCTGAGATACTTTCTGCTCTCCTCAGCTCCCCAACTCTTTCTCCTTCCCAATTATGCTTTCACTACACCCTCCATTTAAAGTACAACCACCAGATTCTTTCCCCATTTCAGCATGCTGCTCCCTCTCCTACACCCACAGAACCACAGAATGGTTGAGGTTGGAAGGGACCTCTGGAGATCATCTGGTCCAATCTACCTGCTCAAGCAGGGTCATCTACAGCTGGTTGCCCAGGACTGTGTCCAGACAGTTTTTTAATATCTCCAAGAACAGTGACTCCACAACCTCTTTGGGCAAACCTGTGTCAGTGCTCAGTCCTCCTCACAGAAAATGAATTACTGGGTAAGCCATGAGTTACTGAGTAACCCTAAACCCTTTACTCTGCCTTCCCTAATGATTTTTTCACCACTGCCTTGAGAACTTCAAGAAATTGCTAATGTTGTATTCCCACATTAAAGAGATGGGTTTCTGAATTGCACAGAAACCCATTAAACTAGCAATGCTAGCCAGCAATGAGGAATTCAATCACCTAGGAAGCCACATCTTCAGTGGAAAACCTTCCCTGATATTCTGTATCTCCCACCTATAACCACCAAGAACAAACATGTTTTCAGACACTAGCAACCTGCAGATTTAACTGAAGCTTATAAAAAAAAGCTGAAAATTTATTATTGCAGAAAATACAGCTTCTGCCCATAGTCAATTTCTTATAGAATCTGCTTTGCACTCACGTGGCTAACTTTGTCTTGATTTTCTCAAAGCACTTTACGAACAACTACTTAAGCCTCACGGTACCTTGTAATAAACGAAATGTAGAATTTACAGCTAAGGAAGAAAAAGACAGAGTCATGCTAGAGCTAAATGCCTAAATATCACAACTCGAATTTGCATGTATTTTAGTAAGTGTTAAGTATGTATGCAACTGCCATTGACTTTAAAGGAACCAGAACACAATTTAGAGCTTTAAAAAGTATACCTATTCAAATATATAAATATATACATAAAAGTCTAATTTTAAGCAATACATTCCTCAGTTAAAGAGAGGCAGACTGTCATCTTTAGAAAGTAATTGGAAAAAATCTCACATCTTTGGGTACCTTTTATCAAAGTATCCCAGAGGGCTTCCCTGGATAAAGATATTTCACTGGAATGAAGATATCTGCAGTGTACTCTGACAAATCCTTCCCAGCCCATAGGAACTTTTCAAAATAGTCTAGAAGGTGAAGTGAAGGGAGAAGGCTGTACTCTACTGAAGCTGCTGAAACTGCAGGGATAATCTAGGTCGCCAAAATGCAATTACTAGAGCTGAGTAAGCAATGGAAAAAATCCACTAATATTCATTAGAATTAAAAAAACAAGTGTTACTTTAACCTGCAAAAAGAAACTTAAAAGTGAAAACTTAAATAGTCCTAAAATATGTGCTTCAATGTGATTATTCACACTTTATATTCTAAATGGGAAATGCGCGGGTAAGCTGCACAAGTCACAATTACAATGCAGAAACCGTACTACTTAGGCACTGTACTATTTAGGCACTAAATCAGTGCTATAATTTGAATCATGAATACCCACAACAAATTGTTCATAAAATATTCATACTGGGAAAACATTTTCTAAACAAATTTACAAACGCACTCAATAAAGTTATGTGAGAATCTTCTGAGCATTTTGTGAACAGAAGAAAGAAAATAATGTACTGAATAAATTATCCATCAGAATTAGCCTCTTATTTTGTGATTACTGACTAGATTAGCAAGAGTAACAAAAAATTTTGTGGAACTGAATATCAACATTTCATTGTATAACTAATGTACATGGAAACGTGTGGATTTTAAAACTGCTTTAACTTGTCTCATTTTACACAGTTGACTACAACCCATTACTACCACACTGGGATAGCCCTGTCCTAAATACTGTTCTAGGGAGAGAAGAATTATATATCCGGCAAGGGAGGGGCAGTTTTTTTCTGTTTTGAGAACCACTTGAACACTATTATCACTTTTGAAATAGATTTTCTCACAGGATAGTTGGGGTAAGAGTCTCTACGGTGTGAAATCTAGGTGTAGGGCACCCTAATAGAAACTGGTAGAAACAGAATGAGGTACAGACTTCATACCTAAGCAGACTAAGAATATGTTTAGTTTTGCAAAGGTATTTATTAGTAGTTATACTTTAAAATGCAGAGTATAACATAAAAGATTGTGGGTTGAGTTTAAATAGACTGTTACTTCTCTTTCATTTATATTATATTTTATAAACCTTTCCCCTCAAACCAAACAATGCTATGTATCCATTTCGCAAGGATATCTAGTGTATCATGCACATATCCAACACACACAGATGCTAGAAAGTAACATTACTAGCAGTTACAGTCTCTGGAACACTATGAACTGGAGTGTTGCCCATCAGCTGAGATCTGTGTATTGCTTAGATACAAAAAAACATTCCAGATTTGTGTTAAAAATTAAACGTACTTTGGCTAAAAATAATAATGTCTTCTTCTGAAATCAAGTCAAAGAGGAGCCTGAATCTTACTGTATCTAACACACTTAGTGTTACATCTGTCAAAATATCTTGTCAACTACTGTGAAAAGAAGCAGGATTAAAAACAGATCAAATTTAATGGGTTACTTATTTTGCTTTTAAAATAAATCGGTGATTTGCCTGTCGGTGAAGACTAAAACTAGGTTTCATTCAAACAGGAGTATTTTAAGCTCTCTTGCACATCTGCATTCCTACCAACAGCTATTTTAGTTCCAAGAGCTTAAAAGGATTACATTTGGAAGTTTAAATGTAACCACAGCATCCATCCTTTCTCTCTTTAGGGCATTCTACATTGCACTTCCTGTGATTGAGTCATATTTCAGATTTTAATATAATATCTCAAGCCTAACCTGCAACACCTTACATGATTCAAAGCTTGGGGTCTCATGCAGCTTTGCGTGTTCATGTAAACAACTTCTCCTTTTATTCCTCTTTCATAGTGTAATCCTGAGTTTGCAGTCAAAACGCAGTGCTGAATGTGGGTTTCCACAAGCCAAGTCCATCAGCTACCCCCAACTTAATACTTCTACTCCACAGGCCTACGTCCTCATCCCATTTTACCTTAAATAGCAATTGACAAATGTGATAAATTACATCTAAATATGTTAGGAAATCTAATTAGTAACATTCATACATACATTTGACAAGTGGAGCTTCGCCAGCCAGTGAAGGCAAAGTATAAGGCAATGAAGAACTGCTGAGATTTAGAAGCTGAGGACTTTGAGCCTGTTTTGCACTGTTTTATGCTAGAAAATTGTTTCTGAACTTCCATAATAAGATAATCATTCATCTTCCTACAATGCATAAGATTCATAACTCCTTTTGACTAAACCCAGTAGAGAAGCTTCTCCAAGATTGCTATATACAGGAAGAACAGTTAAGTATATTGCAAATGGAAGGTTAAAAGTCAACAGAAAATAATTATAAACATGAATCTCCCTGTGTGTATGTTCTCTCCAATTATATTCCTTTCAATTTAAATAGATTATGCACAGGCAGGTATGACTGGATTCAATCATTACAATCCCATAACACAATAATATAAAAGGAAATAGCTATAGATTAAAAGCATCAGAAAAAATGCTCTAGAAGACAGCTGTATAATAGACATCATGCAGATACATCAAGGCAAAGGACTGGAAATAAAAGTAAAAAGCTTCTTGTATCAAGTGGCTTGACATATAAGAGTCAAAACAAAAAAGATTGACAGGTGTACCAAATGCCAGCTGGACACGTAGGCAGCAAAATCATGGAAGAAACAGGCATGGCCTGTTGATATTTGCACGTTAAATCTCAACACAGGAGTAGCACTCAGCTGTCACAAAAAATAACTCCTATCATACAGTTACTGCCTAAAACAAAACCTCACAGCTCTGGCCTGTAATTCAGGCTGAGGTTTGAGAGAAATGGAAAGCATTATAATTAAACAAACAGCTACCTAAGCACTCTCCTAAGTTTTAAGGGCTCTTATTTTGCAGATGGTTTAGCAGTTCCATGTTCATGAATCCTTGTGGTACTCGCTGTCTGGTTACCTTGGGACCCAGCTGTAGAACCATCCTAAGCCTGTCCTAAACCATGCTGCTATGTAAGGAACAACAACATCCCCAAGCCCACTTATTTCCCGCTCTCAGGTCCCTGAGTGCACTAATAAGCATTTATTGTCCTGATCAGCCTGACCTGGGACCTCCTTCCAAACCTTCTGCTCATGAGGCCTGGAGCTTCATTTAAGCTCAGACCAACACCTTCAGTCTCTGGTTAAGCTGTGTGGTAGGTGTATCCGTCTCCAGTGCTGTCACAACTGTGCCTCTCCTGGGCCACGGACCCTATTTATCCTGACCTGTGGACTGACTTCCTGGCTTGACTTTGGACCTACCTTGTCACCATGAACTTGCCTGGCAATCACTGGGCCGTGTATGACTATGGTTATGGCTACCATACTCAATCCTGATTAGCTGGCTTGCATTCCTGGCTGGATCATTGACCTGCATTGATCACGGACCTGCCTTATCAGCATGACACTGCCTGATGCCATGGGCTCTTGGTTGAGCTTGGCCATGATTCCTGGGTCCATCCTGCTCGTCTCACCCAGGTACTGTGGGTCTGGACCCTGCCAGGTGACGCCCCTGTCCAGGCTGCCAGCCCCTTGCCACTGCCTGATGCCTGTCTCTGCCTTTCCACAGCGCAGGGCTGCACACTGCTGCATCACAGCCAGCTCAGGGAGCTAATCCAGCCCAAAGGTTTCAACCTCTGTGTAGATGCTGAATCAGAACCTTAAGGAATGCACAAGTTCCATTTAATTAAAAAAAAAAAAGGATAGAGCAAAAATGAGCCTTAAGCATCATCTCAGACACTATAGACTCAAGTAAACACATTTAGTAGTTAAATGTGAAAGGCTGGAGTTAACACTTACTGGCATGTATACACTTAAGTTTATCTTCATAGTGTATAACCTTGGACAAGACAGTTGGAAAACCACAAGAGGATTTTCCAGTGTGGGAGCTGGACATTTCTTGCAAGACAGGAGGAGCATTGTTTCTATGGCACTAACCAGGACAGACAATTTTCAGCTAGGATTTCCAAAGCGGCTTTAAGAGTTCTCACTTGATACTGCTTTTTCTACCTCTTTGAATATGAAAACTCCGACCTGTGCAAAACAGACATACTTGGAGAGAGAGGGAATGACCAAGGCTGCCGGCTCTGGTAACAGCCATCAAAGTGATTCACATTTGTATTTCCAAGTCTGAATCCCATAAATGGAAATGAAGGTTTGCCCAGAACTAGGAGTAGTAACTCCAGAACGGGGTACTGCTGCGACGTACCACCACCTCACTTGGAGACCTGCAGCACACGTTAGGCAATTCAGCTGAGAGAGGGTAAACGACTCTTCAAGCACCTTCCTCTGAGAGTGAAACTCTCACTTTTTAAAAAATAAAATCCATCGGTTTACCTCGCAATTTCAGCTTCCCGGGCAGCAAAAGTGGTTAACAGCGGGTGACGGCGGCGGGTTGAGTGCAGGGGCCGAGCCACGGGAGGAGGCAGCCGGGACAACATCTGGGAGGCCCGGCTGCCTCCTCCCGTGGCTCGGCCGAGGGTTTGGGCTTGTGAGCGGGACCACCTGAGGCGGGCAGCAGCCGGCAGCACTGCCCGTGAGGGAATGGCCGGTGTGCAGCATCCTGGCTTGTGAGGAGACAGCCGCGGGAACAGTGGTACGAAGTCTGCAGCGATGGGCTTGGGAGATGTGAAGGAAGAAGAAAAGGAGGAGGGAGTGAAACGGGCTGGAAGATTTTGGGTTAGGATGGGAAGATTTTGGTTTGGGACTGATGGGGGAAGAGTTGTGTGAGGGCAGCAAGCGCAGGTAGGTTCGGCAGCACCCACAGCGTCGGGGCAGGAGCCTTGGGAGACTGAGATACCCCTCACGACAAAGGCTGTAAATCTGCCTAGAAAACCCCTCAGTTAATGTTTTCATAAGCTTATGTAATTTTTTTAGGCTTCTTTAGATATCGGGTTAAAATTGGATACCATATGGTTAATGTTACAGCAGTTATGAATCAGAAACTTGTGTCACAATTGAAATTATGTTGATCTCCAGATACGTTTTACCTTGCAACTGCAGCATGTGGGGGGAGAGAGAAGCTGTTAGCTACTCAGGCACAGGAGCATTGGCTAGAAAAAGCAGGCTGCTACAGAGGAAAGTCTTCTTTGTAAAGAACATAAACTTGCAGAGGGATAGGTGGCATCCAGTGTATCATCAGGCTGGTGTAAATGGGAAAAGCTGACGAAGATGATGCCTATTCTCAGATCTATCCTAAAACCCAGCTAAATGGGGTTTGGCTTTTTGCACAAGTGGCCGTCAGCATGGAAGTCTTGTTTGCTTGTTGATAGGCATGCCTATAGTTGGTCAATTTTTCCTTCTGACTTTTTAGGCAAATAGCTATCTATTTATAGTGTTTCTCTCTCTCTAACACTTTATACAATTTTATTGTTTCAGGTGACATCCTGATTGTGTGCCTTGGTCCATATTCCTCCTGTTATCATCTCTGCATATGCCCCTAAAAATACAGAAAAGGGATTTTACGTTTTATCAACTGGTCTGCTAATATCCAGGAAGCCATATTTTCAAGTTACTAAAAAAGAATCAACATGTCTCCAGAATATTTTCTATGCAGAATGGCTATTTCATATTTACAGCTTTTTGAGAACCCATTTGAAGGAAAAGGATTCTTATTATTGTCATTGTTCGTTTCACTGTAATTGCCTTTTGAGTACTGGGCCACTGTTTAGTCAAGATACTGTACAATTACACTATCTTGCCTAAATAGTAAATGTAATGTATGATAAATATAATGAAATTATGTCAGTACCTTTAAAATGTATGATTTTCCACATGCTTTCTCCAGGGTTTTATAAATAAATATGAAGTTTATCCTAATATAATACTTCTGAGCTGTAATTCATGGATTGCTTGTGGATTAGAACACTTGCTGGTCACATAGTTGTCAATGTTTCCAGATGCTAAGCATACAGACAAAGCTTCCTTACTACATGAGAATTCAGGAACAATGGTAACTCAAAAATTGGGACTAATACATTCTCTGCAACATGTTACACCAAATTAAATGGTTCTGTCTCACATTATTAAAGCTGAAATGAATTGAGAATAAGTAGAATAAAATGTTTGGTATTTCTTTAAGTATAAGCAAAAAACCCACGGTAATTAAAATTAAAAAAAAAAAATTCTTCTGGTACTCGCTTTACCATTTTCCTGAAAGAGGTATAAAACAGGTAAATTCAGGCAACATCTATTTTGCCCATTAATGCCAAATAAAAATGTTTTATTTTCTTTTCCATTGTCAGGTGTATCACTTTTATGTCCCATCAGTTCATTTAAAAGGACAGGTACTCATTAAAGATACAGAGTAACATTATTGTTTAATGAACTTCTGAATGTGCTTTGAGCTGTAACTATTTTCCTAGATTCTCCTGGTAAAGGACGATGCCAATTGCTTTGAAGCTAGAATGAGATACAGAATAGTTGCTATGAATGACTGTGTGCACTAGGATTGGAGGGGGAAGGGGAAGGTTGTGCTTGTTTGCACATTTTTTTTTCTTTTGAGTATTCAAAGTGATGGAAAAGGCAGACTAACTGTTACCACCTCTCTGTAAAGCAAATAAAAAAAAGTTATCCTTCACATAAAATAATAATGTGAAAGCTATTTGTAAAGAAATTTTCCTTCTCAACAGAGGAAGCCTGTGTGTCAGTAGAAGAACTTCCCCTTAATGACCAAACTAAAATTTTTTAAGATTTATCACCAGAGCATGCATCAGTAAGTATCAATGAGAAAAATTCAAGGGGAAGATTACAGAGAAAGTGGAGTATAATCTCAAATAAAATATAATCTATATACATAGAACGGATTTTCATGATTGCTATGAAAACCAGATTGTTCCCCGGTTCTGTTTTTTTTAGTGCTCCATACCAGAGCTGTTTACAGAATTTTTGTATCGCTTGGATAGATTTAGAATAGAGTTTGTTCTTTTCTAGTTCAGTTAGGCTTAAAAGGTTTATTGAAAGGTTAGCATTGGATCTACAATACAGAACTTCATTTTTTTTAGTAGAAATAGTCGGCATATTGATGCTAAGCTACAGAGCACTGCAGTACCTTTCCACATGGCAGTTTCAATCCCTTCTTTCAGGCACAGTGTCTGAACCCAAGTGGCTCCTGGTTAAGAAAGGCTGGCTTGCAATCCGGTAACACTTTGCACAGAAAATAGTTGCCTGGAAAAAGAAAAAAAAGAAAGCTTAATCATTTAGTGAAGATATCAGCTTCGCTGAATGGAAAGTAAAATTGCAAATAGTGCTGCTGGTGCTCTCCTAGTGCTGTTGCAGAGAGGGCTGGGCATGTTTGTGCCTGGGGCGAGGGCAGGGGCAATCTGGCGGAGGCTGGTGCCTCTGCTCTGCGGAGCCCTGCGTGTGCTCAAGGCCTGACACAAGCACAGCTCTGTCTCCCGTGGCCAGGGGGGCTCAAGGGAACCATCGCTGCTCTGTCCCGCCTTGCACCCAGGCCAGCCGGGATCTTGGCTGGCACCACCTGCACCTGCGTGCTCCCCTGGGGCATCAGCTCCCCTGCCTGAAGGGGAGCACTGGGGAGCCAGACCTGCTCTGCATCCATCTCCCGCTTTGTGGAGAGTGGGAGAGGGGATGGGGGGGGGTGAACAGGGGCAGGCAGCGGGGTGGGCAAAGAGCTCCGGGATGGAAAGGAGTAGAGGGTGTAGGTAAGGGATCCCACACTCTCTGCATTGTCACTGCCAGTGTGGGCAGTGTGGCATCATGGGCACAGCCCAGGCATTCTGCCTCAGGACTCTGAACACAAAGACCTCAGTGGTGGGTCTGGGCTTCAAGGTGACGATGTAGTTGTCCCATGTCTGCTTAGTGCCTAGTGAAGAAGAGTTCAGATGGTGAGGGGGAACCACTGCTGAAATAAGCGTGGGAATTACAGCCCTGTGCCTCCCTGTAGAAGAGCCTCTCGTGTTCAAACAACCTGTTTGTCAATGCTGGAAGGATTATGTCTGTTTTCCTGCTGGGGTACCAGGAAAAAGGACCGGTACATATAGTAGCTGCGACCTTGCTGGTGTGTGAGTGCAGCGTCTTCCACTTACAAGTCATCTGTGCTGTTGCCTGAATGCACTATAGACCCTGTGGTCA
The DNA here is from genome assembly GCF_030867145.1 of Opisthocomus hoazin. Classification (NCBI taxonomy): domain Eukaryota; kingdom Metazoa; phylum Chordata; class Aves; order Opisthocomiformes; family Opisthocomidae; genus Opisthocomus; species Opisthocomus hoazin. The sequence goes on along the minus strand of NC_134420.1, from coordinate 28,569,612 downwards.
TGCCATAAACAATGCATTCCTCCATGATCCTCCTGGGTGCAGTGTCATGGGAATGATGTCCCTTGTTATCAATACAGGCTGTTCTTGTAACCCTTGTTCAGCTGCTTCTTCCAGTGCTTTCTCACACGTGCAGATTTCTATCCCTACAGCATTCCTGCCAATCTTTGTATTTCTGTTAAGAATCTCTCCACAAGGACTGGCCTGGCTGGATTGCTATGGATGTAGTCTGGGGGAAGAGCTGGTGTCCTAAAAGAGATGTTCTACCACATCCCTGGGAGGCTTTGTATATGTGAAGGTTTCCATATGCCCAAAGTGGATTTGATCCAGTACCAGAAGCAGAAGTCCCAGCTTCAGCCCTCTGGGGAAACACCCCAGAAATAGAAACCTGCAGGGGAGCCTCACAATATGCCTGGTGCTCTGTCCTGCTGAAATAGCTTCCAGACTAGGACTGTGTGAGGGAGATGCCCACTACTGTCCCAGAGGAGACAGTACACGCGCCTGGATACGGGTCTGGGACAATCCCAGCGGCAATTTATGATGCTGCTGACCCTGCTGAAGTACTCCCTTGCCCAGCAGGCATTTTCTCCAGCAAGATGATGTCTCTGAAGATGATGTTCCTGCATTATCTGATGTTTCTTCTGGAGATAATCAAGGATGAGGTAGAGAACGCAGACATGGCCGTGTGTGTGTGTGTCTGACAAGTGTTTGGAACCACAGCTGGACGCACTCAGTAATAGCCTCATGAAGCCATTCTTAGGTTGAGACACCCACTGGCAGTCCTGCTGCCCTATCTGTAGCCTAGTGCATGTCCCTAGAGCTGGAGAGAAACCCCCACCTACGTGAGAGAAAGGTTACACTTGTGCTATAGGGCAATAGGTGGAGATATGATCCCTCTGAACATGGTGGCTTCTACTCTCAGGTTGAAGCTAGGGTGGGGAACATCTATGGTCACAGCAAGTGGATGAGAAACTCCAAAGGCTAGAGAGCGTTTCCAGACACAGACAGACAGACTGCCTAGTGCTGCTGTCCCTGTACACTCCAGCTGATGGTGAGGAACCCAGGCTGGGTGGAATCGGTGCCTGTGCTGGGCTGCTCACAACATCCAGAGCTGCTGGTATCTGTGGAGAGTTGCCTGGGACAGGCGAGTCATCACATGTGCAGGCTGAACCTTGGCTCACTCTTTGTGACCAGCTTTACCCCTGCCCTGTGCAACAGGGATCAGACCAACCCCATGGGGACCTGGGTTCTGCTGGATGCTCCTTTTCCAGTGCAATTAGAAGTGGAAACCCCAGGGTCTTAACATCCACTGGGTTTGTTTTTATTTACTACAGATGACTTTAATTTCCCTTAAATAGAAAACCTTTTAATTATTTTAGTAATCCACAGATGATTGCAGCTTTATTAAATTCTCAGTCATTGCCAACAGTATTTCAGAGCTTTTTCCCACAAAGCTCATCTACTGAAATCACTATCCCTCTTTGAAGCATAAGAACCTAAATCACTTGAAACTGCTTTTCATCATCCTGTGAAACATGTTAATCACACCTGAAAGTCTTCTCCCACAAAAAAGGGCTAGAATGTTTGTCCTCACCAACCCACCAGCAGATTCTGGCTTTGTGGTACTATTTCGTCTATTTTGTTTTGTAGGGGCTCAGGAATCACAACTGTCAAATATTCCTCTACAACTTCATTTTTAACAGTATTTCAGAAGGACTGCTCCTTTTATGATGTGTTGATAACAACACTTGACTGCTGAGAGTAATTAGAACAATGTATCAGAAGCTGAACCCTTCTTATAGTGTCTGAAGAACTGAAGAAATGTCTCTTCTCTAGCAGACTCAAAATTGCTGTGTACAGAGGCATTTGTACAGTCAGTGTGGATAAAGAAGCAATCTTCAATTGAATTAAAGTTTCTCTACCATCAAGAAGTGACTGATTCTTCATCAAACAGTATAAACGCAGACAGGGCTTTGAGAAAATTCTTGCAAATTAAGTCTTTTTGGTGCCTGTTGTTAAAATAAAGAAATTAATAATTTGTCATTTGCTGTATAAATTTTAGTCTGAGATTCAAATTAATTTCCCACTGTTATTTTCTAGAAATGTAGAAAAATTCCAAGGTTCCTAGTGTTACAGAGTAAGAACAGGAAAAGTATTTTCTTTTTTCTGGCCTAAATATGCAAATATTAAAGACCCAGGTTAAATATATGTTTAACTATCTGTCTATGCTACAAGAGTATAATAGCACCTTATTTTGTTCTCAGATCTGTTACAGGCTTGTCTCTGTCAAAAGGGTGTCATTTTAAAAGTGTGACTGCAGGCAAAGGCTACAAAACCCTCTTACAACTCTCTGTCCTCCTTTACGAGATAAGGAGAGGAGTTTAGCTTCTCAACTGACAAAAATTTCTTCACTGACGAAGTGAAAGTGTGAAGTGTGCGTGAACTCTGGCAGCATTATCTAGTCCACCTCTTGTCCTGTCACAGGCTTAACCATATCTGTGGCCTAAAAATGGCTTGTGGATAAACAAGCACCCTTAGCTGTCCCTGCCTACCAGAACTGTCCAAGGAAAACTGCAATACGAAGCACCAGTCCTTCACCGGCAGTGGTTTTGTCTTGTCCATCTTTCTTGGGATTTCAGGATATAACAGGATTGTTAAGGGAAATGTCATCTTTTGGAAGCTTGAATGTTAAGCTGGGAAAAGAGTCCATATCTGAGACCTTTTCATGCTCAAGACTGTGAAGACCATAAAATGAATTTGTACATTGGAGCTGGTCTCTTCAGCCAAGTTAACTAAACCTATGATGTCAATGGTATACTCAAGAGATATCCCTGTGGCTGAATAAAGGGGGCTAAGGAGCATGGCCAGATTGAAGCGTGTATGGCTGGAAGGGACTACTGAAAAACAGAAATGGAAACTTTTTTGTTTTTAGGAAGCTTTTTATTCAATTGTTAAATAGAAAGAGGTAATAACTTAACTGTGCAGACAAATGGAGTAGCACGTCAAATGTATAGAATTCATACGTTTATACGGCTTGGGGAATAAACTTTCTCAGGAACATGAAAAATTTGATTCTTAATAGAATTAAATTTCATACTGATCCAAGCCAGGAAAGGAGCAAAGTAGGAAATACATAATTTCAATATTCACAGAATAAGATCTTCATTAAGTCAGTTCCGGACACCAGGTTTTCTTTGGATCCTCACTGTAAGCGAAATGAAACAATATTTAGCTTTCAGAGCTCTCTGAACAAAGTGTAGTATCTCTAAAATGTATAAATATTAAATCACATTTTATCTGACGACTAGGATTGTTTTGTAGTTGTTGACACATCAAAGTGACACGGGGAGCCTTCTTATTCTTCTTTCCTTCCATAGTGACAAGGGACAGAAATAGATACTACATACAGACAATGCAAAATTGCTGTTTTGGTTTGGGTATACAGTCAAGTTACTGAATTTCAGTGAATTTATGCAAACTCTGTATGCTTATTCTTATCTCATGGCAAATACAAGGTCACGCCATAGCTGAGCTTTCTTTCATACTAACTAAGGCAAGCTGCACTACTGTACAGTTGCTGTAGGCTACAGATATGCACACAGGCATTTCTTTATTCCAGCTGATACACGCTAACTTGGAAGCCTGAGGTAACTTAATTATATAGTTGTGACCTTAGCTCTTATTAAATGGGACTGAAAGAAATGTGTTTTAGGTGGGTACGTTCCAGGAATCCTGACCATGGAAATACTGCCTCTCTTCTTGCCATGGGGCTGGGTGACTTCGTTCACCATAGACCTGCCTCACACTCTGAACTGTGTGATTAAAAACTGCTTCTTTTTCAGAGGAGCAATATATTGAAATACTGCATTACAATTTATTCTCTTTCTACTGTGCTAGTAACACTAGCAGTAACATCAAATTGATGTTACACTTAATGGCATATGCTTTGGAATGGCATATATCTGAGAGGCACGGCAAACCGTGAATCACCTGGCTAACATCACTTGTCCTGAGCATGGCTCCATCTGCCTGAATAAATAAATCGTGTCAGTGTAGGACTGATCCATTATGTCAAAAGCAAGGTAGGAAGTGATGGGTCTTGTAGAGAGCAGTTCCTCAAACAGTATTTCTCCTCTGTGAAGAGGAAGGTTGATTTGACACAGATTGTTTTTCTTTGCCATTCTCCTTGTTCTCAGACCTACCAGAAGTAAAGGTGGCTTGGAAACCAGAAGCTGTACCAGCACGATCTGTGACGAACTCTATGAGCATAAGACTACTAGAAGAAACTACGTCAATGGGTATCTTTGATCCACAAGTCTTGTCCATAAGAACTGCAGAAGACTTGCTGGATCCATCATAAACTTTAACATAATCACCCTGACAGCCTCTGGTTGTCTGCAGCTCAAAGGCTTGAAAGTGCAGGGTAATCTGGAAGGGAAGAGAAAACTAGTGTTTAATATACACGTATGTGACTTGTTTCATGGAGTGTCCTTTAAAACAGACAGAATCTAAGTTGTAGCCAAGCCCTAACTGAAACTGCTTCCCCAGCCTTGCCTCTCACCCCTTGAAGCTGCAGGGTTCAGATCTAATGCGCCTGTGCTTGCACGGTCCCATGTTCAGAATGCTTTGTCTCAATTTTGCAAACCTGAAGCCCAATGTATGGAGGTTTTTCAAAATCACAACTCTGCAGTTGTCTTTGCCCATACCTGGCTTAAGGACATGAAGAAGAAGTAGATACTAGTCTGAAATCTCTCTAATGGAAAAGATTCTATCTGACAGCTGTTATGCAGACAAAGCACAAAATGCTTAACGCAGAAAGAACTAAGTCCAGCCATATTCCAAGACCACTATTAACCTGTGATTACCTTTCTAGATGGGGTTCGGATGAGCCAGACACAGTTGGTGTTATCTGAATAATTTCTTGGGTGGTTGGCAGATCTCAGTGAGCCGGATGCTGTATCGAGAATGGTGCTGCAGCGACCTGAGAAAGAAACAATATTTGCTTCAGCACCAGGCTTGCAGAAGCTTCCACTCATTTACAATGACAATCTCTTCAGAATTGACTGGTCTCAATTTTCTGATCTCCCAGCATTAATTTCAGAGTACTGGTACGTCTCTATTAAAATGCAGAATCATGTTGTCCTAATTTTCACATAATGCACATGTTTCCACATCAAAATGGGAAGTAAAGTAGTGCTTGGAAAAAGCATTATCTTTTATTGATTAACTCCATAGTTTAGCAAGGGATCTCTTTCTGCACCTCTTGTAAAGAGTGTGAGAGGTTTCAGTTCACTGCAATGGGTGACATTGTTTTCTACTGAGATGGGGAAATCAAGTGACGTTAGAAAAGTAAAGCACAAATACGATGTCTCTGCAATGCTTAAATTCTAAGCTTAGGAGGAGGACTTGGGCTTTCCTCTGTGCAAGGGGTAATACTTTATTCATCATGTTTTTTCCCTTTGATGGAATAAATTTCTCTGACTGCATGGGAAAATTGCTTCTAGCAGAGATTAATTTAAAGACATACAAACATACAAATTTAGACATTGTAAAACTGGACAAGGCATCATGAAACTGTTCCACTTCAGAGGAGCCTGCAACCATTTTTGGTTTGGCTCATGTCTTAAATGCAAACTGCAATGAGGAACAGAGATGTCTGGCTGTTTGTGGGTTTTACAGTTGCCTTCTGAGCTGTAAGAAACCAAACTACTCCAGTGAAGCATACAACAAGGTATGCAGTTAGGCCAGTTGCACAGCAGCCACTTATGCCAATTGTGGATATGTTTGATTTAATCTGGAAGCAGAAAGCATTTTCTAACTGACCACAATATGCCTCCAGCTTCACCTTTGCATTCTCTCGCAGAGTAACCCTAGTGGGTGCCATGAATTTAGGAGAATAGTCTCACAGTCCTTGATGAGAAACTGATGCCTCTGCAGTGTGCCCAAACATCTCTGTGAAGGATGAAGAAGGTGAAGGGATGGCTTTGAGATACTTACTGCAATTGTAAAGTTTGTTGATTTTGGCCACGTCCAAGTTGCTCAGTCCCTGCCTCTGTCCAATATGTACTGTTTCATCAGGAATTGGTACAATAGTTGCTTTCCCAGTGGTATTAGTGAACGTGTATCTGCAAACAAATGTGAAAAAATCTTGAAGTGCAATTGCTTCTTTCAGGATTTAATGGCATGCTTTGGAAGGAGAACAAGAATTTTACAGAAGTTGTTGTTGTGACTAGCAGTGCTGTTCGAGTAGGCTTAATTAAGAAGCCCAGCAGTAAGTAGAGTCAATCTCAAGGTGCCCTCCTTTGCTCCCAAGTTCAGCTGTGAATGGCTCCTTAATGGAAAGCTAAAGGATAACCAAATTATCTTAAGGAGTGGCTTGTCTGAACTGACTCACAGTGTTTTTCTTAGAAGGGGAAATGGGGAAACTGGTAGTTAGGAGAGAGTTATTATGGAACTAAATCTAATGTAAGATTTGAGTTCCAACAAAAGCAATGCCGTGCTGCTACTTACGGGCCATAGTGCATTACTGAGGAATAGTCATATGGAAGACCCAGGTTCCTGGAGTGTTCAAATTTCCTGAAGTCTCCTCTGTCAGCTGTAATATATGATATTGTACTTAGAGTATGCTTCCTGTTTATTCCCTCCAGGGAAGAAGGAAGAGCTGAAAAAAATAGGATTTATCTACACCACTTTCTACATTGAGGAATTCAAAGGTACTTACCTGGACTGATGTATTCCCACATGATCTTTACATATTTATCCCTGTCACTTCGAGAATGTTCATGCAAAAAACCCAGAGCATGGTCCAGTTCGTGTTGAATTATTCCTTTCCACATGCAGCCTCCCTTCATCACAGAGACAGTCTGTCCACCTCCTACTTTCCCATAGTTGGCCCAGCAGCTGAGAGAGGCATTGGACACCAACAGAAGACATTCAGTCAGGCAAAGATACAGTACAGAGAACCTTGTTTCACACACGTCTTGTGGGAGTGGAAGGATTCCTTCCTGTCCACTGTGATAGTCACAGTCTACAGAAGGGCAAAACTGACCATGACGCAGAAAACAACAATCAGTATGATCATCGCTAAAACTTCCTGGAAGGCCTTCATTAGCACGGAGGCTCTGTCATTCTGACTTTCTGTGCACAGTGACTAACTCCCTAGAAATAACAATATTTTTTTCCAAGATACTGAACACTGTATCAGAGCTGGAGCTAAGATGAATAGCACTTTCAAGCTAATTGGTGTTGAACAATTCTCTCACAGGCTCTAATTCTGACCTTTACAGCCAGCTGTGTTATTCAGAGAACTGTTTGTTTCATAAGCTGGAATTGGTTTTGCCTGTGCAAATAAGACCTACAGTAATCTGTTATATGTTGTGCTCAAGTGTGCATTACACCACACAGAATATATGGGCTTAGATATTCTTTCCACCTTAATGGTGCTTTCCCATGATCTGCATCACTTCAGTGAGTCCCTGATGTAACAGCTGAGTCCTTGCACTAGCAAGGTATCCAAGGAGGATACCTTGGTACTGTGACAAAACATAAAGTTTCTTCTCTAAGTCCACTTCTCTTTCCTCTCTAAGGTCACACAGAGTGAGTGTAGTGAAGAATTGAAAAACAGTGTAGAAATAACTTGTAAATTTATCATTCAACTCACCCATCGGCAGACTTAATGTTGAGGTAGTCACGTTCTGTTGTGCGCTTCACAAAATTAATACAAGTCAGTGATTCAAATTCTGCCATGGCATCATGAATTGCCTTTACATGATTCTCCTCTAGGGAAGAAAGGGTTAATTTTGAGCGTCACACAAGGACAGTGGCAGATGCCATTAAAATCTCACATGTGCTCAGAAACAGGGCAAATGAGGGACAGAAACATTAGCCTAGGCTCTTCCTTGCTTCTTTCTCAGTAATGTATTTCATTTAAGATATTAATAGCCTCTTTATCCAGGTATTTGTCAGAATGGACTCAGGTGGGAGCCTTTTTTTCTCAACTATTTGTTTTAAATTGTAGTGCTGATTGTTGATGTATCTTCTGACTGGACACTTGGAGACAGCTATGGGAAGCTATTTTGCTAATGTAAAGTAGATTGTTGAAACCACACTGCAATTGGCATGAACCTTATAAAGGCAGGTCTTCTGGCAGGTACCATTCGAGAGAAGGATCATTCTTCTCCCCAAGAGACCTGACCCAAAACATTATGGATGCAAACTTCAAGGAAATTCAATCTCTTTTCTTTTTCCTGCTCAAGTCTTTGTAATTTACAATTCCTCTGTGCTTGCACAGCACAAGTAAATCCTTAGAATTGATTTAATCAGCTGTTTGTGTGGCCACTAGAAGTAGGTTTCTACCTGGAGCTTCTTGGATAAAATCCATTAAAAAAAAAAAATCTTGAAATTTACACTCACCATAAGCAGGATCTAAGACATAGGGAACACGAACAATCCCATCGCTGGACTGGGGCCAATTGCAATTACGACAGTTGATGGCACTGCGAGTCCTTCGTGGAACTATGTCACCTTCTTGCAAGTACTGAGAGCTGTCTGTGATGAGAGAGAAAGGTGCAACTGTCTAAGCCATAGATTGCTGGATGCTTGCTAAGCACACTTGGAAAAGTGTCGCTTTCTACTCATCCTCCTTTTCTGTTTTTCCCTGAGCATCTCCTCCTGGCTAGCATAAGAAATGGACTATTGGGCTAGATGGACATCATCTGCTTCCCTACTTTTGCTGCTGTGTACTTAGCTAAGAGGACAAAGCTCCAACTCCATTGGATGGGGTTGAGGCAAGATAGGGAATGAGTGAAAAGAGTTGCAATAGTGAGAGGGGTGCTGTACTTCAATATTGTTTTCTCATCTGTGCTGTGACACTGAATGAATGGCATCAAATACCTGCCCATGAAGGGGGCTGGGCAAAGGAGGAGGTGACAATAAGGAAAAACAAGAGGGCAAGCAAACCAGAAAGAGAAGTGAATGTTGTCTAGAGAAAACTGTAAGAATGTTTGGTGTCCATTGCTACAGACAGTAGTAAAGCTTCTTGAATGACTGGTGAAGAGGAAAATGTGAGAAAGACAAGCTGATAGAATGGGGAATATTTGGAACAGGAAGCCTGGAGCAGGGAGCATGGAACTGACCATAGCTTATCTAGGAGTCTGTACTACAAAATCATATGATGACTGAATGCAAGTGCTGCTTGCATTCAAGAAAAAGGCAATTAAATAATACGGCATGCAAATATCCAAGTTCTCTTTCTATGTCCAAAGAATGACAAATACGCTGAGAGCTGAAGAAGCTGCCTAGATAGTTCTGTTGCCTCCACACCTGATATCATCTTCAGTATTGATACTACAGATTTGAGATGCAATGGGGCTTCAGCAGACCACACAGTGCTCCCAGTGGCCTGTCTCTGGGTGTCTCTTACACGATGGTGTATAAGATGGGAAAAATATTTGCACAAATTGTGGTAAGACATTGTACTTCCCTCATCAGCCCCAAAAAGCAACAAAGAGACCCATTATAAGCAGGGCGTTGGTGGCATTACCTTTGTTAACTTCCAGAATTCTGTTAAAAATAATTTCATCCTCGGAGTCAGTCTCTGTAGGCAATGGAGATGCTGTGCAGAAATACAAGAGTTTCACTTTCTCATCCCCAGGGAAAATACGAACCCTGATTTTTAATCTGATGAGTTTCCAGGATCTCACTTAGATCAAGTCCCAATTACAGTGATGCATGTAAAACTTACAGAGCCTATTTAGCGACTGGGGTGGTGTTCAGTCATGTAGATTTTTGCTCAGTGACATGATCTTGTGAACCTCCCTGCTGTGGTTATTTTGGCATTAATCCAGAGCCATTCTTTTTCAATCTTTCCCTTTCTCCCTCTCCCCCTCCCCCTCCCCCCACCCCCACCCCCACCCCGTTGCCCTCCCCTCCCCCTTTTTTGTTTCCCTAGCCATCGCATTTTAAGGCCTGGAGCTTTGGCTCTTGTAAGCCTGTGTTGTCCCGCTCAAGTGGTCAGCTGGCTTCATGGCTCCCTCTGTGCACTCAGACAGCACAGTTTTCCTTCTGCATGCACACTCAGACCCCCAACACAAGAGAAAAACCAGAAACAAAAGCAGACGGAGAGCAGTCCTGCTGCTTGCTGCTGGACATCCTGCCCTGAAATTGGAACTGCGTTCCTACTACATGGGTCAGACTGATGTCCTCAGCTAACCCCAGGTTCAAGTACTCATAGGCCTTGCAAGTAGAATTAGCCAACTCTTGAACATTATGCAGTGAGTCTTGACATTGATAAAAAGCAGAAGTTCATGGCCTCTGCACTTTCTGTAACCTTTGGAAATGATTAAAGTCAGAGGACATTATCTAAGAAGAGGTATTTTTAGCAAAAGTAACAGCTGAGTTTTTTAGCAAGACCAAACAATCCGCCAAAACCAAGATACTCTGCTTCGAATGAGATATTATGGTGAGTGCATTCATTTAAAATGTCTTCCTCAAGATTAATGTGGGTTAAACGTATTATCTTCTGGAGTAACTGAGTAGCTAACAATCAGTATATCCTACCAAATACGTACATTTAGGTGGAATAATACATACCGTATATATCGTCTTGTGTAGTAACCTGCAAGAATGATGCATTAGTATTATCTCACACTTTATATTAAACATAAATATTAAATAATATAACATGCAAAGGATCAAAAGTGTCCAGGCCAGCACTGAAAGTATCTTTCACCACTGCAGCCTTGAGCTTTTATGTATTGCGCCATGTGTAAAGAAGTACCATTCTGTGGCAGATATTCTTCTTTGATATCTTGGCAAATGTGCAGATCATAAAGCGAATCAGCATAGGAGACTCGGGAAGTGCAATCTGAAGTGTGGAGTAAGTTTCAGACCTTCCAGCTTTATTTATCGCCCTGCTAGTAGGGGTGCAGGGTTGATGAAATTGCCAGTGAAGTCCTCCCAGTATCACCTCACAACACAGTGGTGAAAGGCCACGGTGCGTACTGCTTCTAGGGAGCTGGGGATGGTAGTCAGCTGCGGGGGCCCTGTCTAGAGCAAAACAGATTGCCACACTTCCCTTGCCTTGTACAAATAAAAAGCAAGTTTGAGTTTTCTTGAAGACCCCAGAGAAGGCATAAGCTTCCTGGGACGTTGGATGTATCTGGGCATTGTAGGGCAATAAATGGAATAGGAATGGAAACTGCTGACTCTGTTACACTGCTGATCTGAGAACACTTTCCTGCACAGGTGGAGATATGGGTGCAGCACATGAGTCTTGATCTCACTTTCCACAATGCTGAACCCCAAAGTGATTAAAAGGTCCTTACCTCAGTAGGTTCTGTTGCTGCAAAAAGCAAGGAAGAAAAAGACAAGAAAAATGGAAAAATTAGATTCTGAATGCAACTTCACAGTGTTCAATAGCACAGACCTCCTCAGCCATGGGAATGCCGCTGGCAGGTCCCTTTGCTTGGAGGGGAACGGGGTGCACTAACTGATGCATTGTCACAGAAATCAAATTGATGTTCAAACAGCTAATAGATCGTGCTGAGGGACAGAATCCTGGTCATTTACCAGTTAAGAATCAGCAAAGCATTTTATGAGCTTCAGTGTGGAAAATGACAAAGGAAACTAGAGACAAAAATATGCTTTGTCCCTAGATTTCACTGCAACAGGTGCAGGCTAACCAGCTCAACAATCCTCTCTGGTTTCAGTGTCAAAGAGTAAAGTTATAAAATAGGATGAAGGCTATAATTTAGCATGGGGCAAATAGTCTTAGCTTCAGTGTGTACCTGAGAGCAGCTTGGAACCATTCTGAGTCCTAAGCAGTCTTTCTAGTGTGACATCTCTTAATTTCTACCAAATGTCAGTTTGTAGATACAAACATGGGAGTGAAAATCTCATCTGATATATAAATTTCTGAGCAGAAACTTCATTGTTACAATATCATAAAAGTTTAGAAATTGAAAGTACCTCCAGAGGTCAGCCAGTTTGTTTGCTTTCCCTAAGGCAGAAACAGTTTTGTCCTGTCATTCCTGACCAAAGTTTGCTTGACCTGTTCTTAAGTATGACGGATATGCCACAAGCCTTTCTGGCAGTCTTTTTCAGTTTGCCAGTAATTGCACTCTTCCTTGTCAAAATATAAAGCCATTTTTTTTTTCCTATCCAGCAACGACACAGAAAACATTTATGCATGTGTCAAGCTCTGTCACACCTTGCAGCACTGCTCCCTTTTCACAGTGGTTATTGTAGTGAGGGGACTTTCTCCTATTCAGAATGTGTCTAGAACCTTCAATAGAATTCCTTGTACTGAGCCAAAAAGGCTTCAGTCTGTCTTTCCAGACTGTTACTTCGGTTACATGGCAACAGAAGTCCACTGTAATGGTGGTGGTTTGTTATAGCAAAGTTCAGTCCCCACCAGCTGCATCAGAGAGACCCATGGCAACTAAAAAAATTCAGCAGGGAAGCACATTTTTGAGATGGGTTGACCGAATTCAGAATTCACACACCCAAGAGGCGCTAGATTAATTGACTAGATTCCTAGGCACATAAAGCCTGCAACCCCTTTTTAAAACCCAAAGGAGACAACACAGAAGGCATCTGCAATGTCCTTGATCAAACATTTGATGTGATACAGCTTTCAAAATTATACTGCTCACATTTTCTCCACACTGTAAATACTGAAAGGTGTCTCAAAAGGCACAAAAACCAGTAATAATGGTAAATTAAAACTCATTGTACACATTTGTCCCAGTAACGCTGCAACTTTGAGTTCCAGCAACTGACTACTTTGAACTTAAGTGAGGGTGTCTGTTGGCCAGCTCCAAATATACTGAGCAGTTATTTTACAACATCTCATTGCTTCCATGCCATAAATGACAGCTTTAAAGAAGAATTGGTCAGTTTTCATTAGCCCCTTACTTGCTGTATGTCAAGCAAATTTTTCCAAGGCCTCTTCATCTCACAATACATCACCCTTGACCTGGCAGTTTCTTGCTGTAGTTAAAGTCTACCTAGAGATTTATTTCCATTGACCTTCTCTGGAGATCTGCAATTACCTCCTCCTGTTTTGTGAGTCGACAAAAGCTGTTTGGTTAAGCCTGAACTATTTGTCTTATATCCCAGCACAAAGCTAAGCTTTCTTTGATGCTTGACATCCCTCTCCTTTACTGATGCACCAAGTTAGGCAAGAAGGAAAACGAATAGCAGTCTCTTTTTTTGTAACACTCAACTTTACGGAAAGGTATCAAAACGTCATATTAAAATTTTATTTTCAAGCCTGTGAAAGCACATCTAAGTTAACCTAACAAACCATACCCCAAAAGTCCGTGTAAAGCACATCTCTGTGAAAACACATCTGCACTCAGCCCAATAACAGATTAGGAAACGTGGCCTTATCCAAGAAGTCCGAGAATCAGTGCTTTCACATGCTCTAAAGCCAAGTCAGTCACACACCAACAGTGTGTGATGCACAGTCAAGAATTAACAGTTGTCTTTAAAATACAGTATAAATCCCACTTACTTGCTGTGCTGTTTCCATAGTCCTCCTGCAAAACCAACAGTTAAAAGGCATTATTCTTCCATACCTCATAAATGCAGCAACAACAGCATCAAAATCAGACCAAAGGGAGGAACTAAATTATTAGCTTGGTCTTATATACTATATTACTAATATTTTTCTTGCTGGAAATTAATCAAAGTGTGTCTCCACAGCTTCACCCCAGGTAGAACAGGTCAATTAGAACACAGAGCACGGCTGCACGGAACTGCTCTCACCTGAATAGGGAAGGTCAGGGCTGTGTGAAGCAGAAACGCGGCGAAGACGGCGAATGTCTGGAACATCTTCAGCTCCATTATCCAGTCCTGAGAGACCACCGGTATGTGTCCTTGCCTCTGCCCGTGCAGGAGCGCTGCTGCTAGATATACCCGCAGAGCCTGCCCTGCCAGGGCTGAAAATCCTGCCCCAGCCAATGGCCAACGGAGGAGGAAGCAAAGATCTTTCGCGGCCCCCACGGCCAGTATAGCCTCTGGGCATCTCCCGGTGCTCTGCTGTTGCTGTCGCTGCGATCTATAGCATCCTGCCCCCCCTCCCCCCATCTTCATACTGTCCTTCATGCCGCTCTTTAGAGCTGGATCAGCCTCATGCTTGTGCTGCCATGCAGTCCCTCTGTTTCTTGGAGGATCTTTTCTTAAGTGTTCCATTTGACTGATGCCACCTGGGAAGCCCTTGTTCCTGGACAACTTTCCAGAGTACCTTATTGTTGGGATTTCAGGTGGTAGGTGACTTTTTTTCTTTATGTCACAGAAAGCCCAGAAGGCCGTGACGGTATTATGTTGCTTTGGAACATACAGCACATCACTGCTCAGTGAGGTCAAGTCTGTGTCTTCCCTGAGAAGATATCCTTCATCTTCTCAGCATACAGTTCCATAAGTAGAATTTTTGTTTCCTCCTCTGCGTTCCCCGATTTTTCATAACACCAGGAACATTTCCTGTGTTCCATCATTTCTGGCAGTCTCACAGCTGTGGGTGCCCTCACAAGCTTTGTTACCAGCAGTCAGAGAGGGGAAAAAAGACAGCGACATAAGCAGCACTTACTCATTTTGAGACTGATTAACAGATCTGCTGCTTGCTGAAGTGCACTTGTCGAGAGGTGGATGTAGGAAGTAGTAAGCAGGCCTAGCAAAAAATGCTTGTAGGAGGCAAAGCAGTAACCACTGAGCCTCTTGTCACAGCAACCTCTTGTCGCAACCACTTCTCACAGCAAAGCTCTGCTTGGTGAGCCATTTGCTGAAGGAGCTGCAGTTGGGAATTGTCCGGTCTTTGGTACACACTTGGTCTGTGTCAGAGTACATTTTCCATGCATGGAGAAGTACACTGAATTATAGAATGTACAGATTCTGTCTCTTGACCATGCTCAGATACCCTTAGAGTAAGTTTTAAACCCACTCACACTGTTATTCCTTCTTTCTGTATTGAATGAGATGTTTTAGGAGTTATCCATGTTGATGAATAAATCAAGAAGCAGCAGAGGGCTTTCCACCTATTTATCTCCAAATCATACCCAGTCAAGGCTAGGAGTTACATTGAAATGTAATCTGAATGGCATTGGTGGTGATTACTTGTCATTTTAGTGAATGAAAGTTCACAGTCACGCAGTGCTGACTATTTTAGGGAAGTCGGGACTGACAAAGTCCAGGGATAAACTTTCATCATGCCCACAGGGAGGCAGCACAGGGGAATACTATTTTTCCCTTTCTGTCCCTGCACTCTGGCTAAGGCATGCCCTAGGCACCAGACAGTAAAAAGCAGGGTAGCGCATGGTCCTTGTGACTGTAAAAGAGCAAAGATCAAGCAGGCATTGTCAGCATGCTAATCCTGCTGACACAGGCAGTTTGTGTGTCCTCTGTGTGCATAAACATTTGCAGTAAGCAATGCTAAGTGTCTGTCTTCATAGTGTCTGTGTTTAATAGGGATGAAAATCTTCCTTGTGCTGAACCAAAGTTGTGCAGCTCTGGTCTGCAGTCCTAGAATGGTTTCCCAGGTTCCTCACTTGATACAAGGGCAAAAGGTATGTCCTTGATGCCTTGGTATGCCAAAAGCAGATCAAAAACACTGCAGAATGGAGCTTGTGTATAATCTGCTTCCATTAGAGTTTAGGGGAAAAAAAAAGAAAGGTTAGACCACTTTCAGGGAAAACCAGTCCAGGAGCAAAAGGAGGTATCAGAGGTAGTGAGGGAATAAAACAAAATTAAAAAGCAAGGTAGGAAAGTTGATAACCTTAGCATATTTGTAGCATGTTATTGGGAAAATACTACAGCCTCCTGAGTGCCTGTGCTCAGAAAAGAATGAGGGAGCAGGGCTTGCAAAAAGGATGCTGAACATTTTATGCTGGACATGCTAATATGCTGACATGTTCATCAGACAGATTGCTGCATGCCACCTTTTCTGTATGCTAACACTAGTGATGATGGAGAGATTGCTGTTACGATCATGAATGTGGCTGTAAATGCTACAGGTGGCAAACTACGCATAACAGAGCAAGGGGGAGTGCTGACACTCATGCCT
The DNA here is from genome assembly GCF_030867145.1 of Opisthocomus hoazin. Taxonomy (NCBI): domain Eukaryota; kingdom Metazoa; phylum Chordata; class Aves; order Opisthocomiformes; family Opisthocomidae; genus Opisthocomus; species Opisthocomus hoazin. The sequence continues at coordinate 28,553,555 of NC_134420.1, read as the reverse complement.
GCTGCCCATCCTGAAGATCCTATCAGCTTTGGTTAGTGCCTGACACTTAGATTCAATATTTGGTTGTTTTCCTAAGTGTGGTAGTCATGTGGGAGGAATTGTCAGCAGTCCTGTTGTCACTAGTCCAAAAATTACCTATTTTTCTAAGATATTGCAAAAATAGGGCATTGTTTTACCAGCAAAGTACCAGTAAAGTTGGTACCTCTAGCAGAAAAAGTGCCACAGAAATTGTATTGAACTTTTAGGAATCAAACTAGGGCTTGGCAAAGAGAAGCTGTCTTTGTACGTATAGAAGGGACGTGGGAAATTTTGTCAGACTTGAGTTCTCCTGTGTATGTGTCCCAGTTTCTGGTGGACAGTAGGGACCACAGAGATTTTGCAGATGTGAACAATGATTGGCAGGTGTCCAAAATCGACAATAAAATGTGAAGAATTACTTGGACAGCATCATAGTCTGCAAGAAGTCTGTCAACAATAAGAGCACTGCTCCTGAAAGACCAACTTGGAGTTACGCCTGAGGACATATGCTGATTTGCAGAGACCTGTATACATAGCCAAGAAAAGACTTTGCAGACATACCAATGAAAAAATGTATTTTCTCTTCTGTTGCATATGGGAGTTCGCTGTAAAGTTCGTTGCCAAAATCAAAATAGCAGATGTATAAAAGTGACAACACTACTGTAGACATCTTTCAGATTTTGCTCAGTCATGACATTTAGTCATATGTGTTATATAATTATTATTCTCTTTGGAGTGTTTCATTGTAAGCAGCTTCCAAGCTATAATGTAAACTATCAAAACCTAGTTACAAAAAAGAAATAAAGTGTCTGTTACATTTAGCTACTAACCTTTATAACTACTAGCTGCTAATTGCTGTGTAGTAAAATGCAGGAAAAAGTAACTCCAGGAAATAAGAAAATAGACACATTTATGTTAAAGAGCTTGTGGAAGTTATGCGGTAGCTACCATACCACATTCATGGTAAGATATTAACAAATCTTGAAGGTTTCAAATTATCTGTCTTTACCAAAGCCAACCGTTGAAGCAATGGTGTGGTCCACAACACATAACTGAAATTGCTGTGGATTGGCATCACAGAAAAAACACCACACAATTACATTTACAGTCTGGGGTTAATGACAAGTCTGAACCAGGAATATATTATTTTAGACAGAACTGCTCAATATAATTTCTCAGGAATATCTGCTTTGTGGGGCATTTCGGTATTTTTGCTCCCTGTTATTTGGAAGAGGAATGCTGATTTCAGCTCGGCTCTGGGCTCCTTCATTCTGAACTCCAGTCCTCTGACTAGGAAGTCTGCTCCTGTGCACTGCTTCCAGCTCAATGCTTTTTAATCTCTCTAGTTTCAGGTGTTGTAACACTCTATCACACAGAGTTTGTGGTGTATTTATTATCAGATACTTTTCAGATCGAAATCAGTCCTCACGCAAGCTTTTTCTATGCTGGCATAAAGGACTTTCAGCCCTTTAGTCTTTCTTCTAATTCATCTCTTCTTGGTTCTACAACCACATTTTAATTCCTTCCAAACTGCCCATACCTTTTTAGTAATGCAGTGGTTAGGAGCGGATAATTTCAGTCGAATTCATGTCAGCCAGTACTGCACTTTGCTGGTTGAGACTAGTATTGAAGCCCTGGCAGCTTCTGAGGGTTTCACAGGCAACTAGCATAGACTTCAAGACCCTGTATAGAAGACTGACATGTGTCATAAAAGACAACTCCGGATAAGGCAACGTGCAGTTAGAAGCTGTTCTCCCACACCTGAGAGCATACATGATGAATCAATAAACTTACTCGCCCTTCATGTCCCTCTCTGCATTTCTTTGGAACCTGCCTCCCAGAGACCTGGAGCTGCTCAACGTGGTTCTTATTCTGCTTTCTGTTGCACTTCCAGTTTCTGAGAGGCTCCAAAGGGATTCCCATGTTCTTGCTAACACCATCTGTAGCAATGAAACTGCACAGTCTGCAGATTCCTTAGCAGAACACTTATGCATCCTCCATGATATTAATGACTAACTCCAGCCGTGGTCCTAGCTTTGGCAGTGTTTCTGTGAGAGAATTCTAAATAGTGAACATTGGCTTGCTATTAATTAGTCACTTTTCTATCCAAAGAACCAAATCTAGACACTTTGACCTTCAGTTGTCATCAGAAGAAAAGGAACAATGAAGAAAAGCATTTTTTTTTGTGATGGATTGTTCCTTGAAAAAGAAAAATACGCAGTTAGCAAAACAAAAAAGCACAACCTAGTAAAGAAACAAATTGGGAAAGTCAAAACATTGTAACTTCTAAAATAAACGTTGAAACAAAATTAATTTTCATTTCAAAATCAGATTTCAAGGTCAAATTTAGAAAAAGATAGTTTAGCAATTAAACTAGCATTTGTAATGACATATGATCCAATGATTATTTGGGCTGAGGGAGAGGAATGGAGGTGATGAAACTGGAACTTTAATTTGGACAACTCTAGTAATGAACTTCTGATTGTCTTGAAAAGAACAACAAATTCCTTTCTTTTATCAGGAGAAGCCATCTGATTTGTCTGCTGCCCTTAGGTGAAGAATGGCCGGATCAAAGGTTTTACATGATGTTTCCAGCCTGCAGAACAATGTTATGTTGATTGCAAAGGAATCCATGTGATGGGGTAAGGTGCGAGCTGTTGGAGTGGTGCCTGGGGTTATCTTTGGTCTCTCTGCCCTCTGAAGGAAGACATGCCATCACACGGTGCTGCCCCAGCTGCACACGTAGAGCACCAGGGAGGTCTCCTGTCTGCCTCTCCTTGTGACGGATTGTGCAACACCAGTCAGCTACCCTGCCTGTTTTCACCTGCTCTGAGAAGGGGTCTCCTCTTACCAACGGGCAGCTTTTGGTCACATTACCTGTGCCATGAGAGTTGCCTTTGTGAACGCTTGTCTGGCGATTTAACTAAGGAACTCGAAACATCGCCTCATGTCTGCTTCTCAGATGAGTGCATGGGAGCTGACTGTGTGTGCTGTAGGTGGAAAGCACCACATCTCTGCCTTCATGGTACAGAGATCTGCCTGATATAGAGTCCACTGGTAATCTTAGTCGTTGTCTCTCGCCCTGAAACAAATATGCTCCCATACACTATCATCACCATCAGCTAGCTGCACTTCACTGACTATTTTTTTTTCCTTTGTGCCTCATCAGAAAGGCTGTCTGTACTGCCTGTCTCAATACATTTTCCTGTTATTCACTTATTGGCTTCCCAGCTGTCCTCTCTGCAGGATTTTTGAATATTTCGATGGGAGTCTGTAGAAGATGGTATCAGTCTTACTGTGTTTTTCTGAATGCCATGTGCAATCTGAGCCTCACCATGAATTACACCTGTTTACCAGGTCAGCGTAAGACTTTACTTCCTCTGCTGGGAGGACAATTTGTAGCTCCTTTCATGCCTCCTGGGCAGGTGAGTTTGGACACCTTCCCCTGCTACTTCTTACTTTATCTGTATCCACAGAAAAGTACTTTAGGAAAAGTTAAAGCACAGCTCTTGCAGTCCCTGTCTATTTTAAAAAGACCTGCTATCCAGGCAGACAGTAGTGACTAAATGTTGACATTGGAAAGATTGTCTGATAATAAACTTTAAACTATTAAATAATAAAGAATCTGCCTGTTGCTCCTGGAGTCTTTTGCCAAAGAGAACATTTGCCTCCAAAGAAGAAACCATTGATCTTTGGCAGCTATGACCGCCATAACCGATGCAGCGGGAGTTCCTGGACATGGCAGGACAGCCAGAAAGTTTGTTTTGCTCGTTGTCTGTTGTGAGCAAGTTAGCAAGACGTGGAGGGTCTCAGGCAGCCAGACTGGGGGGCACGGTCTGGATGGAGGGCCAGGGAGTCTGGACTGGACCGGTGGGCCTGCCACCCTGTCGGGCTGGACAGAGATGCTGCAGCAGAGCTGGGGACAGCAGGGCGAGGACTGGACTAGCAGGTTTGCTGCAAGGGAGGCTGGAGGAGCACTGGCAGAGCTGCAGTAGGCAGGGGAAGAAGGGTGGGAGGCCGAAGGCTCCCCTGCCCTGTCCTGGCAGAGAGTCCCTGAGGAGGTCTGTGCAGCACAGCCTCAGCCTGGGCTAACCATCCCTGTCGCCTCTCACCACCGCGGTTCAGCTTTCACAAGGAAATAATTCACATTTAAAAATCTACAACTACAACTCAAGATTTAACCACATCAGCTGTCACAGGATTTCATCCTCTTTCAGTTTCTGAGGGCTGACGATTCCTCAGGGAGCAGAAGATTGCCTCTTTCTTTGTGCCATGCTACGTCTCCTGCTATCAGCACGTACAAATGCACCATAAATTGTTATGGATTTACCCTTCCAGCACTCCCATGTGGAAAGGAAATATGTTTTTTCCCAATTTCACAGCAGGAGGAGCTGACTGCATGTGCACCCCTATCCCCCTCCCGCTACTGATTTGCTGTGGGTCACCCAGGAATTGCAGGATCTTCCACCACAGGGCCTGGAGGGATCCCGGAGGAGGTGGGTGCCAGTCTGGTGCCTTCACCATTCCCTTGGGGAAGAGAGGACCTAACAGGGAACAGACGATGGCTGCTAGCCAAACTGTGACCAATCTACCCATGATGCTTCCCAGCAGAGCTGTGGCTACATTAACCTTGGCTTACAGCTGTGATAACATTAAAGAAAAAGCTTCCAAGGGAGTCTCTCTTTTCCACTCATCTGCAATGATTCTGCCATTAGTTATTGAAAACATTAAAGGGACATTGCCACATTACCTGCGGTTACCATTTATCAAGCTCTTGCCAGTGTTCTCTCTGTTGCTTGATGAACACATCCCTCTCCTTATACAACTTGTAGACGAAATAAATTAGAGAGGCTGCCTCAAGACCTTCCTCTGGACAGAAAAGCCTAGCTATGTTTTTATATTTCATTTATTTGAGATTTATGTTATTAGCTGATAGACACATGCATGGCCAAACTTTAATCTGAGGGCTTTCAAGTCTAGCATTTTGGCTTCAGATTTGTCTTTGCTGTAGTTTCAGTTCTCCTCAGTGGACCCAGCTCTGGCTCTCAGTTCACAGGCTTGTATGCAGGAAAACTGTTTATTTGTGCTGGAAGATATGAACTGCAGCTCTGGTTTCTTACAGGGATGGTTTTGTTGTGGATGCGCAAAAGATACAGTGTGAGTTCAGCAACAAATCAAGGTCAAGGCACTGTGAGAAAGCTTCTACTTAGAGGTCTGCTCCCATCTTTTACATATGTATCTGCCTTCTATCTCTGATAAGGAATGTCGTAAGCAGGATCTGTGAGGATATTTGTGTTCCTCCTTTAAATAAGTAAATTCTTTTTGTAGGAAATTGAAGAAGTGGGTGATGTGGAATATTCAAAGTGGTTGGTTTCTGCAAAGGAGAGAAGGGTGGAGTATTTATCACTGTCTTTACTCTGATAATCTTTTCTGATCTAGAAGAGAGAGGCCCATGTGTTACTCATTTTCGACCATCAAAAAAAAGGAGAAGAGAATGTGGAGTTTGTCTCTCTGAGAATTTATGAGGGCCATAGACGCAGCCTCTGTGGCCTGCCATTAGATGAATTATGGCTCTGCCCTCTGACCATTGCAATTCTGGTATCTTGAGGTCTGATGAAGAATCAAGCAGTAAGGTGCTGGTTTATGTGGTGGCATAACTAAAAAAAAGTAAAATGCAAATTAAAAAAAAAAAAACATATAAAATGGTCAAGTCAACCTTTTAACCAAATTAACCAGGAAAACTTTGTCATTTTTTTGCCTAATCATGCAACTAGCTGGGCAGCAGCCTTGATGACCTACCGGTCCTCACAGGAGCAGGACCACATACATCTCTGCTGATGGGTGTACTTGATTAAAGCAGTCACAGACTGAAACTAATGGAGATGGTTTTTGCTGTCAGTGCAGGCAGCTGGCCCAAATTATGAGGTGTTATGAGACAGTGATATCTTTTCCACACTCCAGTGTATGGTTACTGTAGCAGATGGTTTGACTGCTATCCTAGGATGATTTAGAGTAGCCCTTCATTAAGTATGTTTTTCACTTAAATTCCTCACACTCTTCTTCTTACACATGCATCGTTGCTATCAGCCACTTGCTGGGGATAACAAACCAAGCCTAGAAAAAGGGAAGCAGTGGTGTTTCTCCAGAGTGATAGATAGGCACTGTCACACTCTGAGTGTGTTTCACCTCGGATCACATCAGAATGGGTCATTCCCCCCAGGCAACTCTCCTCTCCCAACCCAGGTTCCTGCTGGTGGCCAAGGGGCTCCCTCCCCTCTCTCCAGGGCTTCTCGGGCCCTATGCCATCAAAGCTGACAAAGACTTGCAGCTCTTCTTCCCTGTGGCAGGAACCACAGCTGGGAATGAAGGTCTGAATACGTTTGAAGCCCATATGTTGGTTGTGAGTCCCTCTGTTAAGTAAAACTGGGGAGGTGGGGGGAACACCAGGCTGATCCTGAGACTGAATAACTGTCTGGGTTTGCAGCCCTTTACTCTAAATGTGCTCATCTGGCCGGGTCTGGAGGGGAGTGACAGAAAAGCTGGGGAGAAAATGGGACACTGCCATGCCTTTACCTTCAGCTTGGGAGCAGCTTCTTCTCATCTGCCTTCCTTGCCCCTCACCTTTCCTTGTGTTGCGGGGCATGGGGAAGGAGGCCTACTCCTAACCAAGGTCTGGGCTCTGCACCCTGTCCTACCCATGGAGAGTGCCACCGGACAGAGACAGTGGTGACAGGCTGCCATGTGCTGGTAATGGCAGCATGAGAAAGGGCTGACAATATTTGCTGCCTGGAAGCTGTAGCCTCGTTTGGCCTTATGGTCACTCTAGTAGCTGAATTTCTGATTTTGTCAGAGATAAAGATTATTGCCATGTTTGGAAGTGATCCTGTTCTGCAGTAACAAATGCAAAAGTTTTTTCTTCTTTCTCATGACATGCCGGAAATCTAGTTTAGAAGATCAAGCTACAAATTTTGCAGCTTTAGGTGAAGAGAGTCCGTCTGAGCTCCTTCTCACCTAGTAGACTCCTTGGGCATTGCTGCAGAGTACAACATTAGAAGGCGTGTTTGTGGCACCACACTTTGCAGAAACTTGTGTCTTTTTGCCTTGTCTTTTCTCTGCCAGTGCCATGGCAAGACAGGGGTTTGGGAGCTTCCTCCTGGGGTCCATTAGCATGACCCAGAAGGCACTGTGTATTCCACTGTGGCTGGAAAAACCGCACCAAGCTTTTCAGGATGTTTAGACCATCTACATAGCTGTTTTAAATAAAGAAGTAGCCCCAGAATCTAATCGTAGTGTGGTTTCTGTGCCCCATCATTTCTGTGTGCTGCTCTGTGCAGATCTAGCCAAACTGGGAAAAGAAGTTGTAGGCAGCTGTCTTTCCTACACACCTTGCCATGCAACTGTTGAAGATTACACAACTGTTCCTGTTCTAGAGACAGGAGCCGACCTTTCCCTCCTACTGTCCGGTAACAAGTGCGTCTCAACTTTGAACAGAAATTTTGATACAAGATACATGTATTTTGCCACAATTTATGTGAAATGCAAAATTTAAACTTTGTTGGAATAAAAGTCTTTCTCTCTTAAATCATAGTTTTGTGGTGATTTAACCTAAATCATATTTTTTTATCTGATAATGCCATGAAACCTCTTCAGTGGACTTGGTACCTCAGAGGAGTTAGGCTATACAGACAGCAAGAAGAGCTGGCATTGACCAAGAAGATGCAAACTGCTGCTGATATGATATGTGTATGTCATTTCCAAGATGTACGGGCATGAGCGATGAGGGCTTTTGATAGGTAACTAGTGGTGTGACAGAAGACGTTGGATGGTGAAGGCAACTTGGATGGGAAAACCATGAGTTTTAATATGACTATGTTAGACTTAAGTTCATACTAAGTCTCTTGAGAGAAGACATCAGTGTCAGCCTGATATTTCACATTGTGAAAAGACAGATCAATCAGGTGTTGGTATGACTCTGTAAACTATTTATGAAATATGACAGTGGGAATGGATCAGGAAAAGATCAGGTGGAGATAAGGTATAGAGGCAGAAGAATTATCTGTTCTCTCAATAGATAATGGATTCTCATATGGTGACAGCAAGAGAAGAAGACCTACAAAGTGAACAGATACAAGAAGTAAGAGGAGAAAGAGAAGATAAAGGTTTGTGAAAGTAGAGAGAGGACATAACTGAGTGTCAGAAGTCACTAATGTGTCCAGGATAAAAGGACAGAGTGAGCTGGCCAGTGTAAGCACAGCAGTGGAGCAGAGACTGTGGAAACAACCGAGTCAGGTAAGGGAATTTGCAATAAGGGTTTTAGTCTTCACCATGACTCTGTCAGATTTCCTCTTACTTTACCCAGGGAAGAGGCACTGACCCACTTTGCAGTTTTGCAGCTGGCAGACAATTTATGCAGGAGTTTTGAGAGGGGGTAGGGACTGGCTGAGGACAGAGGACTTCAGGTCAGGGAGCCCACTGGGGAGAGGACAGTCCTCTCTGAAGTATAATTTGGGCAAATGTGAAAATAAAGGAAACAGTTCCCTAGAGCTACTGAAAGGAGCACACAAGGGAGGCCTCCTTTCAAATTTGGATGTAAATTTTTCAGTCTCATGTTAGAGCAAGGTTCTGCCTTGGCTACTTTGGAGATTGACAGTTGTGTACAAAGCAAGTACAGACCTCTGGGGCAATCACAGGCAATGTCCCTGTGCTTTCTACCACAGAAGCGCCTAAATCCTGAAGGTGGTGGCTATCTCCAGATCATTTAGATTAGGCCTGACTACAAAGCTGTTGATAACGATGCTGGCTGGAGTGTGAAGTGTGAAAGACCTATTGCTCTGTTTCACACTGGACAACATCGATTCTGAGTAGCTTGTCAGAATTACCTGTCAAACTTGACCAGGATGAGGTCAGATCTCACTATGATCACAATCTGAAAAGCTAAAAATAGCATATATCTCTGCAGACAGCAAAACCAATTCCAAGTCTCAACTATTTCAAGGGAAGTCATGGAGGTCAGACGAGTCATGGCAGTGGAGAAGTAAGGATATCATAAGTGTGGACCCATGCCACACTTTGCACTTAACTCGTTGTCAATAAACTCCATGGAAGGCATCTATCCTGATAGCTGGAGGCTGTTTTCTGAAAAGGCTGTTTTTGTAGAGGGTGATTGTAAGGTCTCCTTGTCTGGAGAATGTCTGGGCACACGATTGTATGTGCCAACTCTTTTTATCGGAGTGCTGGCTGAATTTTTTATAATACCAGTGTTATAGAAAATGTTCCAAAACCAGATGAAATCTTGTGGGTCACGAGCAATTGCTAGAGGTGAACATGAGCAAAAATGTAATTTCTCAACTCCAGAACTAGAAACTGTGAGTCTCTCTTATCTGTAATGATTTCCTCTGCTCTCTTCTCTGTCTCAATGTCAAGGAACGGGACCAAGCAGTGTTGTCTTAGGGAAAACTGTTCCTGTGGTGTTCTTGATATTAATAACAGTACAAAAAATCTCTGCAAAAAGTGATTCACCTTTTGACTCTAAGAATTACCACTGCTGAGGTACTTGCAGATTCTGCTGATGGGGGTACCCAGAAGCTGATTCTCAGGGTTTTACCTAAAAGATTTAGGAAACAAAATTTGTACAGCATGTGATGCCTGCTGGACTAACCACCCCAGACCAGACTACAGGCGTCCCTTACCCTGCGTCCTCTCTCTCACAGGAGCCAAAACTGGCTGCCTAGAAAAGCACATAAGAACAGGGCAAGCATATATGATACTTCCCCTTTGTTTGTTTTGAACTTGGATCCTGCTTGGATCTTCCCTGCAGTTCTTCTACTGGAACTGGGAAGCTGATCCATAGCCAGATTCCCCAGTACACTCAGGATTTCAGAGACCTCTTTCTTTTCCTCTTGCAGTGTCTCTTTTCCAGGCTGAGGAATTGTAGCTTGCTTGTTCATTCCTTATGCAGAAGCTGTTCCACGCCTTTGATCATCCTTTCTGATCCATTTATGAACTTTTTTCAGTTTGGTGGCATCCTTTTTTTAGACCGGAGAAGCAAGATCTACACATAACATTTAAGGGAAAGGTAATCTGCTCCCAAAAGAGAATTAACTCACAAAAAAGAGATGCTGCTTTGGCCATTATGTTGCTAGTTTGCTTCTTGCACTGCAGTGAAAAACAAGACAGCCTCTTTTATGAGTCTTCCCTTTCTTTCCCTGAATGTTTCTTCTGCAGTGACAGTGGTATCTGTGGTCCAAGAGCCAGTGGGATGAGGAACACAGGTGGAAGACACAGCCTCCAAGCCCTGCTGCAGGACCGCTTGCCTCCTCAGGCTTTCTCCCTCAATACTACCTCCTAAAGACCTGTTGTAGGCTATTTTTTTTCAGAATGCTTAATACCACACAGTGCTGTACATGCTCCAGCATGGCTCCCATGGAATTTTGCTGCAGATGCGAGCACTCAGCTCTTGTGTAAATCAGACCACAAGGTACCACGTTTGGTGTACAGAAAATAAGAAAAAAACATGTAACTATTGTGTATGTTTCCAGCTGCTTAAACTGTAAGATTAGTCAGCAGTCTGGAATCTTATTTTTCTTTATTTACTCCTTCATTGCAGGGGGACACACACAAAACCCACCTGCTTTCAGTATATAACCCTGATTCATTCCGAAAAAGACAAAAAGAGTGCTTCTTATTAGAAAACTATTCAGAGTTGATTTAGAAATAAAATGGCATGTCATCCTGCACTTAAAGATTTAAAGACAAGGCTGACATGGAAGTGGATAGAACTAAGGCTTTATAGGCTTTAATTTCCTGGCTTTGCAACCTTAACATAGCTAGAGATATAATTTCAGCTAAAAGTATGAGATCCGAATACTTTCCTCTACAAAATAGCCTTTACAGCATTGGCATTGTAAAAAATTAAAACTGTCATGTTAACCAACTCTTAAAAGAAACTGTAAGAAAAACATTATCACCTCTAGGAGGCAGCATTTTATTGCAAGTACACAATGTGTAATTTGGTGTCTGAGACTTCAGAAGGTCTTGAGGCTTCTCAAATCTCTTGTGATTATAAAAAAAAAAAATCTAGCAGAAAAGAAATAGACATATGCTTGCAGTGGAACTACCTGTACAAAAACAGCCTCTGCTTCTCCAGCCAGCAAGAGCCAGTTCTCAGATGAAATGGAGATAGTCCAGCACAACTTGCGCCCTGTTTTCCTGGGTTTTCAACAGCAAGTTAGTGGAGTTCGAGGAAAAGTAGAATATCTAGGTAGTTCATCTGCTTTCAGCAAGATATCCTCCCCCATTTAGGAAAACGTTTGCTCATTTGCTTAACTTAGCCTGCTAATTGGGAATGTACTTAACCATGTGCTTGCTGCTTTACTGAACACCACTTTTCTTTCAGTTTCATTTGCAGAGATTTATTTTTCTTTCTTCCACCGAGGTCTGTCCTGAGCTGAAGCTGACATTTTCTTTCTGGATCTCTGTTGCTGATGTTCTAAGAGCTCACAATAAAGCAGTCCACCTGGTGAAGCACAGACATGGATTTCTGCTGGGCTTTGAGGTGCCATGTGACTTTCTAAAGCACAGCTTTGCTCTTTGCAGATGGTCCTTTGGCGCTCTCAGAGGAACTGCAATTTTATGAAAAACTGCCTCACAAGTTAATACTCTTTTAACATCCCGAGCGGGCCCTATGTAAACATGAAACAACAAATGTGGTGTCACAGGTGGTTAAACATCAGTTTAAGTTGTAACTGGATGAAAATAGATCCCATAAAAACAAGCTGTGAAACACTAGTCTTGATTTCAAAACTACCCACGATGGAAAACCCTCCACAATCACTCGGAAACTGCTCCCACCAAAATTATGCCTGTTGTTGAAAATTTGCAACATGTTTCTACTCTGAGTTTGTCTGGCATCAGCTTCTGGCCATTAGCTCCTGGTAACGCGTTGTTTGCTCGACAGAAGAGGACCTCTATTATTAAAGATTTATTCCCCAGCTGGGTACTTGAGGATTTTGACCAAGTCACCCCTTAGCCTTTTCATCAATAAACAGATTGACCTTGAGTCAGACTCCGATCCACTGCCTTCCAGCCCTTTATTCATTCATGTGGCTCTTTCCTGAACTCCCTCTAGTTTGCCCAGCAAGTCGGTTCTCTGCCCAGCAGAGCGGGGCACAGCATCGTTCTGCAGCAGTCACACCAGTGCCCAATTCCCACGTTACAGACCCTTCCTACTCCTGCCCAGGGTTTTTCCTCTTACGCTCCTGTGGATCATGCTACCCTTCCTGACCATCTTTGCTTTTCAGCTCCTTCTCCCTGCTTCCTAGTGTTGAGCCTCCCACTCTCTGCAAGTATTCATCAAACGTTGCTGCAAGAGATGCATGAGCTGTATCACAGCCAGGTTTACAGTGGTTGCTGGTGATAGGGGGTATATGGCAGCCTCCTGAAATAGCTACACAGCCAGATTTTTTTCCGTAGATCTCCTGAATCCCAGAGATCTTGGTCTCCAGACAGTGTAGTGTCCCAGCACAGAATCATTTACCATGAGCTCTACACTGCACGCATGCAACTACCTATACCCTTTTGTGTGCTAAATCCTTGTCATCATCCTGAGGGTGACAGAGCAGCAAAAGGCTACACGTGCAGCTGGCACGTATGCCTGTGTGTCTGGAGGTTCCAGGACCACTATATCCATTAACACAAGCTGAAGCACCACAGCTGGGTGCTTATTTTCTTTAGGTTGATCGTTGTATATCTCCCTTTTAGAAAACAATTCTTTGTTCTTCTCCTAATTACTTCATTTACCTGATCTATATCTACAGGTCTGTTTCAGCGACAGTGATGGAGGGGCCAAGCCCTCATTCCTCTCACAAATCTTCCTTCTTTTTTTTTTTTTTTGCATATAAATATGTAGAGACAACTGCTTTGTCTTAATAGCACTGCAAAAGATTATTTCAGTGGTCTACAATACTTCACCATCTGGTGGAGGAATACTTCACCACTTGGAGGAAGACAAAATCCCTTTTTTAAAGCATTTACAACCTGCGGCAACAGCATACAAAAGCATGAGGAGGTAGATGTCATCACTGTAAACACAAGCCTTTTACCTTCAGTTTTGTTTTTGCCATGCTTCATTTTCTTGTTAAAGAAATGCATGACAGCCATACATGGTCTCTCCTCACTAACTGGCTGTTTTGGTCCCCAAAGTTGGGTGCTGTAAACACCTCGCTGTGATCTAGCAAGCTGTTCTACACCATCGTTCTGTTCAAACTTTGCCACTTCTGCAGCACAGAATCTCAGACTCTCATAACAAGTCAATACAAGGGAAAACATGAGCTTATGCCTTCAGGCTGAATGTGACTGTTACAAGGATTTCCCTGCAAAAAACCTGTCTTTCCCATTTCTGCCTGTTAACTCACACTTCTGCCTGTGAAATGCCGCAGTGAGAACCAGAGTATCTCTGACAAATACCAGCCCCTGATGGAGTGGGCTGCGTCAGGGAAAGTAGTCTGCAACCATCATTCATTCAGATGTATGTTGGCTTTTCCTTGTGATCGTGATGGATTCTGGAACTTTAATTCGTGTCTTCTAATGCCAGAATAAAAGTTGCAAATCCCTGACCTGCTTATTCAAGTGGTTGGCAATTGCATTAAAGGGCTTTTTTCTGGTAAAGCATGAACGACAGGCAGCCAATATGAAAGCTCTTGTAGTTCTCCATGTGATATGTACTACCGATTCTTCGTTCAGAGAAAGCTGCTTTCATACGGCCAATGCACAGAAAGGCTCAAAATATCAGTGGAAAAGCTCAAAGCAGGAACAAAGAATTTATAAGCACCAAAGGTTGTCCAGTGCCTTATATTTTGTCATCACAGAATATTCATGTCTGAAGTATCAGGAGCTGAAAACCATGTATATTCTTTTGTCATTCTTAGACACGTCTTGCAGCAGAATCTGGAGAAAATATGTGGACAGAGTGACTGTAAAATATGTTGTCGGGCCTGAACCTGCCCATAAAGTTTAGCTTGGAAAAACAGGCTTTCATCTTTCTGCCTTGGCAAGTCTCTTTCCAACAGTAGATGTGACAGATAAAAAAGCTGTGTGATTCTGGACATTATCAGTGTGAATGGCCAGTGCGAAAGGTCAGTAGCCTGGCCCCATTTCAGCCTACTATTGCTTTAAAGAGAAAGAAAAAAAAATTATTATATTATTGGGTGCTAAAACAAGCAAATGTAAAGCTGACCTTCATTTCTGATCCAATTTTTTTTTGAACAGAATGTGTTAAAAATAAGTAACCATGATAGATACATACAGTGATGGTATGTGCCAAAACTACATTTAAATTATGTATCTGTACCAGTTACATGCATCAGTGCACACACAATATTCTGCAATCTTTGGCCTGTTGCTTCTAGAAGCTCACATATTGCTAATAATGTTTAGCAAGAGCTATTTTGTTTTTCTAGCAATAGCAGCAAAAGTCTGCTGTCTGGCTATTATTAAAATATGATGTCTGATGATGATTCTGTACATCTTACATTTCACAGCATATACCATTTTTAGCAAGCAAAACTTAATCTTCATGTGTGAGGAGCTGGAAAGCATCTTGGAGAAGTATACTATTAAATTATTGTCTTGCAGAGAGATTTTGATGTGTCCATCCTTCCACAGCCTGCTGTAAGCAGTTTATATGTAATTCTTAGAACAGCTTGTAGGAAACACATGAAGATTGCATCTCATGGATGGACTGAATGCCTTCTCCACTCCAAATCTCTGTCAATATATTCTACCCTTAACAGCACCTGCTTCCTTTTCATATGGTTTCCAAATCTCAGGGGCCTCTCATCTAGCTGTGTTAGATTTCATGAGCACCTTGAGGGAGAACCCATCCTGCGTATGAAACCAAAGCCATCTAAACAGTGTGTCCATCCCTTTTGTCCTCTTTCAGACTCTCCTCTCTTCTACTTCTCTTGAGCGGTGGTGGAAGTCAATGGTGGAACGTTGACACTGTCCTGCACAACATCTTTGTCTCTAAATTGGAGAGACATGGATTTGAAGGGTGGACCACTCAGTGGATAAGGAATTGGCTGGATAGTTGCACTCAAAGAATTGCAGTCAATGGCTCGATGTCCAAGTAGAGTCCAGTGATGAGTGGTGTGCCTCAGGGGTTGGTACTGGGGCCAGTGCTGTTTAACATCTTTGTTGGTGACATGGACAGTGGGACTGAGTGCATCCTCAGCAAGTTTGCTGACAACCGCTAGCTGTATGCTGCAGTTGACATGCTGAAGGGAAGGGATGCCATCCAGAGGGACCTTGACAGGCTTGAGAGGTGGGCCCTGTGTGAACCTCATGAAGTTCAACAAAGCCAAATGCAAGGTCCTGTACATGGGTCGGGGAAAATCCAAACACAGATACAGGCTGGGCAGAGAATGGATTGAGAGCATCCCTAAGAAGAAGGAGTTGGGGGTACTGGTGGATGAGAAGCTCAACATGACCCGGCAATATGTGCTTGCAGCCCAGAAAGCCAACCATATCCTGGGTTGCATGAAAAGCAGTATGGCCAGCAGGTCGAGGGAGGTGATTCTGCCCCTCTACTCCACTCTGGTGAGACCCCACCTGGAGTCCTGCATCCAGCTGTGGAGCCCTCAGCACAGGAGAGTCATGGACCTATTGGAGTGGGTCCAGAGGAGGGCCGCAGAAATGATCTGAGGGCTGGAGCACCTCTCCTATGAAGAAAAGCTGAGAGAGTTGGGCTTGTTCAGCCTGAAGAAGAGAAGGCTTAGGGAAGACCTTATAGCAGCCTTTCAGTACCTGAAGGGGCCTACAAGAAAGCTGAAGAGGGACTTATTACAAGGGCATGTAGTGATAGGACAGGGGGAAATAGCTTTAAACTGAAAGAGAGTAGATTTAGATTAGATATAAGGAGATGGCAGTGAGGCACTGGATCAAGTCGCCCGGAGAAGTTGTGTAGACAGAAAACAAAGCTCAAGGTTTTCCCCCTGTGGGTTGAGCTGAAAGGCCAGTTTCCATGGGCTCAGCAGTGTATGGGGGGATTGTCTCTGCTCAAGGAGTCTATTGTGATTCTTTTCCTGATGGGGGATCGAGAGGGTTGGAAGTTGGGAGCAAGACGCCTGTCTGACAAGCCTGGTAGGGTGAGGAGGAGGCAAGATGACAGAATGTGCGCTGCATCCATAAAGATGCTGCAGTGTTAAATAGGAATCTTTAACAATTAAAGTGAGAGTCAGATGTGTGAGGGAAGCTTTGTGCCAAGGAGGTGAATATGTCATCTATAATGGAACAAAGGCTGAGTGAATCATCATAAGTAAGATGTAAAACATCAAAAAAAGGCAAGAAAAATCCATCGCAAAACTTGAGTTGCATAAAGATCAAAAAAACCAAATTTCTAAACAGTTCTGTGTACATAGTTCTTTTTTTTTCCTGATCCACAGACATCAACTGTATTCCAAAATAGAAAGACAAAGAAACTCCCAGTAGAACTCGGCATTTTTTCCAAAGTTTTATAAGGGATACTTTACCTCTTGCTTACTAGTTCCACTCTGGTCCAGGTATAGAGTGACCCAGAATTATAGTCATCTTCTGGCTACTAGGTACTCCTTGTGAAGTACTCAGAAAATGATTGTACATGTCACAAGAAACACATCAAAAGATGACATTTATTCTTCTCTTCCCCAAGCTGCACAGTCCGAGAAATAAGGCAAAAATAAATGAGTCAGAGAAAGTTAATCACTCCATCACCTCAAGAGAAAACCGAGATGGCCATGTAGTCCTTCAGGTCTATTCATGTAGGTTCTTCTGCTGTGCTCACCAGCCCACCGCCTGACACGGGTGTAGTAAGCAGTATGACTAATACTCAGCATATGTTGTTTGCTCTCTCTTCCTCTCCAGAGGAAGCAGCATATGTGCTAGTATATCTTGTTTGATGTGATTTTCTGCTGTCTTTTAAAATAGAAGTGCTGTTCCGTATTGACGCTACAGAAAGCAGCTCCAAAAGGCTCAGACCCGGCGCTTTAAGGGACAGCTGGTGAGGTGTGGGACAGTGCCTAATTCTTGCATGTGTTTGTTCCCCAGCCTCTGAAGGATGGCAGAGTTTTGCCTGACTTACACACAGGCATTACTCTGACTGTAGTGCTATCGTGCAATGCTGTCGTAACGGGGCTTCTGAGGCCAACGCCTTTTGGCAATCACTACCTTTGCCTTAAGACAGAAAAATTCACCCTCTGGAGCAAATTAGCAATCTAGCCCTCAGAAATATTGCCAGGGAGCCGATCAAACATTTGGATGCACTTTCTGTGAGTTAACTAGCAAGGCCCAGCCCCTTCTGCTGACGTCTTTCCTCTGTATCACACATCAGACTTTTCCCAGCGGAGCTGGAGAACAGGCTTCAATGAAAACTGCCTCTTTTCAGCTATATGGAGATTGCAGGCACCACAACCACTATTTCCTGTGCTTGACCTGGAGCAGAAACTCCATCATCTGAATAGAAAGGTAGCCTTGTTGCCTAGCAAAGGTGGGATGATTTATCTCTGTCTCTAGATTGGTCCCTTTTCTTTGCTGCACAAGAGAATTGTTTACAGACTTCCAAGGGGAATGGAGGCAGGCTAGAAATCAGAGTGGATGTGCGAGAGCTGCTCTTCCAGGGAGGAGAAGGAGTCACAGGGTTTCTGTGCTTTTTGATCCTGTACAGCGCAGGACAATGGTTTTGTCTGCCCCAGTTATAGCCCTTGGGGCTACCTTAGGGACTGCTACTAGCATCCTTGCCCTCTGCGGTCTCACCTGCTTCTGCAAATGCAAGCAACCGGGGAAAGGACTCTCAGAAAAGGACCAAGAGGAGGACATGGAAAATACTAAGCCCAGTGTGCTTCAGCCAGTCCAGCAAGTAAGACACAGTCTCTAATTTACTCTATGATTTTTCTTTAAATGCAGAGGGTGGGAATGGAACTTCTCTGTTAGGCTACTCAGCATGTGATTTATGCTGCCTGTTTATCTGCTTACTCTGTTCAGGATGCAACAACATGTTAATGGGAGGAGGAGTGAGGGAAAAACAGAGATGGGCTGGATGACCCATAGAATTACCGGAGCAGGAGACAGCTGTCACATTGCCAAAGAGAAAGCTGCTAATGGCAAAAATAGGGGAAGAGGACTGGAAATGCTCTTAGCTGTCAAGCTAGATCACATAGGAAATAATTTCCTGAGGAGACAAGACTGGACTTTACCAGGTGGCATGCAGCACTGTAACGAGGAGATGACTCCTGCTGGGATCTCCTATAGCAGCTGTTTCTCTAACACTGTGCATGATATCTCACAGTTCCTGCAGGATAGTTCCCTGTCAACATCTGGTTTCTTGTGAAAATCATCACTCCTCCTCCCTCTGCCCCTCTAACTGAGGGGATTAACTATGTGTGAAGTTAAAAGCAGGCACTGAAATGATAATAAAATGCAAGTGAGAATCTAGAGTGTGATGACTGGACAATCTCATCACACTGTGAATTGCTCTTTCACTTACAGTAAGAGCAATGTGGAGTATGGATAATATCAGGCAACCCTTTGTGGTCTTTCCTTCTTGTTAGAGTCCAAAAACCCTGATTTACTCCTGACCTCAGTGCAGGAGAGAGCAAGGGGAATTATAGGACCCTTCAAATACACTTATTAATGGGAAGCTCTCCTTCAAAGGGAAATGTTTGACTGATTTCCTTGGTTGACAATGGTATTGAGCATGAGCTGTAGCACTGGTCAGTCTCTGAAGGTATTGCCTGTCGGCTGTTGCTCGTGTTGTTTGTGTGTAGCTATGTCCTTTTCACTTTTGTCTAGCCATTCAACCAAATGTTATGCCATAGCAGCCAATTCCAAAGGCCAGTGATCCATTGTATAACAGCCTTTGTTTGCCTTTTAATTATCTGAGCTGCCTATTATTTTAGTATTCTTAAAGAGGGAGTCCTAACTGAACTTCTCTGTAATGTTTGTAATTACATATTCAGTCTCTCCCTGGCTATGGCTCTTAGGCTCTTAGTAAAAAAGAGCCCTGGCATCCTCAGGCTCCTGTTGCAGTCTGTTCTAAGGAAAGATGACCAAATCTATTAATTGTATTGTAAGAGGTGTTCCAAACACACAGGATCGCATTACCAGAGCTTTTGGTTGCTGCGCGTGGCAGGATGGCTCCACTGACCATGGATGAACATCTGCACTGAGCTTAAGGACTTCTCAAGAGGTTGCTGCTAATTCTCAGCATTCATCCGTGAGCATACCTTCTAGTACCTGTTTGCATTTTGCAAGGATGAATTTCACCTACTGTTCTGTTTGATGATTTTGTCATATCCTTTCCAAGCTCCATTCTTGTCTCTTCTAACCCACACGGGGCATTTGCCAACTCCTGTATAGAAGGATGTACAAAAATGCTGAGGTTTTACAAATTTGCTGTTAAAATGAATGAGAAATGTGTGACTTCAACAGTCATATCACTTTGCATAGCATTTTTTCTAGCTGTTGTCTGGAATAACACTGCCCACAGATAACTTTACCATCAGTCTATTTCTACCAAAGACTTTTTGTTGTTGTAATCTTCTAGCTCAGAAATCTCTCAACTCCTTGCTTTAAATCCATCCTTGGACATTTTTCTTTTATACAGCCTTTTGGGAAACATCTTGTAAAAGTGTTAATCTGTCCTGGAGCTTGTCCTCTGGGGTGTCATCCTGCTTGCATGACTAAAATAAGCACTAAATCACCATGAAGTCCAATTAAGCCTCCAGTATCCAGCAGCTATTAGGTTATGGTCCTCACAATATTTCTACATTCATCAAGTTTTGCCATAACTTAATCCAGTATTTGACCAACAGGGGATCAAATGATTCAGCCTGCCCTCAGTGCATCACGATTACCTAAGTGATGGCATTTTTTCAGCCTTGTAGACTTTCCAGTTAGAAGTATTATTTCTAATGCTACTGTTTGGTTTTTTTTTTTAAAGAAATCTAGCCAAATTATAGCAGCCGAATGAACATTTTGTCACAGAAAGTGCAAAATGTTCTTAGTTTGCTTATTCCATATGTTTAACAATTCTTTCCAATTAAAACAGTTTTCTTGCCAGGAACATGCATTCTCCTGTGCTGTCACTGATTCAGAACCAGTCTATCTACCTTGAAGGAATGAATCTCAAATTGAGTTCTGAGCTTGGCAAGTTTTATCATCTGTGTCAATGTTTATAAATTGTCCTGTCGGGACTTTTTTCCGATGACATTAGTACACTGTATGTCCTAGTCAGTGCTTGACATACTTAATTATTGAAGCCTGTCAGGGCCACTGATTCTGATAAACAGAGATGACAAAAGAAAGATGAAGCAAGACTGCATTTTATTCACTTGGCATGCCTCCCATGACAGTGATGCTTGTATTTGCTATAGACAGAGGCTCCCTATGGACATGCCCTGCATATGTGAGGAGGAAGAGTTTGAACACAAAGATACATCTACAGAACAATTAAAAACTGCTGAAAATTTGCAAGGTCTCAGCAAAGTGTACAGAATGAAGATTCCTAAACACATCCAGCAATGGCAACAATCTGGTGCATCGTTTGAGTGACACCGGGCAGGGACACAGAAGGGTCAGTCATAGCCTGCTTGCTACTTGTGGTTTCTTTGCTTTCACGCATTTTATGTAGAACTATCTGAACTCTTCTGCTCATCTCTTTATTTAAGATACTGCTGCTGATTTGCAAAGGGAACTTCCATAGGGCACTGCTATGTAACTAGATTAGAAGACAGCACTTGGGAACAGAGCTGGCAGCAAAAATAATAAACAGAGGCAGATGCAATAGAAAGAGGAGGTGGGCTAGTCCCACTGTGCTTGCATATGTCTCTCATCTCTAATTCTGCAGAGCAGACAGACAAGAGGAATATTTAGGCCCAGTGGAGCCCTCAGTTTCTGTGTGCCGATGGATTTCCTGACTAAATGTCTGGCTTTCAGCGACTGGAAGAAAAGATTGTACTAACAATACCTCATGCTTTTATGGTGTTTTTCATCCCAAAGGATGCCAAAATGCTTCGTGCTAGCAGCGCAGAGCAGTGCAGGCATACTGCTCTGTTGTGATGGGCAGTGACTGGTAAGACACAGTCTTACACAGCGGCTTCAGCAGAGAAAGAGCAGGAGAGACTGACTACTATGGCAGGGACTGTATGTGGGGTAGAAGAACAAAAAAGTTTTGCAGAACAAAAGCTACCTGGTTTTTCAAGCTATTGTCTAGTGATGCGTAGCATATTTTTCTCAGTTAGTCTGCTTTAATTTTAGAAGAATGGAAAATTGCATTTAAGGTTTGGATGAGTAACTTCAAATTTCCTATGTATTTTAGCACTGATGAGGCTCACGCCTCTAAAAGAGGGATCTCACAGACCCGCACCATATTAAGTACATAATATCTATACTCAGCTGAATGCTAGGTGGGGACTGCACACAGTGATGTCTGTCTTTCTCAACCCCTTTCTCTTTCAGACACCTTAAAATTAGGCAAGACAAAATACGTCGTTACATAGCGGACTTCCTAAACAATGATGCACTGGCTGCCTTGAGCAGATGGAGTTGCTGACCTAATCAGTTCTTTACCAAGTGTGTGTAACCACAGTGCTATGATCTCCATAAGCAGAGTATGACTAAAGAGCTGAAGTCCGAGATTGCTCTCTTTCTTCAGCTGTGTTTTGTGAGGAATAGGTATGCTCCCTCAGGACGTGTGAACAGGGATCACAAAGTCCCAGCACAGACAAGTGCTTCAGGGCATCATCTACATTCATTATTAATAGGAAACAATGAGACTAACGAAAAACCTTAATTACAATTATGAACATTTTCTGGCTCACCCTCGATCTAAACTTAACACAGAATAGGTTGGCAGGCAGTGGGGTTGGAGAGAATCCCACTGCACAATAATCAACCAAAATGGCAGCTCTACTTCTGCTTTTTGTATTCTATGTTTTGGGAACGTTAATAAAATCTGTTGCAAGGGTCAGGGTCATTTTCTAGTCAGCTTTTGTTCTTTCCCACTGGTGAATCCAAACATAATTGAATCAGGAATGATTTCAATTGTGAGCAGACAGGATTCTTTCTCAGGACATAAGGAAAAGACGACTGTTATATTCCACTAAAATATGTTTCATTGTTTTGGGAGAACAGTAATGCCCTTGTGACAAACTTTGCTTGGGCTGCCTGGGCATTACACCATCTTTCAGGTTCTTCTGCTCATTCCATGCTAACAATTCATCAGGGAATTGAAATGTTAAGAAAAAACTCAGACATAAATCCAAATTTTAGTCCCAGCATAACAAAGGGGAAATATGTGTCTGAGGGTCAGGTGGAGCTCTGGTCCACAGAGACAAGAGATAGTCCAAGAGGCTGAGATGACTGCTGAATCAACTACTCCCAGCATGCAATTGCAGGGCTCATTTGTTCAACAAGTTCTCCTTTGTCTTATTACACCACAGTCATACTTGTTCCAAGTGACTGTATGATCCATGCCTTTGCCTTTCTCATGCTTTACTACATACTCACATAAAATGTTCTGAAATCTGTGGGTGGCTGCAGCCTCTTGATCTTGGATTTGACTTCAGACATCAGGGTAAAAATTACCATACCTCGATCATAGCAAAATGAACTTTATGGTTGATTTCTCTGCTAAGCGAAAACACAGACTTATGAAAGAAGGATTAACAGGTACAGGAACAGAGGAATAATCAAACAATAAGAACATACCTTTTTCTTGTTGCAACCAAACATCTGCAGAGGAGTAAATCCGAAAAGACATACACCAAGTAGAAGGGTAGTGGCTTTGGCAAGCAAATCTCTGGACATACAGGTAGAGGTTTCTACAACCCAAGAAACAGTGACGGTAGCATGACCAGAGGCACCGTCTTTTCTCACTTTGTCTCAGCTCATTTAACATTGAGCGAACCAGAAGAATTAGTCTAATTAGTGCAAAGTAATAAACGAGGTTTTAATTTTCAGTTCAACGTTAAGAAAACTGCAGAGCCAGTCCAGCCTCGAGCACTCCTGAAGTTTCCCAACATTTATGGCCCCAAACCAGTAGTAACTTCACCTGAAATTGTTAACTACACGCAGTACTCCCTGAAGACAACAGAAGAACCAGCTGCTGGAAAACACACTGGCTTGGATGAGAGCAGGATGAAGATACAAGTCAATGAGGAGCTGTTTGTTCTCCCTCAAAACGGTAGGAGCATTTGGTCTTCAGACTAGCAATTGCTTTTCTGGGTGTAGATTTGTAATACTTCTGAGCATAAGGTGATTGTAGTTAGAGAAATAAATGTGAAAATGAAGACATGGGGTGTTTTTCACTTTCTTATCATGAGCATTGCAATTGAGTTTTGTCTTCAGTGCATGTGTTTAATAGAAAGTAGTCATGGAGCTCATCAGAACATTCAGATAACAACTGTAGTTGTATCTGATTGTAAATTTTTTTTTTACCTAAAGATCTTTTGCATTGAATGGAAGCAGACATTCTGTAGAAAAGTGTGTATTTAGTGTAGTTTTACTGAGAGCAGTTGCCAGAGTGTGGGTGAAATATCTGGCCAAAACTAGGCAGAGTATCTCCTCCAGAACAAACATTAGCTGTCCAGCAACAGTCCTTGTCAGGGTCATCGGCAGCAGGGGTTCAAGCTACTACTTTATTTTCTCTGCTGCTTTTATTCCACCAACTTGGTGAGATGGTCTTGACTTGTTGTAACGTGCTGTGAAACCAAAGGCTGCTCTTCAGATATTTTGCCAAACAGAATTCTTGTTTTCCAGCCAGCCCAAAGGGTAACATGCCAAAGCCCAGAACATAAGATTCCTGGTGCCTGAGAGAAAATGCAATGTTAATTATATACATCTGGCAGCATGTCTGGGTTGCTTCCATACTGATTTTTACCTTCACTGCTGTCTTTTAAGAGGATAATTGGCTCTTATATTTGCCACATTAGTAAAACCTTCCTGAAAATTTGCCAGAGACACAATGCCATCTGTCATGATTTTTGTTGAGAACTCTATTTGCTTTTTTAAAATTGCTTGAGATTATGTTTTTGTCCTTCTGGGATGATGATGGCTACATTCACCCCTCCACCCTGAGACTTGTAAGTATGGAAAAGAAAGTAACAAGGGAAGCAGCTGTATTGGAAGAAGAGACTGTCTGAGCCACATCCTTAGGTGTCAGGGAAAAGATTATAGGGTGGAGAGGCTGAAGGATGATTGCTGCATGTAGGCTAACGCTTTATTTAAGTGTGTTGGTGTAAGAGTCTCTGCACTGCTAATGGCACAAGCAAGTTTGCTTCCTGCTGTGCCTGATTTCATAGCTCAAGTGTTGCTGAAATAAATCAAGAATTGTTGTATTCTCCTTTTGGTGCCACACTGAACTGGTCTGGACTGTGGCTGAGATTTTTAGGAGGAAATGTGCTGATCCCACTATTGTTTTCTGTGTGAATCAGAACTGACCTTGCAGACAACAGCTTTTTATGACAAAAAGCTGTGGCTTCCCTTTTAGTCTTGAAACTTGCTTTATTTCAGCATGAAATATGTACTCATCTTCAAAATCACACGTGGAGAAACTTCTTCCCGAGCTCATTATCTTCAATCTGGTCAAGCGCTTTAGAAATAGATGTCTTCTGCATGACAAAGACTGTATTGTTAAAATTAAAAAATGTTTAGAGAGGTCTGAACTAATGCGGAAGTTGCATGGCAACTCAAATGCAGACACAAGTTCTCATTCCAAAGAACTCCAGATTTAATTCACCAATTAGAGTTAAAAACAGTGTAAAACAATATACCAAGTAGTGACTGCAGTTCAGACACCTTGGCCTAGGCACAAGGTGAAAGAGCAAGTGTGTGAACCATCTTAGCGAACAAGGTGGCAGAGAGCAGAAGGCTTGTCTAAGTGCTGTAGAAAGAGCTGAAAGTATGAGAAAACAGAGTAAAAAGCAGATGTGGTAGTGGAGGAAAAAGGAACATAAATTATTTTCCTGCATACGAGGTGCAGGGATAGTAAGACATTTGGAAAAGTGGAGTCAAGGCTACGTGGATTTGTTCTCCTTGGAAGGGGAAGACCCGTTTGCTAAAGGGGTTATTTCAGTTCCAGGTGTGGTAAAGGACGTGTGTGTCACAGAGCACTTGAACCCCGAGAGGGCAGCCAGCTGTAACCAGGCCCCTGAGCTGCGCTACACCCTTGCGTACGATCAACAAAAAGCCGAGCTGCGCGTGACCCTTCTGGAAGGTAAGGGGCGGAGATGTTCCGCTGGTCATTCTCCATCTGGAGAGTACAAGGCACCTGTTGATTTTATAAAGATTTCCGCTCCTACCTTAAAATCTGCACGTGTCCCCAGGACCACTGGATGTTTCACTGGTTCTGGGCTTGCAGGATAGAAATACCTGGCAATGCAGGGCATGGCTTGGAAAGAATTGTTTGCACAGCTCAGAAGCAGAAGCCAGGAACTAGGATGGGCTCCTCCAGTCCCAAAAATGGTACAAAGCAACCTCTTCTTTTTATTTTTCCCTTTTGGGGGCAGGGGCAAGAGGGTTGGTATCACCTTCCTCTAACTTTCATTCTTCAGCTTGACCCACTCCCTACTGCCTCTTCCTCAAGTCAAGTCAAAGGCTGAGCTGGAGATACCAGAATTATCTTGCAGGCCACTGAGAAAGGTCCCTCTGGCTGCACGTGGCCAGGTGGCCAGGCTCTGTGCCACTCTCGGAAGTAGGAACTGACAACTGTAACAGCTTCTCCGCTAAGGGCTGGAGCATCATCAGTTCCTCTGGGAAAGTAAAATAAGCTGACTGAATAATTCATGCACAGTGCAGATCTCTGTGGAAACCTAATCAAATCACACCCTCTCAAGTGAGAACTGAAAGGGTGCTAGCAGCAGCCACTGCTGTGCGTCGCCTGCCAGCAGCAAGCCCACAGCTTCCCTCCACGCTGGACACCCGCGTCTGCGGGCTGCCACCCTGCACGCGTGCTCCTCCCTGGGTGTCCCACTGCCGCCCAGGCAGGATACAGCTCAGCTCCTCCACTCCCCCAGGAAACCAAGAGACCCCAGTGAACCACAGGACCTGGAAGCTCAGGAGCATCTGTCCTTGGACTAGCTGCAGCAAGGACTTCAGTTCTGCCTGCAAAGTCGTACTGTTTCATGACCCCTTGGAGGAAGGCTTGCTCCTCTTGCTGTGGAGAAGGCAGCGCAATTCAGTTTATGCAGCTGAAGAGGAGTGTGAAATGCCATTCTCACTCTAGGTATTTCAGCATAAAAGGGTTATGAAATTAGGGATGAACATCTCTTGGCACACATCTTCTGGGCTGTGAGATGGCTTCTGAAGGACTCATTTACCAGAGGCTGGACAAGCAGAATGTAATAACCCTTAGACCTATCCCACACTGGCCTGCAGTGATGCATGTGTGCCAACAGGGAGGTCTCTCCCATCTCTGATGTCTGTGACTGACCACCCTGCTTTTAAAGCCTTTGTAAGAACCTTTCTTCATGTGCCAAGGTAAAAGCAAATGAGAGCTGCCCATCCCTGTGCCATGCTGTGTCCCATCTCATTACTGCTTTGCACCTTTCGACAGAGCGTGTTTCCTTGAACTCAGCTGTTGCTCTCTCAAACACTAACAGAATCCTTCTGCAGTGGCAGAAGGACAAGGACATTGTGTAGCATGAGGAAAAGACCACAGCATGGGCCCAGGACTTAGTCTGCCCCATGCAAGCAGGAACAGGGGTCAATGTCTGTACAGCTGTTCTGGTTTATGGCTTTCGTGAAATAAGCAATTTAGCCATGGATATTTCAGGGCTGTCTTTTGAGGGAGATCCTTACAATCGATCTTTCTTTCCCAGCTATGCATGGCAGAATGAGCGGGGACCAAGACGCTGGCTGCCATTGCTACATACTAGGAACACTGGTGAGCAAGTCCGGTATTACAGAGGCCCAAACAGAGCTGAAGAAGAAGGTGCTTCACACATTCTGGGAGGAGGTCCTGCGATTCCCATTAATGGAGGAGGAGATGCCAGAGGGGACACTTACTCTCACCCTGAGAAACTGCGACAAGTTCTCCAGGCACAGCATTGTGGGGGAACTCAAACTGAGCCTTGCTAACATGGAGGGGTCCTTTGGGATGGCCCAGTGGGAGAGGCTAAAGACTCCAGAGAAGGTATGGGCTCATTCTGTGTTGGTAGTCCAGAAACTCTAATGATTTATTGTTTGGACAAGAGAAACTCTCTTCCAAGATGGCTGCATGCCAGTGGGTGGCTTTATTTGTTTGGAGCCAGGTTTAGAGGGGTGATGAGTGACTGTAGAGGTCACTCAGCACTGCTCTGTGTCAGTTTATAGTTAACAATTTCAGAGAGCAATCAAAGGCCCATCAACCCAGCCCTGCCAGCTACAGCTCCTGGCAGCTGTGTCAAAACTCCCCCTCTTCCTCCCTCAACGACATGACAATCTGACACTGATATCTGTTATTCAAAGCCTATGTCTAGAAAAATTATGTGAGTTTCTGTGAATCAGCAATGCAGGACCATGGTGGCAAGAGCTGAAACGCCAGAGAGTGCCTACAGAGCAGGATGGAGGGACTCTGCAGAGCTGGGTGCCGGTAGAGCATACAGTGGCATCCCAGGGAGCCTTAAGCTAGGCATGAAATACATTGTTGGGAATGAAATATTGGACTGAAGACCACTTATCCTTATGGGTATCAACCCAGCAGTGCCATTCATTCTGGAAAATGTTAGAATTATCCCTCACTGCATTGTGCTGCTTTTCTTCAACGTCAAAACCTCCCTTTCCTTCCTTATCCACACCTTCCCAGCTGCACAGACAGGGGACATGGAGGTCCAACAGTACTTGAAGTAGGTACAGGGGATGCTTCATGTGCACTAACTTCTTGCACATTTCCTCAGGAGCCTTTTCCCTGCTGTGAACCAGTTTATTCCTCTAGCAGCAGCAATACACTTAACATGGCAGAAGGGCGCGGCTATTGTGGCTGCTAGTACATGGCTACAAACAGGTACATGTTGTATTCTGGTGTGGTACGGGGAGAGCAATGCCAAACAACACCAGCATTGTCGTTAAGCATGCTGAAATAAATTATTGCCTGTCACCATCAGGGGTGAGGGCTCTCCACCGAGTTAGCATTCCTGATTTCCAATATTGTTAATTTATCTGATGGCCACTTGAATGGTAATAGGGCTGGCCCCTCTATAAAACCTCTGGCAGAGAGAGAGGCAGCAGGAACAAATGGGTGGTCTGAATCTGTTTAATAAACTTCAAGCACAAGGCCAAATATTTGCCTAATAACTGTTAATTGAAATGAGTTCCCAGTCTGCTGCCGTTAAAAGAGATGTCCAAAAGAAATAGTTCGAATACAATTATTTAAATTCCTAAACTGAGATAGATGGAGCCTCCCCACCCCCCTAATCTGCTGTAGTGTCTGCTTTGTAAGCAATACCCAAGGAATGGCCTGTTCACAGCAATGGTCTGTTGTCACTCATGTACATTTGATGGAGTCCTGACATAGTGAGTACTCTGCCTTGGTCCAGCTTCGCAGCCATGCACAGAAACAGGGCAGTGCTCATTTCTTCTCCAGGCTGACAGCACAAGGTTAACGCTAACAGTGCTGCTGAACAGTGCCCCAGTTTGAGCTGAGGATGTGCAGTGAAAGCTGAATTTGCGTCATCTGGGACCTGAGCGAGCCAACCGTTGCACAGATAGCTTATATACAGATCCTGAATCATTCATCAAGAACCAGAGCGGGAGGGAGAGAGGAAGAGCTGATCAAAAAAGAGGAGCTATTTTTGACAGCATCCATCCAGGAACAAAGTTACTGGGCTTTGTTTAAAGCCTGACATTTCCTTGAAAAGCCACGAGCTGCAGACATGTCATTCCTACCTTCCCAGTAATTCTCCCACACGAAAGGGAAGGAGCTCGGAGGGAGCTTACAGCTAACCAGGTAATGTAATTGGTATTCAGGAATTCATGGACTGCTGTGAGCAATGCAAAGCGTAGATACTGCAGACCGATAGCCTTATCTTTTCTTCCTTCCCTCCTAGTGCTTTGCTAATGACAGCGATGATAGTGGCTCCTTGCCCAGCACGTTCCCTTTTGTGATCTCTCGGTGCCCTGCACACGTAGGTCACGGCTGACCCGCTAATGCTTTTTGTCCTTGTTGCACAGAAAGGAAGACTGAAGCTCTGGTGGTCGTGTGAATTTGCAAGGTTGCAGCACAAAGTGAAGCGTACGGATTTAGTAGGAAAAAGAAAAAGAAACCGAAACCCAGAAGGAGGGGGAAGGAAAAGTACCTCTGGCTTGGTCTCTTCACGCAAAACTCCAGCAGAGACCAACCGTTGTCGGTTTTGCTTTCACGTGGATACAGGCTGGGCAAAAACTTGATCAGAATATTCGGAGCTAGAAAGCTATAAGCAAAGATGTGCCAAGTATGTACAGGGTGTGTGTTTGTGCATGCGTGTGTGCGTGCACGTTTCCAGAGCCCTGCCACCACCTACCCCCTCCCAATCTCCACTGCATCTATCTGTGCCTGGAGCTACAGGAACCGAATTCTAGCCAAGAGCTGTAGAGGGGGACCTGGTGAGAAGCAGAGGGAATAAATAAACAAAAGCAGCTTATGGCTTGCCTAAACAGTGGTTTTGTATTGAGGTGGTATTTCTGTTTGTCCCTCCACGTAGGAACACTTCTTCTTTTGTAGTGGACATACAGCCGTTTGGACTGCCTCTTTGTTTTTATGTGTGGGGTTTTTTTAAGATCCACTTAGATTTAGGGCAGGATTTATGTAAGTGAAATGCACATGAGCCCTTCATTGCCACCTGAGTGCATGAAAAAAAGATTTACTTGGACTGATTTGGGATTGAATTTCAGTCTTCCTTGCTAATGGCCTCCCGCCTGATTTGTGCATGACAAATAAGTCATTCAGACAAGACAGCGATGACAGCCATGTTTTCTGGAGAGTCAATCAGCTCACGCGGAGCATACAGGGGCCTGTCCTTGCCTGTTGTGAGTAACCAGGTGAAAAGTTAATTTGAAATATTTATGGCTCACTTAGAAGCGAGAAAACAGAGCACAGAAATGGCCTGGAGAAGGTCTGTCTGTCCTACAGTGTGTAAATCATGCTAAGGAGTCCAAAGGGAGTCTATTGAATTGGCATTGGCTTTCTGGGACTCTTCTGGGTCATTAACCTCACACTAAACCAGATTTCTGTCACAAGCTCCTACTCACTGAGAGAATAACGGCTCCTATTTTGCCTCTTGGCGCAGGCTGGCAGCTCTGCGTGTGCCGGCGTGGGCTTTCACTCCTTCCAGGCTGGCTCCTGAGGAGGAAGCAGCACCGGCACCAGGGAGAGCAGAGCCATGGGTGGTGTGGTTGTGTCCCTCGGCTTCCCCCCCAAGAGCTGCTCGTCCAGGGCAAGCAGGAAGGAAGGGGAGAAAGGTCAGGAGGCTAAGAGGCCAGTCACTGATGGGAAGAAAGGAAAAAGAGAAGAGAAGAGAAGAGAAAAAGAAAAGAAAAGAAAAGAAAAAAGAAAAGAAAAGAAAAGAAAAGAAAAGAAAAGAAAAGAAAAGAAAAGAAAAGAAAAGAAAAGAAAAGAAAAGAAAAGAAAAGAAAAGAAAAGAAAAGAAAAGAAAAGAAAAGAGAAGAAAAGAAAAGAAAAGAAAAGAAAAGAAAAGAAAAGAAAAGAAAAGAAAAGAAAAGAAAAGAAAAGAAAAGAAAAGAAAAGAAAAGAAAAGAAAAGAAAAGAAAAGAAAAGAAAAGAAAAGAAAAGAAAAGAAAAGAGAAAAAAAAAAAATTGTGGCCCCCTGAAGTGAACACCTGATGGTGCAGATGCCCTGGAGGAAGTCCCGCAGGGGCAGCAGGGAGAGCTGCTCACGGCCGAGGGAAGGCAGGCTGGGAAGGAAGAGCAAAGTTCTGTGCCAAGCTCATGGAGGATTTCAGGCTGGCTGGGTTTTTCCCATACCAACTAAGGGTGTCACAGGAGGTTCGACTCTGGGGTCTGGCTGTGTGGCACAGACCCAGGCATCACCTACTCTTTCCCAGGGAGCCCTGCGCGCCTGCTAGGCAGTACGGACTGGAGTCCACGTCTGGTCAGAGCCTCCTCACAAAAAAAGCAGCTGAAATGAAGAGTGAATTATGAAAAGCAGTAATGGAAGTAGAGGGCATAAATAAAGGCCAGCTAAATAATCTCTCAAAAAAAGGAGTATCTGACTACTTGCAGGTAGTTCAGCCCCACATCCTATTCTTCTGACCGAATATTCCACTAAAATAAGATGTTAGGAAGCAGTTACTTTCCAGCAACAGAAGAAAGCAGTAACTCACATGATTGGGGCCTTATGATTGGGGGAGCCCTCTCAGACATCTTTGCCAGGTTTATTCTCATCCAGTGTAACTGCAAAGGTCTCCTGCACAAAGACAGAGAGACAACTTGATTGGTCCACAACCTTCCACCATCAGCTTGTTTTCCTAATGTTATGGCCAAGATTGTTTAAAAAATTAACCCTTCCTGTGTGTCCATTTCCAGGAGCCATCTACAGGCCATGGGGAAGTTCTGCTCTCTATTAGCTACCTGCCAGCAGCTAACCGCCTGCTGGTGGTGATTATTAAGGCTAAAAATCTCCATTCCAAGCAGCTGAAAGATCTACTTGGCAATGGTGAGTAGAATAGCAAGAAAACAGAGACTGTTGTTTCTGCTATTATGTAAATCTAGAAAGAAAGTGGGAGGGGTGGTGTTTAGCAGAAAGAAATAGATGTTTGGCTCGGAAAGCCAAAGAGAGTTGAATGATTTCTAAAAAGTGAAAAACAAACCCACCAAGATCAATGTTTCTTATGTTCTCTCTCTCAGTCTGATGTCACCAGTTAAAATTATCTTGCATTCATTTTGTTGCACCCTCATTAATTTGGTGTTTCTCTCCACTTCCTATACAGATGTTTCTGTCAAGGTGACGCTGAGGCATCAGTCCTTGAAGCTGAAGAAGAAGCAGACCAAACGTGCAAAACACAAGATCAATCCTGTGTGGAATGAGATGATCATGTTTGAGGTGCCTCACGAGCTCCTGCGTGCCTCCAGCGTGGAGTTGGAAATGCTGAGCCAGGATGGTGCTGGGCAGAGCCACGTGCTCGGCAAGTGCAGCCTGGGCTTGCACGTCACGGGCACAGAGAGGAACCACTGGGAAGAAATGCTGAGGAACCCCAGGAGACAGATAGCCATGTGGCACCAGCTCCACATCTAGGTTCATCATTATTACTGCCCATCAGATTTCCACCAGGGCTCTGAGCCGGGGGGAATAAGCTGCATTGCACCTTCCACCTTCCCCTCCACAAAGTTACTTGGTACGGCATTCTTCTTACACCACCTTCTCTGATTTTCCTGCCTCATCCTAGCCCAGGAAACTGTCTGGAAATGTATTTAAAGGACAATCTCTCACCTAATCAAGCGGTTCTCTCAAACAAGGGATTTGGCTGCCTGGATTTTATTAGCCTGCCCACTGTCATTTCTGTGAGGTCCCTGTTTCCATAGAGGAGCAGAGGGGACCAAAGGCATCGCGGAAAGGTAAGCCACTCCTTGGCATCTGGCACTGTCACCCAAGTCTCTTGATGAGTGCTGGCTCCATAATCGCAAACACTTGGCAGATGTTTTATCAGTCACTGTTTGTCATGATACTTTACAAGACTGTGAGAAATTAAGATCACAAAACTAACGTTCTGTGCAGACCCAAAGTACCAGTATGAAGGAAAGAGTGAAGCCAGTGTGCGGGACATGGATATCTAGAAAAGGTACAGAACTAAGGGAGAGAACAGAGGGAGAGAGACAGACAGTCAACACTATCATCCTGTGTAGCCTTTGAAGCAAACACTGCCGAACAAGAACCCAAATACCTTCCTTCACTTTTGTTTCCTGGAGTGTTTGATACCTTGTATGTAGGATTCATGAAAACGGCTGAGAACAGGAGTGTTTCAGGATCCTTTAGCAGAACACCTGTATCTTCTCTCTTTCTACAGTGTCACCCAGGAAGACCCTAAACATGGACAAAAAGTTATTGTTGATGTTACCTCCAAAAATGTGGGCCAAATCTTTCTGCTTACTGACATCTTTTCTGTTTTGGTTTTACTGAGCTAGAAAGTTTCAAATACTGCAGTTATATTCCAGGCAACACCTAAGACTAGACAAAAGAAGTGGGATCATTTCGTACCTTAGCAGTAGATTGATGGTTTTGGTTTGACAGTTAACTATCACACTCAAATCCTCATACCAGCGTTACTTGAAGGCAGCCTTCAAGAACTGCCATGTATTTCGTCACTTCCAGACAGAAGGAATTCACTGACCAGACAGACTCTCCAGGACTTGTTTTTTTGTGTGCACTTTCAAGATTCGATGTGGCTTAAATGTTATCGTCCTTTTTTTTGTGTCTAGGTGGACTGCAAGTCTGGCATTGGCAGTGATGACGTTATGATCCCATAAGAACATTGCTTGTCCTACCACTTTATTTCAAGTAGCAGAGACAGCTTTAAGGGACTTGCATGGGGACAAGGCATCCAAATATGTAAAACCAGGACTATATATTTTGCAGCACTGAAAAACTGAGAGAACTTCATTTTTGGAGGGTCAGCTTGATCCTCTGCTTAATTCAAAATATTAAGCTAGGCTTTATCCAGTACCCATCCTGTTTTGATGACTTAGTCAAACAAGTCTAGCAGACTGTCAAGTGAAGGCTGCCACCCTGCTGGCAAAGGGAAACCACCAGAGCCAGTATCTGAAAACCATCTGAAGCACCAGGCACAGAGGGCTATGAACAGGGGAATGAAGTTCAGCTGGAAGCCAGTGACTAGTGGTGACTGGGGCTGATATGGGTCTGACACTGTTCAGCATCTTAATAAATTATCTGGACAATGGGGCAGAGCGTGCCCTCAGCAAGTTTGCAGGTGACACAAAACTGGGAGTAGTGGTGGATACACCAGCAGTTGTGCTGCAGTTGAGAGGGATGTGGAGAGACTGGAGAAATGGGCTGACAACAGCTGAAGTTGAAGAGGGAAAAGTGCAAAGTCCTGCACCTGGAGAGGAACAACCCCATGCACCATTGCAGGGCTGGGGGCTGACCGTCTGCAAAGCAGCTTTCCAGTAAAGGACCCGGGTGTCCTGGTGGACACCAAGTTGAACGTGAGCCAGCAATTGTGCTCTTGCAAGCAAAGGCGGCCAACAGCTTCTTGGGCTGCATTAGGAAAAGGATTGCCAGCAGGTCAAGGCTGTTGATCCTTCCTTTCTACCCAGAACAGGTGAGGGCACATCTGGAGTGATGTGTCTAGTTCTGGGCTCCTCAGTGCAAGAAAGATACGGGCTTACTGGAGAGACTTCCAGCAAACGGCCATGGAGAGGATTAAGGGACAGGAGCATCTTCTGCAGGAGAAGAGGCTGAGAGAGCTGGAACTGTTCAGCCTGGTCAGGGGTGATCCTCCCCTTGTTGATCCTCCCCTTCAACAGGGGGGGAAGTTGTCAAAATGTGTAAATACCTGATCTGGGAGAGCAGAAAGGAAGATGGAGCCAGACTCTTCTCAGTGGTGTCCAGTGACAGGACAAGAGACAAGGGCACAAATCGCAATACAGGAAACTTCATTTGAACACATGAAAAAACAAATTTAGAAAACCTTTTTTATTGTGGGGATGGTGAAACACCGGAATAAGTTGCCAAGAGAGGTTGTTGGGAGTCTCCATCCTTGGAGCCACTCAAAATCTGATGGGATGCAGCGCTGGACAACCTACTCTAGTTTACCCTGCTTTGAGCAGGGGTGGGTTTGGACAAGATGATCTCCAAAAGTCCTTTCCATCCTCAATGGTGCTGTGATTCTGTGAAGAGACCAACAAGGTTGATGCACACTGAAAACTCTGTTCTTGTTACACTGCTATTCCGTTTCTAGGTGGTGTAGACAGGAGTTACAGGGTCATTTTGAACGGAGTGATAAAACCAGCTTTGACCAGCCGACCAAAAAAAAAACAGAAAAGAAGAATATGCCAGTGAATGTTATACCCAATGTTTTAATCTCTGATATTGCTCCACTGGCTAGAGGGGATTTAAACAAAAAGAAAATTGACTTCTTGTTTTGGTCTATGGGTTTTCGTTTATAAAAAAAAAAGCTGTAGGATACTGTGAATAAAATAGACACAGGGATTTAGTTGATAGTGAATTCGTAATAGTTGCTGTGCTCACGATTTGCCTGTAGATATCCCTATAGGTTTGGAATCCTTGTTTCTATTCAAGTGCAAAATTCATTGTGATGTTGGCCTATTCTACATATAGGTCCCTGGCGGTGCTGTGATTCTTCCTTCTTTTTAGGATACTGATAAGAAAGACAACTTCACGGTGCGATGCTCTTTGGCTGGCACTGGAAAGCCCGAAGGGCCAAATATTTGCCTTGCTGCCAGGAGATTTCTCTAGTTCTTCCTCCTGCTTCTTTTAACGGGCCTTTTGTAACCCCTTGGTGGCTGTGGCAAAGCAATGTCCTCTTTCACAGCAGAAACACACAGGCACAGGTCTGTCTCGTGGGCGAGGCAGCGGGTGTGGACGGCCCGGGGGGCTGAGCAGGCCCGCACCCCCCCGCCGGTGCCCGCTGCCGCGCCCCGGGACGAGCGCTCCTGCACCGGGCGCAGCCCCAGCCGCGGCGCCGGGACCGCGGCCGCAGGAATGCTGCCTACGTGCGGCACCGGCGCGGCCCCCGCCGCCCGGCCCGGGCCCTTTTGAACCTGTCAATGGGAGAGGTCTGTCACCGCATTCCAGCCCTCGGGAGCTCTGGCAGCGCCGGCTCGGAAGCGCCGGCAGGCCCCGAGCCCCCGCACCCCGGGGGACGGGGGTCTCGGGAGGGCTGCGGGGGGCTGCTGTGGCGGGTGACACCGCCACGAATGTCAGCCCAAACGGTTTGGAGACGTCCAGTGCCGTCAGGCCAAGGGGCTCCAGCAACGTGGGCTGTGAAGGTGTCACCTAGGCGCGATACGGCCAGGGAGCAGAGCCAGGCACCCCGGGGTTTTCCGCTCCCGAAGCTGCACATGCAGAAGCATCAGTGAGCGCTGCGGAGCTGTACACACAGGAGCATCACTGAGCGCTGCAAACGTGTCGTAAATTAATGGATGCTGCTTATAAACCGCATGGTAAAAGAAGAAGCAAAAAAACCAATTACAGTAATTAATGTTCTTAAGCTACACGTGATCAAAAATACTATTAGATTCCCCAACGGCTATTCAGTGGTTGCACTGTTTATTTTTCCTACTATTAACCCATTAACATGAAGAAGCTGGAAGCAGAGACTGCAGGGAGGAAGGGGGGAAAAACAAAGGCAGGGGGGAGGGGAGCAGTCTGGCTGGTTGGAACAAACAATCTTTTTCACAAAGGGGCAAAGAGTTGTGGGTTTAAGGACAGGGATTCACAGTCCCTCATCCAGTGACAGAAAGCAAACAACGCGACTACTGTAAGACAGAATGAGAAATGCAGCTCCCATATTGCATCCAGTATCGCTGGGGAGAGGTGGTGTCCTGCTGTGGCCTCTGCTCAGAGGAGGGGACCAAGAGGCCAGAGGAGGTAACTTGTGACTACGTTGAGGAGTTACTTGGTTAAAATACAGATTGCAGCCTGCTATTGCTTTGCCTCAACCTGCCCTCAGAGCTAGATCTTCCCAGAGATGTGATCTAGTTTGATTTTAGGCAGTTTGTGCTACAGTAGAAGAGATTAAAAAGCACAGATCATCTATAGCCACTAAACATCTCTGCGATGTTTTAGACTCGTTACTGCCCTCAGCCCCCTTCCCCAGCTGTAAGGGGGAGTGGTTGCAGCCGGTCTCATGTAAGTGTAATACTTTCAGTGCACAGTTTTCCCCTCACTTCTTGTCCAAATGTCCTTGCATGGTGATAGGAACCATGTTGGCTTTGCAAAGAGGTAATGTATCAGAAATTAATGGAAAATTCCCTTCAACAAGGCTGGGAAAATTTTCAGGCTGAACTAGTCTCCCAGGCGTTACTGTGCTTTCAACACCTTGAACAAAAGTACTTTACATTTTGCTAGCATCTATCATCAGTATTATCTGGCAGTAGTGACCACAGACACACATTTTGTTTTCCAGAATGGAGGAGGTTGTAATCTGGGCTCTAAAATACAGCCCAAGGTTTGCCCAGATTCTCCTGATGTCTAAGATGAGTTGAGCACAATGACGTTTAGTAAGAGCTGTGAGCTGAGGTGGCTTGGTCCATGCTTCTTGCACTCTCTTGAAGGTCAGTCTGAAGTTTGATTGAAATAAAGGGCAGAGATTTAGCAGCATTTTTTGTGTGTTTCAGAATTTAACTAAGTCTTAAGGTGTATTTGATTCGTTTGTTGAAAGATAAGCATGATGACTAAATACTAATACTTGACACTTTATATTGTTTCTTCTGCTGGTAATAATCAAATTGTGCAAGAATAGTAACAAAGTGAAATAGTGCTTTGTGGCCTTCCAGCATGAGAAGGCTTTTCTGCTTACTCGGTCCTTCAGTGTCCCAGTGTGTTTGTTGTACAGAGCCAGACACCGTTTGTCAAGACTATATTGTTTGCACAGCTGAAAGCACAAAAACAGAGCATGAGGCTCGGCCATTGTGTCTAATGGTACAGCACAACATGTAAATCACCGCAAGTAAATAATTCCAAACTGTATCAACAACGTGTCTGCGTTGTTTATTGTAGGGCAAGTCCCCTCTGCTTGCAGCTCACAGCAGCGGTGCCAAGCACTGGGGTGAGTCAACGGACAGTCCCCTGAAGGGTGTCAGTGAGGCGTGGGTGTAAGATGAGAAGTGGAGCAGTCACCAATGGAGTCCTATCCTGGCCAAGCGTAGGAAACCCATTGGCTTTTTCAGCAAGGTGGCAGCTAAACAAAGCTGTAAAGGCTTTCCTGCCACTGTGAGGAGGTTAGGGAATAGGGTCTGGGAATCAGGTTCCCCCCAGATACTGGCTCCATCGCCAAAACAAAACTGAGAAGAGAATTTGGATTCGGTCTTTTTGCCGATCTCGGTACTTTCAAGGTGGTGCAGATGGTTGTCTGTAAACCATGCATCTGTTGGGACGAATTCCTACTTAGTTTACCTAATACCATCACTGGAATTCACTGGTTCCTAACAAGACACAGAGATCAAAAACTGCACATGAAAGTAAGAGAAAGCAGATTTTTGGGGCAGAAGCGGGAAGTATTTACCTCATTGACAGTATGGGGACACTTACCCATCACAGTCCGTGTTAAGGCACAAGGAGAACCAACAAAGGGAGCCTGCCGGAGCCCCGGCTGCTGCCGGCTTCGCAGGGAGGGCTGCCACCAGCCTGCCAGCTGCACAGCGAGGCTGATGCTGCTGAAGCATTTGCTGTAGAGGTGGAGGCAGAGGAGCTGCACCTTTGCTGCGCAGGGAGTTGAACATGGGTGGTGCATTTGCCAGGGATAATCCCTCCCGTCTAGGGGATTAGTGACCAGTTACTCAGCAGTTCCCAGCCCAGTGTATTGAAAAGCAGCAACAGCAGCCATGGAACCATTCTTCTCTTAACCTTGCTGTTCATTGTCACTTCAGATTTATTAGAAGCCTTTTTTCCCCCATGGTATTTAAAAATTAAAATGGGACTGGCCCATAGTCCTCTGTCTGCCAGGAGAGAGTGGCACCTAATCCAGCAGCTGTGTCGCAGCCATTACCAGTGCTAGCCCTGCAGCCAAAATTTGCAGCCTGTTCCTCTGGTTCCCTGAACCTTTAGTGATTGCTGAGCGTGGAATAAACCCAGCGAGGAAGGCGCTCCAAGATGCCCCTCAGACCTGAAACCTACCCAGTTTTCCAGGACAGCTCTCCTGACTGTCATGAGGTGCGGCAGTGGCCCGGATGGCGACCCTGCAAACCCCAGCCCCGCACCGCACATGGCTCTCCATTCTGGCCCCGGCACCTCCACGCTGCTCTCCCACCCCTGCATGCCTGCAGAGGGACCACCCGTCTCCCCAGAAACGCGGTGGCTGACAGCAGCGCAGACAGCACGCTTGTTTTTCCCCTTGGATCAAACAACTTCAAACGGGGGACTTCAGAGAGCCGAGAAGTCTAGTTAGCGCATCTGCTGTTCTGCAGGAGCCTTTGATTATCCTTCAGATATTTTTAGAGCCCCTTGTAAATGAGCTGTGGCTCCGTTTGTGTGGCAACAGCTCTGTGAGAAGCAGCTGCTGATCTCCTGTGCCCACTGCTCTGTGCCACCGTGGAGCCGTCCCTGTCCCTGTCCCCGTCCTGATGCCTGCCCCAGCCCTCCAATTTAATCACCTTGGGGGGACACCTGCTGAAACCCTCCGATGTTCTCGGCTGCCCGTGCTTTGCCTCCTGCCTCAGAAGAGGCAGACAGGGAAGACAGCCCCCAGGAAGCACTGCAAACCCCCTCCTGTTATGCCTGTGAGCCCTCAGCATTGCAGGCACCACAGCCCTCCTGTCTCCAGGAAGAAACTACACCTTGGGGTTTTTTCCTAAATCAAGTTTTAAAAACAGCCATCTCCGTGGAGCATGTCCAGGACACCAGCAGAGCTGGGGAAGAGCATGCCAGGCTTTAATGCGATGACAACCATCACGGCGGAATTTTTCTGTTTCCTTTTCACTCCTATTGACATGAGAATCAGTGGTCCTAAAAATGAAGGGCACCTTTAGCCCTAGATCAGATAAATTTGTGCAAGCTTCCCTTCCTGACACTGGCTCAGATCGTTCACTTTGCTTGAAGGGATCGTGCTTTTAAGTCCTTGGTTTGAAGTTATCAGCTAGGAGGCTGATTGCTGCCAACGGTGGCGGCGGTCAAGTGTTCACAGCACAAAACCACTTCTAGGATATTAATTACAAATCAGCAATGCATTTCACACGCTGCTCTTACTCTTCACACATGGTCGAGCTGCTGAAAGTGGAGCACCATCCCACTTTGTGTGCTGCTAACTGACTAGCAGAGGCAAAACCCAGAGATGAGGCTTCCACCGCTGGCTGCCAGGTGCCCAGCAAACCCGGAGCCTGTCCAGTTGGAGCTAAGCCCTGACAACCACCAGGATTTTGCTCGGCTTGCTTGCTGTTCAAAACAAAGCAGTTTTAAATCACTACAGTGAAAGCTGTCAGAAAACGGCAAATTGTTTGTAATACTTGGACTGCTCAATGACTTCGAGGAAGTCACTAAAAGCAGCCTTTTCTACTGGATCACTAATTTTGGCCTATTTTAATTTCTGAGTCTGTAAACTGCCTCTTACTTCCAGCCCCAGTGGCTACCATCCCTCGTTAAAATTGTGGGGCATTCACGCTGAAACCAAAGCCTCTGCACAGCCCACGACCTGCGGGGTGACGTGTCTGCATGCACGCTTCCCCAGGGCCCAGAGCCCTCTCAGCCCAAAACTCCCTCAAGGCCAGAATTTCCACCCAAATTTGCTCTCCTTCAGGAGGACCAGCCCGCTGCATAGCACTGGCACCTTGCAACCAGAAGAGCTACCAGGGGGACAGAGCTGGGCATCAGGTTAAAGCCCAAGACTATGAGCATCCATATAACAGTGGACCCTCAAAGAGGGAGCAGAAACCTTGTTACACCGTACACATCCATTGCATTAAACATTTGCTAGAGGACTAAGCTGCTTGTCCACTTCATGTAACACTGGCTTATCTGCTGGTATCCATTCCCAAGTATCCACACCCAGGACTGATTGGAAAAGACCCGGTTAAATTAAAGAGCCAGCCCTGTTTCGGAGAGCTTTCACCTCAACATGCTGAAGCTCGGCAATACGATCAGTATCAACACTTGCAGCACGTGGTGCCACATTGCAGGATCTATACAGCTGGCTGCACAGCTTCCTCCTGTGTCTTCTGGTTCCCCCCACTGACCCACAGACACATTTACAGCTGAGCGAGCAACTGAGCTGGAAGGTTTTTTTTTTTTCTGCCTTTTTTCTCTCTAGCTGCCGTTGGCACCCTGTAGCAGGGTTGGCTTAAAGCTTTGCAACATCCTCCCTGCTTGCACTGCCATGCAGACAGGTCCCTGCTGTGCCTTCGCCACGGGGTGCATCTCCTGCAGCAGCCAGGCTGAGCCCAAGGAGGCAACGTTCACAGCTCTGACAGCTGTTTGGTCAGAAAACACAACGCACAGCCCAGCGCTAATCCACGGGCACTTGCACTTGTTTCAGAGGTTGGCTGTCTTGCCCGTGCTGATTTAGCAGCTGTAAGAACCTCCACGTACAAAATTACTCCTATTTCATTGAACTGTTTTAAAAGTTGCACTTTTAGTTAACCCACCATGGACCCAGCCTCAACCTAAACTTTCACGTCAAAGAAGAAGAATCCAAAGTTAAACCAGCCCTTTCTTTTATGGGTAGAAAAAGTCCAGCTTCCCCTGGCTTTGGAGCATATAGAGCTCAGGAGAAGAGTCTCCGTCCTTCAAACCAAACCAACGTGCGTTACAAGCACAGCCCACCGCAGTGAAGCCAACGATACCACCACTGTACCTGCCTAGAACGGCTGCCTTGGCACAGCACCGGTATGACCCAGCCCGTGGTGAAACGATGCAGCTCCATCACAGGACATGCTGGACCTGCTCCCGGTGGTGAGGATGTCGAGGGGTGGCAGCTACGCCCAGCACGTGAGGGAGTGAGTCGCCCAGGAGGGAGAGCTACCAGCACCTCGGGGGGCTGCTGCTGACCCTTCTGGGTGACTTAGCATTGTACCCGCTCCCTACAGTCGTGGACTGGGGAAGAGGGAGTGCATCAGCTGAGATGCCCTTGCCCTGAGAAAATCTCCAAGAACGATGTCAAGAATTAGTGGCCCAACTCGATAAATTTAAATGTTTTTTTATTAACAATCATTTTACATTACAAGGATAATATGACAAAAGGAAGGTTCTCGTGTACATACTATGATATATCAACATAGCTCTATTCGTATCCAGTGTCCTAGGTCCTTTCACACAGGTACTATAAAGCATAGTCTGTAAAGTAATAACATTTTAATGTTCTCCAAAAGAGTGATATTAACATATTAATACATATGTAGTAATAGACTTCTAGATATTTTTCTCTCATTTCATGGGTGGGTGTGTGTGGTGGGTGGGTGGGTGAGAGATGGCTTGAAACAGTTCAGCAGGGCTGTGCTTGGATGTGGATGGAGAGGTTTGAGACAAAACCTCTCGTTCTCTGGAAGTAGAAAATGCATTTTTGCCAACAGTCGGGTGAGTCTATGAGGATGCCATGACTGGCAGAAAACTCCGTAGCCCTCCTATAGCATTCGGGACATTACAGCATATGAGACACGGTTCCCCCACGTAGCCCAGCGAGCTTATTCGACATGAGGTGCAGTGCATGGGAGCCCCTCGCCGGGCGGCAGCACCGCCGGCACGGGCGGGCAGGCCGCGGGCTGAGCCGACGCGAGTGCCAGTGGCATCCGAAGGTGGGGGCCGGGGGCGAGGAAACCGTCTCTGAGGTTCGTGAGGAACACGTGCCGGGGGAGTCCCCGCCGGCGCTGGGTTGCGGCTGAGGTGGATTACCAGTTGTGTGGAGGAGAGGGGTCGGGGAGAGGGTGCTGAGGTGTGCGGCAGGGCTCGGGGAGAGCGTGCGCAGCGGCTGCTCAGGCAATACCAGTGTAAGGAGTCACTCGGCCGTCGGAATTACAACCCACCCTCCGACCGACCGACGCCAACTATTAAAACAAACGGCAAGGAGCACAGCGGGTGCCAGGCCCGCCATGGAGCTGCAAGGCCTGCCCTTCGCCCCTGGTGGGAAGCAGCCCAAGGACCCACCGCCCACCGCCAGCCCGGCCACCAGGTCACACACCGGTGTCCCCAGCTGCCAGCCAAAGGCCTCGCCCTGCAGCGGGGTCAGGCTCCTGCCAGCGGCTGCGGGAAGGGACGGATAGAGGGATGGGGTGGCTGTCCATCCTGCCGGCATCGGCAGACACTCGGGGAAGGGTGATCCATCGCCCGGATCCACCCCAGTCCCAACACGGAAATGCCGGTCACGCGAAAACCGGTGTCCGCTCGCACGGGCAGGGTCGCAACCTCTGGTGCCGCAGCCTGGCAAGGTCAGCACGCTGCGTGCTGGGGCCCAAAGGCATGCGTGCGCAACCAACCACGTCTGCCATGCAAGCACATTGTTCCCTTTCCTCCAGCACAAGCACCCGGGCCCCAGCCAGGCCGGCTGCTCACCGGCCGAGGGGCGGCTGCGAGCCCGAGGGAGCAGAGCGGCTCCTGCAGCCAAGCAGCGGCCGCCTGACCCGACAGACCTGCATGTGCCTCCCCAGTGGGGCTTGCATGCTCCCATCCTATCATCCTGAATTCACAGTCCTTTCTCCTTCGTGCTGCTCCAGCTCCGTACGCCGTCCCTGCCACCTCTGGCCGCGCGGCAGCGACCCTCCCTCCATTCAGTAACACCTTTGCTCTCCTGCTGCCTTTATCCCAGCAGGACAAAGTGCCTTTTCACGGCACCGGTACCCGCAGTTGCCAACCGCATCCGTGCAGAGAGAGAAAAGTGCATGTGAGGGTGGTATATGTATCTGTCCAAGTGTGAACACACAGGACCTCAGCCAGAGGCTTACTCAGGAGAAGACAAGGACACTCGAGCATTTTCCCCCACCAAGACATTCCCCTATTACACAAACCCTATTTAGCACTTGGTTAACATGCCAGCAAGGAAACCCCTTGCCCTAACCACAGCAAAGCCCCTCTCCATAGAGTGC
The DNA here is from genome assembly GCF_030867145.1 of Opisthocomus hoazin. Classification (NCBI taxonomy): domain Eukaryota; kingdom Metazoa; phylum Chordata; class Aves; order Opisthocomiformes; family Opisthocomidae; genus Opisthocomus; species Opisthocomus hoazin. The sequence goes on along the minus strand of NC_134420.1, from coordinate 28,509,835 downwards.
TATACACGTAAATGTAGGCCACAGTGTATGGCTAAAACTATCCCAAAGTCCAAAGTCTTCAGTGTTACGTGACTTGTGCCAGAACACAGGGCCGGCCTTACACAAGGGTGGTTGAGTCTATCTCTATATTATATCTTTATATCTATTGAAAACATAGAAATATATAAATATATAGGATTTTATTTATAGATATATAAGCATGTGATTTTAATCTTTTGTACTGTGTGTATATGTACTGGGATGTGCGTATATACAATATATAGACCATACGCATATGTACTGTATACATACACTAGCTTACATGCACACACATCATACGTGTCTCCAAGGGAGACAGGAATTGCATAGGCATTACTGCATTGAATACAATGGCTGGGGGAGCAACGTACCATTTCTCTGCTTTTAAGACCTCTTTCAACAGGGCTGAGAGGGGAATCTGCAAAAGCAGAGGCTGTTGCTGCTTATTTGCAAGCCGGCTGTCTCGGTTGTCTTACCCACTGGTCAAACAAGCAGCAATAGTCATGAGATAAGAAAGAAAGGGGACCCCGAAGACCCTGCGGGCCACCTGGTTGAGTTTGTGCTGTGAGAAAGAGATGGACCGAGCCTGAATTGCATCTGAGGAGTTGCATCAGCAAAAGCGCGACCAGCACGGGGAACATCGCTGCGGTCAGCTCGAGACCCCAGGCAGATGACACGCCGGGACCCTGCCCACCACGTCGCCTCGCAACCCCCGATGGCTCCTGCGTGCTTTTGCTGGTAGGGGAAGAGCTTTGGTCTCTTGTGAGGATTATCCCTGCTGAGTTCGGTCTCGTGGCTGGAGGGCCCGGACCCCTGCGGCCACTGGCAAGCCCTGCAGAAGGACAGGTCTGCATGTGCTTCACGGATTTCTGCTTCATAGCAGGGTAAAAGAGGCAAGGAGCCTGAGAAAAAAGTGGAGAGGGGAAACTGGCAACCAAAAAGCCCACAGGCTAGAAACACAAACCCAAGGGTCTGGAGGAGTGTGCATTATTCAGTCAGATGCCATAGCCAAGATGCCAGGGGAAGGAGAGAATAAAGAGATCATTTGAGAAAATCTAAACCCTCTCTCTTTGCAGCCGAAGCAGTTCAAGACACTGTGAGCAACACACTGAAAACAACCTCCTGTTGCTCACTCGGCGCAGCAGGAAAGGCATTGATTAAACCCGACGGACAGTGATCTCCGAGCCAAGGCGGCCTCCCTCCGCGCCACGCCGGGCCCTCCCCGAGCCTGTCGCTGCCCCCGGGGTCTGCACACAGGGCACAGACATGCGCCCGCTCCCGGGACAGGCTGGGCCGGCGGGGCACTGGGGAGCCAGGGGCACTTTGCATTGGTATTCCCCCCCCACCCTGCCTTGCTCCTGCGGGCAGTCACGTTTCCATCCACAGACTATCCATGGGAGTAACAGCTACAGATCGCAGATAGGCGGGCAGACCCAGGGGGAAAGCTCGCAAAGCACCTGCGTTTGCCTAGGACAAAGGCCCGGTTTATTTTCTGACGTGGGCACGACAGGGAATTGTTTGTGTTGGGGGAGCTGGGCTCTGGCACGGGCTATTGCCCCCCATCACCAACGCAGGGGGTCTCTGGCCCTTCCCATCGCGGGTATCCGCAGCATCCCGTGGCAGGGAATCCCGCTTCCTACCGGCACCGCTCACAGGCACGCGCAAAGTTATTCGCAGAAGAAACAAGCACTTTCCCTTCGCCAGCTGACTGCCTGGAGAAAAAAACACCACTTGTGGCACGTTTTGCTCTGCCATCAGGAACAAGAGCAGCCGGTGAAAGATGTCACTGACAAGAGCGGGATTTGCACAGGAACCAAAGGAGCGACAAATTGGAGGAACCATTTCTGAACAGGCCTCTGGGCAGCTCTTACCTCGCCGACGAGGCAAGGCACCATTTTCTCCCCAGTGGCAGAAGTAAAGCGGCTCAGAGCAGGAGCAGTAACGGGGCCTCTAGGGTGGCTCAGCACGGCCCCAGGGACCGCTCAGCCCGCACAGGTGGCTGCAGACTGCCCGCGAGCGTCCCTTCCCTCCGCGCAGCCCGGGCACCGCCAGGGTCTCCGCGACAGAGCCACGTCCCTAGAAGCTTTCGCTGCTGCCAGCCGAAAGGCAGGCGATTTTCTTCCCCCCCCCCCACAAAGAGCTATGTAGTTGAGCAAAGGAAAGAGGAAACGAAAGAAAGAGGAGGAGGGAAGCTGTCTTTACAGCCTCTCCAACAGCCACAGCAGCTTGCATCAAATATCTTTGCCGCTCTTGCTTCTGCTGCCGCGTGCACACTCGGCAGGGCAGACTCTCCCTTCTCACCCATTCCCCGCGAGTGCGTCCGTCCCCTTCTCCTCGACACCTGCGTTCACCGTGCCCATCTTCAGGTCAGAGGGTAACGGAGCAGCAACTCTTCTGCCTTTTTTATGGTTTTTTTTTTCCTTTCAATGTCTCCTCAGACTTTAACTTGGGAGGGCGCCTGCCACCTCCGTGGTGGGGAGCCGCTCTGTGAGCTTGGCGGCAGCTCCCTCGGCCAAGCCGACTCGCCAGCCCCGGCAGGCTACGAGCACCTCGTGCCGAGGGATCCCTAATTTACGGTCTGGCAAACAACGGCCCAAGTCTGCAGTTTAAGGGTTTCCAGTTTAATTTTTACTCCTCTAGATGAACGGGTCAACTCAATCACACCATTTATTGGGAAAGACAGAAAGAAACGCAAACGAAGCCGTTTTTTCGCTTGCTAGGTGTTGCACACAGATGCCCCAGCGCTGCGGCAGCGCAACGCCCTGACCGAGCTTGCGACGCTTCCATGCCATCCGAGGTAAAGGCAGAGGGGACAGGGAGTAAATGCTTCGGGTGGGCTCAGTCCCTCCCCAGTCCCACAGGGACGGAGGGGAAACGCTTCCAAACCTCCAACCGACACAGGTCCAGCTGTTCCCGTGGGGTCTGACAGCCGAGGCTTGGCTGCAGGCCTCTGCCCGGCGCTGGCTGCGTGGTTCTGCTGAGGGCAAAGGGCTGAGCAGCAGGGGAGCGAGACCTAGGTAGAAGTGCGTGTTTTCCCGGGGAAGACAGTGCGTGAACCCTGGCAGTGAAAGTGACTCCGAGAGAGATTGGTTCCAAACATGCTACATCTCCATTGAAAACAAACAAAAAAGTTTAAAAAATAAAATAATATTATATATATATATTTATATAAATGAAAAGCTATCAACTAGCAGCAACGGTTCTAGAGATATCTTAGCACCAAGACCAAGGGCAGGGGTGTAACAGGAGAAAGGAAAGGTTCAGTGTTGCTGATACCACCATCATGTTTCCAAACAACACAGCTTGGCACAAAGCTCGTCCCTCTGGGAAGTGAGAACCTGTCAGCTCAGACACCTTCTGGTCAACAGGCTCTCACTCCCGTGATGGTCTGGTCAGGTTGGTGCTGTCCATGCCACATCAGCAGGGCAAGGCACTAGCATCTGTGGAGTTTTTGCACCTTTTTTGTTTGTGTGGTATGGTTTTTTTTTTGTTTGGTTGATTTTTTTTTTTTTTTTCTTTTCTAACCTGAAGTGATATTGTGTGAATGCCTGGAGCTCATTTACTTCAAAAGAATAAAACAAAGAAGAACTCCAAGCCCACAGAACAATCTCTTTGTGATGGAAGATGCAAGTCCCCCATTCACATTTCAGCTGGACTTCGCATCCCTTCGAGAAAGGAAGAAATACTCCGCAGCAAGAAGCAGAGCCTCCCTTCTTCCTGCTGTCATCAGTCTGCTGTGCTGTGGAACATGTTATCTTGGTCACAAGAGAATACATGAACCTTTGTAGGACATGATCACATGAATATAATCCAAGATAATCTTGCATTGATAGCTCCTGCCACCAAACCGCAGCAGGTTTTTCTTTCAGTCATTCCAAACGAAACAAAACAAAACAAAACAAAAAAACCCACAACAATCTAGGATTATAAAGACATAGTATAAATAATGTAAATTAGAATATAATTTTTAAGCCTTTGAATCTCCGCCCAGAGATGGCTCTTGACTCATTGGCTGTCTAGCTTCCACAGCAGCCCTGGTTTTGAATGAATAGTTGTATATATATATATATTTATCTCCTACAATATAAAAATATAAATGCAAAAATTTCCCCCTGCCTTCTCTATTTTGCTATTTTATAGTCTGCACATGACATCATGTTATAATATATGTATGATAGACTGGTACTACGGTTATCATAAAAGGACCTGAAAGCCAAGTATTACTCTACAGCCCAAAAGTAGGGAGAACTGAGAAAGGGACATCACAGTTTAGTGGAGGCATCTGTTTCTAAACCAAAAGAAAAACCCCAAATCACATCCTCAGCCTTTCCCTCCTGCCAGTAATCTCTGTGAGTGAAGAAAGCTCCCACTCAAGAGAAGAGAACTGGGTGGAGCCGGAGAGCCGGGAGCAACGTAAACGCACGGGATGCTCTGTTGGAAATCAGAAATCTGACAGTCGTCAACAAAAGGCTCAAATGGCTCAATAACTGGACTGAACAACGGAAAGAGAGGCAGAGATAAAACTGAGGGGAAAAAACCCAAACATCCAACCCCAAAACAAAACAACACAAAAAACAATCCAACAAACCGACAACACACATACAAAGGAAATTGCCGGGAGGATGAGGTTGACAAAGACCCGTTGTCTAGCTTATGGATCATTAGGTTTGAACATGTAGAGTATGGCCCCAGCACATGCTTCTATAGAATGAAATGTTGCCACCTACACTGCAGCTGCCATGATTGGAGACACCAGTAAATGTTTAAACATTGTCTCAATCTTTAAAATTCTGCTTAGCTTCTATCAGACGCACATCGTCTTAACTTTTAAATTTTCAGTGTGGGTTTTTCCTTAATATATATAATATATATATATTTTATATAATATATCAAAGTTTAGAGTATAGATTTAAAAAATTATTCAACAGCTTTCTCATCTGAGGCATTCCTTCCTAAATATCGGGGTAAAACTCAGAGCCATGGTCCATGCTCTGCAACATTGGCTTCTGATCAAGAGACGACATCCTGCTCAGCATTTCAGCGGACAGCGCATAACTATTACCAGACTTCTCCTCGAACCAACTATCTAGCGCCCTTTTGCAATCGAAGTTGGCAATGGGTGGCCCGTTAACAGCAATCGTCAAAAGATCGCTGAGCTGCTCCAACGTGAGGCGAGAGCGGTTGTTTTTGCGCACTCTCTGCAGGGCGGCGCGCCCCTTCTCACAGCAGGCTGATGAGGTGGGAAGGACTTTGAGGATCTGAACTATTTTATTTAGGAGGGGGAATCTCTGTTTGTATTTACAAATGTGACTGAGCAAGTCTTTAAAACTGTTTTTGGTATAATAATCCACCTTGAGTTCTCGCCACTCCATCAGCAGACTCCCTCGGGTGTCCATCCCCTCTCTGCAAACCTCTCTGGAAAACAATGGGACCGTCTCCAGGTGTTCAAATATTTGTACCATATCCTCCTTCCCATAGCTCATGAGCTCATCAGTGCTTCTGGGCCAAGCTGCAAGGTCAAATACCTGACAGGCCTTCACAAATGTCCGGCTACGGGAATCGAACCTTTGGGCCAGGATCACTTGGGTCTTCTGGCAGATCTTTTCTCTGATCGACTGGAATTTGGCTTCAGCCACCCGTAGGTTTTTCACAGCAATGCCATTAAAGCTTTCACGGAAGTTTTCCTCAAATTCCTGTAAGTACTCCCCAGGCGAGTCTGCTAGCCGGCTGATCTCCTGGATGGCCTCCTCTATTTTATCATCCACCTGCGACACAAGAAGGTACTCCCCTTGGAAGACATAGGCGAGGCGTGAAAGCACCGCAATCACATCCAGCAGGAAGTAGATGAGTTTAATTGACTGGTAGTCCATCAGGAACTGCAGGAGGGCCAAGGCAATAGCGGAAGCGTCCGCCCTTTGGGTCTGGCCACTGATGTCTTTGAGATGGGCCACAACCTCAAGGTAATCCTTTATTAGAGCATTTAGCACATTCTGCTCCCCAATGATCCACTTCACTGCTCGAATGTCCCCCAAGAATTCAGTCTCCTCGCACAGAGTGGCAGCAGTTACCCTCAACTCGCACATAAGTCGGGGAGAGTAACGATAGAAACTAAGCAGTTGCTTCAAATTGTTTTCTAGCTCCTCCAGGCACGGCAGTTCCTTCCCACTGATTGCATCCAAAATTTCCAGGTGGGGCCTGTGCACCATAAAGGGCAGGCAGAGAAGCCAGGGCAAGGTCTTTCTGATTGTCATGAACAAGTTTGCTCTCAGGCTGGCGGTAATGTTAGCACCATCGACTCCCAAGCCAACAGTTGGCTTCTCATCCTGCAAACGTATGCCCAGGCTAGAAAAAGCCCTGTCTAACGCTTGGAGGTAACTGTCTGTTGTAGAAAAGCCCAGTTCCTGAAGAGACAGGAATTCGGTTGCTGGAGGCCCATCACTGCTTGTGTACTGTACATATACCGCAACTGTGTCTGCAAGCAAGTCATCGCTCTGCCCATCCAGAATGATACTGAGGAAGGGAGACTGTCGGATGCGTTCAACCAGGTCCTCTCGAAGAGCCCGGGCAATATGGTGGATTAAAATTTGACAGTCTCCCTCGTTCATGTATTGATCCACCACCTTGAGTTCACACTTTCTCAGTAGTTCTGCCAGAGGCCGAAAGTCGTAGTAGGGCCTGCCCTCCAGGGCCAAGTGGTAGGCTGTATTGAAGAGCAGGGTCATATTTCGGCACATCTCTTCTGTCTTCTCTGGGTGCATTCTGAGCTTGTAAAGCTGCAGGCACTTCTTGTGGAGGTTGCTCTGGCTGTGAAGCTTTATTGTATGTATCTTGAACTGCTTTGAGCCAATGATGAAGGCTGAAGTCCGAGAGGATTGCACTGTGTACTGCCTACAGACATGGCACCACATTTCATTCAACGTTGGGGAGTACCGCAGAAACCAAAACTTTTTAAGCCACTCTTGCTTGAACCGCCGTATCCTCCGGCCCGTTGCAGAAGACATCTTGGAAGGCTCGTCTGTAGCAGCAATCATGTCATTGGAAACTGATTCATCAGCAGAATCCACCTCTTGGTCATCATCCTCCAAGATGGTGGGAACAGAGATGACGCTTTCTGAAGCTGTAAGGAAAAAAAAAAGGAAAACAATATGGTATTTACAAAGTTGCTGAGCTAGAGAAGCATCCTGCTGGTGACAGCAGAGCATTGCCTGACGAGTGGGTCACAACCTGTCCTCTCCTGCCCACAGTGCACTGTGGGTAGAATTTGAATCATGGCTTTGAAGGGAAAATAAATCAACGTCTCTGCATATGAACTTTGTCTCCAACACGCCACAATGGACAGCAAGAAAGGACACTACATCCTGGCCACTTGCACAATACACGGTGTGACCCACATATTTCCTTTGGTGAAGGCTCCTGGCTGCTCAACAGCATGTTCCTGGAGGAAATGAAATGTATCTTCAGAAAGGGACACATGGTTATGTTAAAGCAGTGGAGGAAACAGAGAGGGCTTTCCAACAAGGGACACAGTGGGACATCATTTCATAGACAAAGCGCGCACATTTCAATGTTACCACAGAGTCATTCAGACTTTTTTGGTAGCATGTGAGGCACTGCGGAGGGGCATCCGCTGAAAGAGAATGCATCAAAAATACAGCAAACAAACTGTCTGCAATGGAATGTCTTTTTTATTGGCAGTGCATTATCAATTACAATGGCAACAAAGAGAGCAAGCTGTCATACAGAGTCTTTTCCAGACAGTGTTTTCCACTGTGCCCATAGCTGTGTCAGCTCCTGGCCCACCCGGTCACAAAACCTGACAATGAACCTTCCACGGAACCACGTGTTCACCTGAATACTCAGAGCAAAACACTTTAGATGGGTACACAGCACAGGGGCATCTCACTACTCTCCTTGGGCAGGGTTTGGAGAACGCTGTTACTCGGCAAGGCTTACCTGTGGGGTCTGAGAACTCTTGGAGCTCGGGTACCTGGGGCGGTAGCACGGGTGGCTCAGGTAACTTCCCAGATCTCAGCATGTCTAACTCAGCCTGAAGCTCCCGGATCTTCTTCTTCAACCGGATGCAGTTGGGGCAGAAGGAGGTGGTGGGGATTTCATGGGAATTGCCTTGTGCAGAGGCCAGTGACAGCTCGGTCGGGCTGTCTGCTTTGAGTGACAAGGGCTCTTCTTCCTCCTCTTCAAGGATGCCCACCTCTTTGGCTGAGCTGAAAGAGGAACCGTGGGGGACCTTCCATTCCCCCTCACTTCGGTTTCTGCTGAGGTTCAGGGAGCCATGCTGCAATGCACTGCTACACCTCTCAAAGATGTCTTCAGCCTGGTATTTAGATGCTCTTCTGATGGAAAGTGGCGTACTCGTTGCTAACTGGTTCTCTTCAAATCTCGCAGACTCCAAGGAAGCCTCTAGGACATCTTTGAAGATGAGGTCAATCTTTTTTTTCTTTGTTTGGGGGTGGGATTCCCCCTCGTCATAGCTGCGCTTGTAGGGGCTCTTCCCTTGCTTTAAGGTGGCTAGCTGGAGTGACCCCCTCGCATCTTCTGGATTTTCCACATTCTTTTCTGACTTTTCCCTCTGCAACTTTTTGTTTCCTGGAACGGAAGATGAGGGGTGGGGATTATCACCAGGAACTGAGCAACATCCCTCAATCTAAAACTCAAACGAAAAAAGAACAAAAAGGCCGTCTGAACCCCTTCAGGTCTGCACGTTGCGTTACAAACCAGGGAACTGACACAACTCAGTGGAAACCGAGGCTTGCGAGAGGAGGAGCCCTACTAATGGGCACGTCTGCAAAAACGGAGACAGTCTTGGTAGCCACAGCAGAGTAGGACCCATACACTTTACAGAGAAGAGAAACTACAGGCAGCTTGTTTAACCTAAAGGTATGACCAACCTGCGCTGGAAGAGGACTACAAGGTGAATGACTACGAGCTGAACAACTGATCGCAGTGGAAGCTAACGCCCAGAGCCCAAATGCCGTTTCGGCTGGCTGGAAGACCTGTGCCTGTTTTGACTTGGTAAAAGGTATCAAGTGTACAGCAGTGCAGCGAGAGATTCGGACCGTTTCACGAGAACCCCAGCATCTGTGCAAGCCATGGCATAAAGTTTGCAGGCCCCTTTAATCTCATTCATTTTGGAGGCTGCTCCAAGTAAAAATAACTTGCAATCTTAAACCCCAAGGTACTCATTGTCAACTGAGCTACAATGGGTGAATGTCCTCCAAGGATGGGACATCTAGCTTGTCCCGGTGGAGTCTAAGAGTGTGGCCATTCAGTGATTAAAAAAAAAAAAAAATAAAAGCAATCCTATACAAATTATTAATTGCTTATAAAAAAGGGAATAGCCAGATTTCCTTACCTGGAAATTCAAAAGACGATAGGTTTGGCTCAATTTCCATCATTCTTCTATCTTGTAAATAACTTCAAGCATTGATGGCTTCCCAAACAAGACGCTGCTTTATGCTGATTTTTGGTTTTGTTTGCTTTTAAAGTGTATTCATGCTTTCATAAGAGTTACGGAGCAAATGCTACCATTCCCTTGCTAAGGAGAGCAATGCTAAGAATGCAGAAAAGATGCAAGACTCAAAACAGTTAGAGCAAGGCACCGTAAAAAGGACTGGCCCGAACGGCAGGGATTTTGCACTGGGTTTTGATGTTGGCTGGCAAACCCAGCCACTTCTTGGGTGAATCTGTAACAAGAGATCTCATTTTCAAGATATTGACGAGAATTTCTACGGGCAAAGCTTTTGAGTCACTGTCTTAGAATTTCCCCCGTTACAGACTACAACGACTACTGGCAGAGGTAGGGATTTAGAAAATGGATTCTTCTTTTTCAATGACTTTTCCCCCAACCGAGTGGTTCAGCCCTACGGAAAAGCTAGAAATCACAAGATGATCTTTCATATTATTGATCTCAAATCCATTTATGCGGCGAGTCAGAAAGTACTAACAGAAACAAAACCCAGGAACCATGTTATTTTTCTGTGAGTTAATAAAGCGTGCCACTTCACTCGACAGGCTCACCTGCAGGGGATTTGAAACCTTTTAAACAGAAAGTGACTCAACAGATTTTGGTGCCGCTCCCTGATCACCTCCCAGTGCCCTCCCAGCTGAGGCTGTGATGTCTTGTAAGTCTAGCAACAGCCCAAGTGATGCTCCCTTTTAACAACGAATGCAGGCTGAGCCCAGCTTGCCGTAGGACAAGAGGTCAGGGGGTTTCTAGGGTGGTCTCGGCAGCCACATGGTTTTCTACCTGAGTGTGTGGTAGGCTATGGCAGGTCCTGAGGAGCCGAGAGGCAGATCTTCACCATACTCGTAGCACAGAGCAGGCGGGGAGTTACCATTTCAGCTCACACAAACCATGGCACCATGACAAACCATGATTAAAGGCATGTCTGTATGGCAGGGCAATCATTCGCAGCCTTGGTGCCCCTCTAGAGCAGCTGCTCCAAAGGCATAGCCTTTCTCTTGCCATATTTTCAGAAAGCACAAAGCCATCTGGACAACTAACACGTGCAAGGGATGCAGCAAAATCACTGCAGCCTGTACTTAGTCACTCAGTGATGTTTATTAACATAAAACAGCATATTTGCACCGATGTTAATTCAGAAGTGGGAATTGCTCAAGTACAGCCATCAAGATGTAACACTGCAAGTGCATAAAAACTCCAAGGTGATGGAGGATAACCAGCTTTTTCAGGACATCTGGTCCACCCCACGATTAAAGAGGAGACAAGCAGACACCTTTTACCAAGTCAAGGCAGCAACAGCAGCTGTGTAATAACATACATGGGAATCTTAATTAGAAAGTTATATTTAGTGTGGCTGCCCCTTTGAGGCCCTGCCATTCTGTGGGTAGGCCTGGGAAGAAATGCCCTTAATTAACTTCAGGTCTCAGCATTGTATAGATGAACAGATGCATTAAGAATTTTTGCCTTCCTCAAAAAGCTTCCTATATTGCTGACATTACCCTGACCTAAAGGACCACTGGGTTCGTTCCAGCATGTCTATTCTTAAGATAAGATAACAATTTTTATCTGGGGAAGAATCAAGTCTGACAAGCACAAAGCCTCCTGTATGTTGTACACACGCTCTAAGGTTGTGAGACTAAGGAGTCTCTAGCTGATGTCGCGCTGATCCCAAATTATCTTTCTGAAGAAAGAGGAGATAAATTAAGCAAGGAAAATGGACATACAAACACACCAAGGAAATCTCTCTTTCATATGCACACAAAACCAGCCAGAGTTCCCTCAAACAGGCTGCTCACAGGAGCCAGAGAAAGCAGCGTGTTCAGAAGAAAAACCTAATGCCTGTCTGTGGGACCACCAGTTTGGCAATCTTCAGGCCAGAAAGTCTTGTGACAGAGGAGCTCTGTGATCCCTGGGCTTTGCATCAGGCCCTTGCAGCACACACACGACTCGGCACAACATGACACATGACACAGCACAAATCTTTCTTTCACAATCTCCATGACAGTGGTTACATTATTCTTCTGGTACTCCCATGCCACACAGAGCTCTCACCCAGAGGTGCTCTGCTTCTAGAAATGCAGTTCTCCTCACACAGCCTGTGCATCACCTTCTTCACCCACTGCACTCGGTCCAACAAGCGTGGCAGCCCAAGGGGATCAGGGAGAGGGTGGGCAGGGAGGGGACTTACCGCTTGTGAGGTTTCTGTTGATGGTCTCCTGGGACATGCTATGCAACCGCTTCATGTAGTCCTCACTGTACCAGACCCGCAGCTTCTCGCCAGGGTGGATGTCACGGCAGGCACGGAAGTAAATCCTCTCGCTGTGCTGGAAGGCCATCAGGTTCTGCTCCCTCTCCTCCCGGGAGATGATCACGTACCTGAGGGTGAGGTGACAAGGCAGGCGTGAAGCACAAACCTCTCTCCTGTGCCCCCCCCTTGCACCAGAATGACAACCACGATGAAGCCAGAATGACCTTCAGAGAGAGCCATCCACACAGCCAGACTGGAAAGCATGGAGTTAGAAGTAATGGCGCGCAAATTGCCAGAGATACAGGACAGCGAGCATGGACACCTAGGGAACACTAAGCCAGTGGGTCCATTTCTGCTGGGGAAGGGATGACAACAACGTACATCCAACCTGAAGGAGTATCTCTGCCAGTAAGAGTGACAAAGACTCTCACGGGCGAAATATCTTTGCCTGGTGATGGAAACAAGGATTTCTGGACTCCTCACCATCACTTCACATCCCAAGGCCTCTTCCCTTGCTCTCAGGAACATCCGGAATATGGCAGGGTCCCTCTGCCTGTCTCTTTCCCCAAAACAGCATCTTCCTGTTTAGCAGATGCCACATTTCCTTGCTCCTCTCCTCTCAGATAAGCGGAATTGAGATACTCGGCACAGAGTAGAAACATGGACACCTAAAGTGCACAAGGGTATTTGCTGGTTGTCCAAAAGGAAACCAAGGTCATGCCAGTACTGGAATGTTTTGCACTTGGGCATTCAGCAGGGTGTGACATAAAAATACAAACAGCCCTGCAAGTCTCAGGGAAGTCCAGCACCACGCTGTGGGGATCTCCTGGCAGTGCTGACAGAAAAATCACTTTCTGGGCTTGGGACATATTTTCCTGATTTAAACCAGCTAAATTTCAGCTCAGCAGAAACGTATTAATTCCCACTCCAAGCAACTGGCCCTCTCTGCAACTTGGTAAGAGAGATCTACAGCTACAATCACATTATTTGCTCTCACGGTCCTCGTGTTCTTGCTAGGGGACATGAAAAAGGCTTGGTAATACCAGTTCCAGCTGCCACCAACACGAGCTCATAACACCCACCCACGACCAGGAGGAGGCCCTGTCATGGTACGTACAGACCCAAAAGCAGATCTGAACAGTTCACAGCTAAAAGCTTTTTCTTCTCTTACGCCATTCGCCTCTATTACTCAGCACTGCCTGCTGCAGTAAGATTAACAAAGGCGAGTGGCAATGGCTGCTCTGACACCTGCTGCTACTAGTCCTTGCCCAAACATTCCCTCATAGTTCACAGGTGTTTCTTCGGGTTAAGAAATTTGTCTATTTTTTCTTGAATGCTCCTCCCCTTCTCTGGCCAGGTACATGCACAGAAAAAGACACAAGCCCACAACCCACACACATAAGGTCACAAACTTGGTGAAACTTCCCACAAAACACAGAAGACAAGCCTGCAGTGTCTCAGACTGCCCGAGGCTCCAGCAATTCTGGTTTTAATGTTAAGCAACTGTGCATGTGCCTGCAATCCGCTGTGGTTTTTTCCTAATGTGTGTTACCCAGGGCGCTCTGCAATCTTCAGTAATTATTTAAACAGCAGGCTCTGGCACTGGCAAAATTAGCAGAATATTGGCTTTTGTTAACCCTTATTTTACTTTTTATCATGAATCACAGAATCACAGAATCACAGAATAGTAGGGGTTGGAAGGGACCTCTGTGGGTCATCTAGTCCAACCCCCCTGCCGAAGCAGGGTCACCTACAGCAGGCTGCACAGGACCTTGTCCAGGCGGGTCTTGAATATCTCCAGAGAAGGAGACTCCACAACCTCCCTGGGCAGCCTGTTCCAGTGCTCCATCACCCTCAGAGGGAAGAAGTTCTTCCTCATGTGCCTCAGTTTGTGCCCATTGCCCCTTGTCCTGTCACTGGGCACCACTGAAAAGAGCTTGGCCCCATCCTCCTGACACCCACCCTTCAGATATTTATAAACATTTATTAGGTCCCCTATGAACAAAAGAACTTTTCAACAACCAGCTTGTGTATTTGAGAAGGAACGGATGCCTGGACCATTGTGGTGGGAAGGAGGTCCTGCAATGGCACACAGCTAGTGCTGCCAGGCCATCACTTCTGGGTGCTAGCAATCACTCAACAAAAGGTGTACCAAGCATTCAGCCAGCCGTGAGACACACAACCCTGGAGCTGTAGCAATGTGCTGATGTCAGTCTGATGCCCTGCAGTACAGGAGATCCTAGAGGACTCTCTCCCCAGTCCCAAAAAAATGCCAGGATGCTTCCTAGTGCCAGCTAAGGAGACTCTGCAGCTGCTCTGCATCCTGCTGCCCGAGCAATGACAAGATCAGACTGCCCCTGTGAAGAAGCCTTCAAAGATTTATCACCCTGGAGTCACTCACAGCTCCTTAATACAACATACAGGATCCACATCTCCACAGCCAGTGGCACTGAGGGATTCACGGGGCAGTGGCAGGACGGTCTGGGGCATCCCCAGAAAACTGCATCTGACAGCGAGGTTTAGAAAATTCTCTAAAACACAACTTTGAGTGGGGAGAGCCTGGTTATTCCCACCAGGGCTCACTTTTATTACAAAGTATTTTATTAAGCATAAGCGTTCTTATCCTGTCTGCTCTCCTCCTGCCTCTGAACCCCTCCGAGCTTCTGCCTGAGAGCGTCCTTCAGCTCTGCTGCCCACATCCTGCAGCTCCGGCTGCTCCTGGTGTGGCGGGGACTGGGAGGCGAGCGCAGGCTGCGGGGTGCGAGCCGCAGCCCTGCAGCAGCCCTGCAGCATGCTGCCCCGCTGCCCGCTCCCTGCCAGCACCTGGCAGCGACTGCCGCTGCCAATTTCACCAGGAGGTATGAAGAAAGCCCTTAACAGACAGTTGTGGAATAATCCAGTCATAAACACATTTCTACACAGCTGCTGGCAGTTAGTAACTGGTTCATGCTCTGAGAGGAAGTTTTACATCTGTGATACTTCCCTGAGGTACCATAAATGGGGATGAGATCATCCACATAAATGAATCGCTTTCGAACCAGCGCTGCCCAGCCCCAGCACCAGCAAAAGCGACCCCAGGGGCACAGGTTAGGAAGGACTGCATAAAACCCAGATTCCACCTGTCGGTCTAAGACGCCTCATGCCACTGCACACCATGGGCTAGAGGCAGGCACTTTTCTGAGGACAGGGGAAGCTGCTCCACAAAACGGCAGCCTGCTTGGCAAGGCAGGGGCACATCCTGCCTGTCAAAAAGGGACTGTGCCAGCCTGCCTTCACTGACATGTCTTCCCGAGGCTGAAGCACTCACGTCCTGAGCAACTCCTCCAGTGAAGGCTGCAGAGCAGCCAGTCTCCCTCCTGAATCAAGGCGAGAAGGCTACTTCGGTTTAGATGCCCAGGACAGGCTGACACAAGTCCTGCGTGCAGACGGGCATGGCCCCGCTTGCACAGCAGGCTTCCCAAGGGATTGGGATCCCCAGAGGAAGAGCAGGGTTGGGAATGGTCACCCAGAGCTGCTCCTGCAGACAGGCATGGCCACCAGCTGCAAATAGGTCACATTTCATGTCCTGCTCGGTCCCTGGGACAAACCAGGCTCAAGAACACCACAGATTCTGCCCAGGCTACTCAGGACCAGCCATTGCACCAAGGGGGACCACTTCTGACCCATTTGCAGATACCGGGGCTTGGATCAACCCCATGGCTGTTGGAGGTGCAGCTCCTTGCTCCACAGGGGCACCTTTCTCATAACCTGTCTTGCTAGCAGCTAAAAAAAGTCCTTGTCTCCCCTCTTACCAAGGCACAGCCCACCCAGGACACCAAATTGCCAAGTTTTGAGATGTCCCAGTGAGCCTGCCCAGAAAAACATCAGGCATTTTTTTGCAAGGGGACCATTTCTCCCCAGGAGGTGAGCGGAGCAGCCAGGAGAGTAAGCGAGGAGGAAGGGGAGCCCCGCAGCTGAAGGGAGGCCCAGGCTTCTGCCCCCCTCCCCGTCCCGGATTTGACCTGCGCCCCCCTGCCCACTGGCCCCTCCACTGCCCACCCTCCGGCTGGCCCCTGGGGGCTCCGCTGATGCCCTGCCAGGGCAGAGCTCTGCAGGGAGCAGGGCACCAGCCTCTCCCGAGGCTGCGTCAGGCACAGAGCCAGGGCAGGAGACCCTGGCGAGAGCACTGCCACAAGCACAGGCAGACGGCATGGGCAGCACAACTGCAGACCCTGCCACAGCTCTCCGATGACCTCCAGAAGACCCAGCATCTGCGACAGGCTTGCTACCAGTTCAGGCAAAAACTGTATGAGAGAAACAAACGACTCAACAGCAGCTGTGTTAAAAGTGTTATATTATTTATTGCATTCTTAACAAAAATACTTTTAAAGAGAGTTTTTTCAGCATGTACAAGACATGGAGATACTGGGGTTGAGCACAGCAGTTTGCTTTGACACGGGCACTTACTTCAACAGCCAGTTAACATGATGGGTGCAGGAGAAAGTATCCTTTGCGAGCCACTACAGAAAAACCACTCCACCGAGGGGTCTAAACAGGGCAGGAGATACGTTCCCAGGTCTGGGCCAATCTAATATAACCCACAGAGGAATGGGATGGGGGAGGCATCAGGCAGTTTACCGTGCAAGGTCCTTTCTCTCGACCAGAGCCCAGCCTTTGGGGGTTTGCACTGAAGGCTGCACATCCTGTGCCAGGACAACGGGGATCTCTCTGCAAACGCATCTGTGCCAGCAAACTGATGGCAGCAACGACGCCAGTTCCCTCCAGTGCCCAGCACCTGCGGGAGTCTCCTCCTCTGCAGACCTGAGGGTTCCCTGAAGGGATCCCCCCAGACAACATCTGAGGAGCTAATCCTATCAGTACATCCATGGGAAAACATCAGCAGGGACCAAATATTATAAAAATATAAAATACTGCTTCTAATATATAGCAGCAGCACTGTATTGACTCAGAAAGCCTTTAAAACATATCACCATTTTTTCAGTTCTTTGTGATTCATAAATTAGATCTACTTCTACCAGATTTCCCTATCTTCCCTTCAACTGAAGGGAGACTGTGACTTGCAGAATACAAATGTTACAACAGAAGTAAAATGACATCCTCAGAGGAAGGTGAGCGAGGTCTGCCCTGGTCTGGCAACAGCACTACGAGGAACGTCCTCTGCATGAAACCAGCATGGGCCATTCCTCAGAAGAAAGGAGCTTCTTCTCGTTGCCAGACCTCTAATTCCTTGAGCATGGGCCTTTTACCGCACCACTAAAAATAAATTACTTGAATTAGAACTACAGAACAATTAAAAAGAAGAAAGGAAAAGCACGTCAGGAATGTCTGACACAGCCGACAGACAGTGAGCTTTCCAGAAGAGAAGCTAGTGCACTGCACTTTCAAAGGACAGGCCAGACAGATTAAAGAAGATCCTTCAAGATCACATAAAACAAGCCATTCTTCTGCTACACTGCGCTGCCAGTGTTCAGTTCCCGCTGAAGTTCATACAACTTTCCAGCCAAGTCTGTAGTCCAGACATGGCATGACGATGCGCATTCATATTAACCTGAATAGTTTCCTGCAACCCACGTGCACTGGGACAGCCTGGAGAGCAGCAGCGTGCTAACTGTGCGTGGGTAACACCCTGGCCCTTTTCCCTGCTGTAGCACACCATGATAACGCTCCTGGTTTTTCCAGAGATGAGGGCAGCATAGTAGGTGCAGATGTGCAAATAAAGGAGACGACAGACATGTTGTAATAAAGCTGCCACACATGTTATCACCACCTGAGGTGACATTATTAAAGCCTCGTTTCAGAATCGGGGTTGTACATGAAACTCTCATGCAGCACTAAAGTAATTAAAAAGTTGTAACAGTTCGTTCTTACATCTGTAAGGGGGAAAGAAAGCAGCACAAAATCAACATGTCTAAGATTTTAACCTATATAGCTGTGAACCTAGGTTGTAAATTCTTCACGATAGGAGAACACAGTACAGAACCCACCCTAAGAAACACTGAGTAAGTGCAAAGTAACTGTACCGAAGTTGACCGAATTAGTGATAAAAAACCAAACTTCCCGAGGTCAGAAGCAGGCCCTGTATCTTCCCTTGTTTCTGTGCAGTCTCTCACATTTTGAAGAAGGCAAGGTGGTTCAAAAATGAAGATTGTAACATGCAAGAAAATAATATGACATAACTATCTTTAAACATTGTCGTATTATGAAATAATTGTATTTTAACTGCCATTGTGAAGGGCAGGTAGGGGCTTCAGACTGGAGCAGACAAAGATGAAACTCAGATATAAGCGCATGCGGTACTGCAGGATCCAGGCATGTGCCATAGCAGCCCTTCTCAGCAGTCTAAAACCACGCAGTGCTCAGACCTGTCCTCCTGTCCTCAGCATCGTGCCCTTTTCCCTTCCCTGCACAAGCTCTGCTTTTACATCCCTCTCCCCAAACCTGTGTGTAAGCCACAGTAAGCCCTGGATTGCCCATTATTGCTGAATCCAAGATAAAAATAATGAGCAATAAGAGTCTTTCGAGCCATAAGGATGTATCTCTGCACAGTGCATATAATCATTTGCAGGAAGATGATGGGAAGGCAGTAATAGGGTAAGTTTGTGGGTTGACTGCAAAGGGAGCTCTGTAGTACACTGTCTCAGTAAATAACGTTTCACAGGCACAAGAAGAGATCAAGATAATGATTCCTATTGCATCTCAGCTTATAGAGCGTTCAAAGCACAGGTAAGCCAGTGAAAACTCCTAATCTCTACGAACAGAAAGACGTCCTACATCTCAAGCTCTCTAAGACCTGAAATTCCTCTTTGCCATTGCAGAGGGCCAGCCCTACTATTCAGCTGCCATAATGCACACCGCTCTGTTAGCTAGCAGGGAGATAGGCAGGCTGGGGCAGCCACTGACCTTCCCCACAGAGTACTGATACACATGGAGAGGCCATGTGAGCATGCAAGCAGCTCAGGAAGGGGCACCCTTCTTTACTTTACATGAAGCAGACTAAAAATGGTGTTTTCTCTTTCGTGACCTGGTAGTCCGTGCAGGAGTCGTCTCTTTTGGGGGGTTTTGGTTAGACTCTGCACTGGGCTCAGGGGGCTGTTTTGAGCAAGCTGCTTGCAGAAGAGACCCCTGCATGACACTAGGATCCTGTATCCTATGGAAAGCCTGGACCCCATCACGGATTTCCGACAGGGTCTGGCACATCTGGCCAACCTGGCTGGTGAGGTCAGCCATCCTCTGGCCAATGACATGCATGCTGTCTGCCATGTCCCTGTGAATAGCCACCAGCTCCTGGCAGAACTGCCTGAACAGGTCTGTCTGCTGCATGTGGGAATGGAGAAGCTGGCGATCGAAGCTGGAGAGGGGTGGGCTCCTCGTGCGAGGGTGCGGAGGTCTGCAGGACGAGGTGGTGCGCAGGGACGGACGGTGCAATTCCTGCCTTTGGCTGGTAGCTTCTGAGTGCTCTGATGAGGATGAAGTGCGGAGGAAGGAGGGCCCGGAGAGCTGGTTGACTCCTGCACCGGCCCTCTGCAGCGATGAGAAGCGGTGTTCCCGAGAAGTGCCTGGCATCTCTTCGTCTTCGTCAGCTTAAACAGAGGAGGAGGAATGAATTATTAATGTGAAATCCCTCACGACTCTCACTTCTGTTTCATGGTATCTCAAAGCACATTGGAAAAAGGGTTTTCCCCTCCCCCCTGAGACAAGCCTGTAGCTCCTGATGCATAATTCAACATGCATATGCTGCAACGTTAGCATCTGGGTGACAAGCTTAGCCATAGGAGGCTGAAGAGCGGGTGAACCCAGTCAACCAAGGAGGAATCCAAGCTGCCATAGTATCCTGTACACAGCATTGTTCATTACGAGAGTATAAATTCATTTCAGACAGTGGCAATGACTCCCCTTCCCCAAAACTGTAAGCAGCTAGAATACTCCAACATTTGGAGGGACAAAGGCTCCTGGCCTTTGGTCCAGTCTCAGAACACCCTGACACATTCCGTTCCTTGTGCCAAAATCCTGCTCCCGTGTCATTTCTTGCATCCTCCGCACTGAGAAAAGCACAGACGTAGTATTTGCTGCTCACAAACTCTGTACTGCAAGGCCACTACGTGGCTTGGCGTCACTACGGTAACCAGGCAGTCAGGCATAGCAGCAACAGGACCCTATGTTAATCGGGCAAGTACACTGATGCAAAACCAAACCCAAAGCAAAACACCATGGGAAACTTCTCATTAGTCTGATAAATACCCAGTGATGTGCCAGTTCACAGGTACAGGCACATCAAAGAGCAAGAAGAGATGATACTTCACTTGTTGCAACTGCTCACTATGTCCTTGCACAAGCTGTATTCACTTCACCTCTGAAATAGCGCAACTGGCTTCCAAGATAGATGGACAGAATGACCAAGTCCCACTTTGCCCGTTCTTGGAGATTTTCGTCCTTGCTTTCACGCTAACAACAATACTTCAGATACGAGATAAAACCTAATACGGTAAGACAGTGCCACCCATGAAGTGTTAGTTGGCTCATTTCCCGAGAAGTTGCCCCCTGTTTCTCTCCTTTGTATCCCTAAAAGCTCGCAGACCAAGATGCTGCACCTCAGCACAAGAAAACCATATGTACACAGCTGGGGAAAGCACCTGCAAAAAGCAGCTTGCAGTTCAGCACTAGAAGGTATCTGAGAGTTTTGGTGTAAGATTAACTTAGAAAACAGGGCCAGTAGTTTCTTAAGAAACAGTGAAGAAGGGAGTCATTATCATCCCCCTTTTTCAGAGCACTTGTGCTGAGCCTTTGGACCACTACTGAGAAACCATTAGTGGCCTGGCCTCAGAAGCACAAATATCAGAGACCACTGAGCCCCCACAACAGCCCTCTTGGAAGACGGTCACCATGCAGTGATCCATTAGTGGCTGGCACACGATGCTCAGTTGGCCAGCATTGCTGTTTTACTTGGGTGCATGCGAGTTGAAGAACTCCTAATCCTTCACAGATGCTTTTTCCACAGACTGGAGGTAGCTGCACTTCAACTACAGATGTTTCCTTGCTTGTAGGATTAGTTCAGACTTAAGACCCATTAAGAAAGTGGAACCTGAACAATGTCTTATAAGACAGTATGGAAAAGGATTAGATAAACAGATGAAGAAGATGATCTTAACTTGGAAACAGCTTTCCCTCAATCCATCTCAGCACCCCAAGATCACCAGAGCAGGCTGTCTCGAAACAAAACACGGCAGTAGGACCTGGCTTGGCAGGAAACCCCGCATCTCACAGAACACACAACGCTCCTCTGGTGTCAAACTGAGATATGCACGCATAAGACAAAAAGGTGTTAAGGCAATGATACTTACAGCTTGTTGACGGGCTGTCAACCACGTCCAGATCCGCTCTCCGGAAGCCGTGCATCTGGCGTGACGAATGCAGCGTCGACTCGATGGCTCTCTCGTGGGCGGTCAGGACGATGGCCGAGGGCCGCCCCGCGCTGCTGGGGCTGGAGAGGGACCTCTGCATGAATGCCAGTTTGTCCTTGGTCCTTCTCTTCATGTCGTCCCATCTGTGTTTAATGTCTTTCACAGACCTGGGGACCTGGCTGACTGATGTGATCTGCCTGGCTATGCCTTCCCAGATCTTGTCCCTGTCAGCATGGGATAGACGCATTGTCTCCCTCCCAAACAGCATGGCTTCATTTCGGGTCACCTCAGTGACCAGAATGTCCAGTTCTTCCTTGGAAAACTTGGGCTTCCTCTTTCGTTCAGCCATGTTCCTTGGGTTGAACATCCCACAAAGCACAATTGGGTAAAAGGGAATCAGCGCAAAGCATCCCCCTGCATCCAACCATTTGGCCAGTGCGGCACTGGGGTAGAGGAGTTCGGTGGGATCCAGCTCCCCCCACCCGCAACAACCTCTCAGTTTTCCTCAATCGCACCAGGAAATGCCAGCCGTTTTGTTTTTAAGAGGCAATTTTCAAGCTTAAGAAAAAAAAACCAAGCAACACTAGTGTGAAGAAGCCTTTTCTTCAGCTTTACAGTTACAATGAAAATTTACACTTCATCTGATGCCCTGACCTACGTATGAGAATTTCAGTAAAGCTCCACATCACTTGTGGCAGTTTTTGCACAGAAAAAAGTGTGAGAACTCACTATCAAACTTATAAATTAACTTCTAAGATGACCTTGCTCAAAAATGGGCGCTTGAGGAAATTTAGAGGCCTGAAACCTGCCTGGCACAACATGCAACAAACTTTTACACCACCCTTTCCGTTAAAACTTGCAAGATGTCATGCTACATCCAGAGGCTACACCAAACTGGATTTTTTCAGGGAAGAGAAATTTCAAGTAGACTCACAGGCATTTCTGCAACTCGCTTTTCCTAAGGAAAAATGCTTTCTTCAGCAGCAGGGATACTGCACATCCAGTGTTTGCTTCACTACAAGTCTCGTTTTACCCAGAAATGATCGCTGTTTCCTATTGTTCTCAAAAGGAATGAGGCCACCCACTTGCTTTTCCTGGCTAGGCTTTGCTGTCACTGCCGCTGAAAAGAGCCTGAGCCCAGTTTCTGGTGCTTCAAATGAACAACTCGTAGCCTCAGCCCATTGAGAAGAAGAGGCAGCCATCCTGCGAACAAGCAGTTTTGTCCAGAGGGGATGGGGGAGGGGGTAATTTTTGCAGCCACAGTTGAAGGAAATTTTAAAAATAAACAGAACATTAGTCCTAAATAAGGCTTTTTATTGGGGGAAAAAAAAGGAGGTGGCAGATCTATTCAATAGGGAAGGAGAAATCAGACCGCGTGAACACGCTGTTCTGCACATAAACAAGGTGGGATTGCAGACAGGAAAAATCTGCAGCCTGGGCAACGGACACCTGTGTACAAGCATGCAGAACAGCACTGAAGAGATCACAGGGCCACAGAGAAGCAGACCTGTTGGGAACACTTAGTGTACACCTTGATCTGAATTACAGCAGAGTGGAGTAAAATGCCAAAATGGTTACTCTAGCGCTACGCATTAGAAAAGACTGCTTTCACATGCCTTCAAACAATTAAAAGCATGGATGTTAGGGACTTTTTTGAAAGATGTCATGTCACACAGTTCTTCATATTTTAAAAGGAAGTTCTCAGCCAGAAATCTACATCAACATGGAGTTATAGTGGAGAAAGCAGCACTCATCCGAGGCAGAAGATTTCAGTGTTAATATAAATCACTCCAAAGAGCTGTCACTACAAACCTAGAAAATTAATGTTTAAAAAGGATATTATGATGTAACATAAAAATAATAAGACATCTTTATGGTTAGGACACCTAGTAACTGTAACTCTGAAGTGACACTATGGGAAGGAAAACCTATTAGCTTCCCGATCTGTCAGTTTTCTTTCCACTTTTCTAGATGTCTACTAGTATATATCTACTAATAATAGCATCCTTGGTTTCGTTTAATTTGGGACCTGTTGTTAGCATCTTTGCAATGTTAGGGGACTAAACTCTGGCTGGGATAGCTCAGACCCTTCTCTTTCAAAAAACATACAGAATCACAGAATCACAGAATAGTAGGGGTTGGAAGGGACCTCTGTGGGTCATCTATACATTTAAACCTAAAATCTTGGCTGCATGTCCTATCTCTTACAGGCAGACTTTAGCCACCTCAAACTACTTTCTGAAAAGCTGGTACAGGCAAAGGCCTCAGCAGTTTCCCCACCTGCCCCCCGTTCGCGATGGCCCTGCTGTCACCTCCTCAGAGCTGGGTGCCTTTCAGCACTGCCGTGGCCCAGCAGAGGAGAGGTGGTTTGGCATGCACTTGAAGGGTGCTCGTGGGCTAAGAAAAACCTATGGAAAGGCAGAGGGACCCTTGTCAGATGTCATCCCAGTTTCTCCTTAGTGCCATCACACTGTTGTTTAATGAATATCCCTAACACTGCTGCTCTCTGTCGGGGTAAGCGTCAGAAGCTGCTAACCTTGGTTAAACTGGAAAACCAGTAGGAAATGCCACTCAAATCCAGGTCACATGCAGAGAGAGCTGGGACCTAAGTGCACAGACGCATTTCACTGGGACAAATGTAAAAGCATCCTTGAGATACTGCTTTGGTGCAGCTTCATTTATGGAGGGGTAGAAGAAGTGTTTAGACAAGATGGTAATGAAATGATGGAGAGCCAGCAAAGCACTTGCTACACTGATCTCAAGGAAAAAACAAACAACCCAAACTTAAAAGGAAATAGCAGTTCTCCCAGCTGAACACTGGAAGGAGGGAAAAGACTATGCGGAACTTTGAGCAAGGGAATATTTATGGTTTGATTTTTATCACATTCAGCAAAATTGGGCTCCATGTATATTCTCCGCAGGTACCCACAACTGCACAGCATCATCAGTGCCTCCATGTGGTGGAAACCAGTCTCCACTGACAAGCTGCTCTGGTGAGGAGTAACAGTATTTTGCCAAGTGCCCCTGGCTGGAGGTGAGCGTACAGAACAGAAGCTTCTCCGGAGCTGCTCAGAGCCGCTGGTGGAGTCAGGAAACCTGTGCCCCCTCTTCTCTGCTGAACCCATGGCTGCTGACACCAGCAAAGCTGCACCCATGGGGAATTAGAGCCCTTTTTGCTCTTCCCACACAGGGTATCCCATCAAGTGCACTTAGGACAACCTGTGGTAGATCTGGATATTCAGATTTCAGGGTTTCCCCCCATTTGCTCCAGCATGACTAGTGTCAAAACTATTGAAGATAACTTCAGTATTCCAACAGCAAACTCACCACACAGAATGTAATGAGTTCTGGACAGTTTTAATCATGAATTCAATTAATGCTAGGTTCCCAGCAGGCACATTAACCTCCTCCTTATAAAAATGCAGACGGTATTACTGCCAGAGAGATCTTCTTCCCCTCATGCACTTCCTCCAGCATGCAGAATGCCTCTAGGAGCAGTCACTGACACTTGAAGTACCTCTCTGGGGATGCTGTGTGGGTTTCAGCAAGCCCCAGAGAAGCCCTAGCTGTGCGTCTGCAAATTCACACCTCAGCCCAGGTTACTCTGAAAGTGCAAGACTGTACAGCTATTTCTTTAAAAACACGTGACGTTGTGAACTATGTGAACAGTGGGCACTTAATGATCATGCCACAAAGATAACAGCTGACTCCACTTCTCTTGGCCTCTAAGAAGCAAGTATATAACCACTTCAGAGACCCAGTGAAAATTTTTTTTTACAGGGATCACAGTCCTGCAGTACTTCAGGATCCCTTTGCTCTGCCTAAGTTTCAGTCTGTAATGCATAAGAACATCTACTCCACTTGCTGCAAGGTAACAGAGACCAGTTCATGAAGTTCAGCAAAACGACTTGTGCATAGGCTGGTGGCTTTTACTCCCCCTGAAGAGATGGGAAGCTACACTAACCCTGAATTTTTTTAAATGTTTATTTTAAGAAGGTCCTGTAAAGTTGAAACAGCAGCTCAGTACTTAGAAGATCTACTGCTGATCTAAGTTGGTCCTGCCTTGAGCAGGCCATCGGAGCATCTGACCAGAGCCCCCTTCCAAGCTCTATTACTGTACGAAGATCAAATTGCAGACATCTCCATTATCAGGAGACACAGGAAGACATACAAAACCATCTTGCTCCCCATGACCTCTTTGTTTGGAGGGAAAAGGGTGCAGGGAGAAAGGCAAAGGAGAAAGAAGTCAGGAAGACTCGCACCAGCCTTTTCATATGGGCTGAGGGAAAGGACAAATTTGAACTGTGCCAAAAGCCTGAGAACTCGGGTACTCGCAGGTAAGAAGGGATACAGACTATAAATGCCGAAACTAGCCTGGAAAACCCACACATGAGGCACTTCAACAACTCAGTTTGCTGGTGCTTCCTATCCTGCATCTCAGTCTGGGTCAAGGGATATACACAGAGGGACGTTTTCTGAACTTTCTGAATTACTTCCATTTTGGTCAGATCCATTTTTTTAAAGGTACCAAACAACTGAATAACAGCATTTCCTCAGAGGTAATTAGGAACAACAGCTGGTTCTGTGCAATCCTTCCAAAGCCCCAAGAACCAGCGGTTTATGGTTTGTGTCTGAGAAAGCACCAATTTTGCTTGAGGTTTGCTGTGACCCATGGTAATATGTCACCCTGAGCCCCCAGAAAAATAACAACAGAGGAAGAGGCTTGCATACATCCCTGCAGGTCAAAGCCAAGGAGTTTCATGAAGTATTCGAAACAACAGGGCTGGACAACGGTGAAGTGTACATTTTTCTTGTGCCAGCGGCTGGCTTAGGAGAACATCTCCCGGCATCAGGAGCTTGTCTTGACTGACTGACTGACTGGGCAAAGGGCAAGAGGATATTACCATTACCATGCCATCTACTACGCTTCATACTCCTTCCTCCCTGTCATCCACTGCCCTGGATAAACAGCCACTTGAAATTAAACCAGCAAGTGCTGCAGTGTACACACTGTCCTCAGCGGGAACATGAAAATGGACTCAGATGTGGTGGTCAGACGACAAAAACAATAGCCAGATCTACAAGAAGAGAGAGCAGTCAGCCCAAGCTGCCCTCCCCGTGCCATACCCACCTACCCAGAGGGTGAGTAGATCTGCTTTGCAAAGCACTCCATCTGTGAGTGATGGCAAAGAGCACCATCTGAAAAACAAAAAGAGCGCTGTCCACAGCGTCCTGGAAGTATGGTTTCTGCGGGTAATCTCCATGACAGGTAATGTCCTAGCACAGGATATGAAGTGCACCTCTGCTTGAGAGCTGCTAACAAACAAAACCAAGATTTTTTGAGGACTATCATCTTCACTTGAACTGCCAGTCAAACTCTACCTAATACTGCTGTTAGAAGCAATTTTCAAGAGTGAAAACAGAAAGATCAGTAAGACTGGTATAGCCTGCACAGGTCCTTTGACACATCCTTCCCCAGCAGAGCTGCAGACATCACCTTTCCACAGAACCGTAACCTCCTTGCCTTTCACGGCTGTACAGAATGGCTTAAACCACCCCCGTGTCCAGACCTAACCACAGCAAATAAAAGTTTAGGCAAGAACATTCTGTTCTCTGGTGCTGGGACCATGAGTAGTGCCCATTTAAACCGAGACATCAAGCTTATGTTGATGGCACTAGGAAGAAGAGTTCACCATAGGATTTTTGCTTTCCAAAACTGTGTTTTACCCCAGTTTCACTGTCATCCAGATCACATAAAGATCCAGATCTAAGCAGGAAAATCTCACTCTGATTTTTGAACTTTGCAGTCTTTACTTCAAGATATATGTACCACTACCTATCTGTCCACTGTGCCACTGCTTCTTTACGGCTAATGGCTGGAATTCTTGCAGAAAAATGAGATCCTCTGCTGAACTTTATGAATGTAAATGTCAGAACAGCTGCTATCCATGGGAAGACTCAAATGGAGCAGAAGCGGTGCAACCAGCTTTGACAAGCTCGGTCAGTCTTGCCATCTACCTGTACTTTACACTCCCTCTTCCCTCAGTAAGCAATAACTGAAAATCCCAGGCATCCAGGCCAACGAACCAGTTAATTTCCACACTGCTTTACTCTCGTATGAAATGCCTTCTCGACAACAACCACTTCCAAAATTCATCCCTGAAAGCAGGACTGGTCATAATGTGGGACAGGCCACAGTACGCAGCGATGTCTCATGCTGGTGACTCACCATACGCATAAGGCACTTCAGTGCTTTGCCTCTGCCTCAGGAGGCTGCAAGACTGACCCACATTTTGCAGATAGATGCCAATACATGATGAACCATACATCATGGTTAAACACGGTCCCTTAATGCTGCAGCTATCACACCAGGGCCAGGCCCGCTCCCAGTTCAGTACTAGCTGGTATATGGGTTCTGCTCTGCGGAGCCCGGGGCCGGCAGAGGGAGCGCAAGCCCACGCATCGCTCCTGCGGTCCCACCTCCAGCAGCTCACTCCAGGTTTCTCCAAACACAGTAAAGCTGACACTACTAATGACAGCCACCACAGACAACCGTTTCAAGTGAAGCCCAGAAAGAAAGAAATTAAAAAAAAAAAGGCATCTCTTTCAACATCTGTCAAGTGGGAGAGGACAAAAAACCCCAAATAGAATAAAATGTTACCTTGAGGACAATGCAAAGCACTTTGCAATAATTTGAACATAAAGAAAAAAAATAAAAAATGGAGTGAGACCTGTCAGCATTTGTAAGAGTGGATAAATAGGATCATGTTTATCATCTGTCCTCATTCCAGAAAACAGCCATCCTCCGTACACACAACCTTGTTTTAGTCCCTTTCATCGAATCTGACTCCAAAGGATTCTCATCACAATAAATACTGAAAGAGCACAAGCACACCCTTTACAGCAGGGGTTGTGGCATTTTGGTTTGTTTATCTGTCACACAAAACAACAAGGTGTGTTTGATGGCCTCTCTCTGGAAGACAGAGCCCCAAAAGGGAAGGCAGAAGAGAACTGGACTCACCTCATCCAGTTTGCTTTGGTTTCATCCGTCCCATCGATGGATTTGTAGCGGTTGTTCTTATCAACAATCTGCAGGACAAGAGAGTAGATGCAGCACGTCAACTAGCTGATCCAGACAGGAGAAGGTCTACGATTCTCCAATCACTGCTTCAGTTCCAGCCTTTAGTCAGGACACGAAACTCTACACCACGAATCCCAGCTCTCCTAGAACTACATCCTGCTGCCCTGAACACGAGTGTGGAGGCTACTCTGAACTGACTAGGAGGCATACTCCTATGTACAAATACCCACCACAGAACTACGGATGCAGCTGACAAAATTGTT
Organism: Opisthocomus hoazin; assembly: GCF_030867145.1. NCBI lineage: Eukaryota > Metazoa > Chordata > Aves > Opisthocomiformes > Opisthocomidae > Opisthocomus > Opisthocomus hoazin. The sequence continues at coordinate 28,481,346 of NC_134420.1, read as the reverse complement.
AACAGTTCTGAGATATAAAAAATTAACTTCCCTTTCAGGACAAGGCTGAGGCACACATTTATTTTACAGACAGAACAGCGTGAGCAGCATTTCATAGCAGCAGCTCTCAATTTTTTTCCTCACCTATAACTGAAGTCCCACATCTCATTTCCCATAATAATTAATATGCATCGATCTAGTGACGTCTGTATCTCATAGGCTAAGGCCTGTAGTACTAGTGTACAAAAATACGGGTTTTGGTACTGGAGTCTGCATGTAAATCAGTTCCTGATAGACTGGACCTCCTCCTTCCTGGTCTCTTGGGCCATCTGCTCTGCTCAGGTGGGCTGAGAGTGCTGCAGGCCTATGAGAGAGCTCTGCAATTTCTAGATGCAATCCTTCCTCTGTCCTCAAAATGACGATGAGAGCAGAGGAGCCCTCGAGGTTGAGTGGGGATGGAACAACACTGCAAGGTGGAGAGGAGCAGCAAGCTCTGCTTCCTAGAGCTGTGAAATGAACTCGAGTGCCATGGCACCTGGTCTCCTTTCACACATCTATACCCTTAAGCTGCTAATAAACATGGCAGGTCAATGTCTGCCTAGTGCCCACGGGCGTCAGCAGAAGATCTTCAGAGAAGGGGGAAGATGGCCAAGGTCTGGCTCCACATGCCTGTGAGTGCCCCAGCTCTGAGCTGCATGGCTGGGGCATCACTTTGCTGGGGAGACATGACACTCACCAGCCATGAGAAGAATCCTGCGGACTTGTCCTGGCTAGAGATCTGTCCCTCGTACGGCCCGAAGATGTGACCTTTGGGGATCACCTCATTCATACAGCGCACATCGTTCTCCCCGTTGGGCTCTTTCACCACCTCCATTCCAGGCGGGATGGTCAGTGCTGCCCGATCAGGGATGCCAACGGGCACTGGGGTGTCAGACACAAAGACCGGCGGGCCGTGGTTCGGGCACTCATCCACGAAGTACTCCTGGCAGGACTCACAGACTGCGGGTGCAAGGGGAGCAGGGGTTAGCTGGCACAGATGCGATGACAGTGCAGGCTAACGCAGCTCACAGGACAGCGCGCCCCAGCTCCTCATCCTCCCTCCAGCCTGGCCGAGCCCCTTCCCCAAAGCCTCCGAGCATGCAGCCGCTTCATCGGCCACTCACTTGTTCTGTCACACATCTCTCGGCAAGGGCTCTGTCCCAACCCACACCTGCCTGACCAGCACCTGTGCTTGTGTGAACCCTGGTGCCCTGCACAGATCTGCCACCGATGGCTACACACAGAGGGAGGGGCTCTGTCACCATCTGCAGAGAGAGAGGCTGGGGGCTCCTTGCACATCACCGGTTAGCAGAGATGTCCTCTAGGCAAAAGGTTTGATTCCTCACACAGCAGAAAGGAACTAAAATATCCCTGAAAACAAATACCCTTGTCATGCAGCCTTCATCCTGTGCTTGGGAGAGAGACGGCATCACCAGGCACTTGCTCTGTGGCCGGACAGGGACTTGGGACTACAATTTGATATTCTGTTGGTATGCCAATGTGACTGGCACCAGTGCTCTTTCCCAGAGTACGGGGGAAGGGAAAGAGTTGTCATCTGCCTAACGCTCCCTTCTCAGTTTCAGAATTCAAGTCTTTGACTCTTGGGAGTTTTCCCATGTGCATTTTCATGTTTCCAGCACACTTTCCACCCACCTCCTACCGCTGCATAGCCCCAGGATGGACAAGCTGCTTTTGTGCAACAGCTTCCCTATCAAATGTGCCAGTCTTCTCAGGAGAGCATGTACATTTGTCCCTGGCTTTTTTCTTCCCTGCCTCCTGCCCCAAACTGCCAAGGTGCTGACTAGGAAAGACCAAAGTCTATACAAGTGGCAGCATTGCTCTTCCCTCGCTCACGAGACACTTACACCAGAAATCCACCTGCTGAAAGCTCTTGGTCATGATCAAATCCCGTTTCCCTTTCAGTTTCTTGGGCTCCACCTCCATGGACTGCGGGTCAGGCCTTCCAGAGCTGGGGACGGAACAACAGAAAGACAATGTTAACCTACCAAGATTCTGGGACTGCACACAGAGAGGACCAGAGGCAACAGGGTATGAACAACTCTCCTAGTCCCCACATCTGCAGCAGAGAAATGCTTCAACCTGCCACCCAACCTGCCAAAAGCTGGTACCCTAGATGGCCTAAGGCTAAAGCCTACAGCAGACAGTAGCTTCAGTTAGAGCATGGCACAGTGTTGGTACATCCCGCTCCGGGCAGAGGAGTGGCAGAGGGGACTTCCACCAGCAGCGAGGGAGCCTGGGAGCGGGGCTGCTCAAAGGCATAGCATGACCCTTGCTGCATGCCGGCACCGCATGGCCCGACGTGAACGACTGCATGCAGCAGACATGTGCCTAGTGCAGGAGTGTGCGACCACCCCATCACGTGCCTCAAGGCAGACCTCGCAAGGGGGGGGCTCTAATAACTCTGAGAAGTTCACACGTATCCCTCAAAACCAACTTTAAGGTGTGGGGGGAAGTGGGGAGAAGAGGGTTAGAGTACATTGAACAGAAGCTCAGCCGCGTACCAAGGCTGTCCATACTCCTGGTCCCGGCGCGGAGAGCAGGCCTCTGTTTTTATCGTCACCATCTCCCCTAAGGAAGCCTGGGTCTGGATCAAACAGTCCTTCAAGTTTTCACTCATGTTCTGAAAAATAATGAAGGAATAGGGGGAGAAAAATGAGCGGCCAGTACACCACAACCTTCCTGCCTCAGGAACCACCGCCTTCCTGCCCCAGGTCAGGAGGCAGCCAGCAGAGCAGGCTCCCTCCCGGCACCGAGAGCCGCCATCCCGCACCACAGCACCTACGTGTGCAAGCAGGTGAAAACCCCTTCCCGCGCGGGAAGGGAAGAGTAGTTCAGCCACAGGTCAGGCGAAGAGTCTGAGACACCACGGAGCAACCCGAGGCACGGGGAATCTGAAGTATGCTCCACAGTGCCCATTAAACATGTTGCGCATGGAATTTAAGGCTGATGGGTGGGATGTGTTATGGAAACACAGAGCACCACTACCTCAGTGTAGGTCTTTGGGGACAAAATGACAAGAAAAAGGAATGCAGGTCACGGCATGAACCAGGATCCGTCTACAAACAGAACATACGCCCGTCTCCATCTGGGAACAGAGCATGGTGTACTACCCCCCTGCAGATGGAGCTTTCTGTGCGCTCTGCACACCTCTGCCAAACAGGTAAGTGCCTACAGCGTCCTGCTGGACTCCACCAAAATTGCGCAAGTCACGCTCTCGATCTTCCTGTCCCTTGCGATCACTGGAGCTGAGCTACCACCACCCTTCTGGCACGCAAGCCGCTGTAGTGGAAATGCTTCTCCCTCAGCTCGATGAAAGAGCCAGGAATCACTTACTGATGTCTCAGGACAGCAAGCTCCAAAGCGGTAACACTTCCCTCCTCCCTCCATCATTGAACGCTGCTTGAGAGAAAATATTGGTAAGGCAAGTGGTGATAATTTGGAATTGGTTTACTTAATATTAAGGTTTCTGGAAGGCCACTAAGCTTGAGGCAAGGGAATAAAGCAGAACGCCACTCGTCTCCTCATTGCATTCATCTCAAGACTTCCCCCAAGGCACACAAACCGGCTGCTCTCAGGAACCATACCAGACTGGACAGACTTCACAGCTGCTCCCCCCAAAGTTCCCTGTGACCCCCCTTTCCAAGTCTGCTGCCGATGGCACGCTCTGTTACGCTGCACACTCACAGCACCTGACGGAGGGGCCACAGCAGCTCATCAGACCCCACTGTCAGCGGAGCTGGTGGAAGAGCCCGTCCCCATTGCGACTCAGCTCTGGGCATCCCAAAATTCACGTTCTGAAGTCACAAACCCCTGAAGACAGGAATTTTCTTATTCCACACATGCTTGTAAGGGACTGAGTACCATGGAAGTCTGGTCTGTATTGATGCGCTGTTTGCAGCAAGATGGAAAGCTGTTCCCAGCCTCTGTGGCTCCTCTTTGTGCCAGGGGACAAACGATTAGTTTTTCCAGCCCAGCTTCTCACATGCCAACGTGCAGCCTGAAAGACCCTTATCGAGCCCATATCAAGGGAGCACTAGTTAATTTTCATATAGTGCTCTGAAAGCAAAGCCTCAGCGTAACTACAGCTAGGTATCTGCAAACACACGCGCTTCCAGGCCTTTACAAGGTGCTCAAAAGAAGACACGGTCTTTCAGAATTACCACAGCCGGTCAGAAGGAAAGCGGCACTAAGGGCAGGGAGGGGCTCACCGTTTTGGCAGGCTGAGTTCCTGCTCTGCACCCTCCACAGCGAGGGGGAAGCTCTCCAGCCCCGTGCCCACGCACCAGCCGGTGCTGCAGGCAGGGGCTACCTGCCCTTCCCAGAGAAGGAGAGGTCTTTCTTGAATAGTCTGCAATAAAGCAGCTCAGGAGGGAAAAAGCAGCAGCTGGGGGAGGGGGAAAAATGTTAAAAACCAAGAAGAGATGGGTGCTGCCCCAGAGTTATTTAGCTGTGGGGCCTGTGCTGGCTGCGGGCCAGATGGTCTTGGCCAGAAAACCCACCCATTCTGGAAGCCTGGTACACAGGGCACCTGAAGTTAAAACACCCACAGCCCCCAAGGCCCCAGTAGGCAGAGACACAGACATCTGTCTCTGAAAAGACAATGGCTTTTCCTCTCCCACTCCTCCCTCACAGAGACTCCTCCGTTATGGAGCGAGAGAGACCCTGCGACGCCGCAGCCTGACATCCCGCACAAGGCAGGCCACCGCGCTGCCTTCACCGAACTCCTGGTCAAACTACAGCGTACCTCCAACAAGGACAAAAAAAAAAAAAAAAAAAAAAAAAAAAAAGAAGAAATCCAGTGTTTATTTCACATATGAAGCTCCTCATTCTACTGTACAGCATGCTTTGCAGCCCTCCCCTCTCACGGTCCTCCCCGAACTCCCTCCAGCTTATCAGCAACATTCCTGTGCAGCACCGGCCGCCGCACACCTTGCACGGAGATAACACCCTCCCTGCCTCTGCTCACTGTTCCCACATCCACATACAAGCACCGCACTGAGTCTCTGGCTGCCATGCCCGGCCAGGGCTCTGTGTTCAGCGAACGGCCGTGCTGCCATGAGAGCCCTGGCTCCTGCAGCAGCTCCCAGGCCACCGCAGACCCCCGCCAGCCCTCCGGCCTGCTCTGCGGCTCAGTGCCTGCTTTTAAGGCAGTCACACAACTCCTCGTTGTCTCGCCCAGCACACATGCCATCACAACTCCACCACTAACTTGCCTCTTTTCATTACTTGCAACTTGCCCAGACTTCGTGTTGCCCACATACATGATCCAAAATAACTTCATCTTTTCTTCTAGGATATCGACAAACTTAGAATCATACAATCATTTCGGCTGGAAAAGACCCCTAAGACCATCAAGTCCAATTGTAAATCTATCACTGCCAAGTCCACCACTAAACCACATCTTTAAGTGCCACCTGTACACATCTTTTAAATAACTCTAGGGATGGTGACTCAACCACTTACCTGGGCAGCCTCTTCCAACGCTTGACAACCCTTTCAGTGATGAAATTTTTCCAAATATCCAATCTAAACCTCTCCTGGTGCAACTTCAGGCCGTTTCCTTTCATCCTATAGCTTGTTACTTCGGACAAGAGATTGACACCCAACTCTTGATTAGCATCAAGCCAAAAAAACCATTCCCAGCGGACACTGCTAGAAATACTCTATCAGCCATGGCTCTCCTTTTGTTATTACACTGTGACCTTTCATTTAGTCAGGTTTTCATTTATTCATAAAAATCACAGAATAGTTTGGGTTGGAAGGGACCTTTAAAGGCCATCGTAGTCCAACCCCCCTGCACTGAGTAGGGACATCTACCACTAGATCAGGTTGCTCAGAGCCCTGTCCAACCTGACCTTGAATGTTTCCAGGGATGGGGCAGCTACCGCCTCTCTGGGCAACCTCTTCCAGTGCTTCACGACCTTCATCATAAAAAAATTTCCTGCTCACATCGAGTCTGAACCTACTCTCTCTTTTATCTTAAAACCTTTACCCCTTTTCCTATTGCAACAGGCCCTGCTAAAAAGCCTGCCCAATCTTTCTTCTAAGCCCCCTTTAACTCCAGAAAGGCTCCAATCAGGTCTCCCCGCAGCCTTCTCTTCTCCAGGCTGAACAGCCCCAACTCTCTCAGCCTGTCCTCACAGGAGAGGTGCTCCAGCCCTTGGATCATTTTTGTGGCCCTCCTCTAGACCTGCTCCAACAGTGTGTGACACATCGAATCATTCCAGCTGCTTATTCCGCTGACCTGTGGCACAATTTCAGCCCTTTAAACATGCAAGACATACCAACACTTTCACCTTTATCAAGAAAAATTATAGCAACATCAGAAAAATCACACCATGTAAGAAAAGGCCTATTTAAAAATAAATCTGTACAGGCTATTACAATTAACACCCGCTTAGACCATGACCAATCCAATCCCTACCAGCTATTACATTATTTAACTGGAAGCCAACATCAGACTACAGGTAGCCTAGTATTCTAGTTTGCCCAAATTAGACTTGGTATTAGCTTAGTTGTTTATGACTAACACACATTTTTTTCAGTCTAACTCATTATGTATACTTTTTTTTTTTTTAATTAGCATTTATGGCCCAGAGAGCACTGCTCAGCCAGACCTTTTAAAATGCCTGGATATAAGTTAGCCAGAACAGCAAACTTAAAAATGCACTGCTGTAGTAGCTGCTGTTTGCTAATTTCCCAAGCTACCACTACAACAGAGACCATTACACTGCTGCTGTAGCTGGTACTACCATCTAGCTTTCCCGCCAGCTACAGGAAAGAAATGTTCGACATTTCTCCAGTTCCAGGCATCAGCAGATGACTGTGCTTTTAAGACTCTCTTAGCTTCTGATACACCTGCAGCTGCTTCCAATATTTCCTAATTTCACTGTCCATTAGTTTCTCTTTCTTGCTCTTTCCTCCCTGTTTATCTTCCACAACTACAAGAGCCTCGTTCACATTGCGCACTTTTCACTCCCTCCACTCATTCCTGGGGTTTTTTGGCAGCTTTTGTGGTCGTGTTTGTTTTAACACCTAAATATGAAGATCCTCTGAAGATTTCAGGCGACATGAAGAAGCACCACGTACGCATAAGCAGAGTAGGCTGCTTGGTTACTGCTGCAGGTATTCCTGGGGGTACTCGACCTCCCACATGCGTGTCCCTGTGTCCATCAGGACAGTCAGCCCTCCCAAAACCAGTGTGAGCACAGCCTACCACAAAGTCCCAGTGGCGTGGCAGAGAGGACAACCCCTAGGTGAGAGGGATGCTGTGAAGATCCAGGTGCTGCTTGCACGCACCGCCAAGTCCTTTGGACAGCCCAGGCGGTTGTGGTATGAGGCACAAGGTCCCCCAGCAGGCCCAGGGCACCAGCGTTACAGCTACAAGTCCCAAGAGGCATCCCCGGGTTCACAGGCAGCACCACATAACCTCTCCTGTTTTCTTTACAAAGCAGGGAAGGACTTGTCACATTTCTGCACGACACATGTTAAGATCTCCAGTGGCTTTACCATGTTGCTCACAGTCAGGGAAGTAGAAAACACAAGAACATCTGAGCTGTTAATCTCTGATGTGGGGAAAAAAACGTCCAAATGGGGTTAAGCATGAACAAACCTGTGAATTCCTGTCCTCCAGCATGCCGCCTTTATCACTGCCCCTCTTGTAGTTATTAGTTAACAGCCACAGACTCTTATCTGCGTGGATCAGCCTCCAAAACAGAGCTTTAATTTTACATTTCACTGGCACGTTTCCCAGATTGGGACATTCTTGCATGTGAAACAGCCATATAGGAATCCATCCCCTCCTCAGCACACAGCTCCTTCACTCAGTTTCTCACCGTCAGCCTTCTGGAGGTCATCCCCTCTTCCTTTACCAAAGACCTTGCGTAGCTTGTACCACATTTTAGTTTTAAAGTGCAAGCCCATGGTGAAAGATGGACTTGAATTCATATGCTTTTTCTACAAGTAGCATATTATTACCAGAAATGGTAATCCAGAACAGTCAGCTACTGACGAGCCGAAGAGGGGGAATAAAGCGCAGCATTCAAGGCTCAGAGCTCCCCCCCGAACAGCCACGAAAGACCCAGGCTGACCGTTCCCCCCGAGGTGAATTCACTTACCAAGGTCCTCGGCCACGCCAACCATTTCAGGCCACTTTTTGAAGCACCAGCCAGCTACACAGCTCCCACTCGCAGCCAGTGCAAACACCGAGTGGTGCCACAAAGTAAGAGGGGGAACCAGTTTGCTCAGAGAAGGACCACTGTCCGCAGACGGACACTAACCCCACACTCCACCGGGAATATTGCTTTTGCCTTGACAGCTGCCACAGCGCTGGCTTAACATCCCCCCCCGAAGTATGGTGTTTGGGCAAAGCTGCCCCCCACTCGTCAGTGCAGCAGAGCAGCGTCCCAGCACAGTGGAGGCTGGTGGCAGGGCAAGACCCAATGACCTCCCGCCTACCTTGACACAAGGCCAGGGCTCTTCCCCGACAGCCACTGAGCGAGGCCGAATGCACCCTGCACAGCTGGAGACAAGCTGGGGCAATCACAAATTCAAACTTAATTAGTAAAAATCACAGGGCATGGACGATGCAGGATTTGAGCAGCACGGCCTGCGACTCCTGCGACTAAGACTTGTTTAAATCATTGCCAATTACTCTACTACAGTCAGTAGCCATAAACTCACCAGAAGAGAAGCATGAAACATTTTCTTTGAGTTCTGAATTCTCACAACACTGAAGAAGGTCAGGACTACAACAAAGATATCTGTAAGCACCACCAGTTTTGCTGCAGCTTTCTGGAAAAGCTTGGAAACCATGAGACTTAAACCCATTTTATAGCAGGGAGGGCTGAGAACTCCCAGTGGTTTCAGTGACTTGTTCAAGACCAGCAACTGCCACAACAAACAGCACTGGGGTGCCATGACACCAAGCTCCCGGTGCCATCCTGACTGCAGACAGGCTGGGGACAGGGAAACTCCCGCAGGCCAACCTTGAACTCCTCCTGTCATTTCAAGTGGAGGCAAGATGCGTTCACTGTCACTCTTACATGGTTCACTGGCACAACACGTCATCAAAACCTGCCATGACCTACTTCAGGATGGACACATTTCCAAGGGGGAAGAAGGAAAAGAACCTCTGAAATAACCCCTGAACTAGTCTCACGTTTGTCTTACGGGGGCCTCCAGTCAAGGTAGAAAATGCTGCTGACTTTAGAGGATTTGACACAAAATTCTGTATTATGGTCAGTCCAGAGCAGTTGCCCTTTGTTGATCTAAGGGTAGGAAGGTAGCATCACGGATCAGCACAAGCCTCTGCAAACTGGGTATTATTTGGTGCAACTTCTCTACGTTAAGTGTTAAGTAAGGATGCACAGTGGGATGCTGACCAAGTGGAGGTCCCATGCAGCCCAAGCCTCTGAAACAGCGCGGCACACCACAGAGCCAAGGCAGCTACTTACTTGCAGCTGAAAGAATAAGCAAGTGACTTGCGTTTTTAAAATACATTGAAAATAATTCTCTTGAACCAGAAATTTCTCATTTTTGCTGTATTTGGCTCTGCATTGATCTCACAGATTCATAACTTAAGGGAGAATTAGGTCAACCTGATCCCCTGTACATCACATGCCCTCACCTTTAGCCTACAAACGGGACAAAATCTCCATCCGAGTCTAGCCAGGGCAAGAGAAGCCAATGCTTCACCAGAAGTTCATTTCAGTTATTAATCCCCACCGCGGATAAGCCAGATGTGAATCTCTCTAGTGCTGGGCACCGGTTGCCAGTTCTTTGAAAGGGCCCTGCAAGTCGGTGGGAAAGGCCGAAATACCTGGCGCGCTGGGACGCTGCTTTGAGCAAACGGAAAGAATTGCTTCCCAGGTTAACAGCTCTAACAAACTTCACCATCTTTGGTCAGGACTGCCAGTTGCAATTCTGTGCCTTTGACTTCTTCAACATAAATATATACCTACATTTATAAAGTTAAAACAAACAGGCACCCCCAGTCTAAACCAAGATGCTATTCAACCAACATTTTTCTCCCCAAGGACAGAGTAAGAGTACAACCAAGTGGGAGATGTGAGCCTTGTTCCTTAGGGCACTACTGAAAGGTGTCTGGATAGCAATAATGATGAGCACTGAATAAAAATACACCCATAGCAAAGCGCTGGATATGTACCCATGCAGTATCTTCTCAGCTTCCCAACAATTTTCAGCGTCCTGTGTAACTCTTCCAATTTTCTCTACATTATTTTAAGATGCTGGGACCAGAAAGCCACGATGATACAAGACAGTGTCTGAAGTAAATATATGGGTTACAGACATAAAACGACCTCATTACTCAGATTCATTACCTCCTCGTTTGTGTGTCCAAAAATCACAGTCGTCTCTTCCAGCGAAGACCTGGCACAGAAAGCTCCCTGGAGCCGCCTGCCCATTCCAAGCCCCATGTTCTCACACGGGACTGCTCTGGACACAGCCCCCCCTTCGCAGATCACGTTCAGGACATGCCTTTCCAGGTTCATAATTCTCCACTTGTCTGCATGAAAATGATTTTGCTTCAGTGGGTCCATTTACCAAACAAACTGCATTACCCCTTCCTGCCCCTATCAATAGCTATAATTCACCAAACTTGTTTCATCTACACCTTTTGCCAGTGGTGAGTCATGCTTTCTTCTGCATCGTTGAGTAAGTGTCAGGCAGCACTGGCTTCTCCCTTCTCCTCGTTTGAAGGGAAGGGTCATCGAGTCTACTTCTTTGAAAACGCAGTCTCCACATATCATGTTGCAGAGACTCTTCTATAAAAGGATTAAGCTCTATCTTAAAATAGCTGGATTATTTGCTCCCCTCGTCTAAGGCGGCAATGCCAGAGCCTTGGTCTTTTGATGACGAAAACCCATTTTCTACGTTTGTCTTAAAGTTAATCCACAAACAGTTGATTTATTAGTGTACTAATACTGTCCTTTAGCTTAGAGTATCCTTCCTCATCCTTACTGTTTATACTGCCACTTCAGTTTGTTTATTGGATGCTGAATCTCTCTATCAATCACTGCCTTCATTTCCTAAGCCACCTTTATTGATATTCTTTGGCATTAGATATTAACTGGGTTCTCACGCACCAACTGCCTTATATACCTAAGTACGGTCCATCTATGGATCTTTCTTCAAATCAGCAGTGAGCTTCTCAAAGAACAAAATCAGACCTGGTTGAGCCGCACAAGACACTTTTTATAACAGCAAGCTTCAGGCATGAATTGCTTTACATTTACCCAGGATTGGTGTCATGCTACCCAGCCTGTCATTTCCTCGGCCATTTTCAGAACTGTCCCAACGCGACCACTCCTCCTGCCTCCTGGATTTCCTGTGATCCACCAAGACTGATTAAAAATGAACATCAGCAAGCTAGAGACCTCCTCTCGTTTATCTAGTGCTCACTTTGTTTCAAGGGAACGTGTTATTTCCTAACTGCAGCTGCCAGCTAAACTTTGCTTACCCGCAGGACCCGTGTTACGTGACTCCTGTGCTGGTCCCTGGATCCCTACTTACAGGGCTCAACTTCTGGATAATCAGCTTTTCATCTCCTTGCTGCTGGCCCAGGTGGCTGCCTCGATGGCAACCAAGTGCACACAACTCAAAGGGAAGTTCTGTTTGGGTCTGGAGAAGTTAAGTTTTTCATCACACGAATGCTTTTATAGAAAGCAGAGATGCGACTTTAGTGCCCAAATGACCTTCCGCTGTCATCCATGGACAAACAAAAAGGCTGGGGTGAAGGAGGGAAGCGCCTGGTGGGAATGCAGCAGGCTGGGTCACAGGAGCACTCTGGCTTTTCTGGGAGAGGGAAAAGGTGCTGGAGTGACTTTAACATTTTACAAGGCAGGTGCAGGAAATTCACGATGCCCCGATCGGGTCCTGCCAGCCTTGCCGCACGCCTGGGACCCAGTCACATCGCCCTCAGCATCGCCTGCCGCCCGCATCCAGAGGACCCCTGCGCTGCTGCGCAGGCTGGCCAGCTAAAAAATCCCCTGGGTGAGCAACACCAGCAATTCAAGTATTTGAATGCAGATGGAGGTAAAAAGGGAAAGGGAAGGGAAGGCGTGGGGGTAGGCAGGAAGCAAGCCCCAGACACTACTTTCTAAATAGCAGATGTGGCTATTCTGGCGAGCAAACTTCCACTTTAATTTCTAACCCACGGAGATGGGAAATGATTCATGAAAAATCAACAGGATAAAATTAGCTGGAAGGCAGAGAGATAATTCATGCAACCTAACCGTCATGGGCTGAAGTGCCAGCGCTACCAGCACTGCCTGACATTTCAGCCTCCGGTGCCCTTCAGTGACTGGCAACCGGCCAGCAATCAGCTCCACATATATTTCCTTCGTGTCTAAATTAGCCCCTCTGGAGAGCACATCAATCTTTTAACAAGAGGGCCTTTAACTCAACACTTTTCTAGAAGTTCCAGGGGTTTTTTCTTCTTTTTAACAAAAATGCAGTACTTCATCTTTTTCTTCCACTGGTGGATGTTCAGTGGTGTTAGAGGGGACGGACTGATCGGACAGACAGGCTTGCACACACATCGCCAAGCTACGCACAGAATTCAAACTGCCCAACCAAGTCAGAAAGCTCAGTGCATTTCACCAGAGCAGCCTTTTCTGCACAAAGCCAACAACGTGTTCAACAGTGACAGCCGGGCACTGGTCTGCCTTTATACACACTGGTGGTTTTTGTAAGACCGCTCTTAAATTCTGTCATGTAAAAAGCACAAACCACAAAACCGTTTTACCCTTGATACAGCCACATGGCAGCAAGTTTCTTGAGCACATGGTATTGCCTACAAATTGCAACCCAAAGCTCTTTACCCCAAAAGCAGATGAGAAGCCCCCAGCCCTCCAAGAGGCCTCTGGACCTCAACTAGGCAGCTGGTTATTGAGCAATGCCCCTTCCTACCACCCACCTCAAAAGCTTCAGGAATCAACAGCCAAACTGTAAAGCCTCTGCAGCACTGACACATCTAGGCAAGCGGTCTCAGCTTGCAGGTGGATCCCCATTCAGTTCGGACCTATGGGTACATAAGCAAAATAAAGATTAAATCCTGCTTTTGTACCATTTGTCCAGTTGGTGCCTGTTCATTTCTTTTGAAGGGTGTTACATGATGGTCCCGATACGTTTGTTTCAGCGGTTTCACTCTACTTGGGCTTCAGGACACAGCAAGCAGCTCCTTTCTTTTCACTTGTTCAGCAAAAAACGAAAGAATATTTTGGGGGAAAATGAGAAGGTATGAGCAAATCTTCTTTTAATTTGTTCCTGAAATCCTAACCAGCTAGCTCAGTCTTTTAAAAGCACTAACAAATACACCAGGAAGAATGAGAACAAACCAACTGTTCCACAAAATGCAGAGGAAGCAAAAGCAAGAGCCATACTTCTTTCTCCTCATCTGTACCCTCTTGCAGGCCATTAGGGAGATAAGATCTCACAGTACAACAGGCATTATTCAGTGCTGGTAAATCTGTCCACAGGTTAGGGACTCATGTTACGCCACTTGGACGAGTACTGGCTGAGCATGGGCCACACCGACCCCCTTTTCCTTGGGGCAGGCCGAAGTCCAGATACTCCCAGTGTCAGATCTGCCAAGAAATCAGATATCCGTGTGCTGAATTCACCACCACCATCATTCGATCTGTACATTCCCTTCCATACAGAGAGGGATGTTTGGACCCTGTATACCCTAATGGAGCTAACTGCAAAGAAATTTCCAGCGGCAGCCAAGCACCTCTCATCCATTACTTCAACTCCCGCTCCTCAAATCCATCTTCTACATGAAGGCATTGGGTTGCACAGACATAGCTAGTCTTCTACACTATGGACGTTTTTCAAACCCTGATTAGCAGAAGCATGAAAAGATCCCAAGAACTCATTCAATTCCAGTCCAAAAAAAAGAGGAGCATGTCACAGTGACTTCACATATGAAAGCCACCGAGAGACGACAAAAGTTCGTCAGCTACCCCAAGAGAACTGTAAAGCAACATTTCAACACCTGACTACAGAATGAGACTCAGCTAAAAAAAACCCAACCAACCACCAGCTAAGTCCATCAGACCCAAAGAGGATATATTAGCATCTGATTTAGTTGGTGCGAGCTCTCAACACGTCCAGGAGATGCAGTAAGTAGCTCCACCTTTCTGGACGTGCTGCCTTTGCAGTAGCAGTGCAGTGTTAGCTGGTGGGACTTTGCACCAATGCCCTTGGAAAAAGTACCACTGCACCAATCCAGCGGTCCTTCACTACATGATCTAGGAAAAATTTCAAGGACCAAAGCAACTTACACACATACTGTACATACAAAAGTTCTCTTTCCAATTAGAAAGGGAAGAGAAATTCAGCATTTAAAAAGCTTCTATTCTTCAAAAGCCAATTGATCTCGTTTAGCTCAAAAAAAAAAAAAATCTGCATGCCTAGGTGAGTACACATGACAACTCTAGAATATATTTTATTGTTCACAAAAGTACGTTCGTGTGTCATCAATACTGATTTTTCCTTCGGTCAGTTTCCAAGTGTGTTCATTAATTTCCTCTGCAGGGATGAAAGGACCAGACTCTGCAAACCATGGCATATTTAACATTCGCATTAGCCTTTCCAACCAATCAGTCTGAAATTTAAAGAAAGCAGCAGACTACACGAAATACTCCAGCAGCGTTGGAACAAATGAATGCAAGAAAGAAAAGCCCCCAAACTAACCAGCAAAAATACCCTGATGTGCACAAACACGAGGAAGCCAAGGTTTATCCAAATGAAAGGTGTAAAGAGGACCATGCTAGGAGCCAAAAGGTAATCCCAGCCAAACTTACGACGCCTTTCAAGGAAGATGCTACGTACACTTGGTCTGCTCAGCTGTTTGAGCCTGCAGTGGAAGGACCACATTTAACTCCACTCGGCATATTGCGACACAGCTTATATGATACATTTTCAAAATAAAGCTTCATTGTACTGAAAAGGAATGTACTGGGCAGTATTTCCTATCGCTTATCAGCCTGGAAGCAGCTGATGTCCCTGACCCACGCCAGCTCCAATTACCGGCCTTCAGCACAAGGGACCCTGCACGGGTGTTCGCAGGGAGCCAGGGCAGACGCATGCCCGAGGCGACCCAGGGCAGCGCTCCCCAGCATGCAGGCGTGACCCAGCTTGGGGACCAGCAATGGATGTCTGCAGACCAGCTCCCCAGCACACAGAGGTGACCAGGTTCGGGGACTGGCAATGAATGCCCTGCAGACCAGCTCCCCGGCACGCAGGGGTGACCTGGTTCGGGGACTGGTGACGGATGCTCCACGGACCAGCTCCCTGCCACATGGCGGGAGCACCACTGCCTCCCAGGGCAGCCAAACAAAGCGACTCCCAGGCCACCATGCGAGGCCGGGTGATCCCCCAGGACACCTCCCGCATGCTTCCCACAGCCGCGGTGCCCATGGCCAAGCTTCTCTGGGTGAAGCCCAGGCCCCAACTGAGCCACCAGCAGTGCCAGCCCCACCAGGGCCCAACACTCATGCTTATTTCGGACCCGCAGTCCCTCCTCTGGGATGAGTCCCTATGGTCAAAGTGAAACTACATTTGCTGAAAAGCCAAAGGCGAAGGAGAGAAGAAAGTGGGAAGAGAAACGAAGCCATTTATCAGAGTGTGCTCAAATTGGACGGCTTTGCCTACGATACCCTTCTGACGGGCCCCTTAGTGATGGCTGTCCGTGCCCGAGGGACTGCACTGAAACAGTCTTCTGCAGTACACATTACCAACCTCTCTCTGGAGGCTGCCAGTTTCTGCAGCTTAAACCTTAAATTATATGTATAATGGTTTTACCTTCTGACTGCAGAGAAACTGTTCTGAGTCTGAGACGCCAGAGTGCTGCCTCCCTGCCTCGCAGAGAGGGGCCGCCTTTGAACAGCAGCTCTCAAGCAGAGGAGCTATGAGGCTCACACAAACAGACCCACGACCAGGAAGCACAACAGAAAAGCTTTAAGTGTCAATATTTTTAATTGCTCGACTGTCTCTCAGCAGAAACACAGGTTCTTGCAATTACGTGCAGAGCCCGCGATGGAAGGAGGAAAAATGCCAGTGCTAGTACCACCTTCACAGACTCTAGCTGAAGTCCGAAGCCTACATCACGAGGACAGTGACCACACCTCTAAAAACCCACACTGTAAACATGATTCTAGCCACCAAGTCAAAATTTAACTCCTCCACCTCTGCTTTTTTCCCTTCCTTGCTCTCAATCCTCCTCGTCTTTTCTACCGGTAATGTAGTGCCTATAATGTGGTGGGCATTTTAAGGAGAACATTCTCTAACACAGGATGCTTGTGTTGCCCTCCTCACCAGGCGGCTTCTCCATCCACCTTGGCTGATCCCACTTTCCAAAGAAGCCACCGGACTGCTCTGTTTTCCACTGCTCTTTGTCTGGCCTCTTCCACCTGCAAACTTCCTCCCTTTCTGAAGCACTTTTCCCTCACCTTCTTTCTGAAGGTGCCATGCCAGGCAATGCGAACCTGTCTCTCACCTTGTCCTTTCTGCTTTTTCTTCAGGAGGCTGGACTTCCTACTGGAATCTGCTTGCACGGGCAAAGTTAACTAACAGGGATTCCTGAAAAGCAACATTTCACCACGCAGCTTTAGGAGGACCACTGCTCTAGAGGCTTTACTTAAAAGAGCCTTCTGTAGAAGAGAAGATGTCACAGGGAGAACGGAAGAGCCTGTGAAACAAAAGCCTTCTTCACTCCACTGCTGCAGAGAGGCCAGTGCAAGAGGAGGCACCAACACTGCCTGCAGCTGCCCAGGAGCTCTGGTCCAGGAAACCTCACCGCTGTACGCCGGCTGCACTCGCGATAGAATACACCACAAGCATGACAACATGAAGTGAGACGGGGAGCAGAGAAGCCAGCACCCCACACCGCGGCGGGGCTGCGCAGCAGCAGGACCGGAGGAATTCTGCCCCTCGCCCAACGCCAGCGGATGCCGCACGCACCGACCCCCCTTCACTGGCTGCGCCTGGGCCTTGAGCTGCCCTGTGCTCTGGCGAGAGCCCACACCAGAGAACTCAGCGCCAACGCAAGGAGACACATCAATCCCACCCTGATGCACAACCAGCTGACTCTAGATTTCATAAAATGCCAAAAAGCTGCAATCCACACTGAAGAAAAAAAAGCAATGTTTGCCTGTTTGGGCTTTCTTAGGAAAACTGGTTGTTCACAGGTCTCAACTACACGTTCCCAACACAAAGCAGCATCACAAGTTATCTCATGCACTCACCCAGCGGGAACAAGAGTCATTACTTCTTACAGCTACCCAGCCTCGTATCTTCAGGCCAAGTTCTAGCAGCTTACTTCTTCCTTCAGGAGGTCCCCCAGCTAGTCTGCGGCATACTACTTAACTGTCAAACGAAAATACCAAACCAAAATGTTTTGGTTTTGGGACTATGTTTAGTTTCTCCACGCAAATCTTCACACGCATGCCAACAACATTGGATTGGCAATAACAATTTTAAATATGCTACTCTGAAATGTCATGAATATTAGGCTTTTTGTGTTGGTCAAGGCAGTATTTTAGGTGTTTTGGAAATGGTAAGTAGCATTTATAGCAAGAGAGAGGCCCTGCTAATAGCAACTTTAAGAATAAGTAAGTAGATAGAAGCACACGCTTCTCTTGCGTAAATGGACATGGGGAGGGAAAACTCCAAACACCGCAGCTTTGCTTGTGAATTAACCCACACGAGACAGAAGTTACAAAGGGAAAAAAAGAATGTTGGAAAAAACCCCAGACGGATAAAGTGTACATGTCACTCTTCACAACACGACCAAAGACCTCTCTTGCCCAGGCTTGTTGCTCTTCTCCTCCACGTACACGCTTCACTCTGATTCCCGACTCCGGGCGGCAGCTCCCACCCAGCGCGGCGCCGAGCGGGGCCAGCGCTTCCCCGCTGGCAACGCCAGCAAACCACCAGCCCCAGCCCAGTGAGACCGACCTTATGTCAAAAAAATCACATTTCAGACAAGCCCTTGCTTTTCTCCTTCTTATTTAAAACCAGGCGCGACCCTCACAACAATCCTCCCCATTAACGCGTCAACAAAGCGTAAGGAATTGCCACCAGCGACCAGCCAGGCTCACAGCGAGCCGGTCCCCCCATCAACCGGCCCAGAAAGCCGTTGCGCTCCACGAAGATGCCGGAGGGGCAACCGGCCCCTCTCCCGAAACCAGCAAAGCCGGCACCGCGCCGGGAGCACAGGACCTCCTGGGTGCGGCTACCTGGGGGTTCCCACAGCCGCCCCGGGAACCCCGCAACGAGGCCGCCCGGCCCCTCCGCGGGATCCCGCCTCAGCCGCCCCCGGGGAGCGCCCCTCGCCGCCCCGCCCCCGCGTTCCAATGTGGCGCGCGCCCGCCCGCCCCCGCCGCCGATTGGCCGCCGGCCGCGTCACTCGCCGGCCCCGCTAACGGCCGCTTCTGATGGGGGGGGGGGGAAGAGGACGACGAACGACGAGGGGAAGGGCGGGCGCAGCAGCGGCGCGGCGGGGAGCGGCGGGGCCGGCCCCAGCACCGCCCGCCCCGTAGGGGAAAGCGGTGGGGGGGTTGGCGGTCGCTATCTGTGCCCGCGGGTCGCCGCTGCCGCCCCGCCCGCTGTGGGCACCCCTCAGCCGGACCTCCCCCTTCCCCCCCCAACCCCGGGGGCTGGGCCGGGTCCCCCCCGCCCCCGCGCTCCGCAGCCATTTTCGTGGCCACCTTGGCTACCAGCGGGGCTGACTCACCTCGGCGCTGCGGGCGCGGGGGGCCCGCCTCGGCGTCGGGGGGCCCGCTCCGCCCGGGGAGGGGGGGAAGAGCCCGGTTGGCTGCGCCCTCCCTCCCCGCCGGCCCCGCTGGCTAGTCCCAGGCGAGGACGGGTCCCGGGGCCGGGCCGGGCTCGGCGGAGGCGGCGGCGGCGGCTCCCTCCCTCCCGGCCGTGACCACCATCTTATTAGCACAGGAAATGACATGGAGAACGGAAGAGAGGGGCGTTCGGGGGCCGAGCCCGGGGACCCCCCGAACCGGGGGGAGGCGCCGCCGGCCCGCCCGGCCCGGCCCGGCCCGCCAGGGCTCTCCCAGGGCTCCCGCCTTCCCTCCAGATACCCGAGGTGGAACGAGGGAGGGGGGAATAATAAAAAGCAAACTCAAAAAGCCGCACAAAGCAGGGGAAGAAAAAGCCGAGCGAACCCAAACCGCCCCCGGTTCCCACCTCCTGCTCCGGAGCCGGCCAGTTCCGCGCCCAGCTGCCGGCGATCCGCGGCCGGCCGGGAGCTCGGGCGGGGGGGCTCTGAAGGACAAAAACGGCCCGGGCACAGCTCGGGGGGAGCCCCGGCCGAGCCGCTGGGCTCCCCCCGGGGCGCTGCCGCGGCCACCACCTGCGGCCGCCCGCCAGCCGCCGCGGAGCGGGACCGGGCCGCCCGCCTCTGGCTGGGGACCGGCGGCGGCACTTCACACACACACACACACACACACACCCCCGGCCCGGGGACGCGCCCCGGGCTCCTCCAGCGGCCGGGGGAAGAGGCTGAGCGAGCGGCCCCGGGGCTGGCCCCTGCCCGGCCCCCCGGAGCCTGCTGCCCGGGGGCGGTGCGGGGCTGTCCCGGCGCTCACCGAGCGGCCGGGTTTCGAATCACCCCCGCCCACCCGACAGCGGCGTCCCCTGCCCTCGGGCTCCGTGCAGAAACTGCGGGCAGCATGACGGGTGGCAAGAAGCGGGCGTCATCGAATAAAGAGAGGAAGCGCGTCTCACCAATAAACCGAATCCTAAATAAAACCATCTGCCAGCGCTGGGTTTGAAACAATGCGAACTGCTTCGCCGCTTTGCCGAAAGAGGCACGGGGGGGTCGGGAGAGGGGTGGGTAAGGATCCATAATTCTCCAGTTCCTTTGGCTGACAGCGGGCTGGTGTGCGGACGGCGCTGGGGTGACAACGCGCACGCTTGGGCACTTGGAACTGCCACCCTTTTTCCGCAGCCCTGGGAAATACCCTTTTCTGCAGTCCCGAGAAATCAAATTCTTTCCTAACGCCCCCCCCCCCCGAGGTGCCCGAGGTGGAGCGGAGAAAAATCCGTCGGGGCACGAAGTAAGAAAGGACGTAGCCAGAGCAAAACAGAGGCCTGCTTCTGCCCTCCTCGAGCCGCTCCCGCTGCCGGCGCCGAGAGTTTGGGGGGGCGGCAGGACTTCGGGGTCGGGTCTTGATGTATCACTGAAGTTGGAAAAAAGGTAATTTGTCCAGCAAAACAACGAGGAAGGTAAAAGCAAGCTCGGGTTCGAAACAAGCTCGCCTTGCAAAGGCAGCCAGGGTGGCACAGACAACGGTTCGGAAGTTCACAGGGGTGCCGTCTGTCAGGCCTCCAGCTGCGGTGTGCTTTTAGTTCCCCATTTCCAACCTCTGGGGAGAGGATTCCTGCTCAGAGGGGAGGCGTGCTGTGTAATTTTACCCCTTCCAGTAATCGCGGATAGATGGACTTTGAGGCGCGTGCACTTGCCTGGGAAAGACATACCATAAGCTGTCAGCACCTTCAGCCTCCTCAGAAGCATTAGAGATCCTAATAGAGCTGCCCTAGTTTGCAGTTTCTGCCTGCGTGCTGAAATGTGTGAGAACACTAAACTGACAGAAAGTACAACAATGGGCTTGTAAATATGATTGATGAATGAACCGAGAGAAAGAAGAATAATTAAAAAAACAATAAAAATCATGGAAGTAATACAAATGCATGCTGAATGCCATGCTAATTTGGAGTAATAGTTTTGTTGTAGCTGTTGTAGTCTAAGGCTGCAAGAGCAGGCTCAAAGGGAGGCATAAAGCTTTTATTTATCAAGAAAATTAAATATGTAAGTACAATATAAATAACAGCTATTACGTCTCCTTGCAAACACGGCCGTGCTAATTTATTGGGAGGGAGTTGCCTTGTCTTCGTGTGTGCTTGTTGTCTGAATATATTTAATAGGCAATAAAATCCCTGTGAAGAAGATTTGGTGTCTTTTCTGTCTAGAAACTAATTACAGAAGGAACATGGTGCAAACTTGTACTCTCTCTGCAAAAACCTTGCCTTTGGGGCTTGGGAAGGCTCCCCCTTGCTCAGCAAACTGTCCCCTCACTTACTAAGAAGACATAGGATTAATTTTTTTTTTTTAATGAGTGCTTCAGCACTTTTTCCTTGTGCTCAACCCCTACTCCATCACCCAGAGCAATTCCCTTCTGTCTGCCAGGCTCTCAGAAAGAAACTACAAATGGCAACATCAGTTAGGAATGAGGTAATTAGGTGTCGACTTTCCAGTATTAGACTGTCAAATCTGTTCCTCCATGAAATGCTGGGTAGTCTCCAGAGAGGCAAAAGGGTTCTACTGATGCTCAGCTTTTAGCCAATGGTATAAAAAATAACGCACCCAAAAGTGGATAAAACAGAATCCAGCTTGTCAACAACTACACTTAAATGGACTTCAGAGCTCAAGGTGCTGGGGGTCGGCAGGTACCTCCGTCAGCTGCAAAGCCTGACCCCTGCAGCACAAGCGACTGGGTGGGTTTTTCACGACGAGCATGTCCTTCCCTAAAATTGCCGGGTGGCTCAGGCACGGCTGCAGAGAGCGGGGAAGTCTGGGCCGGTGCTGGAGGTGGGGTGGTGGGGGGCTGCTGCCCCTGGGCACGCCTGTCTGTCTGCAACAGGGTGCTTGAGGGAAGGTAGAAAAGCTCTCGGGTTCTTCTACAAACCAGCACGCACAGCAGCCGTCACGTTACCAAATATTCTCTTGTTTAAGATTGTCAACAACCTACATAACCACATCAATGCCAAGAGGCTGGTGTCTGCTTCCCAGGCTTTGAGCAACGAGTTGCTTGGGGCCGGGCTGCCTCTTTCTCTAGGAAAGGTCGCTCAGTTGCAAGCAAAAAGGAAAATCCTACTGCCATTACCCAGGCAACACCTTTCCTGCGCGTGGAAAAGATTCGAATCTGCAGGGCCATTGCGCTGATGCTCTCGGGTAGCTGGCTGTTAAGCCTGTTAACCCGGTTTTAGCGTTAACAACGCTGGTAAGATGCCACACCAAAATTAGGGACATTTCGCTTCCACGCTGATGGGTTGTTGGATGGTGAATCGGAATACAGATTTTTCCCTTTGAAAATCTGAAAATGTCCCACAAAAGAAAAGAGAAAGGAAATTACACGACTGAGAAGGAAACTCGGCCAGAAACCCATAGTTACAAATGACTGTAGCAGGGTGGGATGGGCCCTGAAAGAGGCACGGGGGAAGAGCTCTTTGAAGGGCACGTAGCGGTGCAGGGCTGCAGCTTGTGTTTATTTCTGCTGTACAATAGAAGCGGCGATGACCTTTACTCAGCAGCGCTGTATTTTTTTCCTCATCGTGCTATAGAAGTCTTTCACTGTTACTAGCAGAAGAATATGAATGCTTTAGCAATGCAGTGCCCTCCATGAATTTTATGAATGTTGCTGGATTAAGCCTGATGGTGCCCCAAGGAGACGGATAAAAATCGCTGAGTCCAACTAGAAAGCAAGAAACTTTTGGGAACAACCCTTCCCCTTTTTTTGCTCTTCTCCAGGCACTGGCAGTTGTGCCACTGTTTGCTGAGCCCGCCTCGAGAGCTAACTCGAGCCTGCTGACCCTTTGGCCACAGCGGCTCTGGTGCTAACAAGAGAGGAGGAAAAGGCACTGTTAGGGACGGTGGGGAGGGTGGGATGATCCTGCCTGGGGTTTAGATCAGCGTATGGAGGCAGGGAACGCCCCCGGGAACGCTGTAGAGCTACGTGGGAGTTTGAGGGTGTACTTTGATGATAAAGATGCCGTGATACAGCAGAGAGGTAGAGCCACTACAGCAGGCACGATCCCTTCGCCTGGTACTGCTGCCCTCCCAGAGCTGGGTCGCTAACCCGGCAGAGAACTAGCCAGGCAATTGCCAACGCCAGCAAAAGGAGGTGGTGCTGGGGGAGAGCAGGAAAATCGGACCTCTCCCATGGCAACACCGAGCCGTAGGGACAGCCTTAGCGCCCGTGCCTCCAAGGCAGGGCTGCCGTCGGATTCCCTGCTCGGTGGCAATGGGTGCTGCCATGGCTGCCCAGCCCCAGCCATGCTGACAGGGGTTGTTTGCAGGCTGTGAACTGGAGCAGAGAGCTAAACTGGGTTAAAAACTATCCACCAAATAAAGAAGAAAGCTGCTTAGTTGTCGTAGTATGGCTGCATGCATGTGGATTGCCTTTTACCCAGATCGGCGCCCGTGTCTTGGGCTGCAGGGACGGCAGCAGGAATGAGCACTCAGACCACAACCAGAAACTCAGAGAGTAGATCATCTGCCCAAAAGACCAGTCCTGAAATCGTTTGGACTGGACGAGGTACGTAGAAATTGTGCCTTTTTCAGACACTGCGGTTTGAAAATTTGTGCTGGTGTGTTTTTAATGAATGATCGGAACTGTTTTTCCATATGAAACGGTCTGTCTGTAGCTGACACAAAGACTGGAAAGCGAGGAATGTCTCTGCTCACAAGCACTTCGAAACTCAGTGTTTTGTTTCTAGGCATCCGTCACGTGTTTTGGCAGTCCATAGGAATGCGCACTTCTGTACATCAGAAGCAGCTACCCTGTCTTGAGCCAAATAACTTGTGTTTAACTGCAAAGCTGTCTTTAAGAAAGACATTGAGTTCTGATCTGAAGAAATTAAGAGATAAAAAATTTATCTTTTGCTTTGTCCTCATTTTGCTTTGTCCTCACCCTCCTCATTATGAACGTGGGCTTGGATTCTCTGTATGAATTTGGCTGCATCCATCTTCTAACCACTGGTTCTTTTTATGCTTTTCTTTATACTTCGATATTTTCTTCTTGGGAAGATATTGTCTACGCTGTAGTCTAGTCAACTCAACATTTTTTCTTTCTCTTTAAACCTCTTAACAAAAAGCATTGTTGCCAGTCCTTATATTGTTTTCCTGGTTTTCCTGTGAACCTTGTGCAGTTTTTTGACATCCCTTTTAAAATATGATTGCCTGAACTGCCCCTGGCAATCTAGGGTGCACCTAACCCAAAATACACGTGTATACAGAAATTTCTTCTTTGCAGCAATGCTTTCAGGTTCACCCTAGTATTCCATCATGTCGTCATGACATTGCAAGTTCCCCATGAACTGCTTGCCCTTTTACCCTTCCCAGAGCTGCTGTTACCCAGGGGATGTTTCGTCGCTCTGTGGGAATGGCCTGTGCCTGCACCGCCACGCATGCCACTGCCCGCAAAACCCCTTGCTGGGAACGTGCCCATGCTTCTGACATCAAGCACTCTCGGGTCAGATAGCGTAACACCCCTTCTTCCCTAGTTTGCTAATCTTGATGTCACCTGTGAATTTTATCAGCGGTAATTTTATATTTAACTTTTTGGTCACTGATTAAAATACTGAATGGGTTAGATGTAAATACGCCGTCTTAGAAATTCCTGCCCCATCAGTCTTTCTTTGCTGGGGATTCTCCACCAACAATTCAGATCTGAGATCTGAAAGGACCCAGTTCTTAATCTAGTTAATGGGTGCATTATTAACATAAACCACGCTATTCTGGATTGATTAGAATGTCATCAGTACTAAGCTATCAGGTTTCTGTATTGTTTATAATACGCAGTTTATTGTTACCCTAGGGGTGCAAACTCCTTGCATTGGCTTCTAAGCTGGAGAGAAAATGTTTCTTCTCTTACATGCAGCTACGTGGGTTTCATCTGTTCAGGATAGCGCTGAATTCGGGCGCGTACCCCAGCTGCTCCGAAGACAGTTCCTTCCCCACAGCAGCACCCTGCCCGACCCCGTCGGCTGCCTGGGCTCAGCCCTGGTGCGTCATAGCAGGTCCGGCTCGGTGCTGGGTGCCATTCCACAGCCCACTGAGCCGACGTTTGCTTCCCTCCAGCTGCAGCCCAAGGGGTCGGACCCCAGTGCCCTCTGCTCCTCTGTCCCACGGGACCAGCGCATCGTGGAGAGGAGAGCTGGGAAGGCTTTCAGCTCCCTCCCAAGATCCACGCTATCCTCTGTGGTATGAGGGGAGCTCCAGATGCTGCTGTGTTGTTTTGCCAGCGACATATCCTCTCCCGGGGATATTTAGCAGTTACGAGTTGTTTATCTATTGCAGTGCCTTTGAGGCTGAGCTCCTGAGCAGGAGACACAATCTGAGAGAGGCTGTCGTCCCTCCAGCCCCAGTCTTTCAGCACATGTTGTAGTTATGTTCCGCATCGACCTTCGCTGAACCTTCTACCTGCTCTTCTTACCAGGGAGACGCAGCTACTGCCTGCTGCTCTTGGGAAGGCTGGGGGACCCCCTTTGCTGCTTGCTTCATCGTGAGAGAGTCGCCCTTGTCAGGCAGCTCTTACAGTTTAAGACAGCCAGAGGGAATGCCTCCTGCACGCATCATTTATTAATTCATTTTATTGGGGGAGGGGGAGCAGGAGTGTTGCGCTTCCAGAAATGCTAACACGGTGTGTTACAAACAGCCTGCGCTACAGTTATCTACTAGCTGATGTTATTCTGAACAGGCAATTTTATTAAAATAAGTTAATTCAACTGCACAAGCAGAGCAGAGCGCTCCAAAGCAAATAGTTCCAGCAGAATTTGCAGGCGGAGCCTCCGCCATTCACTGCTGCACCGGCATATTATGTTACGGGCACTAAATCATGAGAACACAATCTATAAATCTCAGAATTATCTCTGCCAAATTAGAGACCTGTAGATCAAATTTAGCTCTGAATTAAAGTTTTATTTCAAGTAACTGAATTCATCTATATCAAATAAATACTTCTGCTGGGTTTTGAAGTCCTAGAGAAAAAAAAAAGATTTTTGTAGCAAGTAATTTATCGCCTGTTTTTTTGCTGTCCAAACCATTTCATGTTGTTCTAGTGCATCAGAGTCTGAAAATGACTGTGACTGGAAGCTAATAACAAACGAAAAGCAAAATGACTGTCCAGACCTTATTGTCTGTAATGAGAAGAAAATTGGATATAATTACAAACCTTTGATTTTTTTACTAATCTCAGCTGCTGATAATAGCATAATTGAAGACAATCAAATTGCTTTGTAAAAAGAGCATTTGGTTAAAGGGCAACACATTTCACTTAACTATAGTACTGAAGAATGGAAGTGGAAAACAGCCTTTAATTTTGCATTAGAAACGGGATCTGAAGAAAAACAGTGGTAGGGAACTACAGTGTTGCCAACTCTCATGACACTTGGTATTTTCCTTAAAGCTTCTGATTACATGGGTTTCTCAGCTTTCATTTTAAAAATAGTGCTCTCTTGTCCTCTGGCTAAGAGGTTGCAGAAAGCCTGAGCTTACGTACAGCATATTCAAAGATTCCTAAGCTAGAAGTAAATGAAAGGCACCCACCTTTTTATTATTACTTTAAATGTCATGATTTTAAAGCTATTTCTGGCTGCTTAGTTGCTGGCTTTTTTTTCCTGAACTCTGCGGGCTGCCAGTGCTCCTGCCTAAGGACAGTGTGTTTAAGGCAAGAACCACCTTTTGTTTTCTGCGTTGGAGTAGCACCTGGGTCATCTTACAATCTCTACATCTGCCATTAATACAAGTAACAACAATGATTATGATGCAGGGTGTTTTTAAAGCAAACAAACTATTTTATCAAAAGCATGAACACTATGAGTGTTTAAGGGGAAGAACTCCATCAATAAAGTCCCACTGAGCTGAAAAGAGTGTTTCCATGGGTAAGACTTGCATGGATAAGATCTTTCAAAAAGCTACCTTTTTTTGAAAAATGGGAAAATAGTGTTTTTCTCAGTTTATTTACCTTTTCTTTTTTAGCACACGATCTTCATTTCTAGGTGGGACTAAAGTATCATGGGTTTGCCCAGTGAAAGCTGTAGTTTCCCACAAAGGCTGAATGCTATTTTCCTTTAGCTAGTAACATTGTTAATTGCTTCCTTATTAAAGGAAAGGCTGTTTGGCTAATAGAAAGTGAAAGATCATTTTTAATAACTATTTCAATAAAAATAGATACGAACTGAAGATGAAATCACTAAAAGCTTTGGATTTTTTCTTTACTATTTCAAAATTAAAACTGCATAAACACTTTAAAAAATTTCACCCAAATGGATTTTGATGTTTTGATCAGTTGTAAGAACAAGTGGGGCTTAAGAATTTGGGGTAGGTTGAGTGGGTTTTCTTACTAAGAATGTTTTATTTTATTTTAAATTTCCACTATCAGTTTAATTCAGACATGTCTGAAAATTGTTTGTCGCATGTTTTTATAACTAGCCCTTCCAGTAAGAGGAAAGAATAAGTTGGAGGTTTTTTATTTTGTTTTTTTTTTCCCCAGTTTACATTGTGAATATGATAGTACATTGTGTATATTCCCTTTCATTGTTTCCCCAGTATGGGCATTTAGGCAACTTCCCCTGTTTGTGTGGCTCTGTCATACTTTAAAGAAGAATTGAAAATGCCCAAGCCAACCCACAAGCCCTAGCAGGTGGGAGCCTCCATTGGCCAGACCATTTTTTCAAACTGGCCAGTGCCAAAGGTTTTGAACACCCTGCTCGTGGACCTGCATTTCTTACTGTGCTGGCTCCCCAGTGTCACCGAACTGGAGACAGCCCACTGGGACCAGAAATCCAGCTCCATCCCTGCTGTGGAGCCAGGGCCCACAGAAAGCTCCTGATATGCCTGTTGGCTTCATTAACCATGACTTGTTCACGAGGAGGCGCTGCCCATGGGCCGCGTGCGAGGATGCTCCATCCCAGCCTACCGCTCGCTCCCGCTCTGCCGGCCGGGAACGTGGGCTGGCTCCTTCCCAGTAGAACCCATGCTGCTGCCGGGGCCAACGTCCAGCTCTGCCGCCGCCAGCCCCAGATTTTTCAAGTCCTTACCCCCAGGGCTATGTTTCTTAGCTCCCATATTTTCTTAACTTTCCCTGCGAGCAACAAGAACCAGTCTGGTTTCAGGTTTATTTTATAAAAAGCAGGTGTAGTTGTCTCGCGTCTTCAGTTGCTCCGTGCTCTTGGATCTGGAGACCTTTCTGCGCCCTTTCAGTACTTGAAAGGGGTTTGCAAAGATGGAGAGAGACTCTTTACCAGGGCCTGTAGGGATAGGGTGAGTGCTAACTGTTTTAAACAAAAATACGGGCCATTTAGTTTAGATATAGGGAAAAAATTCTTCACTATGAGGGCAAGGAGACACTGGAAGAGGTTGCCCAAAGAAGTTGTGGGTGCCCCATCCCTGGAAGTGTCCTGCTCACATGATCGACACATACCGATTTAAAACAACTTTGCAGCAGATGTCTCTGGCAGTTCCTAAGCATTTCCTTTTTGGTTATTGCATCTAGCTGGTTTTCAGTGCCATTTTAAAACACATTTTGTCCTTTCCAGTTTCTTACTTGACATACTTATTCCAGAGATAACCTTTTATTACTTATTTCATTATTTAAGGTTTTTATTATTTGATAAAATGAGAAAATTTGTTAATTTCTCATAGAATGCAGAAATTTCTGTTGAGCGTAAAAGCTTATTTCGCCCTTGCAGTTGTCAGAAATGTGTGGCTGCTACTGCTTTTAACTTTGAAAAATTATGATTTAAAATAACGGTTGTCAGAAAATTAGGCACTCATTTATGTAGGACCTAGATTAAAAACAATTTTGTTTTGGGCTGCTACACAAACCTCATTTCCAGTTCCCTCTGGGCCATTCAGTTGCTGTCACTACCAATAGACAGAGCATAAAGAAGGAAATGAAATATTAAAAGACGAGTCCACTCGTCACTTTATGCTCCATTAGGAACACATTAAACTTTTGCCAAATAATTAAAACAAAAGATATTTTAAACAAAACGGGTCTTTCTTCAGGCTTTCTGAAGACTATGCAGGCAGAACAGTAGCTTTGGAGTGGGAGCTTGCTAGGCTTTTCTTGGAGCTCCTCCACCACGTGAAGCACAACGAGTAAAGTGTAGCATTTGTCCCACAAAAGACAGCATTGTTTCTCTTACATGTGGTGAATCAGCAGGTGTAAACTGATTTGTGAACAAAGTTCTTTCTCTAAATGTGGGGGTTTCCAGATTTTTTCTATGCAAGGTCATTTCCCAGGAAGGTGTCTCCCTGAGGATGGAAACCAAGCCAGAGCCAGAGGGAATTGTCAGGAAGGTATTTTGGGACTGGGATAGCCTGTACCAGAGAGAGGACAATGAGGAGCGAAGGAAAAGGGAAAGAATAGCACTGACAGAAGAGTGTGGGGTGTGGAAGTACAAGTACCACATTGCATGGCAGTGCTGAACCCTGCGAAGCTGCTTTCCACCCAGCACTGCTGACCCCTCAACCAACAGCAAAGCCCTCCGGCTGGCAGTCGCAGCATTGAAAGGCCCACATGGGCAGCTGGCTCATGCTAATGTAGCATCAAATTTTTTACATAACTGCAGCAAATCAAAATGATTTTTAACTCTTTTTAAGTTCATGGAATCATAGAATACCAGGTTGGAAGGGAGCTCAAGGATCATCTGGTCCAGCCTTTCTCGGCAAAAGCACGGTCTAGACAAGATGGCCCAGCACCCTGTCCAGCCGAATCGTAAAAGTGTCCAATGTTTGGGAACCCACCACTTTCCTGGGGAGATTATTCCAATGTCTGATTGTTCTCCTTGTGAAAAATTTTCCTCTTGTGTCCAGTCAGAATCTCCCCAGGAGTAGCCTATGCCAATTACCCCTTGTCTTTTCCATCTGACTCCTTGTAAAAAAGGAGTCCCATCTTCTTTGTAGCCACCCTTTAAATACTGGAATAAGGTGATAAGGTGTCCCCTAAGCTTTCTTTTCCTCATATGGCAGCTTCTCTGTCCTTTGATCATCTTTGTGGCCCTTCTCTGGACCTTCTCCAGCCTGTCCACATCTATTTTGTATAGCAGGGACCACAACTGAACACAGTATTCCATGTGTGGCCTGGCAAGCGCTGAGTACTGTGGGATAATGACCTTATCTCTTCTGGTGATGCCCTTGTTGATACAACCCAGCATCCCATTGGCTTGCTTTGCCGCAGCTTGTCATCCAGGACCCCCAGGTCCCTTTCTACAGAGCTGCTCCCCAGCCAGGTAGATCCCAGCCTGTGCTGCCCTCCTGGATTATGTTTTCCCACGTGCAAGATCTTGTGTTTGTCTTTGTTGAATTCAATTTGTTCTCTACTCTTCTTCCGCCATTAATTGGCTCTGTGCAAGAGCTGCTCAGAAGGTTTGGGGGTCTCCATGCGGCAGTCACAGCACTACAAGCAGTGCCAAGCGGAGGCTCCTGAGCTGGCCTGGAGCTTGGTAACTTAAGCAATGGAAACAGCCTGTGGCAACAGAGCCCAGCGTGGATCAATATGATACCTGACCACTAAATGGCTATCAGGACACCGGCTAGTTATTTCATCAGACATGTAGTGCAAAAATATGGCAGGCCAGTGCTATTTTACATTTAAAGTTGTATGTTTTTATTTGTTAATCTATGTTACTAGAAATGAGTTTGGGGCAACCTCTTTATCCATGGGGATACAGGTTCCTAAGGTATTTGGCTTTTCTTCCTCGCTTTACTGTTTCCACATGTTGTGTTGTCCAGAGCTCTGTTATTGCACTGTTTCTCCAGCAAGGGGCATGGGAGATCTTCAGCTGAAGCCTGGACCTGCTTCACCGTGGTTAGCTGGGCCCTTGGCAAAGCCGTGTCCTGAAGTCCAGAGACTGCATGTTTCTGCGCATCCCGGAGCCACCTGGAAGGACCGAATCAAATGAATGCTCAAGCTACCTTGACAGGCTGCTCTCTGATGCTGCTCTCGTGCTATTGGTTACACCAGTTTGGGTCAAAGACTGGCGAATTTGGAGTAGAAGTGAAAATAAAGCATTCCTCTGTCATTACTGTGTATGGACTTTCAGGCTTCCGGGGTACTTGTGCGGTGCCACAACACACCCTATTTTGTCAGTGTGTACCTTAAAGCACAATTTCACAGTCACTGGTACCAAAGGATGATATCTTTCCTTTCCCTTTCTGAGCAGCTAGCTGACCTTTGTCGCCTCAGAGCAGCCACAGTCCCTCTCAAAGCTGCAGAAGCCCTGGACATTCCAACTCTGAGCAATATTTCATGAGAGATTTGTTTCAGTTTTTCATTTCTTCGTGTTCTTCCAGCTCCCCAGTGACACACTTGTGCTGGAAGCATCATCACAAAATCCGAGGACGTGTTAACTGCTTGCTGGTTGCCTTCACATGCACCATCAGCAGAGTACAGCGTGCATAGCTCAAGCCTGGATGATGTTGCAGAGTTGATGGGGGAATTGCAGAAGGGCCAAGCATCTCTCTGCGATGCAGTTTGAAGTGCTGCAATGAGTTTATTGGTGTGGGGTAGGCACTGCTGAGAGAGGGCTCACTCAAGACCTGCAAAGTGAACTAGAGCCAGGCTGCTAAACTTCTGCATTTTAGAGGGCAGATTTAGATTAGATATTCGGAAGAAATTCTTCACCATGAGGGTGGTGAAACACTGGAACAGGTTGCCCAGAGAAGCTGTGGATGCCCCCTCCCTGGCAGTGTTCAAGGCCAGGTTGGATGGAGCTCTGAGCAACCTGGTCTAGTGGAAGATGTCCTTGCTCATGGCAGGATGTTGGAACCAGATGATCTTTAAGGTCCCTTCCAACCTAAACCATTCTACGATTCTATGATTTCTGCTGCCAGCTGTGGCATCCAAGACATGGTCTAATCACCAAAATTCTGATCCACGGTACCTTGTAAGTCTGTGCAGTGGAAAGCCAACGGCAGAGCTGGCAGGTCCGTAGCTGTGACTGATGCTATCACTTCACAGTTCCCAGGGTGAATCTCACCAGCCCTTTTTCATGATGGGAGCAGATTTGATGTTATGATGCTTTTTCATTTATCCTGTTCAAACTTTGTTTTACCTGTCACTGGATGGAGAAGCTGAACCTGCCCTTTGCAATGCCTTGATCCTCTCTGACTTTACACTACTCTTCTCTTGCCTGTCTCAACCACATGGTGAGATAGATTGGAACAACTGAGCGCTCTTCTGTAGCCCCACGGTCAGGTTCCTGGAGTAACTGCTGAGAGAGGAGAGACCATGCAAACAATACTTATGGCAAGAGAATAAAGAAGGAGTGTTGTGGCTGGCTGAGCTTTGGCTCCCCGGGGATCAGACCGATTGCCACAGTTAAGTGGGACACATTTCTCACTCTGCTGGAGCCTCTGAAACAGAGGGATTTGTGTTGTTTACTGAGATTCAAGTGTTGGGCACTGGCACTATCATAGGTTCAGTAACTGCTTGCATTTAATCTTTCCTTCAAAAGCTGACAGAGCTTTTTCGCTAGGTCTGTAGTTATCTCTCCGCCTGGAGAAGCTGATGTAACGGGTAGATAAGCCAGCCCTCATACCCAGGAGGGAGCAGAGAAACTGCTTTCAAAGGGAAAAAACTATATTTGGAGCTTGACAAGAGCAAGTATCAAAGGAAATAGGAAGTGTGCAAGTATGTGAAAGAGAGCAATGCATCTTCTCAGGCAGTGCCGCACGCGCACACACAGAGAAACAGATGGTTTTCTTGCACCCCTCCCAGTGCTTATGAAACTCAAGGTTTTCTCTTTTCTGTGCCAGTGTATTGGCATACCTCGATGTGCAGCCTTTTCAAGTGTCCAGGTCCTCCTCTGTTAGCAAGAGCTACTCCCAGTGTCATGGAAAAATAAGGAGAGGACCATCTTCTTACTCAGGTCTCAGTGCACATCCTCTGCCTCTTCTGTGGCACATTCCATGACAGCCATATGTTACCTGAGAAACTTTGAGCAAGGAGAGGGGATGGTCACTGTGGATTCAAACAACCGGTGGGGTAGAGACAGGCAAGGGTTGATCTCACCTGTCTGGTGTTGCAGGCTAGGCAGTGAAACCAAGGGTAATCTGTTTACCTGCATTTATCTTTGGTTTAACCAGTGGGTCCAGTTCCAGACATTCCAGTTTATGAGGGATCATGCAAGGCCAGATACCTGTGAGAAGAGTGGCTGGGACAAGAAAAGGGTCACATGGAAGGGTAAAGACCCCCGAGTGTCCTGAGAAGCAGCCAGCCTCAGTAACCAGAGGAAGTCTTAATACTGAAGGAAGTTGTGACACCAAATTTCTGGCAGTTCCCAGAGGGGCTTGGGCACAGGCTGCTCTCCAGCCAGCAGAGACTGTGCACACTGACGTGGACTGCTTAAGCTTTGCTTGGTAATAGAGAAGCAAAATGCTAACGTGTCACAGCATCCATGTCCTTCCCAGGACACTGACTGCTTCCCCTGTTGGCTCAGATCATGCAATGCTGAAAAAGATCCGCCATCTTCAAATTCACCTCAGGAACTTCTTGAAACAACGAGAGCTTTTTTGAACAGCTGCTCTGAGAGAAAAATTGCCGGCTTTTCAGCTGCCCACATTTCCAAATAATGGCGAGTCTGGCCAGTGTCTCGCACAGACACATGCAGGATTACCCAGCGAGGGCACCTGCTCGGCAGGATCATGCCCATGCATCAAAGACCCTGCTTTCCCTCTGGTCGTAGCAGCGCTCTGGCAGCCCATCGTTGTTGCACTGTGTGCGCTCGTGCTCCCACCGTGCTGATCAAAAATATGGTTTGCCAGAGTGCAGTTTTTTCTCTGTCAGTGTAACCACAATTTACCTGTGTAAACAGGCCGACTTCTTCATTATTTACCAGCCTACCAGGCAGTGGGAGCTGAGAAGTTTGCAGGCACTGAACTTAGGTTCCCTTCCATATCACTGCTGGAGTATGGGAGAGTAGCAGGTCAGGAATGCACCCCTATGAAACTTCTGGAGATAGTAGACACCATGTTGACCATTCCTGGTTGGTGAAAATGCTTTGAGGTCTATCGGTTAGTGAGTTTGCAATGCAAGAAACATCAGCCCCAGTGACTGGGTATAATTTCGCCGGTTTAGTGATGGGCACTGTTCAGGGTGAAAGAGCGTTTTTGATTCTCCCTCCTCCAAATGGCTTCAGACACAAAGACTACAACATGGTATCCGTAATCTCTCTTCTATACCCTGCTCTGTGGAATAATAACCCAGCCCCCTGCGCCTCTGTCTCCACCTCACATCCCTCTCCTCACCGCAGGGCTCATGACCTAGAGGACAGGCTGGAGACAGCCTGCCTCTCCCTCTCCCTCTCCCTCTCCCTCTCCCTCTCCCTCTCCCTCTCCCTCTCCCTCTCCCTCTCCCTCTCCCTCTCCCTCTCCCTCTCCCTCTCCCTCTCCCTCTCCCTCTCCCTCTCCCTCTCCCTCTCTCTTTGCTGTCCCATTTATAATATTAAAGTGCTAATGGAACGATTTTTCCCTTAGAGTTTGCAGGCAATTCTCAGTTTTCCCAAATTTTATTAAAAATTGACATTACCTAGAGAGGTCTTCAGAGAGCTTTTAGAAACCTTTTGACCATTATCTAGGTGTCTCGATTTAGAAATACTTATCTCTAGTAAAGGATATTCAAAAACTTTTGCTGTGGACATAGAATAGAGTAGAATAAGGCATTAGTCTCATAGGATACTAACATGCCACCTAGTTTCTTTCAGAATACAGAAGATAAAAATTTATTGGATACTGCTGGGGTTTTTTTTGTGCAGGAATATTAGGTATATCATTATCTTCATCTGATAAAAGATCTATAACAATTTTAGGACTTCTTTTGTTCTCAGGACATTTTTATCCACATTATCCGTCTCAATAGTGTTGAGTCATAGATTTTTCAGCGGTTTTTCCAGCTGCCTTTAGAGCCTTTTCATCTCTTTTTCATGTATTCGCACAGGTATTTGCAGACTCCCTGCGTATGTATTCCTGAAATTGTCTGTCTGGAGAGCTCCCCTCAGTCAGGATGTTTTTAAAGGAACAAACCTTGTTTAGTTACTGCAAAGATACGGTAACTTTTGTAATATCAAGGGAAGGTGTGCTTTTTTCTTAAACTGCCACTTTTCCCTTGTTCATCATTTGTTCCTCACAATTGCTTTCCCTTGGAGGCATCGCCTGTTTGTAACTTACCAGCTAAGGACTGTGGTCTGTAGGTCCATACAAATTTAGCCTGGTTCTGATCCCGTATAATTTGACAGCCCCTGAACTTTTACCTCTTCAGCTAAATTCACCCATGCTGCTCCGAACAAGGCTCTCTGTTTCAGGGATCTAGAGAGCGCAGGGTGCTGGGCTGGAGCCCTCCGTGTTCGCCTCCGTCTGTGCAGGTTTAAAGCCTGATGCAGGAGCCAGCCTAGCCCAATGCACGCTGTGCGGGCTGCCGGCAGGGATCGGCATGCCGATGCTGCTTGGAGGTTTGGGGACCAGTTATGCAGGGTGAGGAATAACTCTTTAATGCTGCCTGTCACGGTGGTCGCTGAGCCCTTGGCACTCGTTGCATACGCTCCGTCTCGTGGCCGGCAGCTGCAGGCAGGCAGTGCTTATGCCGCTCTCTCTGCAGGTGGAGGAATGAGTCACAGACAAAGTGATGTGGCCAAAGTCACAGAGGAAATCTGCAGCGAGGTTTTTTCCCATTTCAGCTGACTCCCCAGTCTTGGGCTGCATAAACATCCTCCCTAACGTGGCACGTGTGAGCAGATACCTGTACATGTGGGTACCCACCACTGCCCGTCCTCCAAGGGAGCCAGAAATGCACAAATACATCACAATGTTCCAGCAACTAAATAAAATTCTCTTTTCACTCCAATGGCAAGAGGATCTGTGCTTTCTCCTCCTGTCAGTATGAAGCCTAGTGAATACAGTGAAGTCCCGGGTGGCTGGTTTTGTTGCAGCACTAAAATGTGGGATGATTATTATCTTGGGAAAAGAGGAGGAGGCCTGAAGAAGGTGTCTGAATTATTCAGTTTTCTACAATGGAAAGACAGCCACTAATTTCCTTCTTCACAGTCACCTACTATAATTATGACAGGATTAAAATGGAAATGAATTTTGGCCTTTACAGTTACCTGTTCTTTGAGAAACAGAAACTTGGACATGCTGTGTGGAGGAGCTTGCTAATATATGACCCAAACTAGAATTTGTTGTGCTCAAGGATGGTTTAGCTCTCTGCCTGAGGTCTGCAGGCACATGGAAGTCCCTGGTCTGCTCTGGTGAGACTCTGGAAAGGAAGCAAAGGAAAACTAAGCCAAGACAGCGCCTAAACTCTCTGTGCAGCTCTCTGCACCAGCAACTGAAGATATTTATGGGCCACAGATCAGGACTGGTGGAAAAGCGTGAAACACTGGGTGGACAGCATTGAAAAATGGAGCTTTCTTTGAGGATTTAAAGAACTGTAAGGAGAAGCCAGTCTGCAGGGTGATACCATTTCCTTCTCAGGAGTGGGAGGGACGGTTATCTTTGATGTGATCCACGTTCATGATCAGTAAAGGGATTCAGAAGCAGTTTCACCCTGCTCCTACTGAGTGAAACTCTTGCAGAAGGTGGAACAAAGGGGAGGCATTTATTGCTGCTGGTGGCCTGGAGACTAATAGAGGGGGATGGGGCTTTAGCATGAAGCAACTCATGAAAATACCCGCAGCAGCAGCAGCAACAATGTACTTTACCCCGTCCTGAGCAGTTTTCAGCCTGAAGAAGCTCAGAGTCATTTGCTGAGCTGGGCTGAGCCTCAAGAGCATCGCTGCCATGGCCGGGCGGTCGGGCTGACTTTGGCCGGATGGCTCACCAGCGGGGGAAGGCTGCCAGAGGGAAAGTGAGAGATACACTGGCACCGCTTCATCCTCTGCATCTGGAGCACATCGCAGAAGCCAGCTAACAATGCCCGGCACAGGTTCAGAGTGAAGAATGAGTTAGATCTCTCATGCCGCTGACATGAGAAGTGGAAGCAAAATGTCGTTTCTTGATCTGGAATTCTCGGCGGAAAATTAATGTTTGTGGGAAATACAATGAGCCTTTTGATGACTTGCTGCTTCAGATCTTTTTTGTGATATTCAAAGCAGTCCAGGGTACTTATCCACACAGCTGCCATTAAAACTGCTGCGTGAGACACGACCATGTTCCCCAGGGTTGCTTTGAAACTTTGAGGCCTTGATTCATCCAAAAAATGAAGTTCCCCGGTTCGGCTGCCTGCAGAGGAGGGGTGCTGTGGGATGAATGCTGCCGCCATGGCCCTCGCCCCCAGCCCACCTCACTGCCCTTGGAGACAATTCATCACAGCACCGATTCCATGGCACTGGTGGGACATGACCAGCTCTGTGCCCGTGGGACATGACCAGCCCTGCGCCTGGCAGCACCTGGCAGCGATGCGTGGTGTCGATGCTGGTGGCAGAGGTGTGCGACTGGCTGTCAGCACCTCCCGCCTGGTTCCTGCAGGGTTGGCAGAAGGGAAGATGTTGTGCCCTCAGACAGGCAATGGACCCTATCTGCAGCGGAGGAGGTGTGTGCCCGCGGCTGGTGGCCTCTCCTCTGCATTTCAACTGCTTCTGGGAGCTGCGTTTCTTTGTTTTCTTCTCTCTCTTCCAGGTGGGAATGTGCAATCCCTCCTTGCTGCTATCTTAATATTTCCTTGACCGCATCTGCATCACAGCATCCTTAGGAGCCTCATGACTCTGCAAGCCACAGGGTTCATTTAAGTCTTTTCAGCGGATGTAATTAAGAGGCAGTGCCCCGTGGAGAGTAACACACACCTTCCTCAAGCTGCAGGGAGGCTCTGTGCCCCTTCTGCCCAAAGCAGCAACTGTCTGTGTGTGTTGTGACTGTTAGGCGGTGGTAAAGGAAAGATCTATCTGCAGGATCTTATGGTATTGAACGGATCACGCACAGGGAAACAGAGCAGCCTCATGTCCACGATGGATTACTTTCCCAGCTAACCCTCTTTGCTCATAATCTCTTCAATCACTGGGTTTATCGGTTATGTGTCATATCAAAACAGCAGTCCTGTTGCCTCACTCCCCAAGTGGGAAGGGCTGACAGGGCTGCTCAGACCTCCCCCTTTGGAATTACCTAGATTAAATCCTCTGGGCAGCAGCTACACTGATGTGAGGGAAGGGAGAACAAGGGGCTGCTGCCTTCAATAGCAAGACTTGTGGCATCAGAAGGGTCCTGGCAACCCAGAATGAGCCTAGAGAGCAACTGCAAAAGCATTTCAGGGATGGACATGTGGGGTGAGATGAAGAGAGACCAAGCTACAGCACTTGTGTAAGCTATGGCTGAGCACCGGTACAGCACCCGTCAGCCTGCAGGACAGCAGGGGAGGAGGGAGAGCGTCTAGCTGAATTGAAGGGGAACCTCCGTCTGGGAACGACAGCACTAAAGCACGGAAGTACTGGGAAGATTTAGGAAGGAACAAACGGAGCTGGATGTGTGGCTGTGAGACAGTATCCAGCGATAAGGAGGGAAGCCAAATTTCAAGTAAGACTGAAAAAACATCAGAACAAAATGAGCTGGAAGAGATAATCCCCCCCCCCGGCTTTTCTCAGGGAAATGGCCCAGAAGGGACCTA
The DNA here is from genome assembly GCF_030867145.1 of Opisthocomus hoazin. NCBI lineage: Eukaryota > Metazoa > Chordata > Aves > Opisthocomiformes > Opisthocomidae > Opisthocomus > Opisthocomus hoazin. The sequence goes on along the minus strand of NC_134420.1, from coordinate 28,442,890 downwards.
CTAAGGCTGTTTCATTTTCACTCCCTGACAAAGGGAGTTTGTATGCTGATGCAGTAGGTTTCCTCTGGGGGAGATAGATGGAGGTTTTTCCGTTCCCAGCCAATATGTAAAATATAATGGATGTTAGTCCCCTAAACCTCAGGGGTCCCAGGTGGCCCCTGACTGCCCTACCATCAGGAGCTGCCCTGCCTTGACTTTCTCTCTTGAAGTCAATCCATTTTCCCATATGATCAGGAGTGAGGGCAGCGGCATTTTACCTTGTGGTGGTTTCAGAAACAGATGTATATGTCTTTAACATTGGGCAGATAACCAAAACAAATCAAGCCCTGACAAGCTTATGATTATATACTCATCTAGCAGCACTTAATAGCCACTGCAAGATGCTTCTTAGTATCTGACAGCTTTCTGCTTGATGCTCCCTCTCCTCCGTGCGCTCTTGCATCCACTCCAGCAACTTCAGTGTCTGCACAATGTCTCCCTGGGGAAAAGGATGAGGGCACATGTGTGTGGGTGACAGACGAGGGTTGGAGCAGTAGCCTTCTCCAGGGATGCCAGTTGTCCTCCCTCTGCAAGTGCCAGCACCTCTGGGCAGACACACAATAAATCTTGCCTTTGTAACTACTGTGCAAGGTAACAGCTTCTTCAGCGCCAGCACTGTTCCAAAGCAACATCTCAGCAGAGGGTGGTGGAGCTATAAATACAGCTGGCAGCGCCTGTTAGTCTTGTCTGGATGACACATTTTTTTTCTGTAGAGTTTTAGGCTTAATAAACAAATGGAAGGCAATTAAAAAATAAGTCAATCTTTATTAAAAATGCAAAGTACATATGTGAGGAGAAGGGATGAACAAAAAGAGGTTTGTATTTTGCTCTGTTTCAGCCCGAGCAGTAACAATTACTCTGCTCATTTTCCCCATGGTACCACCCAGATCTAACACGCTCTTCTGGCCCTTAACGCAGCCACCTGCCTCTGTTGCCTGCAGGAACGGCTCTAGGAAACCGGCTAGGGGGAACAGGGCGTTTACCCCATGGGCATCGATAGCGTGGTGTTTTCCTTCCCGGTCCCTGGGGATCACCCAGCAGTAACTCGGCAAAGCCAGCCAGTGGTGACATCCCCGAAAAGAGGGCAAGCAAACCACCAAACGTGAGCGCTGGGCTGGAAGTGTGGTGCTGGAGATCTCAGCACTGAGCTCGGCCCTTGTTGCCTTTTGAAAGCAGAGTGAGCAGCCGCAGTGGAAGAAATGGGGGGTGTCCAAGGGGGGTGGGGAGTGGAAGAGGTGTGAAGGGAGGTGTCGCACCGCTTGGTGCTTTGAGGCTTGACCCTGCCCTGGGGGAAGGTGCCCAGTTCCTCTGCATCCTCCTCAGGCACCCATCACTAGGGTGCTGGCACTGTAGGGCTGCTCCTCTGTGCCTGATGGGCCTCTGTGAGCGGTCTCCTCCCTCAGGGAGCCAGGCTCGCTCCCCCCGACAGCGACACTGGCAGGTTGCTGTTTATGCGCATGAAACAGGAACCAGTACAAGAGGCAGAGCTAGGCCACGGGTTGCTGTGAGAGCAGAAGTAAGTTACAGGCAGGGTGGGTGAAGCGTGAAGACGCTTCCTGCAGCTTGACCTTCTTTTAGTGTCTTCAGGGGCAGCTGATGCTCTCTTTGCCTGTTATTAAAAAATGTTGCTATGGGAAACTCTGTGGCCTCTCCTTAGAGGCAAAGCTGCTGAAGCAGAGCTGGCTGCGAACGCCATATGGGAGGAAACCCTATTCTGCTCAGGGGGCTTCCCCCCCCCCACCATGGGCTGCTGATGTTCCCCAGAGGCAGACCTCCCTTCTCCCTGGCTTCCCCCTCCCTGCAGTATACACCGAGTCCTGCAAACCCCTGCCTGCTGAAAAATGATATTTGAGATGTAGCAAAGAGCTCCCCCTGCCCCCACCACGTCTGCTTTCCCACACGGTTACGCTGCACATGGACCACTGCATGTAGACATGGGCCATGGCTCCTACAGCCCACGGGCCTCTTCCCTGCGTGTGCACACGCACACACATGCGTGCACACACAGACAGAGAGCAGCTCATAAATTCCTCTTAAAAAATCCTGTGAAAGAAATTTACTTTCATCCAGCAATTTTCTAGATTTAGTTTGCAGAATGTGCAACCAGCCCTGTGCAGTGGTAGTGGTGAGGAAAGCTCCAAACCTCTGCTTTCCACCCTAAACCTACTGTGTGAAACATGGACTCTTCAGGAAAAAAAGCCTGAAAAACCCCACCAAAACCCCCAAAGCCCAAGCAATTCTATCTTTGAGCATAATGTGGTGAAAATATTTAGAAACTCTTGGAGAGAGATCCACTGTATCTAGGATAAGTTATTACTTGCCTGAAAGTTGGTACCAGAGGCAAGAGATTCAATATTCACCTTCTGCTAGTCATTATTCTCCGGTTTAAACATTTCAAGAATACAACTGGTGAGAGGAAAAACCACCTGACCAGTTACACATCAGCAGTCACGAACAGCGATGTATGGAATCAAAACAATCTGAAAAGAAATGATGGGCTGGAAATTGTTCCACCAAACACTTTTGCAGAGTGCTAGTATTCTCAGAAATGAGAAGAAGTCTGAAGTGGAACTGCCATATCCAACATTCACATGTTTTAACCACCTGCCTTGGGGTTAAAGCATAGAAGCACAGACCTGCATCAGACACCAGGGGCTTGTCTGCTCTGATGGATGATACCTCCTGAATTTATCTGTTTGTGGTTTATTACAGCCTGCGTGCTCTGTGGCCGGGCAAGTGCCTGCTCCCTCCTGCTGGTAATTGCCTTCTGGGTCTGATGGGGATCTCTGGGTGGAGGGAGAAATTTCACTGACCAAGAGAGAAACGGAGTTTACAGAAATAAGAGAAAGTACAGGCATACAGGGGTGGGGAGGAGGTGGGTGGGAGGAACAGGAGCTTCAGCAGAGAGGCAGGGAGCTTGCTGCGCAGGCAGAGGTGAGGAGGCTGTTGAGACGAGCAGGGAGAAGATGCACCACTCAGGCCTGGGAGAAGTCAGCTTTCCTTGAAGACTGTAAGGAGATGGCATGGAGTTTGCTTCTACTTATCGCTACTTTGACCTTTACCAAGCCTCCTTCTCTCTTTGCATTTCTCTTTCCAGCCTGTCAGCACTGGCTATTTTCACCTCCAGCACTGCAGAGCAGTAGGGCCAGTGCGATGGGTGAAGGTTTGTGAGGCACACTGAGTCCTGCCTGAGAAGACCTTGCAGACATGATACCCGAGCTGCTGGGGTGCTGCCTGGCTGGTAGCTGGTCTTTTCTCAGTCTCCCACTGTCACTCAGCAAGCTCTCAGGAGCTGAGACACCCAAGCGTAGCAGCCTTGCTGGCTTGGGGTAGGAAGCCTGGAGCTAAGGAAGGGAGCCAGGTCCTTGCCTAGACACCAGACAAGCCAGGATCCGCGTCTGTGACTTGTCTGAATCTCCCCACATTGGCTCAAACTGATACATCCGCAAAACAAGACCGGAAACCCCACAAGAAGACATTTCTGATGCTCCATGTTTCGCACCGTGGAGAAGGCCTGCCAGTGCCACACACATTGCTTCTGGTCCTGCCCAGGTGGGTAGCATGCGGGCTGCCAGCCCTCCAAAACATGCTTCTCCTGGAGGCATTTTGCTGTAATTTCTCCTAGATCTGCTCCCACCACATCGTTTGCCGTAACTACCTCCAAAAGGGGCAAATGCTAGGAGCTGTGATCTAGCCCCAAAAGATTATTCCCCTTCTTTGCTTTCAGAGAACAGAGTTCCTGTCTATTGCCTTGTCTGCACCTTTCTACACTGCCACAACCTGCAGTTATGTCTTTATCCGCAGCTCTCACTGGGTGATGGATAGAATCCCTTAAGCTCATCAAGGGATCTCTGTGCACAATTAAAACACCGGAACAAGTAGCCTGCTAAAGACACGCGTGGCCGTCTTTTCTTTCCTACAACGTGGTGGTACATTGATCCACAGGCAGCAAACAGCTTATTGATGGAGCAGTTGGTGGGGTTTGGGGTCAATGAACATTGCAGGACACGGCAGGGAGAAGAAAGAGAGAAGTTCAGGCCGTCAGCAGCACAGTGAGGAGAGGAGCACTTTCTCAGCCCCTCTCATCTGAGTGGCCAGGACACCTGAAAAGAAAAGCAAAGGACTTTGGATAGAAACCTCATGTTTATTTCCTCAATATGAGAACCCCTGTGAGGAAGAAAATAACTTTATCCCAGGAACTGCTAGGGAGAGCCCTTGGGGCAGTATTTATGCAGTGGCAATATCTAGACCTTCAAAGGAGGGGAAATATAGTGCACTCAAATAAATGTCTATACCCTCAGTTGTTCACTCCTGACACAAAATAAAGGAGCATATGTGATGCTGGGCCGAAATACTGGATGATGATTCAGGAGCCATTTGGAGGAGAGAGAAGAGGATTATTGACATTGATGGCAGCAACCTCATAAGTGTCAGACAGCCAGCAGCCTGAAGCTGGGTTGTCTGCCTCAAAAATAAATCAAGTTATGCTCAAGCAGAGATACAAGAAGGTTTCTTTACTCTTCCTGGATTTGTAGGTGACGCTAAGCAGTACAACATTCTTGTGTCCCAGGAAATTTCTGTGGATGTCAAGGGTCTGAATTAGCAAACGACAATATGTTCCATTTGAACACTCACACCTGAGGGCCTGGCAGGTCTGACTACAGCACTGTCAAAATATGTGGTTTTGCCCCTCTTCCCTGAAAGCACCCAGAGGTTTTTGTTTCTATGGTGTCTTTTTGCTTTATTTTGTGATGTGTTTTCAGAGTAGTCCCTGAAGCCTGGGCTCAGAAACAGCCTTTTCTGTTCTTCAACGTGCAAGCGGCTCAGGGGAGGCTCTTTCTGCAGAAGCACTGGGCTCACAGAGATGTCTGCCCAGCATTTACTCCCAGTCCTACCTGAGCTGGGAGGCTCTTTCTCCGTGCTTGTTTTCTGAAGCACAGAACAGGATCATTTTCCCCCACCACCGTTGCCTCCTTGGCTTGGCTGTAGGACACACCAGGCTGCTGCAGATGATGTGAAAGAGAGCACAAAAGGGAAGGTTATGGACTCCTGTTCTTTTGGGTTATCAAAAAAACTGAAAACACTACGGAGGCAAAATATGCTGGGAACACATAAGAGTGTCACTGATTGGCACAGGTACATCCTCCAAACCTTGAACAACCAAATGGGCTTACAGGTAAACAATCTTGATGGAAAAGTATCTTTTACAGCATCTTCCAAATTAATAAATCACTACAGCGAAAGATTTTCTTTGACTGGAAGAGTCTCTGTAGCTTTGGTGTTGGTTGTGCTAAATTCAGTCTTTTCCATCCTTGGCTTTTTTTTAAACTCAAATCTGCAGGAAATGAAGCTAATATTTCATTCTATCTGCGAGCTTGTTGTTCTACAAAGCAGCATATGAGAAGAATAAATGTGACTGTACCCTGACCTGCCTGGTAAAAAATCCGACCCTCTCCCTCCACAAACACACACACTTTTTGACTTGTTCCTTTGGGGGAGAGCATGTGCAAAGCCACATAAGACCAGGCAAGAGAGTGAGTTCATGAGGAAGGAAAACAGCTAATATTCCCATTTCACTGGGGCTTTTGAATAAATAAATAGAGCAATTAATAATTAATAGACCTAAACTTGAAGTCCTCACTCTAGGCAAAATTCTCCTTCAATGAGCTCTTTCCTCAAGCACAATGTAGGTCAGAAATTCAGATCTGGCATGAAGCAGATGTTAATAAATAATAATGGTGGGCTGATTTTCTCCCCAGAAGAAACATTAACTGGAAGGGCCATGTGGAAAATAGAAGTCTGTATTGTTCTGCTGGATCTTGTCCAATGCTGGGGAAAGGAGGAGGCTAATGCATGGTCTGTGTCTTTCTTACTCCTGTCTTTGATTCAATAGGCAGCAATAAAGGCATCCAGCAAAGGGCATCACAAAGCCTCCTGGGCCCTGCCTTGTATGGGGCAGGGAGACGGTCTGTAGGAGAGCTTCCTGAGTGGAAGAAAGCATAACATAGCTGGACTCACAACTAATCCCATCTATGAAAACAGTCTACAGACTATCCAGAGAGACTCTTTGCTTACTGCCTAGAATGATAGCGAATGCTTCAGACTAAAAGGCACAGAACTGTTTGGCAGACCTGGAGCGTTCTTGTGACTGAAACCAAAGCTTCAACACATGAGCTGTGTGATTCAGTAACTTTTGAGGGCCCCTTGCTCACTGCCGCCTCCTCCTCACCTGCATTTCTTCCCTTTTTACTTTGGAGAGGTGACACTACAATCTTAGAAGAAAAATTATACAACACTGAGTCAGGAAGGGAATTTGAACCATGAGTACTTGTATTTTTGTTTTTTCCATTGCTATTTTTTTTTAGTTCTGGATTTTCCTGTGCTTGCCAGCTAAATTTCCATCCAAGTAACCCATGCCTCTTCTGGATGGATTTCCTTTTCAGGCCTTACTAATGCCTGTGTGATGCTTCTCCCTAAACTCTCCAGCCACATTTAGTCTCCTCTCCTGTCCTGTCGCAGCTGCCTGCTCACAGCCATGGCCCTGTTTTGTGTTGCTTCAAATTCCCAGTCCCGACTCCTACCTCCAGTACATCTGATACTTCTGTTTATCCCACTCATCAGCAATCGTAACATATCAGGCTGTCTGTCCTCTTTGGTGGTGATGCTGGCCTGAAGGCTTTGTTTGTCTGCTTATTGCAGATATACAAAGGTTTCCAACTCTCTGGAGATATATACACAGCTGCCTTCCTGAGCTAAGCCAAGAACCTTCATCTCCTTCAGATGATCCCCTACAAATCACATTTCTTGCTGTTTGGAAAGATGGTAAGTGGCCAGAAAGACCAAAAATATGCTGATGACAAAGCTGTCTCTTTAATCAGTAGAGATGAAAGGGGACTCAAAGCAACTCCGTGTAGAATAGGAAGGGTAAATGGCAACAAAAGAAATTCTGTTTTTCTTGTTGTTTAAAGGCTCGGTGCAGGAAGGCCCTTCAACTGTTTGTACACTGTATAAGTTTCCACATTAGCTCCTTCAGGGAAGATATGAAGGTGTCATCGCAGACAGTTCAAAAAAGCCTTTTTGACTTCGGTTGGCAAAGCTAACTGCGGCAGGCTGTAAGAGGAATGGGATGGAGGAACGTACTGAAACACATCGGTAACATACATGCTGAAAGGCATATAGGGCTAACGTACATAACTTTAAAAAATGACCCAGAATTTTTCCCAGGGATGTCTCAGTTCATTTTCTTTGAAAAATGCTGTAGAAGTGCTTTCATTTCATAAAGTATGAGGCACGAATTAGCTCTCTGAACTTCATAAGCCCCATTAGTGAAGTCAAGCAGGCTGTGATTTTACAGCAGGCACCTCCTCCACCTCTTGCTTGGCCAGGAGTGAGTCTGCAGCGTTGTCTTCTCCCCAGCGACAGCTGGGGCAGAGGTGACGGCCAGGACAAGCCGGCAGAGGGGATCGAGTCCTTTGAACACACAGTCTCCTGAGCGGGCAGGTTCGGAGGGCTGGTCCAGCTCTGGCACGGGAATAACAGACAGGTACCCTCAGTCCAAAATGTCAGTGAGCAAAAGACAGCACCAGGGGAAAATATGCCACGGTGATATCTTTTTCTCCATCAGAGTGACTCATTCAGCCATGGCTGCCAGCTGGGGCTCATTAATTGCTTTAGCTATTGAGGAGGCAGAGTGATGTGTGATTTGCTGAGAAAATATTAATTGCATAAAGAGATAATCACAGAAAGGCAATTCACTTCATGGAATGACTGTTTTGAGAAGGTGGCAGCTCTAGTGCTGGGGCAAGTGGATAATGCAGGAAGCGATGTGTGTTACGGTACATTGAGCAATTAAACACACGCTCCTGGATGAGCTGTATGCATAAACTGAGCAGCCCGTGAATCACTCGCCCCAAGCGCGCTTGAGATTTCATGTCGATGACATACTCACAGCCACATTACCACAGCCTCCGACACTGGGCTGCGCCAGGGATGGTTTGGCTTTCAAGCAGAGTCAGGGCTCTCCAGAGCTGCTCCAGGGACCCTGCCCTTGGCTGCAGGGGCACAGCCTCAGCCCAGCAGTGCAGCGGCTGCCAGGACCTGGCTCGTGTCCTCTAGACACATGTCCCTGAGACACATGTCCCCTCTCCTGTGCTCACAGGCTCCAGACATGGCTGTTTGCAGGCAAGTCCTGGCTGTGCAAGTGGCCCTGCCGTTGGGGCGGGGTGGCTGACCAAAGGGCTGTGACGGACTCTCGATGGAAGCAGCGGGGTCGGGGCCCCACGGCTGGTGCCAGGTTCTGGGGATGATGGGGAGAGCGTGACTAACATTTACTGAAGCACAGCCAGGGCTTCAGTATGGTTTGACATTTGAGCCTTATCCATACTCTTCAGAGAGAAAACCCAAAGCAGTTATATATGCTGAGGCCTTACTGATCTGATCTGGTCTGGTCTGATCTGAGAGGAAAGGAGAAGGAAGAGGAAAAGCCTTCTGCCAGGATGAAAACAGGTCCCTGCTGTGAAACCAGATATCTGAGTCCCCTTTGACCAGAGCTGAAAAGTACTTTTCTCTCCACAGCTCCACACAGTAGCAGGACCCAGCCAGGGTCTTGACTGACAGGCAGTGGCTAAGAGGGATCCATGGGGGTGCAGAAGCAGCCTTCTGCTCACAGCCTGTGCGCAGTCAGGTGGGTGTCCAGAGCCCCTCTTCCCTGCATGGAGCCACGAGGCTTTTCTGCAGAAAGCTGACAGCTGAGGATGCAGCTAGTTAAATCAGAAGATGGTAATAGGCAGGAAAGATTCTAATACAAAATACAAGTACGAATACCTCTGTCATCTGGCCTTGAATTATCTCCCAAATTAGCCCTGGTTAGTCTCTCTTTCTCATATCCTTCCACCTGAAAGTCACCACCTCTCTTGCAGACTGTCAGGGCTTCCTGCCACCCCAGCAGCATCACTCTCTCAGCAGCCAGAAGAACTGACAAGGGGGTCACACAAAATGTCCTCTCCTGTGGGTGACAAGCAAAGCACCCCACAACTCAAATCCTTCAGGGCCGAAGCTTACAAACCCTGACATGTACATCTGCTGTAGGACGCCACAGCTGGGGAATGCTCCGAGATTATTATATTTTGTATTATATTAACAATTCCAAGTGGAGTGAGACTGGTCAAGGTAGCAAAAATGCTAATCCAGAGGGCTTTGTACCAGGGACTCAGGAGTGACAAATGGGCAGAATTACGGGGAAGAGAAGTCTCTTCAGGGTCACACAGCAGGTGAAACCATCGCTGGCCAGCAGAAGAATCCAGATTTCCCAAATCCCATTCTAGTACCTCAGCCTTTGTTACGCGCAATCCACTTGGGTTTCGTTAGTAAAAAGTATTCTCCTTGCACATGGAAGACAGACGCTGCGAAGCTGAATAGGAGCTGGTTCAGATGAGAATGTCCCAGCAGAACAATTGGTGCTATTTATAAAAAATGCACTCGTTGCAGTGTATAATTAGAAGCTTTGCCTTCCACACATGGATTGGAGATAATGACTCTGAAAGAAAGTGAAGGGAATCCAAACAGAACAAGTTCTGTCCTGAAACTCACTTGCTAAAAACTCCTTCAGCTTTTCACCGAAGTCTCGTCTCGAGAGTGTGCACTCTCCATGCCCCAGATAAATGACTAGTGGGCCGGGGATGTGGAAGCATCACAAAGTGTTACTAAAGGGTTTGTAGCCAAGAACGTAGCTCAGGTAGCTGGAAGTAAAAGCTGTGGGGATGTGGATGCCTGGTTTGTGTTTCTCACATCCTCATAACCACAGATCACTTTTGAAAACCCCACCTGTTGATGACAAATGGTTGAATGCAGAGCTGCCCAGAACAGAGGAAGCTCCATGGCTGAAGATCCAGACTTCTGAGATGGAGCAAAATGTATTTTTGAAGTTTATTGTGGAAAAGCAAAACCCAGCTGTTCCATTTTCTAACCACAGAAATACCTTTAATTAACAGTTACATTTTAAAATTTTAAAATATTTTGTTGCCATAATATAAACACTTATCACAGTATAGATTAAAATCTAACATGCTATTCTTAATAAACTTTCATATGTGTTGTTATATGTGCACAAAATTAAAATCAATTTATAGCTAAAACTTTTCGAAAAGACAGCAAAGTAGGTCACGAAAATCAAAACAAAATGAAATCAGAGAGTTGCTTATGAAAGCCTTTCAGTCAACATTTTTCTTAAAGCTGGCATGAGATATTCCCACAAGATATCTCAGTTTTCATGCAGCAGCGTTTTCTGATGCTGCGCTGTCAACACTGTCCATCCACGGCTCAGAGGGAAGCCCGACTGGCTCTGCCAGCCTTGCTGCAAGCGAGGAACCTCCTCAGCAGATGTCAGGCCTCTTGGGAGGCATCTTGGCCCTGGACTGAGGGAGAAGATTTGGAGATGTGGGGAATCCAAAGACCTGGCCCCAGCACGGCCCTGCACAGCGAGCTCTCCCACCAGCAAGGTGGTCTGGGGTGATGCTGGGCAGGTGGGCACAGCCACCCTGATGTGTAGAAGCAGATTTTAATTAAATTCTGTCAGATGGCAAAGCTCTTGGAGTCCAAATGCTAAATATTTCTCAGTCTAGGCAGAAAGTAACCCATCAAAGGGTGTGAGACCTAGAGTGTGGGTGTGGGGGTTCCTGACTGCATTTATTTGCCGTGTGAGCTCTCTGTTTACAAAGTATAAATTCAGGATAATAAAATTATTTTCATATATGCATCATAGTTCAAAGCTGATCAAGAACTGCTTTAAAAGCAGCAAAGGGAATATTCCCAGGGCGGCTCTTTTTTACTTGTATTTTGCAGAGAGGTAAAATGAAGTGCTGTTGATCATGGTGAGTATCTAGTTTAGAGATCAGAAAAACAGCCAGACACAGAGGTAGGAAAAGAAACCACGAAACTTGTTCTTCACTCTGGGTGCCACTGTGTCATTCATTCTCCTCCTAAATGAAATGGAAATATTAAAATTACCATGGGAGCATTGTGAGCTTGTGGTAGTGAAATGCTTTGGAAGGCTTTAAGGAAAACATTTCCTTCCTCACGCTCAGCTCTGTGTTGGTTCTCCTTCTCCGCTGACTGCAGTGAATGGGAACCGACCCTCAAGGCTCTTGTCCTAAGGAAATGTGTCATTTGTGTTTCTGACGCTTACTGGGTGCCACGAAGTCCTGCCAGCCACAAGGCTACCATTACCGTGGCTTTCAAGCATCCTGTGGGTGGGAGATGCGAGAATCCTTTCTGCATGCCATGCACACCACGAGGGTGGCCTCTTCTGCTGACCTGGTCACCCCTTTCCTCCCTAGCTCTGGCTGCTCACCAGCTGGAGACAGTGTACGGAGCAGGGCAGTGGCACGCCCGCTCCCAGGAGCTCTTTCTTAAATCAGAATATACACCCCTGTTGGGAGATGTGTTAACACCTGATGCCTCAGACATTGCTACAGCATCACAGCAAATATGCTAACCACAAGATTCTTGAAAAATATCCTAATCCTAACAATCTCTTTTTTTTTCCGGCTTCCCTTGTTGCTTGGCATATGGTTCTGACTGAAAGATTTTCTGTGCTCTGCACTTCCTCGCTGTCATTACTCCTCAGAGTTCATTCCTTCCACCTCTGCTTGCTGGGCGCACAAGAACTTAATCAAGGTTGAGGGGTAAATGCTTAAAAAGTGCTTCCAACAGCATGGGCTGAAATTTGGCAGGCTAAATCCTGTCCAGAAGCGATACAGGCTGAAATAGGAGGACTGGGAATATGGATCAGTCTGATCCAAGCAGGAGGCACAGAGACTCCAGCTTTCTCCTGCCCGGGACATAGATAAGCACCCTGCTAGCTGGACAATGATGATAGTGTAACCTCTGTGGCTGTAGACGGGCTCCACCTCCAGCCTGGGACATTTTTTCACCATGCTCTTTTGGCCAGAAAGAAGATGTAGATATACTGGGGAATGACTCATAACCTTCAGCATGACTTTACTCATTTGGCTTAGCAAGGACAATTCCTTGGGCAGCTGGTGATCGATGGGACCTGCTTGCAGCTGGGCCCCCTAATGCAGTTCACTTTTCAAAGACATGCAGTAATGGAGCAGAACAGGCAGTAATGAAACTCTGAAGGACCCTAAAGTAGAGCTTCTTTTTCTCTCCCTTTAATTGCAAGGCTAATGTTCCACATAAATATCAGGCAGCTGGTTGTTTGTGTATGTCATTTTGAAAGCCTGGCTAAAACACAAGAGAGACTACAGCTGGGAGTCAAAAATGCTTTCAGAGGAGATAAGGCACTTTGCCACCAGCACTTCATGGGAGGGGCATTCTGACAGCAACATGATTTTAAAAGATTAAGTGCACAGAGTAAAAAGTTCTTCCAGAATTTAAATATTTATTAAACATATGTACCAGAGGCAGCCACAAAGCACCAGGTTTAAAAGAGGGCTCCTGAGCTGACATGCAAATACTGGTGGTACACGATGCTCTCTAGTTCCGCACAAGAAGAAATTAGCCAGGCAATGCGGAGTGAAAAAAAGTATAAACCTCTGAAATGAGCTGGGCAGTAATTGCCTAATGCTGAAAGGACAGAGCACAGAGCTCTTTCTTCCATTTTCTTTATTACTCGTAATTAACTTTTTGCTTGAATCTGCAGTTGTAACTGCTCTGGGTACGGTCACCCTCTGAGAAGCTACTGGCGGCTGACATTTTAAAGCAAGAAGGGATCCAAGCTAGCCCCTGAAATGCAGGGTCTCTACTTCTGCAGACAGTTCCTCTGATTCCTCATGCAAATGTATGGATAAATATCCAATTATCTGTATTTGACAGACAGCCATGTCTGTATGAATAGAAACACACAGCTGTGTGCTCATCTCAGACTCCGGCGTTTAAAGACTGTCTCCTGCCTCAAGGAAGTTGGCATGCAGGAGGAGAGATGTGTTAACCCGCAGACGTTAGCTGGAGAGCCACAAAAGCTCGAGCAAGCCACCTCAAAGAGAACTGGCTTTCCAGGAAACAGGTGGGTAGGAGATTAGCTAATGGTCAGATCACACAGCATGCTGGGGAGCAAAGGGCAATGCGCTGCGGATGTGACACAGCAAGTCCATGTGCTCCTCTATTGGGAATCGATGCAAATGCAGGCTGTGTGGCTGTATAATGAAAATAAGAAATAAATGTAAAAGTAATCGAAAGTAAGGATTAATTCAGAGACATAAAAGGGTATCCTTACTAAGGAAGAAAGTCTTACCTCAGTTCAACTCAGAGATTAGGTTTTAGGAAGGGCTCAGCTGCTGCAGATGAGAACCTCTGCAGAGACACACATCAGAGGCACTCAAACTCAGTGTGAGGTCCTTTTTTTATGATCTTAATCGGTAATACAAAATATTGGACTCCAGATGAGCTAATTAAGGATGTTCCTACTGTCCTGCCTAGGTCTAAAGAAGATGGAGAGTATGTCTGTTGGTACTTGCCAGCAAGCTGGCTCTTTTGACCTTTTTCTCACAGGAAGTCCTGACTCGTCTCTGTCTCTCACCCGCAGTATTTGTCCATCACATAAATTCCACTTAGCTTAACTAGCTTGAGGATGATGTAAGATGCCCATTCTAATTACTCGTTCATGCTAAGCCACTACTGATGTTCACATAACGTTCCATTTCTAGTAGTTATAAACATTTTCATCTATAATACAGAGCTATATTCAACTGTTTTTAAGCCTACCAAAAGAGTTAAAATTAAACAAAGGACCAACACATGAGACAGGGGAAGTGATCAATCACCAGCACTGATGCCAGGGCAAAGAAATATCTGTGAGAAGATAACTTGGAGAGGTGAGAGTGGGTGGAGGGAGTTTCCCACCAGGCTTTTCCAAGCAGGGTCTTTGCTCCCCAGGTGCGAATCCCTGGCATGGCTGCTCCTCGGCACCGCAGGGCTTCCTTTCTCACTCTCTGGAGAGGTGAGTTTGGGGCTTGCTCTGACTGAAACCTGGGGCAAGTGCTGCTGCCCTTGTTCAGTGTGGAGGGCCAAAGCTGGAGGCACAAGGAGAGGGCACGCTTTCAGAGTAACCCACAATGTGGATGCTCCTAGAGAACAGCTTCACTGGACTTTGCTTTCAGGATGACTGTATTCAGCCCTTTCTGCCAAATCCATCTCTTTTAAGCTATCTCCGGAATGAAGAAATTCATAGGCATTTTCCTAAGTCCCTGGAGTATTAAGCTTAGAAATTTGAATGGACTTAAAGCAGCCCAAGCTAATTTCTAAGATCCATTTATTGGCAGGATTTTGTTTCCTTCTGAATTTGTGAAATACCAAAAAATTAAATGCTTTTTTTTCCCCCATTTTGAAATGTTTGCCAAATGGGTCCTGCAAACACATCAACATGGACACTCTCAACACCAACAGTCTCTAACGGTGTGGATTAATGACTTTTGAATACTTGCACTGTGGGAATGTGGGAGTGCTGTCGTTTTTCTTCCCAGACAACCATGATACCCACATCACTCACCTACCCCTCCCCCAAATTTTGGGGGGATAGATGTGAGAATGTGCCCTGCACAAATAGATGCATGACATATTCTCTAGACAAGCTTTTCTTTGTGTGCTTTCTTCAAATATTTGTGGGAAATAGATAAACATATCAGGAATGCCATGGTAGGGAATTGCCTCTTTTCAGAGGAAAACACCATCACAGAGATACTGTAGCTCTTCCACTGAGCCTCTCTGCTCCAGCCTGCCCTGCTCACCCATGCTGTTGGGCACACACCAGGACCGAAAGGGGTGCTGCTGGGCATGAGCAATAAACTCTTTCATATCTAGATTGCCGTTTCCAGTCTTGATGAGATGTGACAAAGAGGCTCTGATCAGGTAATGATTTGCTGTCTGTACAGCACGAGGGAAGACATCACCCCAGCAGAGGACGAGTGCTTGCATCACTAAAATCTTGACAGCATGGACACTACGAGTAGGATAGGAAAGCTGGTTTCTCCAGGGTCGCTCTATAATGGGTTGAAAAAAAAGCTCCCTGAAGAGGGACATTGGCTGCCTTAGGCTTCATGGCTAACCTCCTTACTGGACATTTGCTGGCAAAGGCAAAAATCTTTTACACCCATGGAGTCTATGCCCAGCTCTTCTAGATATGACCATTGTAGAGATAAACTTCAGTACTTCCTACAGCAGTTCTGTCTGGGCTGGGAACAGAACACGTCCAGTCAAGAGAGTTTCAAGGAGAAAATTTGGTCTGTGACAATAATCCAGTTCATATTCTTCCATACATAGTGACAGGAGCTGCATTAGTGCCCTTCTTTGAACCCTCTCATGCCATCTTTAGTGAGGTTTTATCAGTTTCTTTGCTAACACATTCCTTTATGACCTTTTATTTTCTCTCCTGTTGGGCAGATCTTTGAAGGATCGTCAAGAGCCATTCAGTGCTTATAAAAGCAAGAAACCTTCTGTGGGGAAAGTAAGGTACCATCCCTCAGCTGGGCAGGAAGAGGTTTGCCATTTAGTTGACAAAAGCAGTCTCACAGCTAGTCTCAGTATGTGAGGCAGTTTCGTCAAGGCTAGCAGGGTGTGTGGTGGAAGTTTCCAGCCGTGCTGAGACATCTGAGGTAGGAGGACTGAGATCAACAAGCCTTTCTCAAATGGGAACAGGAAGGAACAGGCTGAGAAGGTAGTGAAGTAAGATGGCAAGCTGCTGTGCCAGACTTGACTCAGGTCAAGCTTGTGTGGATCTGAAGAGGTCACTGCATTCTCCCGTTCAGGAGTTTTGAAGCTCACAGAGTTTCAAAGAGCTGAACTGCGGTTGCTCAAGCCTGTGAAAGTATATGGGTGCTAGTCTCATCCAGCTCTAGCTCCTTCCTGTCTGTGATCAAATCCTGAATTTGTGCCTGCTGGGTATTATGCAACAATCCAGCTCTTTTCCAGAGATGAAGTGGCTGAGCCAGGGTGTCCCCAGCAGACCCGAGTTGGTAGCTGACCTCTGGGTTTTAAATGCACTTGGACAAGGCTCTGTCATTCAGGTATTTTCTTCCAATGGAAAATGAGTTGGAGACCACTCACACATCTCACAGCAAAGCTGATTTCCTTCAGTCTTGGATTTTGCTGTGACCACAGGTGCCCTGCCAAGTATTTTCATTTTGCTTTCTCACTAGACTAAATGCAGACCAGTCTGACAGTCATCACCACGGCTAGCAAGCCCAAACCCTGTCTGCTTTCCAAGTCCTTTCCTATGAAGGGAGAATTAAATGTGGAAGCGTTAACCATGAAGAAGTGAGTGTGACACTGTACAGACCCATATCCAGTGAGAGGGAAGGACATGAGGTTGCTCGAGCAGACATCTTCCGTGCATGGTGAGAAGTTCAAGAAAGCATGGATTTATTTGTCCAACATTTAAAGGTATAAAGCTGAAAAGCCTGAAAATTTGAACTCTTTTTTCCTGGAGAGCATGGATAGCAATACCTGCATCTCCCCTATGCTCTGGCCCATGTTGATGTGACTTTCACCTTCCCTGAAAACCCTCATGAGGAGGTAAGACACAGGCCTGCCTAAATTTCTGACCTTTCCTTTGGATGACCTTCTGGGCTCATTTTGACTTAAGGGATGTTACGAACTGGGAACTCCTTCTCCTGATCCATTTCACGGGAGTGATGAAAGAACCAATTTGTGCCAAGCAGTCCCAAACTGACTGCAACTGTTCACAACCTAGAAACTTCTCACCATTACCCTGTGGGTGAAAACTATTGAAATTTGATTTTTTATTTTCTGTCATAGGTGGCTTTCTAAATGTCAGTGCCATTCAGTTTGCCAGCAGTAGCACCTCTGTGCTAGGAATTAGTGAGATATCTGTTTATACAGTAAAAGTTCAGAGTGGAAAGCAAAAACACATCGAACTGCACCATGGTTTTCTCCAACCTCAGAAAGAGCCAGAAAGGTTTCACAGCCAGAGTTCATCTGACACATTTGCCTGATGCATCCGAAGTCCAACTCGAATTCAGTTTTTGCATTCATGGCTAGACAAAAAAGTGGTTGTACTAAACGATGTGCTTGTTTGAGCAACCTCTGCAGACAGGATGTGAGAGGCTCACAGGTAAATGTTACAGAAGGCCCAAAGCAATGTTTGTACAGCTATTCTTAGCAGAGACTTTATTGACCCAACATCACCTGTATTGCTTAAGATGCCAGTTCTGGTAAAAGTGCTGAACTGAGAACTGTGGGGACTTGAGGTTTGTTTATTCACTGAACTGAGAGAAAAGACAGCAGCAGGGAATGCTTCCTTCCCAGCACTCCCTGCTGGCTTTATTCTTATTGCCTAACATTGATGCTGAAGCACTGTTTAGGAGCTCTAACCAGTTTACACTCCCTCTGCTGAGCACTGTAAAAACAGATAACCTCTTCCATTCTAGCAAGAAGGACCAGGAGAGTAAAGAACCTTTCACTCCCCTGAGACTCCCAGTGTACCTGCAGCTACATACTGTGGATTTTTTCTGTCCAGATCAAGAGCTGCAAGCTCGTTTCATGCAGGGAACAGTGTGGACATCTGGCATCAGCTAGTAACTCACCAGCTACTTAGGCTGCTGTCAAAATCCTATTTCAGTAGGACCCTGACCTAAAGCTGTGACACATGTTTCTGAGTACTACATATGCTTAAGCCAAGGGAACAGGAAAGGCAGGAGAAGGAAAACCAAGACAATGGCATAGTTAGGAGAGACAGAGTATTACTGAGATATCTGTCTGCTGCAGGGGCAGCAGAATAAGACAAACTTGTGAAAATTACCTTCAATGGTCAGGGTTGGAGATGAAGAACCTGACAAGATCTTGGTTCTGGGGGAACTCCAGTGAAAGGAGATGGCATCCCCATTTGGAGTCCATCCAGTTCAGCACTCAGTGACAAGTGCAGCCCTTCAACATAGATCGCTCTAATTGCATCCTATTTACTGTGTAATTGCCCTATAAACAGATACACAGAGCATAAGAAGAGAATTGGGATGTACAATTATATGCAATTAGCAACATTCACTGCTCCCTGCTCTACTTATCCCTAATGAATGGCCTGTGCAAACAGCAGGCTTGGTACTGGGACAAATTTATATGTGACATGGGCAAAGGCAGCACCAGAGATTAGCACCATTCATCATGAAGCGAGGAAATGGAGGAGTATTGCAGGCAGTGATGAGCAGGTCGACAAGACTTGGGGAGGGTCTGGTGGGCAAAGCATGGCCAAAGGGTTCAAAGGACTCAAACTCTGCTTTTGGACCTGGCAGTGCGGTTTCAGGAAAACAGTTCTGGTATCCTTATGCATCAGCTTCACCACCTGCAAGGCAGGGCTGGCATCCTCATCTTCTTCAAAATGGAGGTGGGACATACAGAAGAATATTTTTATGAAAGAGCTAAGATATACTGTTATTTTAACAACCCACAAGTGGCCCTCATGTATTAGAGTCCAGTAAACACTCTGAAATCTTAGTGGGTGTGAAAGAGAGAGAAAATTTAAAGGTGTTAGCACTGCACCTGGTGAGAGCAGCGCTGGCTGGAGAGGCACAAATATGTGGCTGAGGAACTTCTCCAAAGTCGGAAATTTTAAGGCTAGGCAAAGCCAGATGTGTCTGAGGTGGTGACAGCAGATCATAGGGGAACAAGGACAGCCTCATCACGTCAGGCTTACAAAACAAAGCAATTAAATGTTGGAAAACTATTTTCTTGGGTGCAAAAGAAGTCCTTCTGTGCCTGACAGATGGAGAAAATGGAGTTTTCGGTCCCTAGCAGCTACGGTTCTGGGAAACAGAGCTGGGCCCTGAGTGAATCAAAACTGTCTGCGAGGCACTCCAGCAGATCTGTCATTTGCTAAACAGTGATGATAGTGGTGAAAAAATATCCATGTGCCAAAGAAATCTGCTGAAAAGGGAAACCGCCCAGCTGGGCTTCTACTCCCTGTGCGAATTCAGGCTGTGGTATTATCTAGGAGGCTGCCTTCCAGCTGGCAAACGTTAGCCGATACCTTCTGGAAGAGAAACAAGCAAAGCATTTTTTATGGCCCAGCTCTCCTGGGGAGGTGTATCCTCCCAGGAGGAATTCAGCATCTTAGCTAAGAATTGCTCTTTTCGTCTTTTCCATTTTTTTCTTCCATTCCCAGCAATGCAGGTTGTTTCCCTCGGCCACCTTAGGCCCACCCTTGCAGTGTTTAGTTTCTTTTCCTCCTGGAGGACCGTGCCCCCTCTGGACTTCACCGTGCCGGTGCGGGTAGAGCTGGTGGGGCCGGGACCCCCAGTGCTGCCGCAGAGAGACAACGCTCAGCCCTGCTGCTGACAGCACCTAGAGGGATGCTTTGTGCCGGTAGCAGAAAAGCCTTATACGTGCAATTTGCTTTGAGGAAGAAAATCTCTAGGAATTAAACACAAATTTCTGTTCTCTTTCATTCGGTTATGGTCAGAACATCTCATCTCAGAGGGGCTGGCATCCCTTCCAACACACAGCCTGTGGGAGCTAAGGCTGCTCCTCTTTGTACTTGGCTGGTTAGTGCCCTTCCCGCTGGCTGCCCTGGTCTGAGAGGGCCGGTCTAACGAAATCTCCCATCGAATGGCAGAGTCCCCTGAGACAGGCTCTCTATTACTTGGCCCCAGGAGATTCAACTTTAAACAGAGAAATTTCTCCACCCACGCGGATCAGAGTGTAAGCCATAGCTGGGTGGGCAGCAGGGTCAGATCTGGCAGCTTCAGAGGATTGTAAAGCATCTCCCTGGAGAAAGGCAGCTTTGACCTACCCTGGGGACCCATCCTCCCGCTCCCTTTCAGAAAACCCTTATAGAGGCTGCTTCTGGTTCATCCCCTTTCCAGCATGTACTTGGCTTTGTGGACCTTTATTTCCATGAGATTACCTGAGAGGAGCAGTCCATTTTTATATTTGGCATAGGAGCAGCAGAAGGATCCAGAGAAAGAGAGACCGAAGATGACACTTTTAGGCACTCCATCAAATACCCACAGCCACAGCAAGCAAGACTCTTCTTTAAATTGTCTGTAGACACTCAGCTGGCTGACGATGAGCAGGTTGTTGCAGCTTGTGCGTACGAGGAATGGATTCACCTGAACATATCTGTGGTTTGCAGATGGGGTGAGCATTTTGCCAAGCTCCAGGAGACCTTAGGAGCTTGACTGCATGCATAGAAGGAGCAACAACATCAGGGGCTTTTGCAAAACAGCACCCACAATAACAAGCACTTTTCCATGTTCTTTCTAGAGCAGTGCAACTGTCCCAGCGTATCAGAACAAGGCTACCCTGTAAATCCTAATAACATCCAGCAGCAAGGCTAATTCAATAGAGCATGGAATAAGTGCATGTATGGGGGAGAGGAGGGTCATGAAGAGATTCTGCATCATTTTTAAACCTGGGCAGATCATATGTGCTGAGGCAGCCCCTTGCATCCAGGAGGACGCAGAAATTGTGCAGGTGATTAATGAGGCCCCAGCCTGTCTGTGCTGAACACTCTGCAAAGGGGTGGGCAGGGAAATGTCTGAGGGAGCTGGGTGGGAGTTGTCAGGAGGCAGACTTAAAATTTTGGACTGTTGGGCAGCTTGCTGTTTGCTCAGCCTTGGCAGTTCCTCCTTGTTTGGGTTGCTACCAGTATGGACAAGAGGATTGCAACCACTAATTTTAGAAGTCTCTTAGATCAAAGACTTTTTATCATTAAAATAATTTCTTGATTTTAAAAAGAGAATAAATTTCACAGTAGCTCATAATGGCATTGTCAGCAAACAGATTATTTCTCATGCTCCTTGGAGATGAGCGGTGACAAAGACCAAAGAGCCGGCTAAGTTGAAAGAAAGATGAAAGAAGTTAACATAATATAACTTTGACCTCGAGGACAGTAGAGGGAGAAATGTGCCATGGCAAGTTCAAAAGCATCAGTAATGAGAAGGGAGAGCACGCTGACCGAAGAAGCACAACAGGAGACAGGAGAACCATAGCAACAGAAGCAGATTTAGGTGACAAAGCAAGAAATTCCTGACTGGGGTGAGGTCTCTCAGGGTGGGGAGACGACTGAACAGGACTAAACTAAGCCCAGGCAAAGAAAATCTGTCTGGAGTCAGCTGGCACTTGCTTCAGAAGATGGACCAGTGGAGGTCAAAGTAGTCTCTTGCCTCAGTGCAAACAAACCCTGACGTGCCTGCTTTTCTCAGAGCTGGAGCTGTCCTTAGGCTCAGCAAAAGTTACAGCAGTATTAATAACCACAGTGCTTGGCTCTAGCCCTAACGTCCACCTGGATGCATCCTGTTCTGCAAGATGCTGAGTTATGCTTGCCTGTGCCACTTTATTGTCCAGTTTCTTATGCAAGTAATCTGATTAGACTGCGGCAGATATGCAAAGTGTTGCTCTGCCACAAGGATAATTAATTTTATCATATGATTTTGAAATAATTCATACACTGTTTTCTCCTCTATATTTATAGACTCCAAGCTTTTAAACCCAGAAGGCTCAGGGTAATTCAGCCTGACCATCTGTTGAATCAGGCTGGCCAGACTATCTCACCAACAATTTTAGTTTCAGAACAGCAACATCTGTTTGAGATCCACTGCCTCTAATGGCTCTTTTTTTGCTTCTCCTCGAAGTCCATTGCAAGAATTGTTCCAACACTCAGGTGCAGATTAGAGCAGATTCAAGCTGTTAACAGCATGGGCCTTTGCAGGTTTAACACTATCACAGAGTTTCCCTGGCTGGCGACTCTGCAGGTTCCCACCAGTTCTGCTTTCCACCGTCATCCCAGCCAAGGACTTGTCATAAATATACTCAGGACTGCAGTAACAAACTACTCAGCAAAAAATATTTGTGAGGTGTTTTTGTGTTAAGAACACTTCAACACGTTGGTAGTGATGCTATCCTCATGACCTTTGTCAGGGACCACTTTTGGGTGGAGGCTGGAGCTGATAGAGGTAATGGCACAGGTGCCTTCCACTTTTTGCTGTAAAGGTTACTACAGGCCTTCCATTCCCACCTCCATGTCCAAAGAGAAGATAATTTGGTCTTGCAGGAGGACTGGAAGAACTAAATCATGGAAGTTTCTGAAAGGCTGATCCATGGTGGCAATAAGCATATATGTACGTCCAGCAGGAATTTAGAGACACGGGGTGAAATCTTGGTCTCCTCTGAAAACAGGGACAAAACTGCTCCATGACTTCAGGGGTTCCAAGTTTTCTCCTTTGGTGCAATCAGGATACACAACCTTTAGTCTCAGTCAGCAGTAAATCTATCTCTCCTGCAAGGACAAATGATATGATCGATATACCCAATGTAGGTATCGAGTACCAGAACATGTGCTTTTGGTAGATCGTAAAGGATAGAATGAGCGTAGGCTTTAATTGTATTTGCCTTTCTATTGCTAGCAGCCTTCACCACTTTAAGTGAAATGAGATATTACTAATGCTGTTCATCTGCGGTGGCAGCAATCTTTCCCCAGCTGTGCGGGCTAGCACCATAATTACAAACACTACTTTTTTACACTATGCTCTGACTGCTCACAATCACTAACCACTGGCACTTGCTTTTCTTCAGTTCCTTCCTTTAATGAGGAATTAGCCTGTATAATGGTGGACCCATGGTGAATATAATTTTCAGGTGGATACCGATGGCATAGCATTCAATTATAATAAAGGCCGCATTAACTGAGTTAAATTGTTAAGAAATATTTCCTGGTGTATGAAGTGGCAGCTGTTCTGGGAAGAGGGTAATTCTCCGGGCTCACAAAAAGCATATGAAAATGCAGCATAGTTTTCATATGGGGACATACCACTGGCTGTCTCCGCCTCTTAGAGAGCTCTCAGGCTTGAAAAGTGATCTTCAGCTCACATGTGCCAACATACCAAAGAAGCCTCAAAACTGGAGTCCAAGGCTTGCACCCTGACTTTTGGGAAGTGCTGGCACAGTAGCCCCCAAGGGCTGCTCCCTGTGCAACGGTGTGTGAATATAAAAAGAGTCAGGGCTTGAGTCCTGAGCTTGCTTTGTCCATGTGAAGGACATTTAGACAAATAACGACAGCCACACTGCCTTTCACAGAGTAAAACTAGATAACGTGGCACTCTTCTTCCTCTTGCTGCCCCACCATTTTGCACATGCAACCAATAAAACTAGTGAATGAAAATGCTTTCGAGTATGACAGTTTCACTTGGGTCTAATCCAGATTCCGCAACAATATTGTACAATAATTTTGTGGGCTTTTTCTTCTGTGGGCTTTTAACTTCATCGTTACATGCATGTATTCAATCTTTTCTACTCTTAAAATACTATCAGAAAGGCTAAGAGACATTAAGGTGAAGATAGATGGGAGATCTGAAATGTGTTATCAACACTGCCTTGTCACCCACCATCTGGGTAAACTAACGTGTAACAGAAATGTAAGTTTCAGGCAAAAATCTGTTTAAATTATTCCAGATTTGCCTTTCCAACTCTTACAGACAAGGCTGTACGGCAATAACTACACACACAGAGCAGTTTGATTTATCTCTTCATGGAGTGGACTGGGATGCTTCAGAGACAGCATGTCAAGTTTCCTGAGTTTAAAAACCTGTGGAAACTCAGAGTGTGAGAGATGACCTTCAAGCGTCCCTTTCTGTTCCCAAATCCATTGCGTCCCTCCAAGCAATGAGGCTGAGATAGGTTACTGGGTTGCAATACGAATACATTGCTCCCAACTTCAGACATTCAAGGTGTCATAGAAGTTTCAGCTAGCAGGGAAGGAAGAGGTTGTCCCATGCTACAGAGGCACGAAGCATCGGCTCCTCCTCTGAACTGCAGTGTCTGCCCAAATGCTTGTAGCTGCAGTTCAAGAGCTCTCGCGATCCTGAGGTCTTGGCTTGCTCATCAGTTCCTTTGCTCATGACAGCGCTGGCATGAGGCACGAGCGATGCTGGCTGCTGAACTCACTGCAGAGGGTGCTGATCTCTGGGGAATTTCCTCCCTCAGACCTTATATTTAGCTATAAATAGAGAACAACGCAAAACACAATTTACTGGGCATTTTCTTGGTTTCTTAGCTGGATGCCTTCTGTCTGGACAGATGAAGACCACCCAGGATAGCACAGTATTTTAAACAATGCTTGTTTATTTCTTCATTGTGCTGGATGCCTGCATTGTGCTAGACATACTGCTCTGGTGGGCACTGACTCCATCCTTCAGCAAAATTCTTTCATATTTTCTTAGGAGACGGGCTGGGCTGGCTGTAGGTGCAATTGAGGCAGGCTTACACTGAGTTCTCAGCAGCACCGCACTTTCCTGCTGCTTAATCTGTAATAGTGCCCATTAGCTGCTTTCCAGTCTCTGGCGAGAGAGAGGGTGATCTAAATGCAGGAAGGGTCACAGGGTCCTTTAAACAACCGGAAATCTGCTGGTGGAAACAGATGTAGGTAAAGGTCACTCTGTGGCTGCTGAACACCGAGCCCTGCTGCCAGCAGGACACGCACAATCCCTGCTCCTGAATCAGCTCCATCCGCTCCTGAGATGGACAGGGAAGGAGAAAACCAAACACAGCCAATCCACCTCATGCACATCTTGAGATGTCACCTATGGACTGGGACATCCTCCTCTGTACCTGCTAGATACTTCCTTGGCGGTGGTATTTAAAGGGCAGTCTCCTGGGATGCCAACCTCCCGAGACCTAGGGGATGGAGCAGTAGGCTGGATCCTAAACGTGGGACTTACATTTAGAGCACAAGAGCCGAATTTCTGAGACGAATGCACAGTTTCTGTGGTGGCCATTTCACAAGAGTGGTAAGTAGTGCAGCACTGGAGCAGGCTGCCCAGTCGAAATCATTGTGAAATCTGCATCCCTGGAAATACTCACAGCTTGGCTGGACAAAGGGTAAGTAACCCGACCTAAGCTGGCCTTGCTTGGAACAGGGACTGGGACCGGATGATCCTCAGAGATCCCTTCCAAACCACATTGTCCTCTGGCACTCTGATGTCATGATGGGATGACATGGCTTTTGAAAGAACTGTGAATATTCCCAATGCATGCTGGGCAAAATTCTTCAATGCAGGCATCTAAATTTATGTTCCTAACCTTCAGGTAAATAGAAGTGACCAAAAGTCCCAAATCCCCTGATGTAAATGGGCTGCCATATCTTTTCAAAACATTGCTACTTTTCGCTGCTCACCTTAGCCTTTCCTTTCATTCATTCTTCTGGGTTTTTCTTGTAACTTAATAGTGAAGAAATCCAATTTATTCACTAGAGCTGACTAGAAAGAAAGGCTTTTCACAAAGAATCAAATGTAGAGCTGTTTAAAGATTTTATTTTAGTTTTTTTTTTAAAGAAAGAAATGTCATAACACCACTTCCTCCCTCAAATGCACAACCCACAGCCAGGAGTTATAAATCCTACAGAAGCATCCAAACAGCCCAGTGCTTACAGCATTTATCTCAGGCATGGGCAAGCCACAGTTAAGACCTTTACTCTTTCTGGTTCATTATACAGCCAATGTTTTAAACTTATATTTGTTTTGGCATAGGATAGACTGAGTGCAACCTGAGATCTGATGTCTGCGAGGGGATCAGGGTCTGAAGGACAGCCGGAGGAAAAAGCCAGCTTTGTTCTCTAGCCTTCATCCAAAAGCTCGCTTGAATCCTGTACCAGGCATAGTTGGAATGAAATGACAGATCTGAGCCCATAAACTCGAGAACTGAAGAAAACTCGGTTACACTGCTAATGCATTAGTCTCCCTGAAATGAGCACATACGGTGACCGGCAGAATTTTATTAGCTACATAAGGTGGGGATTCTTTTCAGAACAGCACAAGGGTGCAAGTCTTGAGCGGAGATGAAACATTTTAATGCAATCTTTTACATTTTCAAGAAAGGACCCTACATTTTTCCTTTGGGTCAGATTTTTACCTGCTTTTTTTCCTTCTCTGCTGCAGGTTGCAAAGATGTGCAGCTTCTGCTTCCATCTCTGCTGGGGAGGTGAAGCAGGGGCTGGGGCTGTTGCTCTGCCGGCAAGTTACACACACACAGCAGATCCTGCTGCAATTCATCTGTGGGTTACAGCCTAGGTGGGTGGCCTGCCTTGCCAGGAGTCACTCCTGGGGGCCTTCCTGTTACAGCAGCTGTAAACGGGGCAAGAAAATCACCGTCCCTTCTTTGCAGGCTAAGGAACTCATTTCGGCACAGAACAGAACTCTGCAGGAGCATCACTTGAGAGCTCGCACAAGTGCCATTTCTGTCACAGTGCTGAATTCCTCAACAAAAATGCAGTCATGAACAGAACCATTACTAACCCTTCAGTGTTCAGTGAAGCCAAAAGAGAATTGGCAGGGAAAGAAGTGTTCTTTTCAGACTTCTGAAAGAGCACTACAGGCAATGGGGAGCAAACAGCAATATTACAGGCTAATAAAAATGCTGCTTGAGGACTCCTTTAAATTAATAAATATGTTTTTAATAAGTGCATTTCCTCATTTTGGGACCTCTGGGTTCACATACAGATGTAATTTCATATGCATAGTGTAGCTGTGAGGTTGCATCTGAAATGCCTGGGGACTCTTCGGATGGTGAGGGCTGGGTACGGAGAGGAACAGCCTCCCATTAGAAGTGATCCAGTCTGAATTCTCACTCAAAGGTGAGACAGAGCAGAAAAGCTGCCCTTCTCCCAGCCCCCTCCCCATTCTCTGACTGCCCCAAAGGTGACTGCACAGCTTCAGCAAGCGCCACCCGAGAAATAGCAAGACCCAGCCCCTGAGCAGGGGAGAGCATCACCATCCTGGCTGTGCCTGCCGAATCGCGCTGTGGGGTAGAGGCTGCTTCCTGCCCCAACCCTCTGCGCCGGGGACACCCGGCCTCTGGGACGGCTGCGGGGAATCTGCTGGCCATGCCGTGGTGACACAGCCCGACCGTGTGTTTGCTGAGGGTCCTTGCCGCCTGTTTCGCATGAATCTCTAATGAAACTAACAGCATGTTGCTGCACCGTCGGGTGAGGGAGACAGTGGGGAGGGGTAGGCAGACTTTGGGTATGATTATCTTCTCATGCTTTTTGCCTTTTAGTAAATAAACCTAATAAGATGCTGGGCAGCAATTCAATCTGTCATGCTTCACATATCAGAATAATTCAGCTAGAAATAGCAAGTGTTCAACCCCCATTAGAGGCAGTGCCCTGAAGAACAGGCTGATTTCTCTTTTTTTTGGCTGGTAATTTATTGCACATCAATTATGCACTGCCAACAAAAGTAGCTTCGTGCCAAGCTGTGATCTGTTTTTCTCTCTGAGACATCCTAACCATTTTACTCCTTCTCAGACTGCTTGTTGACAGGTTCCCATAGACAGCATAGTCTCAAATATGTTAAGAAGTCACAAGTGGCACCTTGTCTTCAGCACTGCAAGTTAATTCCCTTCACAGAACAAGGTCTTAGGTCAGCTCTCCCCAAAGCCCTTCCCTCTCATTAAGAGGGATGCTAGTTTTGCCTGGCCTCCTTCTGTTTGTCAGACAACGTGTTTGGAGTGAAAGGTGATTGTCCAGCTGATGCCTATGACCACGAGAGTGACCACGAGTGCTCTGACCCTCACTCGGTGGCAGATCAGGGCTTCAACACTCGCAGATTAGGCTCATCTGAAAGAGGTGGCAAAGAGAGGAGCAGAAGTGCTGACACCACGGTCCAAGCCACGGCGGTGGGAGCCAGGTTGCATGTTCACTACAAATCTGCGTGCTCCGATGCCGGGTGGGAAGTTCCTCCGGAGAGATCCTGTCTGCGTTGTCAGGCTGCTCCGACACCTCTGCCTCTGTCGCTGCATTGTCATGGTAATGTGCCCCCTTCAAATGAAAAGAGATCCATTTTTTTTATCACTGAACGAATTCTCTGGGCCAAATTCCATGTTGCTTTGCTCCTCGCATTGCCACTAGCACAAAAGATAAAACGTTTTATACCTAAATTGCATCCTGCTGAAAAGGCACTGATAACCTCTGCAAGAGAAAAGCAGGGCAGTCAGCGAGGTGACATCACTCACATTTAGACAGCATTTTTGAGCCGATGTTTCTGTAAAGCAGAGGTGAAGTGCCCAGAATGAACCACCCCTGCTGCTCAGCTCACTGTCCAGCGTGATGCTGTGCTGCCTCCCCAAACTCTGAATTGCGCAGTGCGCCTTCGGTATCCAAGTTTTCATGAATCAAACCTGGAATTCACAGCCTGTGCCAGAAATTGCTCATTCCATGCTGTTCAAAGTGTTGCTGAATTGGACATAATTTTGATTCTGTTTTTTTCAGTCATTTACAGACGTACAGGGGGAAGAAAACGGGTTTTATTTCTCCCATCCCACATTCCCATCATCTGTCCCATTATGAAAGCTTGCTGCAGGCACACATGGAGATCTCTGTTCGAGGGAGCAGTTGGTCGCTGCCATCCTGGGAATCAACTGAAAAGTGGGCAATAGCGCTCTGCCAGGGAGAAGCTGGAGGTTGTTTATGTTCTTCTTGCATGACGCTGGAGCCTGAAAGGGGAAGGTGCATCACGAAGAAGCGCCGGTAAAGGCCATGCCTGCCCAACACATCTGGGACTCTGATCCTAACAGGGATCGGAGTAAATGGAAATGTTAATTGATTCAGTGATCGGGCTTGCTAACTTTTCTGTCATTAGCAAGGACGGGCAGGAGTTGAATCATTCCCAGGGGCTGGCTGTGCCCCAGGGATGAGGGGCTGCAAAGCTAGGAGTGTGCCAGGAGTGTGCCTGCGTCTGCCAAAGCGGACTTGGAGGGGCTGCCACGCGCCGTTTCAAAGTCTCTGCCCTCTGGAGCGAGGGAGCGAGGCTGGGGAGAGGGGACTGGTCTCCTTAGTTGCTTTCTGGAGGGGACGGGAAGGCTTCTGAGAGCCTGGCGTTTGCCAAGGGGAAGCCGAGCCCTCGGGTACCAGCTGCTCTGGGGGAGGCAGCGGCTGGGAGCAGGAGGCACCGAGACTGCTCTGCTGTTGAAGGACTACATTTAATTACTTTGCTGCATAATAACATTACCTATGTGTTTCCTTTACTAATACATCTTTGCCTGCCATAGGAGACAGAGTGATTCTTAACCACATCGATGAACAGTTCAGCTATCAACAGCTCACTGTTAAGAACCATGGCAGTATTCCCTTTACGTGTATTTTTATGCCATTTCACCTGCAGGAGGTTTCAAGTGTCTTTCCTTTCTAACTTTCTAGCTGTATTGCTTCTGCAGAGTCTTTCTGAGAGTTTTGCAAACAAACCCAGCTTGTAAAGATGTGTTATGAGGTCTTTTCGCTGCCAGGGCAGGCTGCAACCGAGCTCCCTCCCTGGAGCAGAAGGGCCAGGAGGTGCAGAGATGGGATGCAGAGCCAGCCACGGTGGCTGGAAGTCACTCAAGGCTTTTCACACTAGTGTACATGTGGCACTGTGTCTAGGCCATGCACAGGCATGCACATTAGTTTCTCTTTCTCAGATTTCCCCTATACATGTACAGAAGTACATATGTTGCTGGTCTGTGTCTTACCTGAAATTCAGGCAAATACTCCTTTGCCTCCATGCAACTGTTTTCAGAAAAATCTCCAGATCTTCTGGGTTTGCAGAAGACAAGCTAGATCAGAACAATTTCCTCTTGTCTATTAAAGCTGTTGTTACACTTAGGCTGAGACACCGTGAGGTTTGCTTGTTTTCTTTAGAGCCCTGTCCTAAAAACCCCGTAGGAGCTCAGTGTGCAAACAAGGCAGCATTACTAAAGTGCTCTTCGCAGTAGGCTTCATAGTGTTTCAGTGTCAGCTCTTTGCCACCTCTAAATGCACTCACAAATAGAGTCATGCTTTTCTCTCCCTTTCTTTTTTGTTCTACTTGCTGGAAAAAATGAGGGAGTTTGGGTGTTCTTTTGTGAAAGAACAAACTCGTCTTGTACAACCCTTCCCAAAAGGCTCTGATGATGGGATAGAGCAAAGTAATTTCCCCAGAGGGATGCCAGGCTCCAGCAGGCTGGGCATTACAGGCACGGCCAGGGGGTCTGGGGCTTATTCCTGTCTCCAGAACTGCATGCATGTCTGGGAGGACTGTACGTGCTCCCTGCATCCCTGTCCCCAGGCAAAGGCACTGCTGATACACAACTCCATCAGAGTAGCACGTGGACAGAAGCAAGAAATGAGAGCTTGCTCTGGTGAGGACCGCTGAGCTGACCAGAGGCCCTCAGGCAGAGCTCAGGTGTTCCGGGGGAGAGGAAAGCTGCGGGCAAGGCACACGTCCCTCACCAAGTCACAGCAGCCCGGTCCTGGCTGGTCCCGCACAGCTGCACAGCCACAGGCACCGGAGCTTCGAGACTGTGTGATACTGCCTGTATTTAACTCACCTCCAAACTAGAGGAAAGCATTAGTCCTTCCCATTCGTGCTATTTAAGGACAGGTCAAGGGTCCTGCTGAATCAGGAGAGCCCATCCCTGATTCAATGACCAGTGACAAAAGCATGACCTTACCATCAAAGAGTATTTCCAAGAGTGGGAAGGCATTGATTTCTTCCTGATGCAGATGGAAATCAGCCTTGCCTTGAAGCACAATGATGGCCTTATCTCATAATTATTTCCTAATGAGTATCATTTCACATGCAAATCCCATCCATACAAAAATATAATCCTTTAAAAAAATCTGAATACGTGACAGGGTCTATAATTTCCTGCTGTGGCAACACCACATGGTGTCATCAGGCAGTATGGTGGTTTCAGCACCCACTGGTCTAATCTGCCTGCACACTGCATGAAACCTTGCCAGTGTGCTTGTGGGCATTGCTGCCGGTACAGCCAAAGCTGCGAGGGTACAGGGCAAACAGTGAACTACACTCTGCAAGCACTTGCATTCTACGGGGCATTTAGAAAACAAGTTTTTCTCCAAATAGCCCGTTCAGGAGGCAAAATGTAGCCACAAAACTATAACTCAGGTGCCTGGGGAAATGAAAACGGTCCCTGATATGTTTCAGAGAAGGGGGATGATGACCAGAGATGTGGAAATTGGATAATAATTATTTGGGATGTTTTGGGGAGACCTACTTTTTCTCATTTATCTTTTATGTCATCACCCTCTTTCTTGTGTCACTGAGAAGCAAGAAGGGAGAAAAAAGAAACCTAAAGATGTGAATTTGGGTAGGAATGATTACTGGCCTTCAGCAGCCTCCAGCTGAAAGTCTCCAGCTGACAGCACCCTGAGGGCTGATTCCCACGTCCCTGCCGGGGATGTGCTGGTGGTCTGCTGAGGATGTTGCGGAGAAGGAAAAGCAGGGAAACGCGCTCTTCGAGGAGTTGCAGCTTGCTGTCCACTCTCAGGGGGATTGATTAAAAATATTGGAATTAATCTTTAAATAGGTTTGGTATTTAGACAGAAAAACCCCAAACTCATTTTCCTCAAACAATGTATTTTAATGTGATGAGTGCCAACTGCCTCTAGATATTCATGTTCTTTTACTTGATGATTCCTCTGTTGGTTCACAGTCTGTATCAACCAACACAGCTCACAACTGCGCCTTGAGCTCATGCTGAGAAAGGTAAGAGAGGGCTCATACCTGAGGGAACTGCTTTCTTTACCTGGGCTGGGAGGCTGCCCGGAGTTGGCAGCCTTCAGCTGCAATCTGTCAGTATCAAATTCATCAGTACCAGTCTGCTTTCTCATGGTTAAAGTACAAGTGGTACTAGTGTGGATATCGCAAGAAATTAATCTCGTCTCTGTCTCCCAGGAGACTCCTCTAAATGAAGTAACCCACCCTGCAAAGTCTTTGCCAGTCACAAACAGAGCATGCCTAATGTTGAATTAAAACCAAAACAGACAGATTGACAAGAAAGAGTATCTTGGACTGGGCACAGGAATACAGAAAGAGAGAAAGCAAAGCACAGAGACCAGGAAAGCAAGGAGTAAAGCCAGGAGGCAAGTTAATTTAAGAGACACGAGCTGCTCCAGGCTGCATGCACAGCACCGTGACTGCTGGAGTTAATGCTGGAATATAAAGCAGGCTTTTGTTCTAGCTGCAGCTGAAGAAACCTTTACCCACAACAAGAGCTGGGAGAAGGCAAAAGTTTGCTTGGAGCCAGAACCCAGATCTGTGGGATATCTGTAACCAGGGCAAAAGCTAATAAGTCTTCCAGATGGCAGGAGATGGTAAAGCAGACTTACATACTGGGAAACCTTGGGTTTGCTGCCAGCCCTGGCCTTTGTAGATTTGTTGCTTTATACGAAGTTAAGGAGTGACTGAGCACTGCTCACTTCAGTGTATTGCCTGGCTTTCTGTCAAAGAGCAGCACCTGAGAGGTCAAAGGACAAAGCTTTTTCATGTAAAGGCGGTTCATTCAAAATCAGCCCAGAATAAATAACAGCAATAAATTACTGCATCAGAGACCTGTGTGTTAGTCCACGTAAGAACAATTTCATGGCCAGCAGTTGAACCCTTAATGGATCTGCTTGCAATGCAGGGACACGTGCTGCCTTGTCAAACCAGAACAGGCATTTCTGGGTGGTCTTTTAAGAGAAGGCAGGACCTACCCTCATGCTTTGAAGTGTTTTTGTCAAGACAGGAGGTGAGAAGTTTTAAGAACTACAGAGAAAGTCATCATCCCCACAGATATTATGCAAATATTCCACGTAAAACTGCTCTTTCTGAAGGCCGTCACTGGGCTTCCTTTCCTCTCACTGCCCTTCTCTCTGCCTGTCCTCTGGCCTGTCCTTGTCCCTTCTCTCTGTTACTGAACGGCATTTGTACCCCACGGACCTCAGCGTGTGGTCTAAAGGGCAGCATTCCCTGGTGTGGAGAGCAGAGAAAAAACCAAGAACCAGAGACAAACTTAATTATTCTCCTGTACCCTGACCACATTCTTATAATGTCTGTATTCTCCTCTTTCTGTCCCAAAAGAACCAACATATCTCAGAGGATGCACATTAAGGAGAAACACGACTCCACCGCAGGCGATGGTGGAAGCTATTTTTATGTCGGGGTTAAAAAAAAAATGAAAGGAGCCTAAATTTGCCATTTTCTTCCTTGTTGCAATTCGTCAGACAGAGAGATAATTTCACATGGACAAAAGAGAGAAAGAAAGCCTGGGAAAACATGAATGAAGCATGCATTCAAATCCCAGAGATATTCTACAGGGGCAGCCAGTCCAGAGAGTACCCGGGGGTCCTATGGGGCAGACCATAAATGCAAACATACTTGATCGTCCTCTGTATTGGCATCTGGCTACCTTACAACCTAGAGATGCTTTATGGTCACCTTGCCATGGGGTTTATGCCTCTGAAAGTGGTCTCACTGCTCAGCAGAAGAGCAGTCGGCAGGCTCCTGGGGATCTCTGGTCTTGCATCAGAGCACTGAGCACTGGCAGTGGAGCGTTAGCCCTGTTCAGCCTATTGCTCCTGGCAGAAAGGAAAGATGATCGTTTGCTGGTCCCACAAATCACTTTTAGCAACAGACAAACATTAAGAAAAAAAAAATCACATTGCCTTTATTGAAATGCAAGGCTTAATGAAATAGCTGCTATACTTAGACTCCTATGACTCTGGTCTCACTGCAATGCACTTCTGCTCCTCAGTTATGTAGCTAGTTACTCCAGCTCAAAAAGCTTCAGAGTGAAGTCTTTTCTCACAATAGCTTCCCAAAGCTGAGTCCTGTTCCTGTGACAAGCTTTTTCTACTCACTTGCCCTCTCCTAAAGTGCTGGTTGTGCAGCATGAAATATCTCTTCGACATTTTCCAGCAGGCTTTCTACTGAGTATATTCCTGCCCCTGGGACTTCCTGCAGCCCCTGGTCCTGATAACTGAGCCATTTTGCCCTTCTGCTCTGCTAATGGTACTCTGCCTGACACAGTTTTGCCATTTTCAGATAAAAATAATGCCTGCCCCAGGTAAGAAGATCTCAGCAAATCTTACCTCCCCTTCTCATGGGCTGTAAATAGCCCATGAGACCTGCTTCTTCCTAGCAAACAGATGGGTAGCAACAAATTTAGTATCTCTAAATGGATGGGGGCTTCTGTTCCTTACTTCTTATAATTTATCGGTCTCCTTGGGAAACAAACATGGGTGAAGACAATGAATATCCCAATGCCTGACAGAGACATGGTGACACACGTTTGGGGCTGTTAGGTATAGAAAGCTCCTAAACAGACCATGCCAGAGTTGAGGATAACTAAAATGCAGGGTTGAGATGTGCAGATGGCATGCACTAATACACCTTCTCTGGCTTGAAATTATAATTTAACTGAAATTATATAATTGGGTCCAAATAATAGCACTACTGTGTCTACTTCAAGTTCCCAGCAGGCAGCAAATTCCAACCAAGAAGATGGGTAAATCTCTGTGTGATCATCATCTTTATTCTGGACACTCCCTGCAGAGGTTGTTTCAGGGCTAGATCTAGGGTCAATGTAACACATGTTTTGGTGCAAGGCGCGTGAGGCAGGAAGCGAATACCTCAGACAGCACTGGAAAAGACATGCTCAGTAGGCGCTGAGGTATACGCACCTGGACCTAACTCCGTCATTTAGCCCTGATTGTTTTAGCTAATGATGCGATGTGATTTGATTGTTTGCAGTTTATATAATTACAGCACTCATTGTATCTCCATTGTTCAAAGTGCTTCCTTGTGGGAGAGATTATTCTTGTGAAAGACACGATTTGTTCTTCCATGACAAATCTCAAACCAAAAAAAATGTTGGATATAGTGTGGCTGATGGATCTTAAACAACTTGCCACTGTCACTTACTGTAGTGGAAGGAATCATGTGTGGGACACTCAGATTCACCATCTCAGTACATTCACAACTGTAGTACACGATTTATTAGAGCAGGAGCAGGGTGCACTGATGTAGAGGGAAAGTTACTTCTTTGATGAATGACTATGCTTGCAAGCTCTTTGTGAAACAGGTGGGAAATGGCAAAAATACATGCACCTAGCTCTCGGTTGCGTACTTTAGCTGCAAATCCATGGCGTGTACCATCTCTCTCTGGTTGCAAAACATTGTCTTGAGACAGTGGTAAATTCTATCTCTGAACCATCTTAGGAGTGAGCATCTGCCCACAAGAACAGGGTAACAGTTTATGTAGCTACGTGTCCTAGCTGTTGCCATACTGGATAAGGACATCAGTTCATCAAAACCTCTCCAACCTGCCTCTAACGCACCAATTTTATTTCCCTACTACATTAAATTGTCAGCTATGTTTCGAATATCTAAAATCTTTGGAGAAAATTACTTTCACTCACCATAAAATGTCACATTAATTACAAACAGAATTAGATGTAATATGCATCTACTTCCTCCCTTTTTGCCCATCAGTTGACAGGTTGCACTGTGCATAGTTCCAAAGTTTGGTTTAGAAAAGCATCTCTGATACCACAGAACTATGAAAATTAAAGAAGTTTGTTGGAACATGGTTAGACTTTGATCCTTGACAGTGCAGACATTAGATCTTCTCATCTTTTTTTTCACTTTTTCTCAGCCTAAAAGAGACTCTGGGAAATGCCATGTGACAATGTTCTTGCCAGCGTTCCAGTAGTTCGTGTTTCAGACTAAGCTGGGAGCACCAAAAGAGCAGACTCTGGAATGGCAGTCAGTACACTTCGTCCTTCCTGCCAGCAAGGTCACCTTCATCTTTTTCATGAAGGACTTCAGGGGTTGACACACTCATATTCATAGCTTCACCTGGGAAATTTAGCCCACGGGAATGCTGCAGCCACAATTCATGCCCTGTCAACCTGGTGCATCACACATCCTGCCCTGACATAAGTTCATTCATTCATTCACTCCCAGATCACATCCCAAGGTCAGAGTTTGGCCACATCCAACTTACCAGGTTAGGAACAACCATATTTGTCAGCATTTCCCTGTCTGAGGGAGCTTCTCATATGGGAGAAACTCTCCTCATACACTTGATGGGGAGCAGTCTTCTGTTGTTCCATACATCTCCACTTGCTCAGCTGACACACAAGCAGTGCTGTCAGTCTGTGGTGAAAGAAGAGGAAACTGATTATTTACTTGCCTGAAACACAGGGTCCACAGAAGAGACTTGTCAAGGAAAAACTTACCTAGATCTGAGCATCCAGAAGCAAAAGAGGTAAGAAGAAGCAGAATGGGCCAAGCTATCTGAGTCAGAATCTATTTGAGCACCACAGCGTACTCTTTTTACCCCAATATCAAAATTAGCAGAAGCCATAACGTAGAAGAAACATTCTGTTGTAGTAACAGATGGGTGACATCTTGAAACTAACCTACTAACCTACTAACCAAGCTGGTGAAGACATGCTGTATCATGGTGTAGTAAGACCACTGCACAAAGACAATCTTACCATGCACAAAATGCACACCAGGTCCTCGAATTTTCATGGTAAGTCATATCTATTTGTGGTTCCTCTCCCACCTGCTCCTGAGGGATTCCTTGCCAAACAACATTTATTTGAAAGTGTTCCACCCTAAATAGTTGCCTTTTTGCTCCTGTGACTATCAGGCCTCTTCCAGGAACCTAAAGAACACCTGGATCAAATAGTCCACAGCCTACCTTCAATAATACAGAAGAAGAAAAATACTCCCCAGTAGAGCTGCCCTAACGTGTTATAGACACAGACGGAAA
Source organism: Opisthocomus hoazin (assembly GCF_030867145.1). Lineage (NCBI taxonomy): Eukaryota > Metazoa > Chordata > Aves > Opisthocomiformes > Opisthocomidae > Opisthocomus > Opisthocomus hoazin. Next base: position 28,406,314 of record NC_134420.1, on the reverse strand, counting down.
GAGCAAGGCGAATGAGACATCATTAGGTGCACCGTGCTTTTACCGTCTTCATGTTCAAGGGTTCACATGCCTTCTGACTCACCTGTTTATTTTCTTCCTCCAGCTCCTTTTGGAATCTTCTCTACTCCAAAACATCATTACTGGAGACAGAGGTGGCCGGGAAGTCTCTGTTACATTGACAGACTTTGCCACCCTTCCTCTCCCCCACCCTTTCTTGCCCAGGCTGCCTTAAAGGCTCGTACAATTACGTGCTGTTTGGCAGTCTGTAGCACATGCAGCCCCTTACTTGAAGGAAGCGCAGAGGTATTTTGAACTTAAACTGAGTTGACAGCATCAGTGCTTAGACCAGAAAGATGCAGGTAGGGCACAGACCGGGCCAAATGGTGCTTCCCAGGGACTTCCGCGCTGACATGATGAGTCACAGCCCCATCCCTTTCCATTGCTCTGGGCACAAACATCTCTCCTCTGTCCTGACAGCTGAACCATGAGCATCAAAGGGCTTTAACATGTCAGGTCTGAAGCAATGTCCAGGATTGCTGCTGCTATTGCTACGGCATCATCTGGGTCTGATTAGACAAGCAATTTGCTAAAACACCACTGTCTACCTACACAGTATTTTCTACCAGTAATAGGTAGAAATTTCTGATAATGAAGGAATCAGTAAGCAAAATCCTAAGGTCAAACTGGTGATGAGTGAGATGTTTCTATTGGTAGATGCATCCAGGTCCTGTGCACAAGTGTCCCATGATAAGTCATGGCCAAATCACAGTTCACTTGTCACAATGTACTTGGAAGAAGAGTTAAGTCAAGGAAATGCATTTATCCCTTCAGTCCTTCCGGGCTTCCCTTAAATCAGAGGTGAGAGACGCTGCCTGTGCAGCAGGCAGCTGCCACTTCTGCCCTGCAGAGAGAAAAAGCCAGTCACCAGCTGAAAGCCTACTTTACATTTATCTAAATAAATAAGAGTGTAATTAGCCCCCCTCAGAGCTCCCAACACTTTTGGCTTCTCAGCAAGGCTGTCAGGCTTCGCCGGGGCTGCTACAGCCACGCAGAGCATCCCGGAGGAGGGCTCCCCTCTTCAGAGAGGCGACGGCTGAACCCGGGGCAGCAGTGCTTGGGCAGAATGCTCACCCTCCCCAGGCATGGAAGAGAAGCTCAGCTGGCAAGGAGGGAAGGAGTCCAGCCCACCCTGCACCAGGGCTGCTTCCCTCTTCGTCTACCATCGAACCAGCCCTCAGTGATCCCCTGGTGACCCCCCCAAGCTTGCGAGTGGAGCTGAGTGTATCCGTCATGGGCAGAGCTTGTGCTCTCCGGAGAAGCTGCTTTGGGGTGGCCTCTCCAAGGGGCAGCAAGCAAGGACATACAGCCATGCAAGCTCAGCACTTGGGAAAAATCCCATCTCACAGGCCTCTTGGCTTGCACTGAGAGGCAGGCACTGCGCAGGAGCAGGGCTGAAGCCTGAGTTATGGAAGGCCTGGAAGGCAAATGCCAAGGCCCAGGACTGCACGGCTGTGAAGTTGTCTAGGGCTCAGGGATGTCTCAGCCACGGGCAGCCATGGGGCAGCAGCTGAGCCAGCCCCAAAGCATGATGAAATACAGAAGCGGTAAGGGTACAGGTGTCTGCTGCCCTTGGGGTCTGCTGCTGCCCCTGTAAGCAGCCCTGCGAGCCAGCCTTCCCAGGGAAGGTAAATGGAGCCGGCTGGGCCACAGGGGTGTGAATGCAGCCAGAGATGGGCTGCTTTCTGCTCTCATATAGGTGAAATGTAGCAGGGAATACCTGGGGGCAAAAAGCTCCTCTGGCCCCAGATCCTGTGTCCACATTCTCCTCCAGATATTTACATTTTTTCGTGTTAATTTCTGGAACCTATAGCCACATGACTGGTAAAGGTGATTAAGAAAGGAGAAGGTGATTAAGAAAGGCTCGCACGTTACAGAATCACGCTCTGTTTCTAAATGCAGTTAGGAGACAACCTCCTCTGCTGTGTAACTTAGACTTTTTTCATAATGTTGAAGTTTATACAAAGTATTTTTCCCTAAAACATGAAAGGAACTGGGACCTACCAAGAACACAAGAAGTACAAACTTACTGAAAACAAAATAATTATATCATTTTTCTTCACATGGCTGACATGCAGCATCAATGTTTGGAATTGGCATTGTCCAGCATAAAGGAAAAGCGGGAAAAGATAACAAGTCGCATACAAGGACTTGTCAGATAATGCAGCCAGTTTAGACTGAAAAAAAAGAAGTATGTATTAGAGCACAGCCTTCTTAAATTTGCACAATTTTGATTTCTAAAAGAAAACAACCCACCCTGTTGGCCATGTCGTTTCCTTTCAGTCTGGCTTGTGGTTTGGGGTTTTCTTTTTTTGTATTTTAAATATTTTCCATGTAGGTTTATGACGGAAAAACCCACTTTGGTCACCATCTTTTCTCACCAGCCAGTTTTTGAACAAGTTAGCACAGCCCCCAGCTCTCCCAGCTTTTACCAGGCTGGTTTTGCAGCAGTGGCAGTGGCGAGGCAAGCAAGAAGCCTTGGGGCTGCAGGACCCTTGAAGATACAGACCTTGCCATGCAGATGCATATTTGCAGGTCTCCAGCAGTGTCTTTGATGATCTGCGTGAGGAGGTTGATGACTGACTCAGGCTGCGAAAGGCTGATCCTTTTTTTGTGATGACAAGCAAACAGCTCTCAGAAAGGCAGGACGTTGTGGTGGTGGCTTCCAGTCTGTCCCTCACTTCGTCCATTGCATTTTCTGACCCTGTGGGAAGACCTGGCTTGTGGGACAGAAGTGTGAGTGACCAAGACCTGGAGGATGTCTGTGGCTGTCTCAAAGGGGCTTGCACTGTAGACTTCGGAGAATGCCAGTGCATAAGCTCTCCCTGCCATAGATGAATTAATAGGACAGACTCACATGATGCCTTGGAAGCTGAACAGAGACCATTATCTCGCTTCTACAGGGCCAGCCAAGCACAGCGAGATGCCAGCCTGCAGATGACACATGTTTGGGAACAAGGAAGGAAATACCTAAATAAAACCCTTTCGCCCTGCAGGGAGGGGTCAAATAAATCAGAGCAGTGACAGTGATGGAGAGGGCAGCCAAGGCTGGGTCATTCCCCTGCAGAGGCTGCCGGGGGTGGGACACCTCGGCCACAAGCAGCTCTGTGCCCCGGAACAGGGTGGGGTGCCTGGTGACCCCCTGCCCGAGTCATGCTTCCCACACGCCTGGGAAACATCTTCCCAGGGCAGCCCCTAGACAGCATATCAGGGCACAGCTTCAAAGCACCACGGGCTCACTCCTCTCAGCAGGGAGCCACAAAATGAAAACAAACCAGCTGGAAGAGACACGGGCAGTCCCAGGGACTGGGACAACTGCCCAGGTTGGTTCAGAGCACCTGCAGCAACAGGAGGCAAAACCAAAGCAGGACCCACATCAGAAACGGTGGCGGGGAACAGTTACGGACTGCCGCTGTTCGGGGCAAGGGTTCCTTGTGCTCAGGGGGGCCCTGCCCGTTGTCTGCGGGGATGCTGCAGGAGCAGAGCGTGGAGCAGAGCTTTCCAGGCAGGCTGCTGCTGCTGCCCACTCTTTAATGTCAAATTATACAGAAAAACCTACTGGTTTTATCCTCCAAAACATCTGCTATTAGATATACTCCTCAGTATCAACACAACCTGGAGCACAAAGAGAAGGGATGGGATAGGCAGGGGACAGGGAAGAGGCTGCGGTGGCCTTGTTAGCTGACAATCTCCGTGATGACCACATCCTTCGTTATCTCTCAGCATGTTTCTTCGCTCACATGGCTATTGCTGTTTGCTCTCCAAGTGACACCAGGATATGAGGCTATTTGGAAGGAAGTGAGCGGTGAAACACACCCTCCTCCCTGCCTCTTTGAGTCTGAAAATGTAGAAAGTTGCAGTTTGTGCTCTTTAATCTCCTGTTAGGAGGCTTAGTTAGGTGCTTGTTGTAGACTCGTTGCAGGATATATGCTTCTGATATGTGCAGAGAGGCGAGGCTATCTGTGCAGGAAATAATACCCTTTTCCTCTCCCTCCACCCCTTTTTTTAATGATTTCTTTCCTGGAGCAAGAAACGGCAGGTGGTTTCACACCACATATGGTCAACTCATAATGTGCATATCCACAGAACTAAGATCCTGCCATCAGCAGTGTGGTTTCTTCAGGTCAGATTTGGAAGGCGATGCAATCCTGGATGAATTGTTGGAGGGAGGGCCATAACAGTTTATCTGCCACACTCCTCCTCTGGCATCACAGTGGTTACACACCGCGTTTGGTTCCTGTTTGTGTGGGGTTTGTGCTCACAGCTTCACTGGATGCTGAGATTTCTCACACTTTCTGTCAGCTGGCCTAGCTCTGATTTCTGTGCGAGGGCCTAGGGCAGGTGGGAAGAGCTATACAGCGCTTTTCAAGGGGGAGAAAAGTTTTTAAAAGCCGATATTAAAGCTGTCACCCCTCCACAACCCAGTGGTAGAAGCAATGCTTGACATTTCTTCGAGTTCCAATAAGACAGGAGTGCATTGTAAGTGACTGGTAATACAAGAATAAACATAATTTTGGGAGATGCTTTAAATAAAATACATTTGTGGGAGAAAAGGAAAGGGGCAGATGGCTGGGTCACCCTCACAGCCAGCATGTCATGGCAGTAGCGGAAAGTGGCTCTCAGAAAAGCACAACTGTGTTGCAATAGGTGTCATTGAGATAGTATGCTCCAGTGTACCCTTTACCTGTTTGGAAGCCAGTGGGATGTACTGGGAAGGGTTGCTGTGCTACTGGGCCAGTTCCTGACGCTCAGGGAGACAGTTGAGTGCATGCTCCACCAGCAGAACTGACTCACGGCACAAACGGAGCTCTGCTTCTTTCCCCTCTCTAGTACCGGCCTTTGGTGCTGCTCTCCCAAAGCACAGCGCTCCAGTTTTAATGGTTTGTTGATCCATTGCTCAGTGCAAATCTGGAGTTTGTCCGGTTTGCATGGTACCCTTTATATGAGTAGAATAGTCTTGCTGGGAGATAAATTTCTGGCTAGCAGGGCTGTCTGGATGACTGGAACCTTTGAGCTTTTTCAGCATGTTCCAGGCAGTTCCCAGGGAAGAACTGGAGAAACAGAGTTAAGAAGTAGCTATCCACTAACGGCGAATAAACGCATCTGACGATAAGAAAACATCATCTCCAGGCCCTTGCTCCCTTCTGTCTCTTTTGCCTGCAAATTGTAGCGGAAAGAGAGAAGATGAATTGGCCATCACTCCACTTTCTGATATGGGAAATACCAGGTATGTTTGTATTTGCTGTTGTCATAGCATTTCTATGTATGAGAAGCAGTATTTGTGGAGGGACTTTTTGGATTTGCTGAGTAAGTTTGGAAATTGTAGGGGTCTGTTTCAATGCAAAATTTTAAAATATTTGTGGGAGTGACAATGGATCAAAAACCTCTTTTTTCTGGGCAGTTTGTGGAGTACAAAGAGGTAGGATGTGGGTATGGGCAAAGTGGAGAGCTGCTGTAACTCAGCATGGGAACGGGAATCTGATACATGTCCACAAAGCCAAACAGAAGGAAATACAGTTTATACAAAACCCGTGTGAGCAGAAGACAGGGATCAATCTGGAAAAGGGAGGGGAAGATCCAGAAGTAGCATTAACTGGTAAGCTGTGTTTAGTGCCACGTAGCTTTAGAGTACTTTATGAGCCCTAATGAAGACTCGCAATGGCCTCCTCGAGTGACAGCAACAAATGCTGTCCTACAGACATGTCTTGTCCCGCCTGAAATAACCCTACACCGTAAAACTGCATGTATATATAGAACAAACAAAACAGGGAAATGCAACTCCAGCCAGCAGGAAATCCTCAGACGCATCAAGGGAAGCGGGCTGTGCTAGCGAGACGATTCAGACATTATATCACCGAATTCAAGGCAAAATACAGCCCAAAGGTTACATACGACAGGGAAAGGGAAGTAACATCCTTTTGATAAGCACTATTGGTGGGGGCGTAGAGATGTGGGACAGCACAGACAGAATGTGCTTGATTTTCACTTTGACTGTTTCGTGAACCGTAGAGAAACTTTGCTTCTTTTCTTCTTTTCCCCATTACAGTTTGGGGGAGGGTACACCTCACCTAGCATGGCTAACAAGTTCAGTGGGTCACCAGTGGGTTGGAAAAGCCCTCAGGGAATTTGCCTCTCCTCGGACGTGCCCCAGGGTCTCTGCTTTCCCCCTGGAGCATGAGCGCTGTCAGCTGGGGCAGGCAGACCACTCCCTTCCTCCCCTGCGCCTGCTCCAGTCCTGCTCCTGGCCACCATTGCACTGACCATGAAGGAACAGCTCGAGAACCTGGAGCCCCCGACACCCACAGTCTGGGCTTTCTCAAACCACCCGATGGCCACAGGGAAGATGGAGGGTCCTTGCTCTGGCTGTGCAGGCACGTGCTTTTTTTCTTCCTAAGCCATCCTGCTCTGGTGCTTCTCCTTTAGCTCTGCATTCATGGGTAGGTTAGCCTTTCCTCCTGGTTTATGTTCTTCAGCTAGTTTCCATTCCAGTGAGCGTTGTCACAGTCTTCTGTTTGTTCCCTTTTGCATGTGGAAAACCATTTTTCCAGTGGATCCCACCGTCTGTAAGGTATTGCTGCCATTTCCTGGATGGCTACACCAACAGTGGATGACTGAGACACGTTCTGGACAGTAATCCAAGCACTGAGGAATAGCTCTTCAGGCAAAGATGTCCAGGAGCACAAAGATCAGGGAAAAATATTGCAAGTTTCTTCTCACACATTTTCTCTGCAGATTTTACTCATATCCAGCTGTTCTCCACCTTCTTGCACTGCCAAAAATAATGTAGCCTAGTGTCATCCCTGGAACTGGGCAGACTTCTTGTTGTCCTGACACCACACTTCCAGGGTGAGGTAATATCTGGCTTTCAGGTAAATAGCAGAGGAGAAACACAGGCTTTTGAACTAGTCTCAGATGGCCTACACAACACTTCTGAAATAGCGGCACAAATATCCATGGGTCACAAGTACTCCCTTACAATTGCAAATTAGAAAAACAGACCCAGAGGGGAATATTCACATCCTCCTCCTGACATGTTTTGCCAGATGAACTTCCACATCAGGTGATGTGTGAACAGCTCTTCCCAAATTACATAAGACAACGTGTGGCTGAGCTGAAGCAGATCTACTGGAGGGGCACTAGTAGGCTGTCATGCATGATGCACAAGGAAAGGCTGAGGGAGTTGGGCTTTTGCAGTCTTGGGATGAGAAGGCTTAGGGGGTTTCTCACTTCTGACTTCAGTTACCTCATGGGGCAAGGCAAAGCCAGGCTCTTCTCAGGGTAGGGAGAGGGTAAGAGGCAGCGGAGACAAGATTCCAGAAGGGAAATTTTGGCTGCATGTAAGGAAAAACTTTCTTCCCCATAAAAGTGGTCATGCACTGGAAGAGGTGCTCAGGGTGGTTGCAGTAGCTCCACCCTTGGAGATACCCAAAGCTCAGCTGGACACAGCCCTGAGTGGCCTGATCTAACTGTGAACACAGCTGTACCCTCACAGGGAGAGCAGCTCAGACAACATCCCCAGGTTCCCACCAACAAAAGCCAACCTGTGAGATCCATTGAGGCAAAAAAAGACAACAGACAACCTGGACTGGAGTGAAGCCAATGGCCTTGATGGCGAAAACTCCATCGTCTAATTCTGGGCTAGTTAGTCATCCAGGCCTACAATAGCAATATTATGATCTAAGTTCACCAGCAAAATGATCTCAAAACAGAACAGGTTAAAAAACCAACCCTCAGGAGGTACTAACATAAGACATCAAGCCATCCTTTCTTGATCTTCATGTGGTCACCGTTCCAGCGATAATGAAGAAGCCTCAAAACATCCAAAAGAGAAAACTTGAACTACCCTCCTAGGCATTAGCCTGCTGTTTGTGGAAAATCTTAAAATTTATCTGAAGATGTGAAGTGTGGAGGAGAGGAGAATTTATCAAATCTGGTGATAACCCTTGGCACTAGATATATGTGCTGTATAAAATGATCCTTTCTCAGATTCTTGTTGCAAATTGAACCCTAGGGGAGAGAATAGTCAAGGGGTTCCCTTTTTTGATTAATCCTTTGCAGTGCCTCATCCTCAGGTCACCTCTAGAGGGATAGACAGGAGAAGAGGAAAAGATGTTGTCCTGCTTTGTGCAGGAAGCCAAAAACTCAGTATTGCTTATGGAACATATTTTTGCCTTTCTGAGGAAACATTTCCCAGCCAAATGCTTTTCATTTCTTCAACACAATTAAAGGAAAAGGAAGAGGCAGGCTTGGTTTGATTAAAATAGGCAGCAGATGCTGGAGGAGAAGAATGGGAAAGGTTGTCATCTGGAGCAAAGGGGAGACAATAGCCCACCGTGCGTGGGCACAGATGGAAACGGCTACGGGTCCACGGCCTTTCTGTCCAAGCCTAAAGCCACATCAGCTTTTCATGTGGAGGGGGACAGGTTACATGTAGTTCTCAAAGGAATGGAAAAATAATTTCTAAGCCCCAGGGATGAAAGGCATCAACACGAATGTGAAGCCAGCTACAACCTATAAGAGAATTGACTATATCCAGGACCCCTTTATACAATTAAACCATCCAACTTCTCTATGGCTGGGGAGGTATTCTCTCTCTACTTCAGTCTATTTTCTTCTTGATTATAATTTTTCCTGCAGGCATTCAAGATACTCTGTGCAAGGGTAGGAAATGGCAGGTCTTGACCTAAATGTCTTACAGTCGAACTGCATAAAATAGAGGACAGGAGACTAAATAATTTGGTGAACATCACATAGTCAGGCTGTACTGCAGCTAGGCACAGAAGCCAGGTCTCTGGAGTTGTAGTGCAAATCCATACACTCCAAAATAGGTCACCCTACTTCAGGCTTCCAGAAGTACAGCTCCTGTGACAGAGACAATTGTGACAGAGAACATGTTCTTGTCCCCAGAAACACAACAGGTTAGACAAGGTTGTCAAAAAACCCCAGCCACAACAAACAACAACAAAAATCCCCGCTTCACGGGAAAAACACCTACGATCAGAGAGCACTTGCCTTAGGGTGGTGGGGAGAAACCCAGGAGAAATTTATAAACTTGATTAAAATTTTTCTTTGTCGTTCTTTCTCAATGGTGACAGAAGTAACATAACTCAGTGGAGGTCTGCTTGTCTTTTGCAACTAAGGTAACCACGAAAACTCCTTCAGACTTGTAGCAGCAGATAACAAGTTTGTATTACTGACTTCTCGTGCATTTGTGCTCCTAAGCAGCAGCCTCAACGGAGATTTTACAGGCAACCTCCAAGGTTGCAAAGGGAGGCATGTAGGAACCCGGGCAGAGTGTGAAAAGGGACATGTAGAAGAAACTATCCTCACCTTGTTACTATTACTGTGTTAATTAGGAACCTAGAACAGCCACGTTTTGTACACTGTTGTTCTCTAAGACCTCCACTGCATTACACACGTGTGCGCACATAAGCACACATGTATATCTCCTACAATTTTTTCTGCTAAATTTCCCATCAGCTAAAAAGCAGTAGAGCTGCTACTGCCTGCAATTGTCCCCAGACACTCTCTGACCCCACCAAATTATCTAAGCTAAACTTTTGCTCTGGGAAAAAAAAAGGTTTTCCAAGAAAGTACACACTGAAGCATCCCAGCATGAAGAAAATATTCCTGCAAAGGGCAGATGTGAGAAGTTCTCTTTATTTAATGCCATTATATGAAATTATTTCTAAATGAAAGCCTTTCACACTAAGTGGGAAAACAAACACAAATATTAACAGAACTGGTCTTGATGACTCTCCTAAGATTTCAGGGTTTGTCATTACTGTGGCTGAAAGCAGGGAGAGGGAGAGAGAGGGAGAATTCACCATTCTTCCTCCTGCTGTTCAGAGGAAAAAAAATAAATCAGTGAATAGTTCCCCTGCAAGTGGTATGTATTATAAGCAAGAAAGGCTAGCTACTAAATAATGTCCTTTGTTAACACTTGAGCAGAAATCTCGCATCCCACATAATACTGAAATAATCTCCAACTGAAGTGAGGAGAAATTTTCTGTTCTAACAAAGGAAAAAGAGGCAAGGACTTAGACATCTTCTTCTCTGACTTACCAGACTGACTTCATCTTTATGGAGATTCGTATAAACCACAGATCTTCCCAGCATCCCCTCACTCCTACTCTGACATCTTGTAAACTCCACATTTTCACACCAGCATCTGATGAAGGCAGCTCTGATTTCGAGCTCTACACTTCCAACAAAGCTAGCAAAAAAATGGTTTTTGTAATGGTTTGGTTAGCAGAGGGGGAAAAATCCTCAGGAAGTCTACAAAGACAGGCTGGCATCTTGGTGGCTGTGCAAGTGTACCCTCCCCTGCTCTCTGTGGTGGTGATGGGAGGTGGATGCAGCCCCCCAGCCCAGCCTGCCTTTGCTATCACCTGATATCTGGTCTGAGCCGATGTGAATGATTTCATGGCCCAAAAAAGCATCACATCACAGGCCCCTGCCAAGCTGGTGGGGTCTGAGATGTGCACCGGCAAGCAGATTTCCCCCAAGCAGAGCTGATCTGTGCATTTTTTAAGTCAAGTTCCTACAGTCCAATGAGCCCCAAGTTCTTCTCACAATCTGCTTCACTGAGTTGTATGGTTGCCACTCAGCACAGACGTCTAAAACTCCTACTGCTGAGAAGGTTGAGGGTGGGAGCAGGTCTCCTTCTTTTCCAGAGCATGGTCGACGTGCCCAGAGCAGGGAGCTGTCGGCCACTGCGGGGTGCCCTGAGCGGGGGGTTGCAGCACACCACTGGAGTCTGGAGGAGGAAGCAGCCCATGCCATCACAATGCTTTGCCTTCTCTGTGAAGCACAAGAGGGCTGAGAAGCCGACACTGGGAAAACGTGGGCCGTCCTCCTGTGCACGGCCCCCTCGCCTCTTCATGCCCTTTCCCTCCCATGCAGCAGCATTCATGTCGTCATCAGCATCGGAAACACAGGGCGCATCCTTCCAGGGCCATGCTCCAAGGGGAAGATTACCTAAAGTATATGTTGAATTCCTGATATTTCTGGAGGACAAGAGGTAACACTCTTTAACAAGGAAAACAGAAATAATTTTTCCAATGAGGGACTAGATCTTCAGATCCCTGTCTCTGACGATTGTACATTTAGATCTCTGGCACTGTCCTATATCTCTGTGTTTCACCACAAATTTTCAGGCTGCATAAGTAAATGTGTGTACTTCTGAGCCCTTGAAAAATTCAGCTACAAAGCAGAAAAGCACTTCTTGCCTTCACTAGGATAAAGCTGTTTTTTGCTGTGATGTAGAGTAATATAATGAGTATAGAGTGGGACAAAAAAAGATTGTTTAGAAGCATGGGAAAACTTTCACATGAAGACAGATTGAAAAGACAGAAACTGTCTAGTTTACAAAGAAAATGATTAAGAAGGACATGCTACAGCTGCGTGAAATATGAACAGGCTAGAAACTGTAAATCCTTAATGTTTTCTTCTAGAAGAAAAATAAGAAGACATTCAGTGAAGCTGATACTCAGTAAATGCAAAACCTAGGAAAAAAAATGTCGTTTTCACACAGCACACAGTCAGCTTGTGACACTCACTGGTATTTAAGCCAGGAGCTCAGCAGGACCCAAGGAGTGAGTGCGTGCTGTATAGAGGAGAGTACTCTCAAGTACTATGGCAAACATTAAAACCACAGCTGGAAAACTCCAAGAATTTGAGAGTGACATAAGCTGTTGTGTTCCAGGATATAAGCACACTATGAGAGTACAGGCAAAATATTCACCTGGGGCCAGTTATTTTGCCATAGCTTGCTGCAGGTTGTTTTTATCACCCCCCGAAGTGTTGCTGAGGGCCAGAGGCATCCAGAGCTACAGTGTCAGACCACAGGGACCTGTGGTCTCCCGGGGCCTGTGGCAGGGGCTGTGGTCCCCTGTGGACTCCATATGCTCATTTCTGGGCATGGTAACATGTCTGCGAAGCATCATCTTGTGCACACAGCACCAAACTGGCAGCATCACCATGGGGGGCTGAAATTTCGTTAGAGGTAAAGACAGTCCTGCCTCCCACCCCGTCGCTCCAGGGTCTCTGCCACATGCACCCAGCGCTGCTGCGACCCTGCCCTGAAAGCAAAGAAACCAGTGGGATTTCAGCAGCTCCACACAGAGACCCATCCCTCTGGGCAGGTGAGAGACAAGCGGAATGTGCAAAATCAAGAGAGACTGCAAAATCAGAGACCGGACCTCTGATACAGTGGTATTACTAAATGAAGCTTATTTTAGGATCTCTAAATTTATGCCATTGCCTAGTCTGACTTCTTAAACCACAAGAGGTCATAGACTCTCATTCATTTATGACAGTAGCAACTGTAATAATTCCTGCTTAAGTAAAAGATAGTTTTTAGAAAAGCAATGTGATTTCTTCTGAATAACTGAATTAAAAAATCCTTTCCTCCCTTGACTGTCTGCTCATGGTTAATTGCCCATGTTGTTTCTGTTTTGTGCGTATATTTCTGTGAGCCAGAATACTCTTTGCTGTGAGTGAACAAAACTCTCATTAATAGATCTGGATGCCAGCAATAAATCTGGTCCAGCATCTACATTGCACCTCAGTGAAAACATGCATACGTTGCAGTACAGACTCAGTCACAAGATGATGCTATTTCTTGGTACCAGTATAGGATTTTATGTATTAGAAGCACAGTGGCTAATATTAACTAATGATAAGGTAATTAATCCAAATAGAGATGCCAATATAACTTCATTTTTCTGTCTGAAAGCTTTAAAACTTCATGTAGGCTACGCACAATCTGTGCTATTCAATTAGCTGAAGTCTAGTTAAATGTTATAGTCTGCTACTCATCATCTCAGACAGAAAAAAACTCCCATTATTAACTACTGATGGTATTCAATACAAGTAATAGCTTTAGCAGTTGTCATCCTTTGCCAGTGATGACAACCAGCAATTCCTTCTCCACATTAATTTTAATAGTGACTTCTAATATGAGTCCAGTCGTGATGAACGTTTTCACTCGCACAGAACCAGGGGAACCAGGGTGACCCTGCAGGCATTTTTTCTTGTCTTTTAGGGGCTAGATAGGAATAGTTTTTAACACAATCAGATCATCACAACTTGCCTTTCATCAGTTTTACACCAGGTCCCAGTGGGACAGTGGAAATTTGGTGTTTTGGGGGTTGAATTTTCTCAGGCAGGTCTCTACAAGAGCTGTCACTACTCAATACTGGTAATCTAACATCCAGCTTACACAGGTCAGATGGGCCCCGTCTGCCAGACCTCTGCTCTACCTGGCACCACGCTCGCTTGCAGATCTCTGTGCCTGATGCCTCTTACTCTCACCCAATTTTTGTAATTTCTCTGCAACATGTAAGAGGAAAAAACGAGTTCCTTGATGTGGTAGCTGCAACGGACCCTTGCAACCACAAGGACATGGAGGAGCTTGGTGTGACACAGGTGTAGCCTCCTGAGTTATCCTGAGGTCCGCTGCAAGCTCAGTGTCTCTTTTCTCCCTCAGTGTCTCTTTTTCACCCAAAGCCCTCCGGATCACCATTGGCTTTTGTGGAGGCCACTGGGCGCTCCGCCAGCCGTGAGCACACTACAGCCCGGGTGAGACCAGCAGCGCTGGTGATATACTGGGGTTAATTCCTTGGCAAGGAGGGCGCTCAGTGCAGAGCCTCTGTCCTCAGGGGTGCTTATGCTATGCCGTGCTGTAAAGTTTGACTCACCCCATTTATGTGATGTTCCTGTCAGCTCTGGGAAAGATGAAACAGAATTTTTTAGGGCAGCTTTTCCAAATCCTTTCTCATACCGAAGTTCTCCGTCACTGGGAGGGCTGTCAGATTTCTCTGTGCTTCAGCTCAGGAGAAAACAGTTCTGGGCCCTGAGCCATCTCGGCACAGTTTTGCAGCTACAGCTTTCAGGGCATCCTCACCTGCCTCTGTGATACCAACCCGTCACTTCTGGACCACGATCCAAAACACTGGTGACATGGAAGTGGGGGAAGGAAGGGCAGGTGCTGCAAAAACCGTAGGCAGCGGGCTAGAGGTGGCCATCAGCTGTGACAGGTTGCCTTGCCTGTTCTTACCAATAGCAATGATCTCAGCTTTGCATCTAGCTCAGCCACTCTGCCTCTGGAGGCAGGGAAATTAATATTTCTGCTGATTTTGTCTGCCCTGCCAAAGTATACTTCATGCATGAAAATGTGAGATAGATTTCTCTCCAGCATTCAGGGACAATCGTCCAAGACCTGTACTTAAATTAGAGAGGCCTTATGAAAAATAAAGCCATGCAGCGACGACTGTCTTTTGAAGGCAGTGCATCCAGTTAATAGGTGCATTTTGATGATGCCATTCTATTATAGCACATTTCATTTCTTCTCTTGTTGAGATCAGTTACAGAATAACTGAAATGGGTCTTTCTGTCACTGCATATGAGGAAATAATGCAAAAGCTGAAATGTAAAAATGTTCTATGTTGTCCAGCATTGATGAATAGCGTGGAGCAGCTCCAACACCCTGGTCATGTAACATCCATCAAGCTGACAGAAACCAGGTTTCATGCCCTAGACTAATTATTTTTGCACAGTTGGACATGTCATCCCTAGGACAACCTATTCCTGGCACCCAGTTAGTCTTCTATGTATACACAAGCTCAGTAAAGTCCTTACAAAAAAATTTGGAATGCATTATTAATAACAAAAATGGTTATGATCTATGGGACATGGTGCATATTTGCGTGCCTGCTCAAAACCCAGGAAAAATATTATTAGTCCTTTCTAAATAGGTCTCCATTTTCTCTGTACTGTTTCTGAAATGCAATCTGCCTCGCAAAAAAGGCAGCAATTATCCCCATTCTCTGATTCTTTCCCAGTTCCCTGGTGTTCGTGTGCATCCCTATAATACATCTGATTTTGATAGAGGTCTTCTGGTGGCACCATGTGAAATTCACTGCTCAGAAACCTGGCAGCGCCTCTGCTCATTCATTATGCTAAAGAAGTACACATTGCTTTACCCAGTGCAGCCTGATGATTATGAGTTTACTGCGTAGGTATGCTTCAATACCATGATAAACACCTTGATTATGGTGTGACAGAGGTCTAGATGTGCTTTTCCAAACACTTTATTTCATAAATTATCTATTTACTTACTTGTCAAGTTGTGAAAAAGAGGCTGTTTATTTTCCTGTCAGTTTACTGAAGAATTATTGCTTTGATCCCTCTGTGCTCTTGCAAAATCTACGAGATTTCAGAATTCCCTTGCCTATGTTATCACATATTTCCTGTCTTTTTTTAACCTTCATTGCTAGATGGTAGTGCACGAGGTTGGATTAGCCCTTAAGCTGTCAAATACAACTTCTCCTTCTCGAAAGAAGTTTAAAATCGATTCACCCATGAACATGAACTGCTGTGTGTTTGTTGGTTATTAGGTGGAGGGCAGCAATTTCTGTTCTTGACAGACTGCTCTGTTACTCTGTCCAGTTTGGTCACTGGTTTATTTCCAGAAGACCCCTCACTGCAAGTCTGTGCAGTAACACCCACCACTAATTTATTAGGTTGCCTCTGAAGCTGTGAATACGATGGTGTCACTCCCAGTGCAGTCCGTGGCCGTGCTTTGACAGGTGCAGCTGAGCGGGTGACCCCAGGACCCTTTCTGTAGCTTTTGCAGCAAGAGGAGCTCTTCACCACGCAGCCAGCCCAGAGGCCGTCGTTTCGCCTGAAAGGCCCCGTGCTGATGCTGGATCTGGCACTGTGTCTGCGGCTCGGTCGGCATTTCTGCCAAAGGGGCTTGGATGTGAGCTCCGCTGCACGGAGGGGAGGGTGGGACCGCGTAGGCAGATAATAACAAGTTTGCTGTCACCGCATTCCTCTAATGCATGTGCTCGTTCAGAGAGGTACACAATAAGCTCTTTGTGTTTGCAGATCTGCTACTTCCAATTGTTTTCATACAAAAGAAAATGATACCTGTGTGGGACAAGCCACAGCCGTTTCCCTGTGGCAGTCACCACTGAGAACCATTTTTTGGAGGGACACTGCCCCACAAAGCAGGCTGTCCCATCATCTGTGAATACATCTGCAGGACATCAGACCCAGGACACTTTACTGTTTTTTTTTTAAAGAAACTACTCCAAAATCTAGATGCAAATAATAGTGCCTAACTGACAGCAGAAATCATCAAGAACCTAAATCAGAGCTGAGATCCCTTGTGCTAGATATCGATCAGATGCACAACACAAAACCAGTTCTGCCTCCGAAGCACTCACGGACTTTGCCAGAGTTTGCCAGCATGCTAGAGAGCTGCCGGGTCCAGCAGATGACAATGGTGTCAGAGGAGCATTTCAGGGGAGAAACAGTCAAAGGAAACAAAGAGAATGATTTGCATCAGTGTTTATTGCAGAGGAGCTCAGGGAGGCATCTACAGCAGAGTCATTTTATACAGGGGTGGAGTCAAACCCTCTCAGATTCAAATGTAGGGGAACTTTTGGAACAAATTAATGCAGTGAATAGTAACAAATCACCAGGACCAGCCTTCATCCACACCTAAAGATTAGTGTAAATATGATACTGTCGAACGACCGATTTTGGGGTATTAGCTGCTGCTTAAACCGGTCTTGATGCCAGCAGAACTGAATGTGGCAACCATGGCACCGTTTTCAAAACCAGACCTCAAGGGCTGTTCTGAGAAATCACAAACCCGCATTTCTGTTGCCTATGCCATTAGATATAAATGGTACAGAAGGGAGGAACTACCCTGGTTTTCAAGAGGAAAGCCATACCTCACCTACCTGTGGGAATTCCTTGAAGCAATCCCCACCCTGGGAGCTATTCAAAACTTGTCTGGACCTGGTCAGCCCCAAGCACCCTGGTCCAAGCAGGCCCAGCTTTCAGTGAGGAATTGGACTAGACAATCTCCACACTTCCCTTCATACCTAAACAGTACTTTGATTCTGTATTCACAATGATGAAAAAAATGGGTGAATGCTGTATGATAATTAAACTTCAAAATTCATTACCACAGGACACCATTCTGACCAAAAGCAGAAATGGTTTTAAAGATACAAGCCATATTAACTGTGGGAATACCGATGGCAACTAAATGCAATGATTTAGGTTCAACTACTAGCACTGGAAGTACCTGCAGTTTAAATTCTAGGAGGCTAAAAGCTGATACTTCAGAAAGCTCACTCTTGTGAGCTTCTGCTTCTCCTGTTTGTTATGCATTTTCTCTGAACTCCTGCTATGAGTTGCTGGAAGGGTTACATCATTAAGTGGACTTTTATTCCGACTAGTGTAGCTGTTCTTACACACAAAACTGATGAAAGAAAGTGACTGGTGCATGCAGGGGTGCAGAAGAGGGAAGCAAGGCAGCAGCAAGACCAGCGTGAAGCGATGCTTTTTGAAGCTAATTGTCTTCAATTAACCTTTCACCTTTGATTAAAGGCTGATCATTACTGCCAAAAAATGCCTCTTGAATATTCATTTAGATTAACTTGTCTTGGCCTGTTTTTGTCTCACTGGGGTTTTTTCCTCTGAACACTCACACAGGATAGTGACTCTGGCACAGAGGGCTGTGAGTGGGACTGTCAGAGCTGTGTGCCCAACCGTTAGTGAACAAGAAACTCCGGATTTATTCACACAGTGTTTATGTCAGAAGCACCACACTGGTGCAGTGGGGTTTTTTTGAGCAGTCTCAGTAAGAGAACTTAACTTGCAGGGAGTTGTTAGTGGCCCAAAAGGAAATTAAAAAAGAAAGCTGTGAATATTGTTTGATGACTAAAGCAAACAAAATGAAAGAACACGTGAAAATATAGTCAAGGGAGAAGATACCAAACAAATAAGTCCTCTCTCATTACAAATAATTTGTGCATTTTTTTCCCCACCAGGTTGAACTGTGCCTTTCTTATAATCCATCAAACATTTTGGAAAGCAAGAGGCTTTGTAGTGGCCAAAATGTGGTGTCTCACACTTCTCAAGTTCATGCATCCACTTCTTCACCGTCTTCTTAACTATCCCTGCAGAAAGTCCACGAGTTGCCTCATGTGGGTCAGAAAAGCTGACTGACATGGAGGGATATGTCCCCAGAGCTGAGACACACAAATTAACTGAATGGCATTGGAAACTCCGTGCTTTAAATGCTCAGACTTCACATTTTTCCTTCCCTACACCATTCTGCCTATGGTGTCAGGCTGCTTCATTCCAAATAAACTAGACTTATAAGGCCCCATACATGTTTTCTTAAAAGGCAAAGCCCAAAGAGCCTTGGCAGTGTACAAAGCCCTCTTAGCCCCTACCCAAGTGGTAATAATTAAACCTGACTGCCCTACACAACTTCACGTGCAGCTTTTAATACTCGTCTTGACAGCTCCCAAGTTATTGGAAACCCACATGTCTATTCAAGGCACATTCTGTTCCTCCACAAATTATCCACACATTTCCTTTCCTCCATAAATGCTGTGATAACAGCTGAAAAGTGAGAGAAAAATAAAGCTGTGTGATGTATCTGAAATGCAAAATGGTTGTTCTGTTCTGGCACCATTTGTCCACTCATTTCCCCCCATCACCCACAAAAAGGGGGGTCATTAATAGAACAAGGCAAGGACTGTAAGGGAGGGTGAAGTCTTGTGTTAGATGAAGTGGTACAGTTAGTCTAACTGTGACAGCAGATTCTTTTAGCCATATTTGTATTGAAATCTCAACCTTGGAAGACAGAGCTCAGAAATTAAGAGGTAAAAAAGGGGAGGTGTACAGAACTACTGAGCTGCTCCTGCACAGGAAATAACTACTCTGTTTCCTGACCAACGTGCAGGCGGAAAGAAACATCAGCTCACGGACGAGCAGGATTCAGGGCGAGAGGAAAGCCTCCTTCAGAGAGAGCTCGTAGCTCAGAGCCTGGTCCTGGCAGGCACAATGGAAAGGCCAGCAGCCTCCTGAGTCCTTAAGAGAAAAGAAAATGACCAACGAAATCACTGTTGCTAATGAGGACCACCACTCTCTGTCTTTGGAGGGACTGGGAGTGTGGTCTCTGCTCAGAATAGCCATCAAAAAGTGCAGCACAAGATGGAAAGGGGTACACTTGCTCCCTCAGGGTGAAACAGCTCCTGGAAATAAGGAGCAGCCCCAAACCCACCTTCCTCACCCCAGGAAACCCTGCAAGCTCGCTGCCTTCCCAGTACAGTTGGTCATGCAAGCTGGTGGGAGAGGGTCTCTTTTTTTTGCACACTAGTGCACTTGACTTCAGTGTATTTACCCCTGGCGCTTTGTAGAGCAGCAGAGGCATGGTAATTGCCAGCCGATCCATTGGGAGGTGACTGCTTCAGCGCTAGAGAAATGAGCCCCGAGCACTTGTGTGGCTTTTCATGATTTATCACAGGCCTTTAACGGTGCTCTTAAAGCACAGAGAGAGGATATGGTTTAGGCATCAAGAAGCTGACCTGGAGGAGAACAGAGCTGAAACCCTCCTCTGGCTCTGTTTACCCACACCTGTGTGTACACACGTGTATGCACACACATGCATGCATATTTATTTTTGCATGAATTCCATTTTATACCTTACATTTATAGAGAAGGATGAGGCTGGATCTATATTTAAAGCAACAGCATGCGATCAGGAGCTGTAGGCTCACTTTCCCTATCTGCCATAAACATATATGAAAGTCTCCTTGTCCCATTCCCTATCTGTAGGAGTGGGTAATCTTCCTCTATCCCTCTAAAGATTCATCTACTTAATTGTAATGATACCTGTCCCAAGAACGCTCCTATTATTTTTATGTCAGTAGAGCCAATTCCAAAATCCCTCAGGGATTAAAATTCATTCATACTGGGATAGGAAAGAAATCTGTGCTTTGTGCAAGCAGTTCAGACTAGATAACATCAGATATGGCTGTCAGATCTCTAACATGTGACTGAGAATAGTAACAATAATAATAATGAGATAACATATTGCACACCGTATTTGGTCCAACTAAAATAGTCTCCAGCCTCTTTGGCTATGCTCTGTATCCCAGTCAGAGCTGAGATGGTTACATTAGGGTGAGGATGATCACGGCCCCTGCAGTGGAGCATGGTGGGTCTGGGCTCATTAACATGCTGAGAAAGCCCCCATCCTAAGATGGAAAGCACCACAGAGGGCTCATTTTAATGCTCTATAGTTTAATAAGACTGCAAACAAAACATATATCATTATCTGGGCACATCTTGTAATTCTTGTTCGAGCATTTTGCATAATTTGCTGCTACTTTCAACTTGTCTGTTCCCCATGTGGCAATGTTTGACAAAGGGGAAACAGCAAGCTATCTATTCTTGGAACATTTTCCACTGCTTATTGTCATATGGCTTCGGGCCAGACTCTAATTCAAAGGAGAAAAACCACATACAATCAGGAGTGTGAATAGGACTGTCTAGTGGAAATCAATACACCTTTTAGCAGCAGGTCAGTAAATGGTTCGTTACCTCTCGCACCTAGAGCTTTGGGGGTGGGGAAGGGACCTTCGAGTGAAGCAAGAGGAGTCACAGACCAGTCTCATTAAGTACAGCTGGAGCACACATTCACCACTTACCACTTAGAAATGATGAAGAAAGAGCAAGGAAATGCATGAAAAACGTCTTTTCCTTACCTGCCTGCTTATGTGGTAATAGGATGCATCTGATGCAACAATGTCTCAAAACCGCCACTTAAGACCACTTGAGACTTCTTACATGATACAAACCTCTGCTCTGAAGTTTCAAAAATTTTTCTTACTACCAAGAACCATTAAGGGACATGCTGAAAACGTAGGGGCCATGGTCTTGCTTTCAGGCCTGTCTTTGCTCCCTGTGAACAGCCGTGGGGCTGAACTGCTCCCACATCAATTGCATGGAAAAGCTTCTGCATTTTCCAGGGGCAAAGGTATCCTGTTCAGTGGATACAGATGTGGGCAACGTTTGACATACAGAATTTGCTATTCGTTTTTGAAATGTCAAAGGTGTAGAGAGAGGGCATCTGTTTTCAGAAGCAGTTAGTGATGTTGGTGCTCTTTGGAAAACAGAGAGTGACTTTTTTGCTTCCCTCCAAAAAAAAATCAAACCCATAGCCCTAGTATTCATGCTTAAACACTGAAACATTTGTTAGCTCCAGGTAAGCAGCTGACTAATTCCAATCATAAACATATTGCAGCAACATCATCCTGTTTTCTCAGATGAAATCAATTGCATCTTTTGTATGTATGCAATAAAGGTTAATAAAACCATGTCTTACCTCGTGTGTGGACACTTACTTACCTGCAGAACATGCTGAGATGTTATTGAAGCACTTTATCATTGTTTTGCGCTGCCAGACAGAGGGTGGTATCAGCCGAGCCGTGACTTACAGGCACCCCCTTCCTTCACAGCTCAGCTGGAAGCTCTTCACTGGAGGAGTGAGTATGGCTTAGGGGGGCTCACCCCTCGCCTCCCCTCAGTTCATCACGGCAAGTATCAGCTGCTGCTCTGTGCTCTGGTTTTATTGCGTCTCAGCTCCATCCACGCCAAGATCAGGTCACACAGTGCCGGCCAGCGCAGAGTGTTAGCAGGGTCTAAACAAATGGTGAGTTACAAATACTGCCATGCTTTTCTATGAAGGATCTTTGGCTGCAAGGAAAATTTCTATAGCATTGCCAAACTGATTTACAAATGAGGTGACTGTCTGGTGTGGAAGATGGTGCTGATGCAATCTTTGGATTTCTGTGGTTTTTTGCAATCTGAATGTTGTGGCATATTCATTTCACAAAGAGAAAGAGAAAGAGAAAGAGAAAGAGAAAGAGAAAGAGAAAGAGAAGAGAAGAGAAGAGAAGAGAAGAGAAGAGAAGAGAAGAGAAGAGAAGAGAAGAGAAGAGAAGAGAAGAGAAGAGAAGAGAAGAGAAGAGAAGAGAAGAGAAGAGAAGAGAAGAGAAGAGAAGAGAAGAGAAGAGAAGAGAAGAGAAGAGAAGAGAAGAGAAGAGAAGAGAAGAGAAGAGAAGAGAAGAGAAGAGAAGAGAAGAGAAGAGAAGAGAAGAGAAGAGAAGAGAAGAGAAGAGAAGAAGAATTGCTTGGGCTGCTTCTGGATTTGCTACGGCTGACGCACCTAGTCCGGCCAAGGCAAAATCCCCATGTGGTGTTGCAGATAAATGACGGATGGATTCGTCTTCTCTGGTCAGAGTGCCAGGGCATGCCCAGGGGAGCACCACTGCACTGTTCTACATGGTGTAGTAGTAAATAAAAAGTGGATAAACCTACCTGCTGAGTGTATGCGAGAAGTCTGTTAACTCTGTATTCTCTAAATTGGAGGCAGATAGTCTCCTTTATCTCTGTTTACTCTCGGCTGCACACAGGTTTATTGGGAAAGAAGCAGCTTTCCCTGTGACGCAGAATGCAATTACAGTGAGATCGTCCCTGTGTCTCCGATGTCTCCCCATCAGTAACTGAGCCATGCACGCTGCCAGTGCCACCACAGTGAGGATTGCTGCCAGGAGCGTTGCGGGGCTACGCCAGCTGTTCCCACTTCTCGTGTCTGACAGGTTGGTGAGCAGGGCTCCATCATGCTGTCCTGCTCCTGGGGAGTCCACGTCTGGTGGTAGAGAGCCACAAAAACAATCCTTCCTTATCATCAGCTGTCTCTTTTAGTTTTAGTGTCTTCTATGGGTGTGACTAATTCCCTCCTTCGCTGCTGCTGTTGTGTTTATAATCTCCCATCAAGTCTCTCTCCTCACCCCGTGCAATCACTCCACAATGCACAATTCAGATTTTGCACATCTAGCTTCTTCTTCTTCTTCTTCATTCCTTGCTGCCTAGGTCATTTTCTTTTTGCCCCTCTTAGCGTTTCTTATCTCATCTTCTGCACATTTCTCTGAAGAGAGACAACAGAAGAGCAGGATCATGAAGCATCCTTGTCTGCCACAGTCCCACCCTGTTTTTCATGACCTTCATCCTTGAGCAGCTCTGATACAGTCTCCATACTCCTGTTGTAGCGTAACAGCATGGGCTCTATGGCCTATACAGAGGATCTGCTAGTCTCTCTAAGTAGAACTCCTTGGACTGAATTCAAGAAGAACATCTGGTTTTAACTCTTTGCATTGTAGAGCTTAGCTAGACAAAGTAAATCTAACTTTTGTCAGGGACATCTGTGTTAGTTATTATTCTAATTGCTTACGGTTCAAATTCTGACTACTGGAGGAACTGCATTAGCTCTGGGTTTTGGTGATTTTTTTTCTTCTAATTTATACTGTGGAATAAGACCAACACAACAAAAGCACTTTCAAAGAAGTATTTCAACTTCCATTACACATTTCAAGTCTGGTTTAAGATAGATTTTGACGATCGTGGACAAGGACTGAAGACCAGCAGACTTGATCCAAAATAGAGCTGAATACTCTATCAGTAAGCCATGACAGGTGAATAAATAGTGGAGTAATACAAATAAGCAAAAGGAGCGAGGACAGTAATCATAACTGTCACTGCTGGTATCAGTTTCATACCAAAGAAGCACTGTTCACTGGAGAGACGGGAACAGCCACAAACTAATAAAAGAACAGTATGAAAGGACTGTGCACTGAGCGAAGGGAAGCAGCTGATGGGCTCAGGCTCTCCTTAGATCCTTTTGCAATAAAGTTCAACAATGTCTCAAGGGTGGCAGCGATGGGCAAGAGATCCCAAATGTGAAATGGGCTTTGTGAGAGTCAGGCCACAAAGCACAAAGGCAATGAAATGATAGACAATATTCAGCGTTGCTTTCTCCACTCCTGGCACCAAATGAGATTTGCTGTCCTGAACCCAGAAAACCAGAGACAGCTCTTGGATTAGGGGTGGGCTGGAGTATCATTCAAACGCCTTTTTACCTTGTGTCATGTTCCTCTAGCCAAAAAGGGGACAAAATGCCCCTGTATTGCAGGGGTCATGTTTGATAACCGCGTTGGCGTTCGTACGTTCTACTGACTCATCTACAACCCTTTAAATATGCCGTTTCCCTGCACAATCAACAGGCTTATGCATTTGACCCACTCAGCTTGGTGATCTATGTCTGATAGCAGACTTTGGAAATGATCACATTTATGGAAGAGATGCCCAAAATAATGCTCATGAACATACTACAGCTGGATGATCAGGACAGATCCCAATGTCTGAACAACGGAAAAAAGCTTGAAATTGACTTTATCTAATCTAATTGGAATTCATGTTCAGTTGTCAAAGAAAAACCTACGCACCTTTAGCTGTATTCATCCAAAAGGGCAAAGGCATGGCAAACATTTTGTATGCAGACCTCCAGAAACAGCACCAACTAACTTGCCCTGATCAGTGCTTTAGACAAAAAACTGTTGCTCAGTAGTTCTTGGGATAGTAACAGCTGCCAAGAGGATTTTTTTCCCTGCAAAAAAACAAAGGACAAGCAAGTGTCAGGGAGAAGAACTGGACAGCTAGTAATAACATTCAAAAGTTTCGATTGCAATTTTCAGTAGGAAGCCAAGAAAACGAGATTAATTTGCGACTGTGAACTCAGGCCCCCTGGTCTGCCAGTTTCCAGACACCAGGACTTCCTTCCTGTGGGCATGACTAAGGGGGTGGTTGGTCATTAGCTGGACCGAAGACCAGCGTGGGATCTGGCTTTAGTTCTTACTGGGTTATTATCTCCTCATAATTACGACCTGTAACATTGCTTCTCCTTTGGAAGAAAGAGCCTCTAAAAGCCCTTAAGCTTCAAGGCTGGGTTGGAGAACTCACATCCTCAGTAACTTAAGAAAAGGGAACAGTCGCATGTCCAAATTATAAAGGCAGATCCAGGAGTATGTTTGCCGACTGATTCCAGAAAAGAAATCTTTATCCTTGAGACGTCGCAAATTAGCGAGGCTTGTGACTGCATGTTTCACAAAGGGCATTTTGTGGGAGGTGAAAAAAGCCAGTGTCAGATTTTGAAAGGGTGAAAAATTTCTTGTCTTTCTTTCCATACACTAGGCACAAACTGCTGCAGGGCAAAGGCTTCTTCCAGTGATCACACTGGCCCAAAACTTCTGCTCTTTTGACCAACATGCAAGACCCCAGGTCTTCTTCTCTACTAGTCATATCCCCAGCACAGGGCCCACCAAAACTTGCTGATCCTGGCAATCACAATCCTGAGAGTATGTGGCTTGTTTCCAGAGACTTGAATGCTGGATCTGACTCATATTCCCTATTTTGTTTATATACTCATCATATTTGCTTCCCACTTATGCACCAGTGTAGCTCATGTCACAAAATTAGAAAATGAGACAGACTTGTTAGAGACCAAATATAATCTGTGATTTGACTCAGCGGTGTTTATGTGGAGCTACCCAGACATAGTGTGGTTTGGCAGGTTGAATGACACCAGAAAGAGCGGGTTATAATAACTTCCCAGTTTTTACCTCCCCCTAGAAAAAATCCCAACCCACTGATATTAATTGACATCCTCTGACATCTTCATTAATGATAGAAATGGGTACACGTGAACATGCCTTTTAGATCCAGGTTCAAAATTTAAAGGTCCCTGAAAAGGCTTGTTGTTTTTTCGCAGCTGTAGGAGTGATGCTCATGACAGGTACTACCTCTCCCTCCACAGACACTCTGACTCATTGCTTCACTTATGATATAAGATCACCCTGACTTCACACTTTAGATGTCTGCAAAAGGCTGAATCATCTTTACCTCTGGCTTCGACTCTGGCTGGTTTGTTGTAAGCTCTTGTGCAGGTGTTGATGGATGAAGGGAGCTGGAGTGGGGTTTCCCAACATGTGTGGCAGGTGCGATGCCCGTGCAGGGGCTGGGTGGCTGCATTCGTTGCCGTGTATGTCGGTGTCTGCAGGGGGTGGCAGGTGAATCCACGTGGATAGCAGCTGCACAGAGTTGTTTCCTAGAGTTTGTGTGGGGACCAGAATGGGATCTGGCAGCCAACAGAGCGGATCTGTGTAGCCAACAGAAACAGGCACTGAAGGCAGTGGCTCCAGGAAAACAAACACAAATATGAAGGCACAGCAACAACATGATATTATGGTGAGGAAGGAAGCTGAGCTATTGAACTAACTCAAGCAATTATGCACAGGCCAGCTGCACAGCGCATCCCTCAGCTCGGGAGGGAAGATAGGCAAAGGACCCCTTTCCTTGGCCTTGAGAGCAGGTCACACTCTGATGGCAGGGAATTGCCAGCGCAGAAAGAGAGGGTCAGTTCAGGGGATGGTGCTGGTGATGGCCTTTTACGAAGCTGGGAAACAGCAAAGACATGCTTTGAACCTGCTGCCTGGAAATTATACAAATGCCGACCTGTTGCATTGCAAATTTTTGGCTAAGGTGATACGGGAACCCAGATCTACTGCATCTGTATCCTCTGCCTTCTCCAAGTGTCTCACCATGTTTTCTCTATTCATTCTCCTAACAGAAGCATTGGTTTCAGACTGGCACTGCCTGGTTACCAGAGTGGCAGCAGCCATGGCAAGGATCCTCTGTTCACTCTCTTCAGACACAGCGGGGCTGCATCGCCAGGGCTGTAAACCTGGCAGAGTTTGCAGCAGCAGTGTCGGGGCTGGACCGTGGAGCTCTGTGCTTGGCCTGAGATGGCCTCTGCATCTTTAACACTGGGTGCAAAAAAGTTGCAGCGTGGCTGAGCCAAGCGGCCTGGATCATATCTCTGTGGAAAAAATAACACGTCTCCTTCCCTCTAAACACTCTACTCTCTAACGGCTGAGGCAGAAACTGCACAGGACAACTCACTAGCAGTCTTGGAGGTGGAGCTGACTTCAAGAAAATCATTGATCTCAGCTTTTGAATCCTAACCAGCCCATGCAGAGACACTCTTACTTATGCTTTGTTTTCCTTCCAAACCTGCATTCTCTAGAGGCCTGGGGGTAAACTGCTTTCTCAGACTGTGCGAGAGCTGAGCTAGGATGATCTAGAGTCCGGGAAGATGGGAACCACATATCTTCGTGGGGTTACACAGGATCTTGCCAGACCTTTTGGTTTGCTGTATCCAGCAGGGTTTCCTGGATGACCCCAAAAGCACAAGTTAGAGCAGTACAGCAATTTGTGGAAAACTTGCCACCCCAGGACAGTCAACGACATGGTGCTTTTGTGTACAGCAGTACTAATCTCAAACCCAGACCCACATGTTTACAGTATTCAGCAACTCTTACCACTTACACTAACCTTGGTGTTACACTCCTCCTTTTTGTGACAAACCAGACATTCCCATGGCTGCCAGCTGTGGTGCTACAAACATGGGATCAGGATGACCGATACTTTGCTGTGTAAATTCTTAGTATTCAGAAAGAGCAATGACATGACCTGTCCCCAGAACGATGCTTTTGTGCCATCAAAAGTTTCTCAGGGAGAGAATCACACCAGATTTTCTGGAATTTCACCTTTTAAACAGATCATTTCGAAGCACAAATTGGCCTTCAAGGGTTGTGCTTATCAAGGTATTCAGTACCACTGGGGCCTTATGACTGTGAGCGGGACTAGGCAGCTCAGGGCATTGCTCAGTCATCACCCTGGTGGATGCAGCAAGGAGAGTTGACACCTGGTCTTGCACCACAGCCTAGACTCAGGTGAAAATATTCGATAGCCTGTGACTAAATGAGTTAAAAATGGGTATTCTTCTGTCATTTTAAGAAAACTCTCTCATTATTCCTGTCAGATAATCCAGCTCATCTTTTTGTGCTGGAGAACTGGGTCCCTCCATGATGATTCTCATGACATGGAGCCTAAAAAGAGTCTGACCTTCCCCAGTGCTCCTCCAAGACCCTCCTTGCCTGAACATCTAGTTCCCCTCACTCCAGTTTTGTGGTGAAAGCATTGGTATGAGGGGTTGGAGGAGTAGAAACAAGGGGCATTGGTTCTCCAGATCACAAAATCACAGAATCACAGAATAGTAGGGGTTCGAAGGGACCTCTGTGGGTCACCTAGTCCAACTCTCCTGCTGAAGCAGGGTCACCTACAGCAGGCTGCACAGGACCTTGTCCAGGCGGGTCTTGAATATCTCCAGAGAAGGAGACTCCACAACCTCCCTGGGCAGCCTGTTCCAGCACTCCGTCACCCTCAGAGGGAAGAAGTTCTTCCTCATGTTCAGACGGAACTTCCTGTGCTTCAGTTTGTGCCCATTACCCCTTGTCCTATCACTGGGCACCACTGAAAAGAGCTTGGCCCCATCCTCCTGACACCCACCCTTCAGATATTTATAAGCATTTATTAGGTCCCCTCGCAGCCTTCTCTTCTTCAGGCTGAACAAGCCCAGGTCCCTCAGCCTCTCCTCGTAGGGGAGATGTTCCAGTCCCCTCATCATCCTTGTAGCCCTCCGCTGGACTCTCTCCAGTAGCTCTTCATCTTTCTTGAACTGGGGAGCCCAGAACTGGACACAGTACTCCAGATGGGGCCTCACCAGGGCAGTGTAGAGGGGGAGAAGAACCTCCCTCGTCCTGCTGGCCACACTCTTCTTGATGCACCCCAGGATTCCATTGGCTTTCTTGGCAGCCAGGGCACACTGCTGGCTCATGGTTAACCTGTCATCCACCAGGACACCCAGGTCCCTCTCCGCAGAGCTGCACTCCAGCAGGTCCACCCCAAGCCTGTACTGGTGCATGAGGTTGTTCCTCTCCAGGTGCAGGACCCTGCATTTGCCTTTGTTGAACCTCATCAGGTTCCTCTCTGGCCAGCTTTCCAGCCTGTCCAGGTCACACTGAATGGCAGCACAGCCTTCCGGTGTGTCTACCACACCTCCCAGTTTGGTGTCATCAGCAAACTTGCTGAGGGTACATTCTAACTCTTCATCCAGGTCGTTGATGAAGAAGTTAAACAAGACTGGGCCCAGTACTGACCCCTGGGGGACACCACTTGTTACCAGCCTCCAACTAGACTCAGCGCCGCTGATGACAACCCTCTGAGTTCTGCCATTCAGCCAGTTCTCTATCCACTTCACCGACCACTCATCCAGCCCACACTTCCTCAGCTTCCCTAGGAGGATATCATGGGAGACTGTGTCGAAAGCTTTGCTGAAGTCCAGGTAGACAACATCCACGGCTCTCCCTTCGTCTACCCAGCCAGTCATGTCATCGTAGAAAGCTATTAGATTGGTCAGGCATGATTTCCCCTTGGTGAATCCATGCTGACTACTCCTGATAACCTTCTTTTCTTCCACTTGCTTGATGATGGCCTCCAGGATAAGCTGCTCCATCACCTTTCCCGGGATGGAGGTGAGGCTGACCGGCCTGTAGTTCCCTGGGTCCTCCTTCTTGCCCTTTTTGAAGATTGGAGTGACATTGGCCTTTCTCCAGTCCTCGGGCACCTCTCCTGTCCTCCAGGACCTCTCAAAGATGATGGAGAGTGGCTCAGCAATGACATCCGCCAGCTCTCTCAGCACTCGTGGGTGCATTCCATCGGGGCCCATGGATTTGTGGACGTCCAGATCGCTTAAGCAATCCCTCACACAGTCCTCCTCGACCAAGGGAAAGTCGTCCTCTTTGTAGGCTTCTTCTCTTACCTCCGGGGCCTGGGATTCCTGAGGGCCAGTCTTAGCACTGAAGACTGAAGCAAAGAAGGCATTCAGTAGCTCTGCCTTGTCCGCATCCTCCGTCACCAGGACACCCGCCTCATTCAGCAGTGGCCCCACGTTGTCCCTAGCCTTCCTTTTGCTGCTGATGTAGTTGAAGAAGCCCTTCTTGTTGTTTTTGACATCCCTTGCCAGCTTCAATTCCAGGTGGGCACTGGCCTTCCTCGTTGCATCCCTGCATGCTCTCACCACGTTTCTGTACTCTTCCCAAGTGGCCTGCCCCCCTTTCCACATTCCATGGACCTTTCTCTTCTGCCTGATCTCTGCTAGAAGCTCCTTGTTTAACCATGCAGGTCTCCTGCCTCCTTTGTTCGATTTCTTTCTCAGGGGGATGCATTGCTCCTGTGCATGGAAGAAGTGTTGTTTAAAGAGCGACCAGCACTCATGGACCCCCCTGCCTTTGAGAGCCCTGGGCCACGGGATTCCTCCCAGTAGCTCCTTGAAGAGGGCAAAGTCAGCCCTCCTGAGGTCCAGGGTTTTGATCCTGCTTATCGCCCTGCTTCCTCCACGTAAGATCCTGAACTTGACCATTTCATGGTCACTGCAGCCGAGTCTGCCTCCGACCTTCACATCCTCCACCAGTCCCTCCTTGTTTGGTAACACAAGGTCCAGCAGAGCGCCTTTCCTTGTTGGTTCCTCCACCACTTGCATCAGAAAGTTATCATCGATGCTCTGTAGGAACCGCCTGGATTGCGCCTGCCTAGCTGTATGGTCTTCCCAGCTGATGTCAGGGTGGTTGAAGTCCCCCATGAGAACCAGGGCCTGTGACTGTGAGGCTGCTTGCAGCTGCCTGTAGAAGGCCTCATCAACCTCCTCCTCCTGGTCAGGTGGCCTGTAGTACACACCCACGGTAATGTCACCCCTATGAGCCTGTCCCTTAATTCTAACCCACAAGCTTTCAACTCGTTCCTCATTTGCCCCCAGGCCAAGCTCAATGCATTCTACTTGCGCCCTCACATATAGAGCAACTCCCCCACCTCTCCTTGTTGGTCTGTCTTTCCTAAAGAGTCTGTAGCCATCCATGACAACATGCCAGTCATGCAAGTTGTCCCACCACGTTTCTGTGATGGCGACCAAGTCGTAGCCGTCCTGCTGTATAATGGCTTCCAGCTCCTCCTGTTTATTGCCCATGCTACGTGCATTGGTGTAAACACACTTGATCTGGGCTGTCAATCTCACCCCTGGCCTTGGCAGGCCAAGCCTGGGCTCATCCCTAGTGAGCTGGGCAATATCCCCTTCCCCCTTCGAACCTAGTTTAAAGGCCTCTCAATGATGTACATCAACAGATGTACTTCTTGTGGTGTTTGTAGAGCACACAATGCACCTGCTTGTGATGTTACCATTATTTTGGGGGCATGGTCCAGGTTTGGCAGCATGCTGGGCAATCACTGTGAAGTGCTGCAGACCATGGGCTTGCAATGGAATTGGTGCAGCCGTGATCCCTCAGTCCTCACTGGCCTGTCGGATGAGAGTCAGGAACTACCTCTGCTTTTCATCCGAGCTATTGCTTCTGTGTCCTTGGAAGGTTTAGGCCACAGACAGATGTTAAGTTTTTCTTTAACTCACTGTTTAACAAACTGCTTAAACTAGTGGTAATAAGAGGGAGCAAGAAAGTTCCTCTGGTGTGTTATAATGGCCTACTGGTGCTACGGGGCTGCTTTTTGGGGTCCCATATATGCTTCCTACCAATAAAATATTCTGCTCTGTCGCACACACAAATCTGGGGCACCAAGGAGGCTGGTCCTGCGCAATGAAGCTCTTGTCCTGTCACAAGGTGTTTTGGGGCTTGTGAAGCACTGTGAGGTTTCCCCTGGACCCAGCTGGAGAATTGGCCTGGAGTGACCATGGAGGTCCCTCCCTAGGGGGTTAAACCTCTGCCTCCTGTAGTCCCTGCCTGAAGCCAGCCTCTGAGCCAGAGGCTGTGAAGCTGAAGAGGTTAATGACAAAACCTCTCTGCCCATGGAATCAATAACGAGGAGAAAGGCGGATGTGCCACAGTCTCTTCTGGGCATGTGTTATTCATACTCCCCCTCAGATATGATTGGTGCATATAAATCACAGCAGAGACTATCTCACCATGTCCCACTCAATTCTTGTGCAGCTGGATTTTGTTTCTGGTTCAAATCTATTCAAAGAAGAAGAATAATCTTCAATATAGTGGAAAAGCTCTTTAATCCCTCAAACACAGTAAAGAATAGGGCAGAAGGCTCAGGATGCCTGAAGGGAGGGACAGATGAGGAATGCTTTTCTCCATTTCATCAATCAAAAATCAGAACGATGTTCTTGAATTCGGTCCCTTTATTGTGTTTTTCCCTATTTCCAATACGAGCATCAACGCTCCTTGTTGCATGCAGCCATGTAATTGCATTCCCCGAATGCAAGAGGACAGGTTAACTCTCACAGAGGACAAGTTTGCTGCCTCAAACTGGTAATTCTTACGATTTGCTGTTTCAGTTGCAGCTTGGAGGCTGTACAGACAGACAGGAATTGCTCTGAACATCTCACAGTCCAGAAGAGTCTCTTGGGCAACAACCAGTTTAGACGCAGGCTGGGGGGAAGGTGGGAGGGACGCAGCGTTGCAGCCACTGGAGGACTGTGGGTGCCTACTCCAGACTTGCGAGCCATTACCCTTACACTGACTTGCGTAACTACTATCCAAGGCGAATAAAATGGAAACCAAAAGCATTAGAGTCTGACCTAAAAGTTGGATATATCTTCTTAATTCAAGTAACAGCTAAGTTCAACTCCAAATACATCTGTTCCTTCATCTCATTTGGTCGCTCCATTTCCTCTTTCTTGCGTGTCTCCCAGTCATTGACTGTCGTATTCTGCTGCTAAAGCTGCTTAATTGGGGGGGAAGGAAGGGTTGCTCTTCCCTAAAATGTTCTTTTTTCATTGCTGCTTGGGTCTGAATCCCTTCCTGCCCTTCTAATTAGTAAATGTGAATTAAACGTTGCATGCTCTCAATATTTACCTATTTTTAACCCAGACTCATTCTGTTCATTTCCATAATGCATGCCTCTCTACATCTTACTTCTCAATACCCGCATTCATTTTTTTTAAACCACAGAATATCCTCATTTATCTTCATTTGTAAGCACTTACATTGTTTCTATTTTTAGCTCAGTTTTTATCTCTCTTTCTTTTCTTCTTGTCTGGTTCTTGTTTATTTTGGGATGTGGGAGGTTGAGAGGTTCTTCTCCAGCCCAGGATCCCACATTTCTCTGTATCCTCAGCTCAGAGCAGCTATCTACCCATCAGACACTCTCACCTCACTTACACCCTGCAGAAATACCAGCGTCCACTGATTCGTCCCATGAATCCTTAAGCACCACATCTCATATCCCATTGCATGGCAAAGACAGAGCTCAAAGTGTCAGGAGGCAAATTATCTCCACAACTAGGCTTACCATTTGATAAAAGAAAATCAAAAGGAAGATCTTAAAGGCAGATCCTATGGGAAACCAGCATGGGTAGCAATGGGAACCCCCCCCCCCCCCCCCTATTGCTGGTAATGAATCTTCTTTCCCTTTCAGCTGGTTCCTGTCCTCCCCTTGGAAATCTAATTACCAATGTAGGGCACGCAGGGGCTGGCCATACAGCGTTAGCACTCCGTCCCCTAACAAGGCAGCGCGGCAGATGCCAGGGTTATGTGGAGGCTATAGGTGCCCCTCTGACCCATGTGGGGAACCGCGCCAGGGCAAGGTCACTGCGAGCTCATCCGGGGAGCCCGTTCAGGGCTGTCTTTAAGCCAGCAAACCAAGCAGCAGACAGAAGGGTTAATACCGCTCGATAAACGAAGCGGCATCAAACGAGAGAAGCTTGAATCTTTCTTCCCCTGTAATATAATTTGTTGGCTGCTGGGAGCCTCCCCGCATTTCACTGGAGTCTTTCTCTCAGACAAATCAGGGCGGGTGCCGCTTGCACAGCTGCAACATTCATTTCCAGTTGGGGGTAGAAGAGGAGTTATTTGCTCCTCCTTTGTGTCATCCCAGAATGAAAAAGGAGAAAAATAAATAAAAATCCCCTCTGTGCAGAACATGACACTGAGAGACCATTGTGCACGGCACAGCCCCCTCCTCCACCCACCCATCACCCTCTGGATACAATGCTCTCTCATTAACTGGACTTCTCAAAGGGAGGCGGTTGCCCAAATTAATTTGGAACCATTTATTGGATCTGATTCATATCAACTTAACAGGGTTTTAGTTAAGTGCAGAAAATCTGTCTCTCACCAACAGTGATCGCAAGCATGGTTAGAGGGTGACCCCTTCCAGCAGACACAGAGACGGGGCTCAGTGATGCTGGCCTCAGAGGGTCCAGCCTCAGAGGCTTTCACGGGCATTGCTGGAAGCTGGATGGGTTAACTCAAAGGTATCCCAAAGGTTTAATTCCAAATGGCACAATGCCTCTCCCCCCATCTTTCTCCCCTCCCCACCTCCTGTTGGCCTCTGTCGCCCACGGCTTCTCCTTCAGCTCCTGCTTCTCAGCACCAGATTGAGCCCCGAGCCTTGCCCAGCCTTGCACCTTGCCAGACCTTCCCCTGCATCCACCCGGACTCTCTGAAACCAGTCTTTCTTTCGAGCCTCACTGCCTGCACAGCCCTTTCCCACCCTGTACCCAGCCCTCCCAAACAGGACCAGTTTGACGTATCCCAGCGGTGACGGGGGGTACCCTTGCCACCTGGTAAAGAGCAGGTAGCAAGCTGTATAATGCAAAGGAGATGGCCCTCTTGCAACACGCCCCTGTGCCTGCTGCCGTCCTTGCTGCCTCCCAGGGCTGTGCAGGAAGCGGGGAGAACTGTGCTACAAAGTGCTTCCGAACAAGATGATTCCTTCTCTCATCCACTTGCAAATCATTCATGCCCAGCCAAGGAGGCCCACCTGGAGAAGAGGTGGAGATGTGTCTGTCCTTCTGTGCGCAGTCACCTGGTCCCACCCGTGTGCTCCACGACTTTGACAGCCGCTTCTTTTTCCACGGCCTTAGGATGGAAAAGCTGTGAGCTGCGCTCCCCGGGAGGCAGCACGGTCGTGCAGGTGGGCGCAGCGGCAGGGATGCCCGGCAGCAAGCCCACGCTGGCACCTGCATCCTGCGGTACCACCCGCCATGCCACCCGTGTGGGGGAACAAAAAGACTTTTCTCCACGCAGTTCCTGGGGGATTATCCCTGCCCACGGCTGCCCGCAGTCACCGCCGGCTCTGGCAGTTCAGCAGCGACTCCCTTCCAGGCCCCAAGCTGTCAGGCTGTGGAGGGGTTAACAGAAGAGGCTGGCGTCCCCATATGCCAGGGGCTTTTACATGCCTAATCCCAGAGCTGCTCAGCTGCGTGTCTTAACAGTGCTGACTGATACAGGCTTTCACTGCAGCCACGGTGTCTGGACCATTGTTCATACATGCCGTCGACTATGCCTGAAGTACTGGTTTTCCTCCAGGCACATCTAGCACGATAGGGTTTCAGGCGGATGCACACCCAGATGCACGCACACAGCAGGCTGACCCATCCAGTGTGCACATCTGCCTGCCTTTCCTGCTGCTCCTCTCTTCCCATGCCAGATTTATTTCAGAGGCCTGATATGTGTTCTGCCTGACGGGCAGGTTTATTGTGATATGGTTACTCCCTGTCCCACTGCCGTGCTAGCTTGCTCATGAAGGCTGTCAATTATCAGTAGCCGCCACTGAAGGTTAAACCCTTATTGTAGGGTTACCACTGCTGCACTGAAGTTTGCTCCAGAAGGTCGTGGTCGCAGTGGGTGGCTGTCCCTGGGATGAGCGGGGCCAGGCTCAGTGCTCTGCTCTTGCGAGGTTGCTTCTGGGCACTCAGACTGAGCACAGGCATCACCGTGATACGGTAGCTCTAACCATATCTGGCACCACCAAAATGAGTAGCTGTGAGTACGGTTTGGTGGCCTTATTGTAAACCTCATGCCCAGAACAGGCAGGGAAGGCAGAGCAAGGCTGCAAAGGGACTGTAGCTTCTTCCCAGTGCTCCCAGCACCGACATGTGCTCTCCTTCCACCACTGATTAAAATGCAGTGGGGAGTGGGAGAGCGAGGGAGAGCAGAGAGACTCCCTTTCACAACGCCTGAAGCCCTCTGACCCTTTATATGAAAAATTAGCATCATAATACTTAGCAGTATCACACTGCTGTTAATTCCTCTCTCATTGTCCTCCTGAAAGATGCAAATGGCATCACCCATTACTGATTCTCAGCATCAGAGTTCCCTTTAGAAGAAGCTAACCAATAAGCAAGTTATTCTAAAGTCAGCCTAATGAGCTTCTGCTGAACCTGAGCGCAGCTGGTGAGCCCGCCGATGCGCTGCACACATTCGTAACACAGCGGTGGGTGCATGAGTGGGCTCAGTACATTTGCAGCAGAGTATCTCTATTCCTGTTAGAGCAGTAGGCATCACCTGGTGCTCAGCGTGGAAGGGGAAAGTCCTCCTCTTTTGCATACCACAAAAATGGGTAGCATCAAAGAATGACAGTGCAGGAACAGCATCTTCCCTGGTTTTCGTAGTCTTTTGTGCAGATGGAGCAGAGATTTTTCAAAAGCCCGAAAGAAACATTGACCTAAGACTCCTCTCTGAAGATAACGGCCACTGTGCACAGCTTTTGCAAATCCTGCCCCTAGGCAGAGAAAAAGCCTTTCATTTGAATAAGGGACAGGAGTGGTGGGAGTCATGAGTTGAACTTCTATTTCTGGAAAAAATCATGATACAAATAATCGAACAATTTCTTTGCAAGGACCTAGATGATAAGGTTGAGAAAAGTTGAAGTTATTAGGAATATGTCAAGAATAAATCGTGTCAACACAATCCAATTTCCTGCTTGACAGGGTAATAGGGTTTGTGGATGAGGCAGGAGCAGTCAATGTCATCTGGCTTCACTTCAGTAAGGTTTATGACACCGGTCTTGTATGACATATTCATAAACAAGTTAGGGAAGCATGCCCCAAAGCCAGCTTCTATAGACTGAGGATAAGGGTAGCTTAAAACTGCTCACATTTAATTGCCAAGTTGGAATGATTCATCAGCTGAGATTTTGCAGTGATCATTCCTGTAGCAGACGCTATTCAATGTTTTCATTAATGGATTAGAGGATGGAATGAGAACGTACTTATTAAATTTGCAGGTGGCATTAATCTGGGAGGGACTGCAGGCACATTTGATAAGATTAGAATCCAAAATGGTCTTGAAAAGTTAAAGAAACAGTCTGAAAATAACAGGAGGCAGTTCAATAAAGACAAGCACAAAGCAGTGTACTTAGGAAGGAATAATCAAATTCTTAAGTACAGGCTGGAGATGGCAGGACGAGTAGCAGGTCTCCTGGAAGAAAACAGTGTATAAAGCATCACACATGCACACTTTAGACCATAGTTACATTTTGCTGGAAAAAAATCAAAACCTTATTGAAATATATGAATAAGATTTGTAAGAGAAATGAAGTGAGTCTGCTTTGCTGGAGCAAGGCACTGCTGCTCAGAGGTGGCTCATGAGCCACACAGACACCCCTGTCACCAGAGAGTTGATCTCCAGAAGAGCAGAGGGGGAGATGGCTGGGGGCAGTAGTTGTCCCAGTCAGAGCATTTTAACCCACTGCTAAATACTTGAAAACAACCCAAGGGTAAACCTCCCCAGCAGCCTAAACTGAGCTGCCTTCCCGGCTCCCTCACACCTCCACCCAGCTGCGCAGCCCCCTCGTGCCACGTGCTCGGGTGCTGGTACAGCCCAAGCGGTCAAAGAATCAGTCCTGAAAAAACAAGTGTTTCCTCTGTGGTCTCGCACCAGCTGCTGAGCTGGCTGGAAAGGAAACCATCCTTTTTGCAATTTACAGGGGTGGTATTTTAACCAGCTCAGCTCTCTGCACGCTCCCTACCTGGCCACCCACTCAGCTGTGCTAGCACGAGGGAGAAGCGGTGGTGAAAGCTGCAGCGGCTGCAGTTTATGTCCACATAAGCAGCCCCAGAGTTGCCCCCCAAGCGTTTTGGACACAGAAGTCCCACTGACCGCTGGGTAACCAATTTGCAAGCTGCCTAGATGTTGCCCATCACTAGGCGAAATGGCGTGTTTTTTCAATGAAACCGAATTTCACTCTTCTACTCTGGAGCAGGGATCTCCACCAGCTGCTTGTTGCTGCGTAAGTCCAATTAGAAACTTGCCTTCTTTCCCTTGGGGAGCCTGTGACCGGTGATACAGTGACAAAGTCTCCCTAAAACAAGCTTGTTTGTTTTCCTTCACTGCTCGCTTCCATTTGCTAATAAACAGCCTACACACATATTTAGTCCCATCTAATCTTATGCTTCACCACAAGTGGAATTAAATTGGTTTCTCTGTCACATTATGGCAAAAAAACAGATGCAATTATGTTATTTCTAAAAGTCAAGGATCCACTGGAATTCAAGCTGTTTTTTATTGTTCTTCTGGTCTCCCACTCTCTGGGATTTTTGGGGAAAACCAGCCGTCTTCTTTTCCCCCAGAGCAAACATCTTGGACCGTGCCCAAGACCAGCTACGCCACCGTTTGCTGGGTTTTGCCACCAGCACTGGTTTCTTCAGGAGACAGTTTCAGGTGCAACAGAGCAAGTCTAGCTGCTTGTCACCCTGAGAAGACAGTCACCGCTTGCTCCCCTGTCACCTCCCTGCTCCTCTTTCTGCCTTAGTCCCAGAGCTATGGCCTCCCCACTCGCCTGCTTTGTTTGACACCAACTGGTGAGCCTAGCTGCGGGGGAGATGGAGCCATCCAGCGCATCTGATGGCATTCTCAGGTTCCTCTGAGCAAAAGGCATTTTTTTTTTTTGGTGGTCTGGTCTAGGAGACAACTCCACAGCCTGTCCTACCAGCATGGCAACAGCAGGGACCTGTCATGCTGGGGTGAGATAGCTTGAGGTGCCACACCACCAAAAGCAATGCACTGTGGAAAAGCAACACGTATGATCTTAGATCTCACTAAACTCCCCCAAAACCCCTTCTACAGGATTAAAGCAATGAGCCTTCAACTAATTCATTCTTGTTCTCCTGGCCGTCCCCTTGGGCAGCCTGGCAGTTACTTGCACCAGGAGGTTTACGATAGCCCTGACCAGGTCGCACGTCTGCAAAATATGAATCCACTGTTTATGGTGGGTGCACTGGGTGTAAGTATGTGAGACTTAATAAATGCTCACTAAGCCAGTTCAAAACACTCATCTTTTACCTTAAGGTACGCATTGCCTTAGACAGCTTAAAATACCATGGTATGACTGCTTTGTTATAACCCAGGGAAGGGCTCTCTGGAATGCCTAGAGGCTTTTTTTGCCAATTAAATAAAGATCTTTTATGATCAAAGGGGTCATTTAATGGGTAAAACTCCACCTAACAGCAAATGTGCAGGTAACAGTAAAACCCACTAAAAGATGAGGGGAAAATAAAACAGCAAAACTGAATGTAGAGTCCTGGGAGTGGCACATGTCCTGCTGTAGCCTTTGCATGCACTTGGACTCTCCTCAACTCATCCTTCAGTGAAAGCACGAACGTCTTGCAGGAGTTGCCCTGAGCAGCAGCCTTAATGTTAGTGCTGTTGCTGGGCTCCTGCCTCCGAATCTCCGCTGTCTCGTATTAATTCACCATGTGGATGAATGTTTTGTATAATTATCCCTAACCCTGTCCTGCTCAGGACTGGCTGAAAATGGCTGAGACCTTGAGACAAGGGCTTTTGTTGGGTTTCTTTTTATGCTATCTTGCTGGCACCAAGTACACATGCCATTCCATGCGGTGGAGGATGTTGTGCAGCCCTCACCCCTACACCCAGCAAGGGAGGCATGTGGCCATGGGTCTGCACATAGAGAAAAATCATGCTGGAAGAGGGCACATGCCCACAGCCCGGTGCACAGCTCTGTGGCAGAGTCTGTGCCACCACAGTGCAGGTTAAGTTGGACGCATGTTGACATGCTGTTACCCAAAAAAGGCAACAGAAATCTCTGTCGATCAGTAAGAACGATGCAGATGTGGTGTTTTGCTAAGCGGAGATGCTTGGGTTGTTTTCTAGAGCCGCTTCTGCTGAAGAAGGAACTGCAAGGCTGAACTGCGATAATAGCTTCGTGGTAATAAAGCACATTTGAGGAAATGGATTTGTGTAATCAAAAAGAGCTCTGCACTAATGCACAAATCAAAGCGGGTAAAGAAGCCCTCAGAAAATCACCTTAGATAACATAAGGGTTAAAAAGATGTGGGTGAACCTTGCAAGGGCCTTAGGTCCCTGGACACCAAGCTAGCATGCTTCCACCAGCCTGTGCTGAAGTTACCGGGGCAAATAACTTTGGGCTTTAGGACTAAAGAGTGTGAACGCTGTGGGGGTTTTTATTTCCCCATAAGGATTTTACTTAATAAAATGAGTGAGATTTGTCATACGCGACCCTAGGAAAGCTACTAAGTGTTAACTGTCTTCTGCTTTCAAAGTAATTTGGGAGAACGTAGCCTTTGCAGATCCACTCCCAAACACAAGCTGGAACTCACACTTGTGATAAGCAAGCCTGGGATGAAATGATGAACATCTCATTCTTTACTATATGTGCTTCCCACAAAGGTAGAGCTCTAGATTGCTAATTGCATTTCCTTTAAATACTTTCTGGTATTTCCCGTAAAGCAGGCTCTTATCTCCCTGATAGTGCTTTTTTTTAAATTTTGTGCCATTTGTCTCCTTGGCTACCTGGCCCTACTCATCTCCCAGCGCCTCAGAGAAATCCTATTTTACCCTTCTTTGGAACAATGTCATCATAATTTTACTAGAAAGCATGGGCAGAGGTCAGTTTGCCTCTCTACAAGCTGGACATTGGAGAAGAGGTTATACTGGTAAAGCGTGCAAAGCTGGGGCCTTGCTCTGCCCGGACCCCTGCAGATCTGACCACGCCACAGCTTTGTCCAAGCTGTGCCTGGCCTAGGGGCTGACCCACAGATTTGAAAAGAAAAGCTGTTTTCTACAGTCCTGCTGCCAGCTGATACAGGATTTAACTTCTCCTGGCTCTTTATGTGGGCAATAGAAGCACGGTGTTTAAAACTCAGGACAGGTTTGCACTAGGTCAAGGCTAGGAGGTGAGGGCTAGAGCTCATCCTGAACGACAGACATCTCCAGAGACTCGGCCTCTTGTGGTGAGGTTCCTCCAGTGATAAAACTGGCCCTTTCTGGCTACAGATAGAAATTTCAGGTAAAGGGTGACGGGAAACATGGCCAAGTCTAAAACCTTATTTAAATCCTGCTTTTTGTTGTCATAATAAAATTGTACTTAAAGCTTATTTTTGATGGTTAGAAAGGAAGGCGACTCATCACCATTTGTGCTGCTTATTCACTTATATCACTTCAGCTCAAAATGTATTAGGCAGAGTGTGTGAGCAAGCGCTACACACAGCATCCTACTGTGGCCTTCATTGAAACGGAGATAGTTTGCAGGCATTGGACTGGCTCTTGCCACAGAGGGGAACCGCAGTGTTGGTCCAGAACTACAACGGACGGTTTCACTTGCTGTCTACACCTCTTCGTAGGTGTCTGCACATCCCTGCAGCTGGGGATGCAGGGACTGGTAGGGGAAAGACAAAGTTTGCGTCGCTTAAAAATGAAGAACCTGCCAGATGCTTCCTCTCAGCATTAACTCTCGTTCCTTCCTCCCAAGCTTCTTCTTCCCAAACCTAGCCCTGACTTTCAATCCCACTTTTAAGGGTTCCATTTCCCACCAGCCGTCCTTCTGAGAAGTGCTGCTGTTTCTCCTTGCCCCTTGAGAGGAGGCTGGACCCTGGGAACGGCTGCACTGGGAACTGGCCCCACTTTCTGCACAAGGGCAGCTGCCTGAGTGCCCAGAGACACGAAGACGCCAGATGCAGGAAGCTTTCTATTTACCCTAATGGGACTGAAAACACGTCTAGTAGGTTGGCAAAACATACCGAGTACAGAACTCAACATGCTGGAAAATACGGGAATTGGCAAAAGCATTTGTGGCATTAAAAGCATATACATAAATGTGCCAAGCATTATATTTATATAGCTAGCAGGCAGTGGAACGTTTCCATCCCACTAGATGGTCACCGAGGCACTGCTCTCCAAGGGAAAGGTGTCCTCAGGATCCAGCCATCAGCTGTCAAGCGCTCTTGGGTAAATGCATCAATGTCCAACAGGTCAGATGGGATGCCCCATCATCAGGGCAGACGGCAGGCCAGCAGCTACCTGCCAGTGACAGAAAA
This sequence comes from Opisthocomus hoazin, assembly GCF_030867145.1. Lineage (NCBI taxonomy): Eukaryota > Metazoa > Chordata > Aves > Opisthocomiformes > Opisthocomidae > Opisthocomus > Opisthocomus hoazin. The sequence goes on along the minus strand of NC_134420.1, from coordinate 28,364,550 downwards.
AACAAGCTGCCCTCCAGACTGGTGGTGAAAGAGGCAGAAGTGACTGAAGAAGGAGCAGTTGACCAAGCACCTCTTCGGTGTGGAGGTCAGATCCAACCTCTCATCCAATGCCAACCCCATCAACCAACGGTGGAGGAATTTGGCTTTATCCCTGCTCTGTCACTAGGGCAAACCTGCATAAACATTTTGTCTCTCTTTTCCACTTTTCCTTGTCTACACTGACTGAGCTCGTGCCGTTCACCCACTCTTATTTTGGTGAATACCATGTGCTAAGCAAATGCTACAGCTCCAATATGAGCTGCCACAGTGTCAGGCAGTCCCAGTCAGCAGGGAAAGTGGGAGCTGGCAAGCCTCAGGCAGTGCTGCCTGACCTCAGCCTGGTGGGCTGCAGAGGGGCAGGACCCTGCAAATCCCAGCATCTGGCGGTGGGCAGCAGGTTACAGCTCTCCTTCACGAGGGGCTAGTTGAGCATCATCACGCTGCGTCCCCATCGTGTACCCTGCACACAGCAGACTGCCAGGCTGGTGCTGCACGAGACCAGTCCTGGACCCTGCTGACCCTGAGCAGCCACCCGCTAACTCCCAGTTTCCTTATAAAGTGCTTTTGCCCTCTCCTGCTTGCTCCAGCATCAGACACTCCTCCTGGGCAGGGTCCTGCAGGCACCTGGGGTTCCTCACTGCTCAGCTCAGGCTGGCCCGGCAGGGCATGGCGGGGTGCAGGGGCAGAGGCAGGACAGCATGGCTGGGGTACGTCCTGGTAACTTGTCGTGTCCTTCCCGAAAGCATCTTTGCTGACGATGCCACACACAGCTGCAGGACAGCCTGCCGCAGTCTGTTCCTCACGAGCACTGTTTTGCTTGCAGGGAGATGTTCCAGCACACCCCAGCCACTGAGGGACACTGATGGGTGATTTATTTTTTTATGTAAATCTTGGCTCCCAGTGAGCATAACTGGTCCCTTTCCTGCTGTGCTGTTGCTGGAGAAGCCCTGCGTTCCGTTCACTGTTTACAAATTTTTCCTGTGTTTCTGTCAAACAAACCATTAGCATCAGGAGGAAATCTGCTGCTGGTGGATGTGCACATCCCGGTTTCGAGCGCGACTGATCGCTGCAGGGATGGTGGCGGCGGTGGCCTGGGAGAAGGGAGCTAGGCAGCCCGGAGCAAACAGCCGTGGGCCCGGAGCTGCTCCGCTCGTGGGCTGCGTCTCTCCCGGGGGGTGCACACTGGCGGTGCCACCTGAGGAGGGGGTTCCCACCTCTGGCAGCGGCTGCTCCTCTGAGGTGCTGCTGGGGTAGCAGTGACGGGGTAGCGACCGCACTGGAGGCTGTAGGGAGGACTGGAAGGGGACACCACCAAAACCTTCAGTGTCACCAGCGCAAAGCCTTGAATTTGAGCTTTCAAGCTGAGGAGAAAAGGCGGGCATGCTCTGGGCGAGGGTCTGCAAGCCCTGCTTTGGCTGTGCTGCACGCAGGCCGGGAGCAATGAGAGGAAGGCAGTGATGCTCCACTTTATGTGACCAACTGAAAACTCACTGGAGCACAGGAGCTGCCTTGCTTGGCAGCAGCCCCGGTGTGTCAGAGATCACAGCCGGTCAACAAGCGCCTCTGAGAATGGCCCGGCTGTTGGCCAAGGAAGCTACACCTGCAGCAAACCACCAGCCCCAGCTCTAGTGAGGGGCATGCTTTGAATATCCTCTTTCAGGGTCATGCTTTGAATATTCACTTTCATGGTCATGCTTTGCATATTGCCGGGAGTTGGCCTGCACGGTCATAGCTCTGAACACTACATAGGCAAAGAGGTCTGCGGTGGATGCTCTTCCCGCCCTGCTGGAGCCTTCCAGCTGTTGGCAGCTGCCTGGCTTAGCCCAGGGGTCGAAGCAGTTAACTACAGAGATAGTTGAAATGTTAAACTAGGTGGCCTATATATGCCAGGAAATGTTCACAATTGCTTTTTGACATTAAATTTAATCTGTAGTATGCTGTGTAAGTACGGTTGGCTGTGCATCTCGTATAAATTAATTACAAGGACCTCGTCATGCATGCAGAGAACAGCGGGCAGCACTATAAACGCTGTGCGCAGCCATTTAAGGTCGATGGGGGAAATCCCGCTGCGAGGCTCCACCACGGTGGTTTGCCTCCCTCCTTTTAGGGAGGCCATCCTGGGGATCACAGCTTCTCTGATCCGCGAGCTGTGGTTCAAGCAGATCCCCCTCCTGCGTCACAGGTTTCTCCCTCCATCCTTGTCAGCCCCGGCGAGAGGCACAGAGACCCCTTCCTCAGTCATCGGCACCCCGGGGTGATTTGGAGATGAGACACGCACTTGGTCTGGACACTGAGGATGCACTTACTTTTTAACAAAATCATGAATAGAAAACTAGCATATCTGGCAGCTGGACCAGAAAGGGGTCATCCAGAATTACAGGGAGGCTATAAAGGGGTTACTCGACTGAGAGGGGGTCATCAGGATCCGGGCTGGCGTATGCTGTGTGTGTTTATAGGCAAAGTACCCTAAGAAAATGAGTGACATCTTGTCAAGACACGTGTGGGCTGCAGCAGAACTGGGTTTGGTTTTCTTGCAGCCTTTCGTTCTCAGCCTTGTAGCAACAAGCTCTGGAGCCTTTACCTTGCAGCTCAAAAAGTCAATTGCTGCTTAAGAGCTGTCGGGCCGTGGGGAACACACATTCCAGCTGTACCGTGCACATGCACCAGGTACACACCAGCCTCCAGCCTGGCTCATAAGGAGCCCCGATGGCAGCTCACCTCCCTGCTTTGCAAAAAGAGACAGCCAGCAGCCTTTTCAGAAGGGAGCTGTCTCCTTTCTTTCTCTCCTTTCCTCCCATCCTTTTGACTCGAAACTTTGGCAGAGGAAATCAATTAACACAAAGGAGAAGTATCTCAATTTCCAACAGAGATTAAGCCAAAGGAATCTCAGGCCACAAGGTGAGAAAAGCAGAGCAATGAACAACCAGAAACAGGGAGTTAGAAGGGAAAAGCTCATGCGGCCATGTATTTGTCAATGTAAAACCACTGCGGTGCTTACCCACACGTCTGGCATTGCTCACCTACCAGTCCTTCTCAAAGCACTTTGGAATCGTTAGCTAAATTGACTTATTCTAATATAAAAAAGGAAGGAGAACATCTGAGCATCCAGGGCGCAGGTGTGCAGAGCACCGGGGCTGCTGTGGGGTGCAGCTCAGGTACGTGGCTGCCGGCATCCCCACAGCACCTTCCCACCACTGCTGTTTGGAACGGCCTCCGCTGAGCCGGCACATGAGCTTCCCGTCCTTTCCAGAAACCCCCAGCAGCAGGAGGCTGGGAGGCGGCTGGGGGGTCGGGGCAGGAGGGGAGCCCCTCACTCCTCCTTTCTCTGGGGCAGCAGCATGGCCGCTCTGCAGTCAGAGGATGCGGCAGCTGCCACTGAAGCGCCTGCCGCAGCTGCCCTTGGAAGCGAGGGCTCCGAGCAAGGCTTATTCAGTAATTTTCCAGCACAAATCAAAGAGGACAGGGCTGGGAGGGAGCTCTGCCCCTGTTTCTATATGTTGCTCATTTGCTTCTATAGCTCCTATTGTTGCAGCCCCTCAGCATCATTCACAGCCTTCCAGATGGACGAGAGCATTACCAAGCCCAGCGTGGTGCCTGGGGCTTAGGGCAAATCCCACCTCTCCCCATTAGCTCTGACGCCTCTGCAGCACTGCCCTCCGCAGCCCACTGCCCCTTTCTGTCCCTCCCGTTTCTGGCTGGGAGACCCCTTGCTAGGGTGTGAGATGTGCTCCTCCCGAGCACCAGAGGATGGGCAGCCTGCCTGTGTCACCTGCCTCTGCTTGTACCTGCAAACCAAAGCACAAGCAGCTCTTTTCCTTGCAGGGAATCAGGTTGCTTCACGTTTGCTGACTGCCAAGGAGGGCTTGGGAGATAACTTACCCTAGGTGGGAGGCTCGAGAGAAAGTGATGATCCAGGAGGTGGTCCTGTGGGGTCTCACTTCTTAGCAGAAGATGTAATGTTATTATGCGTATGCTCCCAGAGAAGCAATCCCTGTCAAGACTGAAGTCAGGACCTTTAGACACAGAAGCCACAAAGCTGCTTCTCCTGGAGATAAAGGGGAGACTTGCCCAGTGCCAAAAACAGATGTGCAGAAGGAAGAAAACACACGTGGAAAAACTCTGACATGCCACTTCTTCAAATTACACCTCATCCAGCCTAAGTGCTACACACATTTGCTCCATCACTGCAAGCCCAGCAACGCTGAGAAGAGCATGTCATCCCTTGCTTCCAGACATGCCGTGTCCTTTAAGCCAGCAGAACAGGGCACAGCAACCACCAGTGGCCAGAGACGGATGCCAAGCAAACTCCAGTGAGAAACTGGACACATTTTTTCTATGAGGCTGATCAACCATTGCAACATGTTTCTGGAATGGGAAAGGTACTCCATCGCCCATCCCACCAGGTTTTGCTATCCAGAGGCAGGCAGCGCCCATGCTGCAGACAGCTGCTGCCTGCAGGACGAGCACAACGGGATGGCTTTTGCCCCTGCCACCCACCTGCCTCGGGGAAGGCTGGCGGGGGGAAGGCGACCTGGGGGTTGAGACACAGGGCCAAACCGTTTTAGTTTGTTTGTGTGTTGACTGGAGGCCTTCAGCACGCAGGAAGGTAACTTCTGCAAAGCAGCCCTACGGTAAAGGCTAGTCCTGACTGCCTCTCCAGAAAGTGTGCTGCAGCCAAAGAGAAGCACGGGTTGTCACACTCGATAGAACTCTAACTAGACAAAATTCAAGAGGCTGTGATGGACAGGGGTTTGGACTAGGTAGTCTAATCATCTCCTCTGATCTTACACCTTACGGATGTACCACTCAGCACCTTTTCTGAAGCATCCTTCAAAGGAAACACTAGGAAATATTTCCTAGTGTGAGAAAATGACAATCTAAAGGGTGAAAATTGAAGTCAGCAAGTATCTCAACGTGCTACAGGGACAACAAGACAATCTCAGATATAGAGCATAAAAGGACTGAAAAGAGGACATCCACGGGTGCTCCGAGAGGCCCAGAGCTGATAGGGAGAGTAGGCAGAGGGAAAAGCAGCTGTAGGGTAACAGAAAAGAAGCATTGCAGAATTTTGAAAACAAGGGTGGCAATCCAGAAGGGCGTGGGAGGCTGCTGAGGGACAAGAAAAAGAGGTAAAAAAATATTGCCTTGCCTTGATGTGACCTTCTTTCCCAGTGGATGGAGTTTGTGCCCATCCTGCTGAGAGAACAAAGCTTCTGCAGGAGCCCCGTGCAAGTGCTAGAACCCCTTGCAGTGATACCTGGAAGCGCATGGACATGTTCTGACTCCTTCAGATGGCACTCTGGGAATACATGGTTGACTTTCATATTTTGTGGTGGGGTTTTTTTTCTCTTAAAAATGCCATTTCAGCAAAAACATTATGTCTCATGCAGCTTTAGGTAAAATCTGAATGGATTGCTTTTAAAATTTTTATTCCAATGGCACTTAAATTTTCTGCTGAATTGGATGTACACAAAATTATTTAAAGACAGAGATCCAAACGCAGCACTCTGCATCCCTGAATGAAAACCCCCTGACCTGACACAACAGTTTTTGAGATTTCCTTGAAAGAAGAACAAAAGGGTTGTGCCAAACTGGAACCTACTTTTTCCTCTTTCTAGGCCTCACCACTTTTCACAGACCAGAAAACACAGTTTTCTCAACAGCTTTTTTCCCCTCCAACGTCTGTCCATCTGACTGTGCAGCATCCTTGAAAGAGAACAGCCTGAGGACGCAGACCCTGCACTACATCTCTGTGCTTCCCTTCCCAGGCAAAAAGGCTACCTTGGTGTTAAAGCAGCTCAAGCCTTGTGAAGACAGTGTCCCCATCACTATCTTCACCTTCCAGCCCCACCCTTGTGGCAGAACTGGATCCAGCTCTAAGGAGTGCTCTCAGCCCAAATGGTACGTGCTGTCGCCCAGGATCTGCGGGGACCGGGGTCACACCCTGGGCATGCAAGGGGACAGATGGCCAGGGCTGTGAGAGGTGCTAATAAAAAACCAGACTCATCTACAGAGTATTGATTATTTTCCCTGCTTCGCTGTTGCAAGCAGCTGCCTGCGGCATGTAAGCTAGCTGCCTCGCTTCCCTGGGGTTGAGAAGGACGCGCCGCCCTCCCCAAGCCCCTTTTGGAAAACAGTTTCATCCTTCCAACCAAAGCCTCTGCTAAATAACGCAGCTCTGCACCCACCGGGTGCTGTGTAGATGGAGGATTGCTTGAGGATGGCGGCAGCCTCCAGCCCCTCGGGCAGGGGCCACCTCCACCCCCCGGAGCCCGGATTTCGGGGCCAGCCCCCCAGGGCAGAGCAGGAGGCTGTGCCACCCATCAGCTTTACCTGCCCACTCTGTGCTTCCAGCTGACCTTGGAGAGAAGTGAAGACTCAGCATTCCCCAGGGAAACTGCCAAACCCTCTCTGTCAGCATCGCGGGGGCTTGCTCCACGCACGGTCTAACCGACTGAGCGTCTCCGCGCCAGGTTCCCGTGCTGCTTCCTCCCAGCACGTATTTTAATGTGTTCAACACTGCATACAACAAGTGCCGCTGATGTGTCTGCCTTAGCACATTTCAGAGGCATGATGTCTTAACAGGCTGTCCTGTCTGGAGACGCAGGCAGCAGGCTGGTGTTTCTCCAGCCCAGCACTGCGCAAACAGCGCCCGTGCCCTGCCTTTCACCCAGGGCTCCGCACACCCCACAAAAGGGTGCACCCCTGCAAGGGTGGAGGCTCCGAGACCTTTCTCCCGTGCAGATGCTCCTCCGCCAGATATCCATGAGCGCAGCTCTGGGGCACCCTGGGCCACCCTCTCCCTTCCCCGCTGCTGCCAGGGCCCCTCAGAGCCCCCCACTCCTCTGTGCCTGCTCTCTGCGAGTCACCGCCTCTCTCCACGGACTCTCCCCCAAGCGCAGGACATTCCTTAGGGACGGTTCTCAATTTTTTCCTTTCCCTTTTCGCTCTTATCCAAGCGCCAGGCTCTGGCCAGCTCATGCGGGCATGAGCACAGCCCTCTCCCCACTCCCTGCCCTTGTTTGCAACACCTCCGTCTTGGTCCTCACCCAGGCCCACAGCTCGGGGGTTGCTTTTCATCCTTCCTTCTCCCCGGCCTGATGAAGCGCCTCAGCAGAAGCTCACCGGTGAGCTGGTGACTCGGAACTGCTGGATTTCCTCAGCCCTGCGGTACAGCGCTACACGACAGTGTCGGCCCCAGGCCACCGGCACCCGCTGGAGATGCTGCAGCGAAGGTTTGATTGCGCACGTCCTACAGCTGCCGCGCAGGGAGCTGAAGATCGCTTGGCCTCATGTAAGGTTCCACCGCTGCGCAGATGAAAGCCTCCCGCAGACCGGCTGCTGCCTTTTGTAAGTCTTCTCACTTTGTAAGTGGCTCCCACGAGCCGTGTCGCAGCCCACGGCAGGGAGAGACGCTGCCTGCATCTGCTGCTTGGGGAGCCCGAGGGAAACGCGCACCAGAGCCCGAGGTCACTTCTCAAACCGCCGTCCCACAGAGCGGTGCTAACGCTGCGAACCAGCACAACACAGCGTCGGAGAGAGGGGCAGAGCTGAGGGCGCGCTTTGTGGCGGTTGTCCTGCCACTGAAACACTTGGCTCGGAGGACGAAGCCTCTTCCCAGGCCTCCGAACGAGGAAAAGGTGGGTGGGAGATCGGGGCGGTCTCAAACAAAGCAGTTACTGCAGAAGGCCTCCAGCTCCTGTTTATGAATTTGAATCTTGTCTGGGGGTAATATTTTCAAAAGCACGTTTATAGACGCCGGAAATAACCCTGGAGCTCCTCGTGACATCGGATGACAAATGTTTGAATCGCTTCTGAAAAATGACGTTTACTAATTCTGAAACTCTTGCCCCGATGCAGCAGCCGGAGCTATCCTCAGTGAACTGTCTGCTCGTTACTTCTCTGAAACAATTTCGAGAGATCTCCTTGAATGCAAATTTCTCTTTACAAAAGCCAGCATGACATATTTTGACTTCCCTTATTTGACAATATCATAGTTATTTCATCTCAGCAGTGTAAAACATGATTGTTTCAGCTTTGCCTTCTCGTTTTGCTCTGTGTGCTTGTGGATTACATTATCATATTTCAATGCCACAAAGCCCAGATGGAGTACATATAGTATTTCTTCTCTGTTCTGGCACAATCACACTCAAAATTTTGAACTTTATCACAGTAAAACGTTTCACTAGCTCCAAGTCGGGGCTGGATTTAGTTTGGAATTTTGAATTTTTTTTAAAAAATATAAAATCTTCAGCTGCCTGTTATGCAGCAAAACCAGCTATTGAAACGTCAGACATTCCTTCTGAAGAAATGCTCTCTTTCCCAAAGATTCATTACTTTGCCTCTATGAAATGAGAGATTTCAGCCCAATTCCCAGCGGATGAGCCTTGGGTTTCTAAAAGGCCACCCTTGTGTTTGCAATGACCTCATCGCGCTGGGCGTTTCAGGATGCGGCTCCCCATGCGGGTTTGTCCGTGGGGTTAACGCCAGTTCAAAGGTTCCCACCCCACCCCGGCTCCCTTCGCATCCCTCGCCTGTCCCTCACCCGGGCGCGTTGCCCTCCTCCTGTTTGGGCGTCCTCCTCTAAACCTCCAAAACGGATCGGTGAAATGAGCTGGGTCGAACAAACTGACCAGAAACCTCACTCGGAAAACCGAGGAGCGGCATCAGGACAGAGACAGCGCTGCCCCCGGCTCCGCTGCCCCCCCCCCCCCCGCCCATTGCCCCTGCTCTTTGCCACGCTGTGGCTCTCCTCCATGGCAGCCTCACCTGGTCTGAGCTAAGGGGAACACTGACATGGCAGCCGGCCCCCGCGCACCCCTCCGGCGGGACCCAGCGCTGGGAGCCCATCTCCAGGCCGGGCTCCGGCGGAGGTCGGTGGGGAAGTGGGGTCCCCCCCCCCCGCCCCTCCCTCCCTCGCAGGGACCGGGTCCCCGGACGCTGCTCTTTGTTCCCACGCGCAGACCACGCGTCACCCGCGCAGGTAACCCACGCACCCGGCGCGGCGGGGCGGGGGGGGGCGGCGGGGCCGCCCTGTCGGGAGGGCGGGGGAGGGCGGGTCCCGCCCGCGGGGGGCCGGCCCGGGCGGGGCGGGCGGGCGCGGTAAAGGCGGTGCTGCGCCGGGGCCGCGCTAAGTCTGGCCGCCTGCGAGCTGCGCGCCGCCGGCCGAGCCCCCTGCCCCCGGATTGCTTTGCCCATGGGGCAGCCCCCCCCGGGACCCCCGCCGCCGGGACGTGCGCTGGGGCGGTGAGTACCGTGCGCGTCCCCCCGCCCCGCGGGCTTTCTCCGTCGGGGGCGCGGAGCCCGCTGCTGGCAGCCGCCGTCCGGCCCCCGCTGCCGGGCGTTCCCTCGGAGGGGGCCGCGGGGGTTGGATGGGCAGGCGGACGGACAGACGGACAGACGGACAGGGGCGGCGGGAGAGGGAGCAGCCCTTGTGCTGGCCGCGCCGGGCTGCGGTGGGACCGTGCGTGGTCCGGGTGGGATGGGCGGAGGAGGACGAGGAGGAGGTGGTGGTGGTGGTGGAGCGCTGCAGCCTGGTGGGAGAGCGGCGGGTTCGGCGGGGGCGGACGACAGGAGCCACGCCGCCCTGCGAGGTGATGCGCGGGTGGGTCCCTTGGCTGGGAGCTTCGTGGCGAGGGCTTGCTGGTGGCTGTCACCCCGCTCGAGGGCCGGGCTCCCCTGTCGCCGCTTTCCTGGGCGCGCCCGTCCTTTCCTGCTCACTCCAGAAGAGTCACAGGAGGACCGCGGTCCCCAGATGGGTGCCTGAAAGGGGAGGCTGTGTCCTGACCGCTGCGTGGACTGGGAGGTCAGCCTGGGGCTGGGACGAGGATGGGTGGCACAGCCACGCTCCCATGTGGGCGTGCTGGGGGTCCCTGGCTGCAGGGAGGGCTCGGTGATGAGTGACAGGGTGGTACTTGGGCTGGGGATGGAGGGAGGAGGAGGGCAAGAGAGTTGTGATGTTGGAAGGAGCCAGGGCAGAGCCCCTGCCATCTGCTCTGTCTGGAGCAGCAGCAGCTCTTAGGCTGTCCAGGTGAGTACAGCTCCAACTGAGCAAACCAGGCTGAGGAAGAAGCAGCACCTTACTCAGTGCCTGCTCCTTGCCCTGCCCCAGCGCTGCCTGGAGTCGGAATCCACCGAGCCTTTCCTTTACCTGAGCAGTGTCCCTATCCCTCTTGCAGCTGCCCCAGAGACGGGGCCAACAAAGCCTGAGCGGCAAGGGATTAAATGGGTACCGTTTAGTCCAACTCCTCTGTCTGCAGAGGTTGGGAGTTACAAATGCCAGCAGCAACCAAAGCCGTGTTGACATTAGGGCTGCCACCAGTACAGCTGAGCCATGAGAAACTACAGAGTGTGCAAGAGCACTGGCTATTCGTAAAGGACTCGCTGAGTAACTCTGTCTGCGCTGAAGCAGAGTCTGCTGAATAATGACGTTCAGGGCCTGTGGATGAGGGAAGTGTCGTTTAAATAAATAAACAGTAGTTATGCTTCAGGCAGGGGAGTCCCCCCTGGGAGGAAGTTTCTTAGGTTTTGGTGAGAACCAAAAATAAACAAGGTCCTGGGGCTTGGGATGAAGTTGCCTTAACTAGCCCTAGCCATGTCTCAGCTGGGTTGCATAAATACACCCGATGCGTGCGGAGCGGTCTGCAAGGGACGCTGTGGACCTGCAGTGCCCTGGTGCCCTCAGCAGAGAGGTGATGGGTACTGACAGCGGCCGGGAGGACTGAGACTGGGTTGCTTTCGAACGCGTCTGTGTGGTTTTTGTCCTTTGTTGGCTGTGCAGAGTGAGATCGAGGGAGCCGCTTTCCAGATAGGTGGTGTGTCCCAGCCATCAGGCTGAAGAGCTGATGTCTGCCATATAGTTTCAAGGGAAATTTATCTCTTCTGCTCGCGGGCCTGTAGCAAGGATTTATTGTAGAGAGGTACGGGCAGAAGAGCATCTCCAGAGGCTTGCGTCGGGGTGGGGATTGGGGTGGCCATTGATCTGTGGGAGCATAAACTGCAGAGATGCTCAGCCCTGAGATTTTCTGTCGGTTTGGAGCTGCTCGGAGGCTGGGGCCTGATCCAGAGAGAAACGTCTTTCTATTGTTCTCAATGAGCGTCGAGCACTGAAGTGTGCAAAATGCCCAGCGTACGTCGGCAGCTGGTGTGCGCTTGTCCTGCGGCTCTCCGAAGGTCAGAGTGTTAAACAGCAGGGGACGGGACTGGGAGGGATCGTTCCCCATGCTGGTTGCAAGCATCGCTTTGAGCTGTGCGGATCCTGAGCTGTTCCTTGCTATGTGTTTAGTAATGCCTCATCCAGTAAGTACCCACATTTCTAGTGAGAACTGCTAACTGCTGTGACAACACAAGGAGTATCTCCCTGCGCTGCAGGCAGGAGGGGCTGCCAGGCCACAGGGCTGTCCAGGAGGCTGCACCTTGACCTGGGTGGAGCTGGGGGCTCTTCCGAGCTGGCAAAAGTGAGAAGAGAGCAGCGGGACAGTGAAGTTGGGGTGTCTGTCTTCCTAGCGCTACATTTGTGGTTTCAAGCCTTCCCCTGGCACAGGGAAAAAAGCACACATGCACCAGAAAGATGTTGAGATTGTTTATGTTCTGCTTCTGGCCTGGCGCCAGGGGGAACAGCTTGGTGACCTTGGCACTGTTGGGACTTTATTTATGGAAAGTAGATCTTCTGGGTTTTGTGTTTTTGACGTAGGAATGTGAAAACAAATCTTGGGAGGAAAAGACCCAATGCTGGCCCCCAAACACATTGGGACTTTCTCCAGAATAGAAAGAACAACACTTAAGAGGTGACCAGGTGTTCCCTGTCCACATTGCTTCCTGCGTTCCCTTGGAAAATACGGGTTTGATTGTGTCCTGGAGATCGCAGGCTAGCACAAGATCGCTCTGTCTTTGAAGAGTTCTTGCTCAAGATGCTAAAAGACGTTCAAAAGACAAATCCAGCTGTAACCGAAGACAGTTTGATGGTGCAGGTGTGCAGGGAAATGATAAATGACTGTCTGGTCTTCTTGGGTTTCTTCTGCTTGTGAAGCTCTTTGTCATCTGCAAGGGTCAACAGGTTTCAGTGCCCATCTGTGGTGCTGGTTAGCGTGGCTGCCCCTGAATGACAGACAGAGAAGATGAGACTCGGAGATGCGCAGGGTCTGCTCTGGTCGATCCACCACGCAGGAGCCCGTGCTAACTCCACAGCCCTGGCTCCCAGGGCTCCGATGAAACCCCAGCAGCAAACTTTTGCTCTGGGTTTCACGACGTGGGTGCCTTTCTCACCCTCAGCCCCTGAGGGGTGTGTGTTACAGTGAGGTAAATCCGTAAATGTCTTTCTATCCCTCTGTATGCAAAATAGGAATTTATTGTGCATGTTTGTGCACTGGTTTTGATGGGGAAATCCTTGCCTAGGCTGTACCTGACTCATCTATACCAGACCTTGGTTGAACCCACATACTCTGCTCTACCCAGCTCATCTTACAGGGCAAAGCCAAGGACCCAAAGGGATGTCCAAAGCCACAAACAGAGTCTGTGAGAAACCTCTAATCCAAAATTATACTCACCGCTGCTGCGGTTGTGGGAAGGAGGGAAGAGAGATCTGTCGCCAAAAGGGGGAAATGGTCACAATGATTATATCTGGGTTAGTGCTGCTGGTGAGAGGCTTCTGCTGATGCTGGCGGTCACAAACCACCTGCTCGCTTTCTATGGGGCTGTGGGGCCAAAACAAGAAGCCTGAGCTGGATCCAGCTCTGCAGGGCTTCCTAGAAGTTCTTGTTAGGCATTCGGATTAAGGTAATTTAAGTCAAAGGCACCAAGGAGAGCATGGGGAGAAGAACAGCTCGAAATAAATCAAACAGTGGTTCAGTAGTCCGGTCTCCTGGGGAGTGGTATTAGCAACATGAGTAGATGTAGCAGCAGATGCTCTCACAGGAGTGTCAGCTAACGCTGGCCACCAGCAACCTAATTCTTTGTTTGAAGGGATTCGGTGTTTTACAGGGAGATTACCCCGTATCCCCTTTGCAGCTGCCTGCTGCTGCATACAGCAGAAAAATCCATCGTTTTCTTATTAAAATCAGGCAGCACTAGGACTGCCCGGCCCGGAGGGGCAGGAGGAAGGCAGGTGCAGGCAGAGCAGCACACAAAGGCTTGCAGCACTCTCGTTTTTTGCATATGCTGCTGGTTCAGAAAGTAAATGCTCTGAGGCTGCATCAGCAGCCGAACAAGAGACCTACAGAGAAAACCCACAGGTCTTCAGGAAACTCTGTGGGTGACTCAGCCGGTGTTTTTGTCTGAGTACGCCTTCATTCAGCAACCCATGATGGCAGCAGAAAGCGCTCTTTGTAGTGGTGCCATCTTATGAGTGAAGTGCAAACCTCTGGTCTTTGGTTGGTTGTGGTCGTGGAAAGGCTTGAGAAGGTTTTCCAGCTGACAGTGGTTATTTCAGGAATCCCGCTGTTGAGCCCTAAGATCGCTCCAGCTCTAGTTGGGTGCTGCAGTCGCTTTCTGGGCTCACATCTACTGCTGTAGATGCAGATGGCTGTGACAAAGAGCAGGCAGCTTCCCGAGGTCAGACTGAGCACGCTGTGCTTGCCAACCCATCTTCCCTACAGCCGAGAAGGTGCCTTTAATTCAGCCCTTCTGGCTGTCTCACCCTCCCCTGCTGTGCACAACACGAACCCATCTGGGCAGGGTTGCTGCAAAGCTGTGAGGTATGCGGGAGATGGCTTGGACACAGCCTGGGTTGCAGGCGCTCCGCTGTGCTACGCAGAGCCTCAAGGAGGGAGCGTGCTAGAGAAATGGGGGTCCCTACTGCCAGCAGTGAAGGAGTCCCAGTAAGCAGGCTATTTTCTTAGGAAACAAAGCGTTTTAAAGGTCCGTGATTTTATGTCCCTCTGAATCCTTCTGTTGGACGCTTAATTTTAGCTGCCTGGCACGTCATTCAGGGTAAATGCTCGGTGTATTCCAAGGAGGTAGAAATGCCGGCTGCCCCCTCGCAGAGAGGAGAGGGAAGCTCAAAAACCGCAATACTGAGTCCAAAGGAGCTGGGTGGTGTTGGCTGTTCACAAAAATTTTCCTTGTGGCCTAGGAAAAAATTTTATTATAGGAGCTGCCTAATAGCAATAAAGAGCACCCAAACTTTGCTTCGCAGAAAGCAGTAGTGGAAATCTGCCAGGAGTCAAAGGCTATGCCAAACAGGATTGAAGAATTTAGACCATCTGTCTGCGTATTCCCAGGTTGTTTTCATGGTGAGAATAAAATGTAGCTGCCTTGAATACCAGTGTTGCCGTTGGAGTCTCTGGTAGTGCTGGGCACAGATCTGGCGTGCTTCGAACAGCAGGCACCTATAGTGCATCCTCCCACCCTCCTGCCCCGTTACCCTGCCCGGTGCCACCGTTTGCTCGTTGCGGTGTATGAATGTGTTCTTGCTTTGTCTGCTGTACGTCACAAGTACTTAAGTCCCTTCCCTGAGCCGTGACAATGTCCCCTGTTGAAACCTGTGGACAAGGAGGGTGGATTGAGGGTTGATGGATGGAGGAATAATGAAGCACTTGAGCTTACCTCCTCCAGCCAATTTATTCCCTGCTCCACATCGCTGTGCAAACCAAGTGCTTGCAAAAATCACGTGGGAGAAGAGATCTGTCTGCAATCCCCAGAGCCACAGCTGCATGCGAATGATGTTACAGGTAAGGTGATGGGGAAAGTGTTGACTAAAACCTGACACTTCTGTGTCATGAGCCCTGCTAAGGAGGAAGCTGTGCTACATGCTTACTGATACAGATGTATATATACACACACGCACACTGGCAAAGCACTGTGTGTGTGTATACACACGCGTACTGCTGTGGTATGATGCTGGTTTTACTGGAGCTTGTTGCATTCAGGTGTCTGAGACTTAAAATCGTAGAAGCAAGGGAAGGTCCTTAAACAACCCTTGATAGCAGAGATGAGACATCAGGCAACTCTGCGTTTTCTGTGGTTACTTGAGACCCTGGTCTGTCAGCACTGGAGCTACTAGCACTTGGCTTCCCAAGCATCCCTGTTGCCTCTTCCTCCCTGGGTACAAGAGTCAAACAAAGGTAGGGAGTCTGTGTCTAATTCGGCAAGGAGAAGGACTAGTCAGTAGTACCTTCATCCTTTCTTTCCTAAGGCTTCTCTCGCGTGTGCCAGGTGAGATGAGGAGAGAGCTTCATGACTGTGGGACCTCTCAGTCTTTCTCAGACATCCCCCGTCATCAAGGTTATTGATTGCCACGTGCTGGTGTCCACCCATTTGTCTCCTCTCTGCTATAAAAAGAGAAATCTTACTTTAGTTCCTTGGGCTGATGTGCGTCCTCAATGGCTGTGACTAATAAGAGCAGATCTACTTAGGACACAGCTTCTCTGTGCCCAGCAGAAGAGAAGGGAACCCCTTTCCTTGCAGGTTGATGTCTAGGTTTTCTATAATCCCAGAGTGTGACTGTATGCTGTGAGATGGGCAAAAGAGGTTCAGTGTTTGCCTAGGACTGGGTAGTGAAAAGTTAACTGCAAGGATCAAGAATTTGTCTTGCCCGTCTGTGTAAAAGCCATCAAAAACCTGATCTCACTCGTATCTTCTAGACTCCTCCTGTGGCCTATGGAAAGATGTAAGCCACTGCAGGAGATGATGCATCCTGTCCTAAAACAGACACCTCTAGGGTATGGCTCACCCTGCCCATTTCCCAGGGAGCCAAAAAGAGGGAGGTGAAGAGAACCACAGGTTCGTGTTACACTTGACACTTCCAAGCCCCACTCTCTCCACCTGTGAAATGATTTGATTCTGTGCTGGGGACAGACCGTCTCTCTGGGTGATCCTCATGGTACACATGCACTGGCCTTTTGTGGAAGCCGGAGAGCCTCCCACCGATCAGAGGCATTGTGTTTTTCAATCTTCTTTATATTATTTCCTTTTTCTGATGAAAGCTTTCTGAAGGGTACTTGTGTGCTGAATGCCCATTGCTGATAATGCACATTATGAAATCCAGAAAGAAAGTTGAGATTAAATGTCGCGCACTTCACAGTTGGGGAATTCAGAGGGGGTTGACAGCTCATGCATAAACAAACGTGCACATACACACACACACACACGTGCATGCACAGAGTCTTTTCCCCCGGCGCAGAAGCAAATAAAAGCAAAGCCAGGTTTTTATCAGCTCCTGGAGGGGTGCGGGTGGGTGCGCCGTTTGTGGTGAAAGCCTGTGGGTCCTTCAGGGCTGCTTGACCTGAGAACCACACTGGCAAAAGTGATTGCTTCTTGGTGGTGTGGCGGGCTCCCCTCTGCCTTCCTCCGCTGTGTGGCACCACACTGAGCTGTGACTGCTTTGGTTTTACGCATGTGGGTTTAATCTGACCAGGAGGATCTGCCGAGAGCTGCTGGCGTGTGTGAAGGTGGTATTGATGTGAGGTTCACCCCAAGGTTGCCACAGTGCTTTCTCCTGCTAGCAAGGAATGAAGACAGACAGCAAAAATTGATGTCATGCTAAGGTGGTTGTTACTCGGGCCAGGAAGAGCATTTCTGCCCCTGACACGTTGCGTGTGATGGGCCGAGTGCTGCGCGGGAGCCCGCAGCCTTCCTCAGCAGGACAGCGTGTCACAGCCGGGCAGTCGGCGCTGCGGCCGTGCTGTGCCTGGGCAGTCGCCTTGGAAGAGCTGTAACTGCGGAGCGTGAGCCGTCTCAGCTTGGGCGGCAGGCTTACTTGTCATATGTGACTGGGAAAACCAAGGTGCGAGAGGTTAAATAACCTGGTCTTGGTTGCGTGGAGGGGCAGCAGCAGTGCCAAACCTATCTTGTATTTTAGCTTTCAGGCTTGCTCTTCCTTATGCTGGACTGTAATTCTGTTCCTGTAAACAACTGGTTTCACTTCCAAGTGCTTCGTTGCAGGAGAGAAGGATACTTGTGGCTCCTCCTGGTGCTGGGGGATGCTGCAGTTCTGGGGGATGCTGCAGGCTGGTGCTCCACAGAGGCTTCCCCACGCACCACCCGCTGCCCTGCGTGTGGATTGCTAGGAATTTCTTTTAAGGCAGTTTGCCACCGACTTGTGAATTAGCAAAGCTTGTGCTAGCTCTGTCAGCAGCTATTCAGAAGTTTCGCTCTTCTAAATCTGGCCTGCTAGCTCCTGCTTGCCCAACATGGGGAATTTTGCATCTAACATTTTTAGCTTTAACCTGTTGCTATAGAAACCTCTAAGGTGTCAGAGGGAGGTTTTTGCCACATGGGGATAGGCTACCAAGTAGTCCAAGTACGTGGTTTTGTTGGGAGGCCTTCTGCTAAGCAGCTCCCCTAGCCTGTCTGCATGTCTGTACTTAGTTCAAGTCTAAGGAGCCCTGAGGGAGTGATAAACCTGGAGTTGTAATTGTGTTTAAATAAGCTGGGCTTAATACTGGCAGATTGTTTCAGGAGGAAGTGAGAATGTGTTCCCAAGCTGCAAGGGATGGGTCCAAGTGGTGGGTAGGGTGGTAGTCCAGGGCTGAGAGGTGAAAGGTGGTCTTGGTCTCTAACAAAGTAAATGGTTAGCATAGGAGTCAGGGCTCTGGCTGACATTTCCCAGCAGGGAGTCTGGGACAAACTGCTCCCTGTGGATCCTCTAGCCCCAGAGACTAAAATGTAGGTGAATGCCGAAATGCTCCTTCTGGTCTGGCAGCCTGAATTGTCTTTATTAAACAGTCTCAAGAGATAGTCACTGTGCAGTGGGACCCAAAGTAAGTCCACGCGAATCAAGCCATAGCTTTTATTTGTATATTTATAGAAAAAGAAAAAAACACAATTTTTTAATATGTAATGTATTATTAGTTATAAATTATATATATTTGTGTAAATATATATTGTATAAATGATATATATTTGTATAAATAATATGCTCTTACAGGATGTGGATGTCACCCTGTAATACGGGAAATGCTCTATAACACAGGGTTGGTGACAGCTGTTGACTGATGGTCCCTTGGGCCGTTTCGTATCAGGCCTTATTTACAGGACTCCTCTGTCGCAGATGCAAATTTTGTTGCTCGCACAAGGAGTGGTGCGAGTCCTGTGAGTGCCTACGTGGCTGGGTCTCAGGAAATGTCCCAGCTAAAGCAAAAGGCAATCTCTCTGCTTAATGGAAATTTATTCGTCTGCCTTTTTTCCCCCCTTTTGTGTGTGCCTAGACTGCACATCTGGTCATATCATGACAGACTGTGGGAGAAGAGGAACCCTTTGTTTCTACAAAGATGGAAGAAAAGATCTGAGGGTGCTGGGGCGTCCTGCAGCAGCTGTTCTCAGGCTGGGGCTGCAAATCCACCCATGAAGCAGGTCAGGAACCTGCTTTCGGGGTGCCAGAGTGGCACAGCCTTATTCGTTTAGCCTTCTGTTTCATGGGTGTAGACTTGTTGGTAGTTTATAAATTGCGGTAGGTGCATTGTGCTGGGTGAGTTACTGGACTGCAGGTAGAGAAATGATGTTGCTGGAGATGTAGTTCATCTTCTTTTGGGGGAGGGTCCGTCAAGAATGGCTTTGAAATCACTATCTTGGTGACAGTATACAGAGGGATGTTATGCTCACGTGTGGCTGAGGGGACCGAACCTCCCAAATTGTGATTTCTTACAATTTCCTTTTGGGTTCTGTAAAGGGACGGAGCTGGAGGATTGTTGGGAGTAAAGGGCATCGAATTCCTGAGGGTTTGTGAGTGGAGCTTGTCAAGTGCTTGGGAGCATGGTGTAAAGAAACTCTGGGGACGGGGTGAGGCTGTTGGGGGAAGAAGTGCCAAGAAGCCCCGTTTCACTGTGAAACCATGGGTAAGCAGCGTGTGTCTGGGCTTCTCCCTGGTCCCAGGGTTACTTCCCACAGAGTTTCTCTGAGCCTATGTCATTCCTCAGGTGTGATACAGAGGAGGTGAAATGCTGAGCTTCATCAGATATGCTGTGAAACTGACGTTTATTACCCTGTTTGGTTGGTCTCCTGGCTTTTTAAAGCTGCTCTTTTCCAGTAGCAAGGGTTGATTTACTTGGGTTTTGGTGTTTCTTTTAGTTGTGTGTGTGTGCATATGGGTTTTATTTTTCCTTCTAATGTTTCCCTGTAGAAATCATCTGCAGGACAGATGGCCCGCTAAGCTTCTGGGACTGTCTCCCACCAACACCTGTCTCAGGCAGCTGGGAAATCAAAGAGGAATTCTTCTCTTTTAGTGCCCTTAACGAAGAACAGCACCCGATCCCAATATATCTTATTTCCTTCTCTCTCCATCCTCCCAGCTCCCTGGGAGACGTGAGTGCTCAGTGGTGGCCATCCACGGTGAAGGCAAGGGGCTGGGTGCTGGGATGTGGCTGTCTGAGCTGTCGGGGAGAGCAAGGGCAGCTTTGGGGTGATGGATTGCTGCGGTTGGCCGGGCTGAGAGCCTCCGTGGCGGGGAGGAGGTTGATGGAGGGGATGGACTCGTATGTAAGTAATACGGCTGGGAGCTGCTGAAGCAGCAGATTGTACCTTGGCTCCTTTTTATTTGCAGCCAAAACCCTCCTCAGCAGCAAGGGATGGATGGGCTGCTGGAGAAAGCTGGACAGTGTGGCCAGGCTTGTGCGTGGGGTGGGAGGGTGAAGTCTGTCTGTCCCCCGTGCTGGGACTGCGGGGCTGCAGTGGGGCCGGGTGTCGGACCGGGCGCCTGTGGGGTGCCTTGCGTGCCAGTTGCCCGCAAGCACTGCTCCCCCGAGGTGAAGCCGGGGTGGAGGGGTCAGCACCTTGCTGCAGGTGGTGGTTAGCAGCCTGGCAGGAGGGTGGTCAACGTGTTGAATTATAGCTCGTGGTGGAGAACCTAGTAGAGCAACAGGGCTGCTTTTTATCTTTTTCCAGGGAAACTGAGCACTTTGCCATTTTGATTGCTATAAAACATGTCCTGTGACACGGAAAGAAACTTTCCAGTGTTCCCTGTGAAAGGAAACTTGAAACCTATGGGCAATAAAATCCTTGAGTGGGGCCGTACCTCCCAGACAGTATGGCTGGGCCACGATCATGGTGCTTCTTGGGGCAGGATGTCTTTATGGCATCAGGGAGCTTGTGGGCAGGAGCGGGAGAGCCGGGACTGCGGGAGAAGAGCTGCATCGAGGAGGGTGCGGGGGCTGAGCCTGCCCAGGGGATGCAGCCCTAAAGCAGGCAGAGGGGAGAGTTCAGGGTGTGTGGAAAAGGCTGAGCAGGCTTTGGATGTCCTTTTCTGCCTGCAGTGGTAACAAGGCAAGTAACGCAAATTGACTCTTACCTCCCCAGCAGGTTGTCTGGTGCTGAGTGGTGGTGCTGGCCGCATCCACTGCGTTCCTGGTTGCTGGAGACGCATTGGGCACAGGGTGTCAGCGCCTTGCAGGTGGTGGCTCTGGAGCCAGCCCTGCACTGCTCACCAACAGCGTTGGAGGGCATTCAGCAGCGTCTGGCCACGGGGCGCGTCTGGCCTACAGGGTGAGCTTTGGATGTGCCAGAAGTGACTCTTTGTGCATCGTGGGTGGTTTGGGTTTTGAGGTGTCCTCTGGCTTGTCTGTAGGAGATGGTGTGGAGGCACCCAGTGAAGATGGCTTTTGACCTAGGGATTTTGCTTTGCGTCTTCATCGTCTGTAGAGGCAGGAGATTTACCGTCTGGGTTGGTAGGTTTTCGCTAGGGAGGACACAGTGTCCCCTGTGCCTGTTGGAGTCACTTAAGGAAGCAGCAGGGCTGTGGCAGAGTTGGGAATGAACCTCTGGCAAGAGGTGTGTCCTACTGGTGTTGCACAGCGTATTCCGTACTGAGAGCGCTGGCATTTACGTGGGAAGGGAGTCCCATGTACCTGGCTTGTTACAGGTGAGACATCTGAAGTATCCCTGTTGCTTCGGTGTACAGAATGTGCCAGACGGAGCAGAAGCAGCAGCCACGTGATGCTGCTGTGGTGGCTGAGTGCTAGTTGCTTTTACTGCCTGAGCATCAGGTTATTTTTGGCTTGATCAAGTTTCATTCCCTGCTGGTCTCTGAGGCTTCGTGACCTGCAGAAACTGCTTTGGGAGAGTTTCTGTTCTCTAGGGTGGACAACTTCCACCCCTCATCCAGGGCATGGGTCGCAGTATATTCCTCCCAGCAAAAAAAATGCATATTACTCTGTTGTTGTTTGAAGATGTGTTGCTAGTCTGCGGTGTGCAAAGCTGTTTCCTGCAGCTAGCATGGAAGAAGTCCAGTGGGAGATGGGGGCAGTGATGGACTGCTGCAGCTGGCTGGTGGCAGAGAGGTCCTAATCATCTAGATCTCTGTTCTGGATAGAAATCTATCTGGTTCAGTCACAGTGGGTTTGGGATGTGCAGTTGCAGAAATACAGCATGAATCATAGAATAGAATCATAGAATAGTTTGGGTTGGAAGGGACCTTTAAAGGTCACCTAGTCCAACCCCCCTGCAATGAGCAGGGACAACTTCAAGTAGATCAGGTTGCTCAGAGCCCCGTCCAACCTGACCTTGAATGTTTCCAGCAATGGGGCCTCCTCTACCTCTCTGGGCAACCCATTCCAGTGTTTCACTACCCTTTTAGTAAAGAATTTCTTCCTTGTGTTTAGTCTAAATCTACTCTCTTTTAGTTTAAAACCATTACCCCTTGTCTTATCACAACAGGCCCTGCTAAAAACTTTGTCCCCATCTTTCTTCTAAGACCCCTTTAACTACTAAAAGGCCACCATAAGGTCTCCCCGAAGCCTTCTCTTCTCCAGGCTGAACAGCCCCAGCTATCTGAGCCTTTCCTCATTGGAGAGGTGCTCCAGCCCTCTGATCATTTTTGTGGCCCTCCTCTGGACCCACTCCAACAGGTCCATGTCTTTCCTGTGCTGAGGGCTCCAGAGCTGGATGCAGGACTCCAGGTGAGGTGTCACCAGAGCAGAGTAGATGGGCAGAATCCTCTCCCTCGACCTGCTGGCCACGCTGCTTTTGATGCAGCCCAGGATATGGTTGGCCTTCTGGGCTGCGAGCGTACGTTGCTGGAATATAGCTGTACCTTCGGTAGTTACCTGGGACTTGGGGAGTTTTGGCTCGGGGTCTGCTCCACCGTGGGCTTCCTGGGGAACTTTTCATTTGGCTGTTTGGTTAGCACAAGATGCTTTGTGGCTCTCGGGTGTGTTTTTGGGTTAGACACAGAGGATTTGCCTCATCCCTTGGGATTTCAAGAGTCCTGAAGTGTCTGAGGTTGTTTACCAAGACATTTTATGAATGTAAAAGTGAACAGACTGACCCTTCATTCGTGGGAGGGAAAAGGATTCTTAGATTCCACTTGATCAGGCAACAGCCTAATGTTTGCAAGAGCTAAGGTACTTAGTACGTTTGTGGATCCTGTCCTTAATCTTCTAGTGTTTCCAAAGTGGGGATATCATCTGTCCCGAAGGTGCATGGCTGTAGTAGGGTGAGACTGTGGGGCATTGAGATACTTTGCTAATGAGCCTTGCGGACAAGAAGAGGGAAGAGGTGGCTGGCTGGTTGAAAGTTTTATGTGGAAGGTTATCTCTTCCCTTTCTGGCTGATCTTGCTCTTGTATGACTGCTTAGACCTGTGCATCTACCACCTCTCTTCTTTGCCTTGCCCATGTGTTTGAGTCCAGGCTTTCTTGCTGTCTGTGTGGCTGGGTAAGTATGGGATCCAGAGCAGCTGCTGTGGACCTGGTACTGTGCTTACTGGCAAGGAGATGGGACCACCAGAGCCTGGAGAAACAGCAGGAGAGCTGCACAAGTGCATTATGGCTGCCAGGGCCTTGCGAGAGGAATGCTGTGGGCTCCAGCACGGCTGTGAGAGCCAGGTACAGTGCAACTGTCCTGCTGGGCCCCCCTCTCGTGTGCGGACCCCGCTGTGCTGCTGCAGTGCTGGAGACCTCCCCTCCTGGGGCAACCCCAACATTGTAAAGGGACAGTGCTGCCACTTCATGTTTACTAGTGATTCTCGACCTGTGGTCTGTGAAAGATGCTTAAGCAATGGTGAGTGCCCCACTGGGCTGTTAGAAAGGACATACATCCACTGCACCTTTGGCTGACTCTTTGGCATAGGAAACGAAAGTGGGCTCAAGATGTTGTCTTGGGCGTATTGGCTTGGGAGATCTAAAACCAGAGCTTGACAGGGTAGCAAGAGCCCTCTACCTGGCCTGGACATGATAGAGCTGAAGAAATTTTGGCCAACTTAGACATATAAACCTGTCACTCATTATCCTGGCTTGACTCTGGTTTGTTTTCTCTTCCTCTGCTTGCAGACTGGAAGTGCCCTCAAACCCTTGGAGTGAGACGTACTGTAGTGCCACCTCTCTAACTCAAGCAGCTTTGCTGGGTAAAAGGCTGCACCGTGGATGGCAGTGCCACTGAAACAATGTCCAGCGCAGCAATAGGCAGCAGCCCTGTCCCCAGCGCCCTGGGGAACTGTGTCCTTGCAGGCGGGCATGATAGCACGCAGCAGCTGCTTGGCAGTGGCTTCCTGAAGCTGTAGGCTGTCAACTTCAGGTGCCAGCAGGAACGGGGTCTGGTTCCCCTCTCGCAGCCCCGTGCACCTCCCTGGATGGGTGCAGCTCTGGCTGCTGCAGCATCGTCACGCGTGTGGTGGAGTCTCACCTCTCCTGTGCCGCAGAGCTCCTCTTCTCTCCAGATGCTGGGAGGGAAGCGGAGATGCTGGGGGAGATGCTGTGGAGGTGGGGAGAGACTGAGCTGTCATTAGCGTGGCACCAGTGAGGTTTCTTTGCACCATGAAGCAGTAGCTATCAAAATTGCGTGCAGTACGCTGAATAGCTGAGCAAGGGAAGAGATACTGAAAGAAGCCTGCAAAGAAAAAGGATTCTGGAGGAAAAAAAAATGCCTCTTTCAACTGCACATAGATGCTGCCCATCACCGAGAGCCGTGTTGGGGAGTAGGAGTTGCGTGTTTATGGTGATTGATCTGCGCAGCCCCTGGGATGCTCAGAAAACAGATTAAGGAGAAAAGAATCGCAGGAGAAGGGGGAGGTGGCGGTTCCCCTTTGAAAACGCACAGTCTAATAGGAAACATCCTCTAAACTGTCAGTGTGTCAGGATACATTAATGTAAGTAAAACATTTTAAAAATCCTCAGCATCTTCTATCTGAATGTCATTGAATTAGCACTAATGCACTTGTTAGCTCATTATTCATTAATATTCAGTATTTGTTAGACTGGCTCGCTCTCTGGAAGACGGGGATAATGAGATGTGGGACTGGCTGCGGGGCTGTGCCATGGCTGTGCTTAATGTGGTGGGAGTGTGGTTTTATGTAACGGAATGGCCTTCGGTGATTGTTTTACTGGCACTTGTATCTGGCCTGTGTTGTCCCAGCTCTTGGCCAGTGGTTTACCACAAATTAGTGGAAATTCTTAATGGGAGAGCAGTGCTAATGATGATGTGGATAAATTTCCACCAAATCCTGCCCTGAAAGCAACTGGTGAGACAACTGATGGAGGCAAATTTTGATCTTTTGGCCTGTGGTCAGAGTTGCAAAACTGCCTCTGTAATCACAGAACTGTTCATCTCGGTCTTCATCGGTGAGTCATGGAGACCCAGTTCAGCCCCCATCACTTTGCTTTGTTTCTTGCCTGCAGGAGATTCCCTAGATGTGAAGATGTCTGGGGTTATTTTTCCTTCTTTACTTTTCTTTTCTCTCCCCCCCCCCCGTCTTCCCATCCTCTGCCATTTCTGGCCATGAAGAGAGCAAAGCAGAAGGTGTGGGCAGCAGGCTGTCCGTGGCAAGAAACCAAGAGGGCTGCAGAAGTGCCAAACTGGTGTGGCCAGCACGCTCGGCACCCCAAGTCCTATCATGACCAGCAAGCCTCAGGTCTCTCCTCCCTGGGGAGGGCTTTGGTGACCCGGGGCCGGTAGGATGCTGCTGCTCAGGCCCTCTGCCAGACTCTCCCCTCGGCTAGCAAGTCTTCATGCAAGGACTTTGCTCCGCTCCCCACCAAAGCGTGCAGCGGAGGGAGAGTGGCCACATAGGTACCCAGCAACTTTACGGTGGTGCGAGGGTGCTCCTGACAGTGTGGCATGCCTCGGGCACCGTGCGTCAGCCCTTCGCTTGGGGCTGTCCTCCCCACGTTCCAGGAGCTGTGTTGGGCCAGGCGAGGGATGTGTGGTGGCCTCAGAGCTGTCCTGAGGCTCAGTGAGAGAGAGGAGCATTCAGCAGAGGGGTGTTACTTCAGGATTGCGCTGAGTAGCTGCAATCAGAAAGTGCTGGACTAGAGAGACCACAGCAACAGGTCTGCTCTGGTGCCAGCAGCAGTGCAGTTCTGGTGGGAAACCACTCGGCACCCAACCTTGTGAGCCTGGGTCTGCCAGGAGCAGAAGGGACTACAGAAGCTGTAGTAAAAGAAATTAAAAAGCTTTTCTTTTTGACACATCACTCTGGCTTAGGGGTGGATTTTGTGTGCAGATTATCTAGATTTGCGTACCCACAAGTTACTGTGATAATTTGGGTCAGCAAATGCCAGACATGGTAAATCATCCAAACGTTTCTGCCAGCAGCTACATTTTGAGCTTCTTGCCTTGTGCTGAAGTGTACGCACGAGTATACAGCTTCCACCTTCCTCCTGAGTGGGTGTTTTCCGTTGCCCCACTTCTGAAATATTTCTAGATCCTGGCTGCTGCATCTGGCTCTGTGCTGCCTTTCCGGCAACCTGGGCTTGGTTGTTCTGTGGAATGAGAGCAAAAAACCGCGACCAAACCCACCCCCCTACGATCCGAAAGAAGCAGCAGCAAAGCCCTGAGTAGCTGACCTGGCTCACTGAAAAGCGCTTCTGCCTGTGGCCTGCTGAAAGGGTCTCCTTAAACCCTTGATGATGGGATTCGGTCTTTGCGCTGTCCCAGCGAGACTCCTTAGCTCTGCAGAGCTGTGCGGGGCACTTGCAGACATGACCGTGTCTGGACAACCACAGCGAAGGGTTTTCCTGCGAGAGGGAAATCCTTGCGTGCACGGTGCCAAAATAACCGGCACCTGGTTTCATTACTCCCTGGAGACTCGTGAGCTCTTTAGACACAAGCATAAATTTTCTCCTGCCGGGGCAGCCGTGGGAGGGCTCGGCTAGGGCACGGGGCTGCCGGTGCTCGAGCCCTGTGCTCGCCTGGGCTGGGTTGCCTGTGCCTGGTGTCTCGGGGGCATTCACCCATGGGTCTCTGGGAGGGTGAAGTGGCAGACGGAAAAACGTGTTTTGTGTTCAGCTGAGCCAAGATGAAATGAAGACAAATTGGAAGAAAAGACTTCCCGAACTGAGGGTTTTGTGATTGCAGGATGATATGGAGTGATTCCGTGGGACTCTTGGCACCTCTACCTTTACACCACCGTGCCAAGGCAGAAGTTTTCCCTTCCACTGTAGCTTCTGTCAGTTGTCTTTGTCTTGTTCTTATGCCAGAGAGTATTTGTAGTTTCTGGTTGCCATCGTCTTCCGTTTCCCAGAAAACAACGTATCCTCAAGGAAATTCTTGCCTCTGGCTTCTTGTTGTTGATGGGCTGGTGTGTTTTGGCACAACGTGGGGGCGGCAGCATCTGGGGGACACACAAATAAAAACCTGAGATGTGTGTGGTATTTGGCCTGAAATGGCATCTGAAGGGTGTGATGTATGGCATGGGGAGAGACAGAAGGTAAAGCATCGCTGAATGACTTCAGTTCCCCTGGTCTGGGAAGCATTTAATTCTGTAATCCGGGAAGCAGCAAAGAGCTACTGTTGGATATCACCTTGTGCTGGGATAGGCCAGATTACAGTTGGCAGCTCGAAAGCACTCACAGCTAAGCGCCTATGCTGAAGCCACACTGCTCTGTTTTCCTTTTCCCCTCAGCAGATCCTGGTGACGGGAGGATCACCCTGAGATGAGCTGCCCGTAGCCAGGGCCAGCCCCACTGCCAGGGCTCCCTGCCCCGGGACGATGAGGAGCTGTCTGCCGGCCTAACAAGAAGATTTTGTGGCGGTGGTTGGTTTTTCTTTTTTTTTTTTTCCCGAACCTCACGAAATTTCATGTGAGGGCGGAGCCGCTTCCCGCGCTGCCTGGCAGCCGAGGGCTGGGGGGCAGAGGGCCACCATGGCGGCGAAGCAGCCCCCGCCACTGATGAAGAAGCACAGCCAGACCGACCTGGTGAGCAGGCTGAAGACGCGCAAGATCCTGGGGGTCGGCGGGGAGGACGACGACGGCGAGGTCCATCGCTCAAAGGTGAGGGTGGGGAGAGGGAAGCACTTGAGCAGTAACGAGGAAAAGAGACGTTCTGCCTGTGCAAACTGACTTGGTGTGGGGTTGTTTTTAGCATCTAACTTCTACAGCCTCTTTGGCAAAAGCAGGGCTCCTGTAAAGCAAGGGGTGAAGGCTGTGGTGGCACAAGCAATGCTGCCTTCGAGCAGCGACGGGTCATGCAGCCTTCTGGGTGCATGGGAGCTGCCCGAAACAGCTTTTCTTGGTAGTGGGTTGAGGTCTGCCCTCAAGCTGCTTTGATCCATTCCTGAAATTGTATTGCTGAGACACCCGTGCGCTAGCTTGGAGCTGGTGCCACAGGAGCGTGGCACCACCAGCCAGTGGCCTGGGCACTGGACCAGTGATTTAAGCAGCGGTGCTGCCTGAATTGCGGACGAACAACGTGTTTCGGTGAAATACCGGAGCCGGAAGACAAGGATGAGCCCTGCAGGAGCCCTGTCCTGGATGCTCTCTGGAGAACTTGCTGGCAGGGCATTGCCCGGCTCCTGCCTGCATGTGGGGAGCAGCACAGAGCTCTCAGAGCTTTCTGCAGCTGAGAGGTCCCCCAGTTCCTTTCCCTGTTGCTGCTCTGTGTAGCCTTCCCACTGGCCTGGTGTGGGGAAGTCATGGACCGGCATCGCTCTGGGTGGTGTGAACATGAGAGCGGGATGGGCGCTGTGACACCCCGGGGGCTCTGCTGGGGCTGTGCCCCCTCGGGCTGTGACACCCCGGGGGCTCTGCTGGGGCTGTGCCCCCTCGGGCTGTGACACCCCGGGGGCTCTGCTGGGGCTGTGCCCCCTCGGGCTGTGACACACAGGCGGGGTGTGGGAGCAGGCAGTTTGCTGCTCACCTAGGTAGGAGGAGACAAGAGTTAATGTTGACCCTGCCCCAGCCCCACGCTGCACGTGGCTGATGCCATAAGGGAGCAGTAAAGGCTGCAGCTCCTGGTGGAAATTAAATCTTGGGACCAAGGCGTGACAGATGAATCTCTTGTCCTCCTTCCAGCCTTCTCGGAGAGAAACTCCCACATGAGGTTAGGTATGCGAATACTGCCTGAAGGTTGGGAAAGGGTCTGCTCAGTCACCTTATGCCTTCTATTTGAATTTCAGATTAGCCAGGTACTGGGAAATGAAATCAAGTTTGCTGTCCGGGAACCACTGGGGCTCAGGTAAGATACTGGGCCACCTTGGAGCTGGGTCACCTGAGGGCCTTCGGCCACAGCGTCCCTGACAGCTCTGGCTTCTGACACCAGCACTGCTGCGGCGCCAGCTTCACTGCTCGCCACAGGGGCTTCTTGGGGGCCACAGAACCAGACCAGGTTTGCTTTCTTCCCCCAGAAATCAGCCTGAGACCCTCAAGCTCTTGTCCCACAGCAGATGCAGGGGACCATAGGGGCTGCGTGGAGCTGGAGGAGCTCCTGGTCTCTTGTGTGACTGTGGGGACCCCGCTCTTGGCAGGGTCACTTCCCTCCTCTGCTTGGGTGTGGGGGGGATTTCACATCTCTCGCCAGCGAGGCCGGTCTGCATGCTGAGGCTGGAGCTAGCGGGGTGTGGGGAGCAGAGTCCTCCCACAGGAGGCTTGTGGCCGCCTTGGGCGTACAAGGAGGGAGGATGAAGGCTGATGACTGAGCAGGCAGCCAGGAACACTTTGCGAAGGATGAGCGGTGGGATCACCCCCGTGCTCACGCCATGTCCTCTGTCTTCCCTTGCACGCAGGGTCTGGCAGCTGGTTTCCGCCGTCATGTTTTCTGGGGTCGCTGTCATGGTAAGTGAGGGACGTGGTCCTGGGCACTGCCAGCTCCCGGCTGCCAGCGGGGTGCCCCAGCGTGGCTCCTCAGCCCCTGGCATTTATCCCCCTCCTCTGCCTCCAGCAGCTGCTGCCACTTTCTCTTGCGAGGCCCTTGCCCTCGGTAGTGGGCTTCGCTAGCAGAGTCCTTGGCGGTTTGTTTCCATCACCAGGGTCTTTTTTCATTAGCAGGGTCATAAACCACGCGAGGCGTGGCAGCCTCAGCCGTAAAAACCGGCCGTGAAGCCGGTAGCTGACACGCTGGTATTTCTTGCACCTCCTTAATTTGCAATTTCCCAGCCAGTGGCTCCAGTCCCATGAAGGCTTGATGTCGGAGCGCTGCGGGCCAAGAGGACATGTTTTGATGGCTCTGGCCGGTGCAGGCTGCTGAGTCTCTCCCTTGCCTCTGCCAGGCCCTTGCTTTCCCTGACCAGCTCTACGACGTTATCTTTGACGAGGAGTCGGTGAGCAGCAAGACTCCCATCCGGCTTTACGGAGGAGCCCTGCTCAGTGAGTGCCGTGCTGCTGCCCTGTGGAGTGAGGGGACGAGAAGCCAAAATGGCAGGAGGGGGCAAAGTCTGTGCCCAGCAGGGCAGTGGCAGTGGGGAGCAGAACATCTGCCGCTAGCAAAGAAATTGTTCAGGGTATTTTGAGAAGCTCGGCTACTGCTGGTTTTTCCTAGGAGGGGCTCAGGCTCGCTGCAGGTGAGGTGAGAGGGGCTGTGGGTGCTCTGAATGCCTGGGGGAGCACCCCGAGTGCCCCAGCACAGGGGGAGACTGCAGAGGGGCTGGGAAGCGGGGAGCAGCTGGGGCCAGACCCTCCTGGTGGGAGTGGGAGAAGGGGCAGGCGACGGGAGGGGCCCCAGGAGTTGGGGGGGGCAACGGGCAAGAAGGGGAGGGGAGCTTGGAGAACCGGTGCCCGGAGCAGTTAAACCCGCGGGGCTTGCCCGGCTCCTCTCGGGGCGGGTGGGTTGGGGGGGGGGGGGGGGGGGGGGGGAGGTGCCGAGGCCGAGGGTCCCTCCCGCAGCCTGCAGCCCCGCCTGGCGGGCACGGCTGGCAGCGCAGGGCAGCGGGGAGAGGGGCCGCCCGGTTCGCCGGGCGGGGCGGGACGGGACGGGACGGGACGGGGGTGGTGCCCCCCGGGCCAGCTGCGGTCCCTCGGCAGGCATCGCACTGATCATGTGGAACGCCCTGTACACGGCCGAGAAAGTGGTCATCCGCTGGACGCTGCTGACCGAGGCGTGCTACTTCGCCGTGCAGTTCCTGGGTGAGTAGCGGGCACACGGCAGCGAGGAGGAGGAGGATGCCGAGGGTGGGGGTGCACGCTGCGTACCCCCACCGGTGGGCAGGACAGCCCGCATGAGCGGTGGGACCAAACGCAGAACTGGAGGTCACAGGCCCTGGGGGTGACGGCGGACTCGGCTGATGGGAAGGCGCTGGCTCTGCCGCCCGTCTGGCAGAGCCGCGGGGGCACCCGGTCCCCAGCCATCCCCAGCTTGTGCTGGAGACGGCTCCGTCGCTCTGCAGGGCTGGCAGAGATAACCGGGCCCCGGGAGCATCTTCCCTGCCAGCTGCTCTCCCGTTTCCTTCCCCATGGAGTAGCCTCTGCCTTGGGCTGCTCGCTGAAGGGTGCCCAGGTGCAGAGGAAACATCTTCCTCCGACCATTCGTTTATTTTTCTCCCTAAAAACATCCTGGTCTCTGTAGCCGGCACAGGTCATCTACTGGAGAGGGCTGCCTAGATGCTAGGGCTAACAAGAAAAGATTGTAGCAATCTACACTAAAAAGGGGAATGCTGAGTCTTACCAAAACAGAGAATTAACAGTTCAGCTTGTTTCCAGGGAGCTTATCTATATTTAACAGTGAAGGGGGTTCTTGTGCGTGCATATGGGTAGCTCACTGGTGACTGGTTCAGATACGGGCTCTGTGTTGGTAGCCAAAAAAGAGAGATGCTCGGAAAAGAGTTAGCATGCGTGGACTATGCGTATTTTGTAGATGCTCTTAAAGTTGAAAATGTTTATCAGCACTGAAGTGGTCAAGCCACGAAGCAAACTCGGGAACGTGCAGCTTCCACAATTAACACCTGAGCACGATGGCAACTCGCATTGGGCTGTGGCTGCCTGGATGTGGGGCTGCCTTTAAAGCAGGGTTTCCATAAGTGAGAGCTCTGGGAACCGTGGGTCTCTGGCTAACTTGAAGGCTGTGAAATCAAGCTCGTGAAGAGCCTCTTCCATGGGCTCACTGTGCTGAAAGCTTCAGCGATCGCAAGGCTCAGCAGGTCTTGCCAAGACGCTGCATTAGAGGGCAGCACGAAACCGCTTTGTGCTGCTTGCCTCCATTTGTATTTTCATCACCAACCGCTGCCTTGTCTCCCTCCTTCTCCTCCAGTTACCACTGTCTCCCTGGTTGAGAGCAGCCGGATAGCCACAGGTGCCGTGCTCCTCCTGGTCAGCCGAGCCGTCTTCATCCTCATCAGCATTTATTATTATTACCAAGTTGGACGCCGTCCCAAGAAAGTCTAATTCCTGGGCTTTTTGTCATGGGAAGGGTGGTGGTGGGTGGGGGGGTTGTGTCGGTAATTTTGCATTATAACTTTTTTTTTTTTTTGGTTAGTCCCTTTTTGTTCTAAAGTGGTTTCCTTCTTTTCCACTTACCGGCATGAGTCAGTGTGTGAGCCGGTGCTGGTAGCATTGCCAGGTGAAATGGGGGGGGGGGAGCAGCGTGAGGCAGGCCTCCCCCCCACCCTCCCCAGGAGGAGGTGAGGAGCAGCGGGAGGAAGGCTCAGGGAAAAGAGCTGGTTTCCCAGGGGGAACTGGCCGATGAGATCACAGGCTCTGAACCTGCTGGAATCAAAGCACAAAATAAGGCCAGCACGTTGAAACCGACTCTCTGAGGAGACAGGGTGGTGAGGCGGCCGCCGAAGGGCTCGGCTGCTCCCCTTGGTGAGCCTTGCGCGGGCCTGGTGGAGCGTGCCCTCGCGCACAGCCCGTTCCCCTTTGAGCAAGGACTGTCTGCGTAGCTGGGAGCTGGGCTAGGTCGAGTTCAGCGCTTTGCAAAAAGCTCTTCTTCCCACCCTGCCAGAGGTGCCACCTCGTTCGTAGTTTTGCACCAGGTGCTGTGCAAAGCTTGGCAGGAGACAACAGAAGATGACAGACACCCCTTGCTTGTTCCCTCCGCAGGGACAGCACTGGGAACAGCGGAACAGCTTCAACTACAAAATGGCAGAAGTGAAGGAAGCTATTGGAAATAGCCCGCTGAGCACAAAGACATCCCCTTGCCTGGGATGTCAGGTGAAGTTTCTAGGCTGGGGTCCTGTCCTCTTCACCCCGGAACACTTCCTACAGTTGCACCTTTACTGATGGTAGTAGCAGTGGTGGGTGTGAGGTAGTGTCTGATGCTTTAGTTAAGCAGGGGCTGGAGTGCTGTTGTGGTTAGCACTGGTAAGAGCAGAGCGAGCACCGGTATAGCTGCTTGGGTCCGTGAGCAGCCTCTAGAGATGACCCCCAGCTGTGACAGATGGTGCTCCAGCTCTGCTAATGTGCAGGCATCGCATCTCTTCTGACTTTGAGAGAAGAAGACCAAAGTTGTAGCAGTAAGATATGTAACTGGGATGAAGAACAACAAGGAGCAAACTAAATGTGCTTTAGTACTCACTGTCCAGTTTCTCCAACACCTACTGGGCTTAACAGCATTGGCTGCCCTACTTCCTAGCGCTTTCCTTGCGGATTATCCCTGTCCACAGCTGGAGGTGGCATTTTTTTGTTCTCCATGGGACTAAAGCCAGAAGGTCTGTGTACAGGATATGGACTTCTTACTCATGCACTGCTGTTGACTGGATCAAAGCGTGTCCTGGAATGGAGCTGACGTCCCAAAATCCCAGTAGAAAGATGCCTACGCAAACAGAAGTGCTTGTGTGAACAACAGCCCTCAGCCACTGGTGAGACTGGGGTCTACAGCTATTGCTGTTTAATATCTTAGTAGAGTTAGAAGAAGGTAGTGGGTAGTTACTGTATGTTGTGTTAGTGCTTTTGGCATTTAGAAGCAGCAGCATAAACTTCAGACACTGAGCATTGTACGTACTGGCCATGCAAAATGTCTGTCAGGTAAGAATACTGGAAACAGTTAACACCAGGAAACATCACAACTAATTTTTTTTTCCTAAGAAGGAAATCAAACGGAGAGGCAACATCCAACAGCAGGCTAAATTCTGGAGCCTCCCAACAACACATGCCTGCCAAGCTGCTTTCAACATGTCCAAAATGAGATACTGAGCAACTAAAACTTATATTTAAGAGGAGCCTTCCTCTTCAGGTGGAAGAGTTGGGCTCTAAGAGAGAAACCTTTTCCCTGTGAGGCAGGAAATGATCCAGTGCAGCCTGGAGAGTATCATGAATTGGACCGAGCAGTGCTGCATGTGGGAGCTGGAGCGTGGCGTGCTGTGGCTGCTGCTCTCACCCTGCACACCGCTTGCATGGGCAGCTGCAACGGCGTCAGTGCAGCACTTCAGCTGTAGTTGTTGGTATAGGTACGTGAAGCTGGATTCTTTGTGTTTTGCGGGGTCACATGAATGTATACACAGACTGGTTGTTGGTTTTTGGGGGTGGGAAATTGTATTTCTAGCAAAGACAAGTAAAACTGACCACAGCAAAAGCAATCTTGCAGAAGAAGGAAATGGAGGGTCTTAATGGTGTCCTCCCATCTGTGTTGGCCACAGGTCCTAGGAATTTTGTTATGGCTCTGAGGCTGTAGATGGCTCCCTGATTAGCATACCTTAAAATCCAATCCAGCAGGTGAGAGAAATGAGTTACTGCACTAGTGTGAGAGCAGTTCTCCAAAGACTTACTGATGGTTAAAGTGGGAGGGTGGGGGAAGCACTTACAGCTTTCCAGAGGAGCTTTAAATGAGGTGAGGTCAGATTCCTCTCATCCCCTGCTCAGCAGCTGCCTCTGCAAAACTTAACACAGGGAGCCACTTACAGTTTTGCCAGTCAATGTCTCCTGCTCCAATGCAGAGCAAAGCCTGGGGGAGTGGCCGTGTAAGAGAGTTCATGCTACTTGGTACCTAATCCTGAAAGGGGAGAGATGAAGAAGTTGTTTTATTTTCATGCTTTTTGCTCCACCTTGCTATAAATGGACCATGTAGAAAGTATGGAAGGGGACTGGGGCTCTAGGCCTCTTCTACAACTAAGTGAGAAGGGGCAAAGAAATGCCCCTGCCTGGCAATGGCTGCAAGAAAGCTGTGGTCCCTGACACGGCCCCTTCTCATCAGCAAGGTGCTGCAGGAGAAATACCAGGCCCACTTGAGGAGGTGAATTTGTAGCTGGTGAGGTCTAGGAGGGAGTTTCTCAGGGTGGCTTGAGGATGGAGCCCAGGCAGAGCATCTGCAGTGCTGCCAGAAACGGACTGTGCCCGGCTGTCTTTGCTCTGGCGGGAATGGCAGGAAGGGGAGGAGGGTGCTGAAACGTGTGTACAGAACTGCGTCCCTGGGGACAGAAGTGCTGGCATCACAGCTGCTGGTGGCAGTTGACCATATAATTTGGGATCAAAACCCTGAGGGATCACTTCCGGCTCTGCTACTGGTTTGCTGAGAAAAAACTCTATCTCCACAGGCCTCAGTTTCCTTATCTTAAATTGCGAGAAAGACCTTGGACTGGCATCATCTCCCAAGGGAGCCTGCAATTAATTACCTGCACTTGTATAATGTTGTGCGGGGTTGGGAGTCGTGTTCCCCAGAGGGTTGTGCTCGGAGCAGGCACAGGCCAGGGCTAAGGCTGACCCCCCTTTCTCTGCCAGAGATGGACCCAAACCTCTGCATTCACATAGCCCTCGCTTGTGAGGATGAAGAGAGCTCATCATTCACATATAACTCCCTACATCGCCTTACTTACGCCGAACCAATATCTGGTAAAGTGGAGCTGGTGACAAAGGAGAGGCTCTGGCTGTCCTTAGCTGGCCTCTCCTTTCTGGTCAAGGGTTTTTACTTGGGGGTGGGAGAGCAAGGGAGAATGGGACAATTCAGTTTATACCTCATTTTAGCTGCTGTACCTGAGTTTATTCTTTCTCCTCTGGTAAGAAAGTGACTGTACTTTACTTAACACCAAGCAAATAGTGAAAATTAAAGCCGTTTCACTTCGCTGTCCCAGTAGCTTTCTTTATTTTTTTTTTTTTTTAAGAAACTCACACAAAAACTGTGCAGAGAGTGCTTCAGGCTTGTGTTCTGGTTTATATTACCAAAAAAACCCACCTCATTTCAATATAAAAAAAGCATTACAGTAGGGAATACAGGATAAATTAGCTCCACTATCTAATAAAAAGAACATTTACAGTTTTTTAAAATAGATTTCAAACATTATTTCACACGCAGCCCTTTTCCCAGGCATTTGTGACAGTCGTTTGAGCATTAAATAACAGCCAGGAGGCAGGGGCGCCGAGAGGGCCTGGGGGCGCGCAGGCACGGGCTGCTCTCCACTGCTTCCGTCCAAGGTGCTTGGGCCGCGGCCACAGCGCTGCAGCGAAGGAGGCAGCAGCTTCCCCTGGTCCCCAGCCTGCCCAGAGCTCTGCAGCGAGCAGTGCGTCTAGCTCGCAGCCCCTGACCCCAAAATATTCACCAAAATATAAAAATACAGATGTTTCTCCTGCCTACTGTTCTGAAAACTACTGTACAACAGAGGGGGCAGCTACATAACCAAGGGACAAAACCCAACAAATTTACATGCGTTGCCATACAGCGGGAGTCTGCTTTCGGGGCTGGCTTGTTCATTAAATTCCCTGGGGTGGGGTGGGGGGGGGGAGATTCCTTCTGCCCATTACCAACATCCACAGGTCCTCTCAGACTTGCAGGTATCTCTACAGCTATCTCCAGTTCTTCTCTAAAACTTGCTGCCTGGCCTTTGCTGGGGTTACCAGCTGTGTTCCCAGCGGCATGCTAGCCAGCTGCAGAGAGGATTGGAAGTCATCATCCAGAAAAGAGCAATGGGGGAATCAGACAAGGTAAGAGAGGAGAAACAGCTGTGCAAAGGCCAGAGTAACGGATGAATAAGAGATCCTCTTGCAGATATAGGGACTACCATTAGGGAGAGAGGGAAAGTGAGAAAGGTAAAAACAGACAAAGCAATGAGTACAGAATTAGAAAAGCCAAAGAGAAACAAGCAGGCAGAGATCCTGCTTCAGGCATGTGTATATTTATCACTTTGCACTCTGGCTGTTCTGGTCCCATTTCCCCAGCTCTGACAGTTTTTTTCCCCCCATGCCACTGGGGGCAGAAATAGGCTTTAAGGCTGCTTCTTTTTTTTACCACTCACCATGCACAAATCAGGGTATTTGCCTTCCAGGCTCTCACCTGAGACAGCCAGGCCTTTGCATAACAAACTGCAGGGAAAGGAAAAAATTGGAGGCTGGGGAGGCAGTTCTGCTTCTCCCGCTCACCTCCCGCTGAATTACCATCGCTGTTCACGGTTTTGTTCCTCCCATGGGTATTGCTGTCCCAGAACAGTCACTGACACCAGCTCCTGAGGCAGAAGCAGAACAGATAAGCTTGCCTTCTGCTCAGCCCATTCCCTGTAAGACTCATAGATGCAACAGATTTTTCCTATCTTAAGCACAGCACCTGCTGTCGGGTACAAATACTGCTGGTTTTTGGCTAGCAAAACTGTTTTCCTTCATTAAACAACAGACCAGAATTTAATGCTAAAATGCCTCATTAAAAGGAGGTCCAGAGGGAAATAGTTCAGACCAGCTTTCCGAAAGGTTTAATGCAACATCTGAGGCTGCTCAGCGGCCCTAGCCACCTCTTTCGTCGCGGGAATCTGCTGACTGCGGCACGAGGGGGCTGCAGCTCTACCTGCCCCGGCCCCCTCTTGCTGATGAGCAAATCGTTGTTCTCAAATGAAGCGTGGAGAAGCTCCAATGCCTCCTTCCTGTTCCTTAGTATCCTGATTCCCCAACCTGGATATTTAGCCAGGATCTCTGTCTATTACGGACCAGGCTTTCCGATGCTTTCCTTCCTTCCCCGCAGCCTGTGCAGTGCCGCTGGGACAGCCCCAGTGGTGTAAGGGAACAGCCAGGTAATGGACCTGCTGCTGCAAAGCCAGGGCACGAGGAGGTTACCGCTCGGCTCCTCGCTGCTGCTGCCTTCCCCCTTGCCTTGCTTGCCAGCGGTTACAGCTTTCAGAGGGGTTAGTTTAAGCCTGTATAAAAGTGCTCCATAATCTGAGCCCGTAAAATCTGTAAAAAGACCTAAGCTAAACAAGAAACCACAGCCCCTTCTGTTGTTTCCCCCCCCCAAGTAAAATGAGTTTGGGGTCGGGGGGTGACCAGATGAACAATTAAGGCAACAGGGATTGATGCATCCAGAGGAGAAAAACCGGTGACCTGTGGGTCGATAACCATGACCACTGGAGCAGTGGCTGGAGCGGTTTGGCTGCACGCTGGGTGCTCTCAGAGCCTGTCTGGGGCCTCAGCAGTTCCGTTTAATCTCCAACCAAGGTCCAGTCCCAGGCATCTTTCTCACGTTCACTTCCAAATGCTTAAGTAGATGACTCATTAGTTCAATGCTATACTATCTCAAGGGAGGAAACACTCTCAACTAACAGGCAGACTAAAACAATTCTGACTTGCTGCTTTCGTCATGAGCCCACAGGAGATTCGCAGGGGAAATCCTCTGAGCAGAAATGATGCCACAAGACTCTTTCAGGCAAACGGCACGGGAGCAGCTGACAAATCTCAGCCTCCTCCGTCCAGCACCATGCCTGGACCTCCCGTTAGGGCTGGAAAGCACGTAGAAACCACTGCAAATACTTATGCTAACAGAGCACCACAAACCATTTTTTGCACGTATGAAAGGAAAGGCAAAGGCTGACAAGATTTAAACACTATCTCCTCCCCTTCTCAGGAAGGCAGCAGTGTCAGTGATTCTTGACCAGAGCCATTATTTTTCCCCAAGAGATGGGAACACAGCAGGGAACCATTTGGTCTCTTTCACAACAAGGAACAGTAAATCTTAGGAAAAACAGAAACGTAGGCACCAGACTCATGACCGTCAGCCAGCCTTAGCCGAGTCCCATCGCTATATGAGAACACGCTGGTCCTGCTTGGGGCTCCAGAGAAAAGCCAGCCTCACTGAAGCGCTTGACTTGTCTGACAAGTTTCAGGTGACAGGGGCAAAGCTTCCACTGAAGAATGTGTGTTTCCATTCTGTGGCTGAGAATTACAGCCAGAACCGCGCAAACGATGACTACCTACTTCTTAGATGAGACACCACCACTTGCTTCAAACCCACCTGGACAGTCACAGACCTCGGCCAGCCTGTTGCCTTATCCAGCCCCTGCATGTCTGTTCTTCAGTCCTTTGCTCTCTAAAGCATGATAAAGTCGCTAACGGTAGGCACGGCCGTGTGGAGAGGCAGCCGTGCTCATCCTCCCGCTGCCCCTCGCCGGATCCGTCAGTCTCTAGTGCAATCGGCTGCGCTGGGCTCCTGCTCCACGGCTGCTGCAGGTGGGTCTGGGGAAGGGTCCGCTGTACAGTGTAGTGCACATCACCTCAAAGTTCCAGCCCCTGAAGTACAATCCTTTTGGTCATTCATATATTACAACCCTCTTTTTTTTTCTTTTTCCCCCTACCCCATTTTGTTAAAAAAAATAAAGTTTTTTGGGTGTTTTCAGGATTTGTTTCTTCTGATTTTCCTTCTTTCTTCTGAGCATGTGGGGAACATGATGGTTCATGGGCCACCTTCTACTGGATCCCTCGAAAGAGACACATAGCAAAGATCATGGCGAACAGCTGAGAAGAAGAGGGCAAAAACAAAACAGAGAACCACAGGAGTCAGCTGCATCTTCCAGAAGATCGGCAAAGCCCTCCCTGGCCCTGGGACCACTCCTGTCACTCCCTCCTGCCCATGATGCAGCGAGGGGGACCCTTCTCACCACCCAGGGCAGGCTGTGGCAGAACTTTTTTTTCCCCTGAAGGCAATCCTTCCTCTCCTTCCCCTGTTCCCCCAAACTGTCTGGGGCTACAGCAGTGGCCTGGCTTCATTCCCAAACCGCCCTTGGTGTCGCAGGGGAGCAGGCTCCGCAGTCCCTGCTCTGCACATCATTGCCACTGCCCAGGATGGGTACACCACGGCCTTCGTGGGGGCTGCTGGGGCTCTCTGCCCAGATCCCTCTCCTTCGCAGAAGACAGGGGACGGGGGAAAGCACCTGGTCTTGCCCCAGAAATGCTGCAGTGACATCAGTTCTGGGCTAACACCATGTCTGGTGGAAGCCTGTTCCTCAGAAACACCACCAAAGAGCCAGGTACTAATGAAGGATAATGGAGCTGCTCTGGAACCGACAGAGTTTCAGGCTCTAAACAGAAGTTTTTAAAGAAGTGGCTCCAAATATAAGTTTTCAAAGCAAAGGCAGAGTTTGAACACATTAACCAAGTGATGGATTAGTGAGCTTGCTGGGTTGCTGCCGTGACGAGGGCAGGCGGCAGGTCCCCAAAGCCCTGTGGCCAGCGTGGCAGGGCACGAGCTGTGCAGCGGCACTGCGGGTGTGCGGCACCAGTTCTTTCCCTGCCTTCTGTGGCAAAAGACCAAGCACCCGGCTCTTTCCAGGCAATTAAAACCACAAGCTGATAACCTGCTCGCACTGGGCAGGAGCAGCTTCCCTGGGCAAGGGGGAGCCCCTGCCTGTTTGCCTCACGGCTGGACATCTACCGACACCGCTTTTCTTCTGGTCACACGACAGTAAAAGTACCTCAATAGCCAACACTCCGATGGCAAGGGCTCCCGCAAGGTACACGTAGGTCTCAAAGGAGTTCAGTATCACAGTGTAGCAGCCCTAGGAAGGACAAAACATGGTGAGACATGCCTGAGCAGCACATTGCGTTGTCCTCACAGCACAGCCCTCCTTAGTACAAGTGCCCTTGGATCCAGGCACCTCAAGCACGGCTCCCTCTCGCCCCCTCACCCAGCCCCGCAGCGTGGGAGGCAGAGACCCCCAGGACAGTGCTGGGGAAGGGGAAGGCTGTGCTGCGGTGGGACGGGAGTGGTTCACACCCAGGACCCCTCACTGACCATGAGGAACCGTGACTTCTGGCAGGGCAGAGCAGAGCAGCACAGGAGAGGCACTCCCTCTGCAAAGGGCAGGGACTAAGCTCAGGGGAAAGGGCCCTCCGGGTAGATGACAGGCAACCAGGCTGCCTAGGGAAAAGGACGATTTATTTAAAGCCAAGGCAGGAGATTCTTGAATCCTCTCTCAGCCAGCGGCCCTTTCACACCCCAGGACCTTTTCTCTGTGCCTTCCCCCAGTGGAGCGTTGATGAACACTTGCTGACCTTCAGGCTACAGGAGAATTAATTTCATTAAGAATTCAGGGCTACGCACTACAGCAATCCTTCCACTCCTATGGTGCAGCATAGCCACCATCATCTTTGACATCTTAGCTTTGACAGAGCACAGGCTGCCCAGAGGTGGTGGAGTGTCCTTCTCTGGAGACATTCAAAACCTGCCTGGACACAATCCTGTGCAGCCTGCTGCAGGTGACTCTGCTTTAGCACGAGTGTTGGACTAGATGATCCCCAGAGGTCCCTTCCAACTCCTACCATTCTGTGATTCTGTGATCTTTAACGTCATTTATTACGGCTCATATAATTAACAGCAGGTAGATCTTCTGCAAAGTTTTCAGGACGTTTCTGGAAATCACCAGCTTATCCTGGCCTTAGATCTCCCAGCCTAAAATTCCAACCCACCAACAAATTTCTGCAAATAAGTCACACATAAAGAGAAACATAGGCTGGAGTTTGTCCAATGTAAAAAGTAGCTCTCTTCCCCACTGAGCATATACTTCACACATACAGGTCTAATCCCATCCATACTGCTGGGATGTTTCAATCACCTGATTTTTTTTCCCTCCACCCATAAAGAAAACGTCTGAAATGCAAATACAGCACAACAGTTATGCACTGGTGCCCACACCAGTCCCTGCTCACCGTGAGTGAGACAGAACCAGAGGAGAGCGAGG
Source organism: Opisthocomus hoazin (assembly GCF_030867145.1). Taxonomy (NCBI): domain Eukaryota; kingdom Metazoa; phylum Chordata; class Aves; order Opisthocomiformes; family Opisthocomidae; genus Opisthocomus; species Opisthocomus hoazin. The sequence continues at coordinate 28,323,583 of NC_134420.1, read as the reverse complement.
GAGAGCACAGAGAAGTTCCACTCATGACGCAGACCCAGGAGTGCAGAACTTTTTGGCAGTAACTGAGCTGTTAAAACCACATTCTTGTCAACATGAGACTACTCAGCAGCAGCTCTGTTCCGGCCACATGTCAGCCCAATATTCAGGGAAAAGCATCCAGCTCAGCAACAAAATGTTTGGGTGCTTGCTAGAACTCCAACCTTGACCCAACTTCCAGCACAGCCTACTCAGCTGGCTACGAAACGGGGTGAGCACCAGCGTGGCCAGCATGGTCCTACTAGGATGGTGTCCCAGGAGCCTGACTTTGCTCCAGGAACGCCTGAATTCAGCCATCGGTTGCTCGGGAGTGTCTCTCCCATCTCACAGCAGCGCCTCACTGCGTGCTTGGTGCCACGCGCTGTGCTCACAGCTTCTCCCACCAACACGCTGCGGTGACAGGGCTTACAGGAGACCTCGCCTCCCCACAGCAGTGGTAGGCCTCAGCATCACCACTTAGGGAAAGCTAAATCTGTTATCTGCTTTAACCCTCGTTCTCAAAATGCATCTCTCTCTCCCTCCCTGCTGTTTGTCATCTCCCTCTCCTCTCTCTTCCCCATCTATTCACAGCAATCAGACCTGGCAGAAGCAGCACGGTGCTGTCTGCTATGATCGCTCACCCACGGTGCCTTTGCCAACCATTTCCAGCTGCCAGGAAAGGAACAGCTCACACGCTGCTTCCAAACTCCTTCACTCTCTTTCACAGCCTGCTACCAAGTGCTGAGAAGAGGACCACTGCTTAGTCTGGAGAGAAAAGCAGGCTTGTACGTAGTCAGTCCAGAGCTCAGCTCGCTCACTAACGCTGAGCTGAACAGAGTCAGAACTTTGCTAGAAAATTTCTTAAACTTCACGACTTGCTGACATTGTAAGGAAACATGGCTGCAGTATCAGTGTCAACAACATTATGCTGAACTGTCTTGTTCCAGTCCAGTAGTGTGAAAAACTGCCAAGCTGAGAGGCCTGGCAAAAGAAATGCCCCTTTTCTACTGCAAACAGTAAAAGAGCAGAGAAATGCATCTTTCCAACACTTCTCTTCCTTGGAAAACAGACTTTTTTTTTCTGTGGCTGTTCAATCCCTGATCTCTTGGTTGCACATGTTGTTGATGAGGAGTCTTTGTGAACTACACTGGAGCCACTACCGCAGCCAGTAAGAGCCAGCTCCATCCCATCCTCGCTGACCTGTGCTGCCTTGCTAATTAACTTCTCGGAGATAGTACTAACCTTCAGAGACACAATAAAACTTAATGTGAATTTCCACCCCCACCTCTCCATCCTTTGGGAAAATCTTCATATTTTTGCTGATACATGGACTTAGCAGTGCACACAATGAAAGCGGATTTTCAAAATCAGACCTATGCCATGACTTCAAAAGCTGTCAGCAGAAGCATAATTAGGATGTGAGCTGCAGTCAGAACGGCAACACCTGTCAGCTTCACTAGCCCCCCATGACCACCACAGCCATCTCTCTGTCTGCTGTGAAATTCTTTTTCCTGGTGTTTGGCGTCCCTTACCTGTCGGTTCTGAAACCTCTCGATGCCTGCGATGCAGGCTTCCTTGTTGACAAACATCCCTTCCCGGCTCTGGAGCTCTCGCTGGCAACAAGCCTCCGGTGTCGTCTTTTCCAAAGGGGAGTATGGAAGATGAGGGACAGCTTCAAAATCTTCTGGTCCGTTAACTCCACAGCAGGCAAACTAGGGAGAGGCACAGAGAAGAAAGGAAGACAGAGCTGATGCTTTGCCCTGAAAGCAGATACAAGAAATATACCAAAGACCCATTCTTGCAGGGATCAAAGCTTTAGTCAAAGCAGAGACAAAACAACTGTTATTTCCAAAGAAGTGGGTTGTGCTTGTACCTTGGAGCTTCTGTTTCATCAAAGCCTTTTTATAAAGTCTCACTGTTCCCATGTCATACTGTAGACTCTACGGTACCACTGGGAATATTGCCACAAACTACACAGGGCTTTGGAGCACATCCAGAATGTCTTGCTTGAGATCACCCAGCAAGTCTGCAAGGGAGCCAGCAGCACAATCCAGGCTCCTAACCGCCCGTTCTTCCCACAGCTAATGGCCAGGATTGTTGCTGCTCAAAGGCACTGCTAGGTGATTCGAGTTAGGTCCATTTTTAGGATTCAAGTCCAGGTCCCTTTTTAGGATTCAAGTCAGGTCCTTTTTAAGGATTCAAGTCATACTCTGTCTCCTTTCAGTCAGCAAAAGGAAATGTCTTTATTAATAAAGTCCTGAATCAGCATGAAGGGCAGCAATCATCTTTTTGTTTTAAGATTAAAATTGACTTTTCATCTGCAGAGTCTGACATCCTCAGCCTTCACTCCTGAAGAGATTCGCCATGGGCCGTATTGAGCAATAAGTTCACATGTGTACATACACACATGCACAGAACTTCCTGTAATAACAACTCCAATTCCAATGACAGTCGACCTGTAACCTGCCTGATTAGGACTGTGATAACAATGTCCATTTTAATGGCTAATATTTCTAAACTGAAAATATACCATTAGGCACATTCCTGCCTAATCTGCCACCTACCAACTCATTTGACAAAAGCTAACACAAAGACATTAGCTAGCACCATTTTTTTGGCTGGTGTTGGCTGGGAATAGCTCTGAAGCAGCGATATCCAATTGAAGACAGCTCCAAGGCTTTCTGCGCCCACTGTTTGGAAGCTGGGGGTACCCAGTCAGGTAAAACATGTCAGCCTTTGGAGGCTGAGGCAGTCACGGGGAGCATCTCTCTCGGGACCGACGGCAGCTCGCTTTGAGAAGGACCGGCTGCCGGCTGAACTCTCGTCTCCCTCCCGGCCCAAACGCCGGTGCTGCGCGGGAGGCGATGGGCTGCCCGAAGCAGGCTGAGCCCGGTGAGCTGTGGTGTGGGCTGAGCGCTGTGCCGACGGCCACTGACCACGGGCCGCAGGTGACCGGCACGGCCTGGCTTACCGTGATCATAACCGAGTTCCAGGTGGAAGAGAAGACGTCTGTGTCGTTGTTCCTCAGGTAATGCTTTTTCAGCTCCTTGGTGAAAAACTCTCTGGTCAGCTGAAACACATAGACGGGTGGAAATGTAAAGGTACTGCCAACACCTTTCCCAAGCACTTCCCAAAGCTCCCTTCTGTGAATGCTGGGGGTTGTCTGGCTGTTTTGATTTTGTTCTTTTTCTTGCAAACCTCAGTGGAGAAACATGGGAAAAGCCACTGCCTGAACCATAACTATATCCAGGGTTAATGGTACCTGCTGAATAAAACTGTTGCTCATTAAAAATCAGGGACTGAATTATATCTATACTTGTAAAATAATGTTTACACTTAAAGGTTGGTCAGTTTTTGAAATTTTCAGCGCTATCTGAAAGCGTTTCATAAGTTGAAACAGGACTAAGATTTTAGAAAGATGTTCAAATCCACATCCAAATAGTAGTTTAACTTTCTATGCTTCATGAGGTCTGCAATCAAAGCGTGATTTTCCCCTCACTTTTCATTTTAAACCAGTTAACTTCCTACCAACGAACTGCCCTGAATTTACTTCCACGTGTGAGAAAGCAGAATGAAGCCCGAATATGAAATTCTCTGGGAATGAAAAGGAAGTAAAAAATGTATCATGAATATGAGATGTTCAAGTCAACTTACGAATAGGAAAAAAAGATCATTTCCTTGACAATGCTTTAAATTCTCTAAACTAACCCCCACACACGAAGAAAAAAAATCCTCTTTATATTTCCAGTGTTTAGATAATGTAAACGTTTTTCCTAAGGTCAACTATATAAATGGATGGAATTTCATTTACTCCTGTTTACATTTACAATAAAATAGAAAAACCAAACAAACATTTTGGCTCAGAGTCTTCTCAAAATGTTAGACACCTTGAAATCACGTTTACTTGAGATCGCGCTCTGGAGAACTAGTAATACACAAACTTAATAGTCTTGTTAAACCGAACACCCCGATTCAATCTTGTTGCCTTTCTATCACTTCAGCAAGAAAACTTCAAGGAATTCCCTTTTCAGGTTCCTTGTGTGGTCCCTTCTCCAAAATACCTTGTGGTTTGTGATCCGCACAGGCAAAATCTCTCTGCCACTGCAAAGCCTCGGTGAAGGGGGTTGGACTCGGCTGGAGACAGCACTGCTCTAGTGTTGCCTACTTGCAGGATCAGGAATTAAGCTGCCTGAAAAAGATCCCCCCCTGATTTTTTTTTTTTCTGTTGTTCATAGAGCACTGCAGATGTAGTAACACATACTGCTACAAGTTGGTTTCAGGTTCTTGATATGCAACGTGAAATATCGCACATATGTATACATATGTATGAGATGTATGGGTGGGCACAAAAGCACAAGCACAAAATTGTTTCTTTTGTAACTGTATCACTAAATTTAAGGAAAAAAAGGGAAGGCTGTGGTGACTCTTTAAAAGACTCCTGAATACCACTTAATATGGATTTCTCTTTTACAAACACAAACTAAGGCCAACTTTAATGACTAAATATATACTGGGTGAAACTTTGTCACAAAGACTTGAATGATGCAGGTAGCTCAATCTCACTACCTTTTAATTAGATATGCCACTAAATTCCTAAATCACTTTTATGGGACAGATATGAACTCATTTTTTATTTTTGAACATTAAAATACCAGAGGACATGGCATTTTCCTTCGGGAATTTGGTGCGCTGAGCGAAGGTCAGGTTAGAAGATGCCAGAACACGTCCTCTCCTTTCATTCTCTTTCTCTGTGTACTTTATCCACGCAGTATTCTACCCTGCAGAGACAGCAGCACATTTTTTTGATGCTTGCCTGTTTCTGAAGCATGGACTTTGAAACTGATATTACTGTTGGTAATAATCCCAGCTGACTGCCTTTGGCGGGGTCTAAAACAAAAGAGTCATTTAAATATAAATTGAAACCTTTATTTTGACAGCAGCAACCCCAGAGGAAATTGTTCGGAGTTTGTGTGCGATTTTTACGAGACTTGGCCTAAACCAAAGCCTAGTGCTGGAAGAGTAAGTTTGACAGGAAAATAACTGCTTCCATTTAGTTGCTCTTCAACTGTTTGTCCTGAGCATCTGAAGTTCAAAAAAATGTAAAAAAAAAAAAAAAAAAATAAAAATCGATCAGCAGAAGCATCTTTCTTCTTTTAAAAATTGCTGACAACGGAGGATAAAAGTCAGTAAGACAGTCCTGCTCACAAGCCCACAGCCCCCCTTCTCGCTGAAGCTGGTAACGGCACTGACGAGCTCTGTGCACATTGGAGTACCATGGCAAGAACTACTCAGAGGCGAGCGAAGGACCTCCGAATAAAACTAGGTCTTCGCACGCACTTCTGACAACACAGCTGTACCAGCTACAGTCACGAACAATAAAGGGCCGTTCGGCTGTGGTTTCTTCCAGCTGTTCTGGGGGGAACATCTTCAATGCAGAAGAAGCACACACACGCGTGCATCTACGTGCCAGTGAATGAAGTGGGATTGTTTTGTCACACTGGTACAAAAAATAGCTTGGTTGGGATTGCTGCAGCCAGATGCAGGGGACTTACGAAAAAAGAGAGCATTTCTGCACAACACAGGTGTGCTGGCACTGGCCAGGAAGGTCACAGCCTTCTCATGCAGTGCTGTGTTCAAGAACACTGAATGCTGTGCAAGAAGCTGGCTTTGCGGTGCCTGCTTGGGAAATGGGACACACTCCTGCCCATCTGCATCTGCCTGGGGCACCTGAACATCTCTGGCCCAGTACAGTGCTTGTACTGTGGGTACAGTCACCAGTGCTGCACTTCTCACCTCCACAGTGCCTTCCACCCAAGAGACCTCCGGCTGCTCAAGCGAGGGATGGATGCTTCACGTTATTTAGTTTTTGCCTTACGTCTGAGGAAACAGAGGTATCGGGAACCAAAGCGACTTGCCTATTCAGTGTCAGAACCAGAGCTAAAAAATCCAGACATCCTGACTCCATCCAGAGCCCTGCCACTGGGCTCATCTGCTCCTACCATCCCGCTTTTCAATTCACTAGGAAAAAGAGTCAACTGTCCCTTCAGGGTTTTCCCATCCAGACCTCTGAAGGGCGTATAAAGAGCAATTCCTGTACATAAGTCAACTGCTCTTTCACAGCCTCTCTACTGTTCATGGAAGACGTTATTTTATGGTGGGTCTTCTAGATGAAAAACGGTTCTCCACCCTCCAAAACCTCCTTTACAAAGGAAGAGAAACTCTGGTACTCCCATAGCTGATTAACAACAGCCTTTCTCTTCAAAGAGATCACAGTAGCTCACCATCGCCAACTCCACTTTCACTCGCCCCACCACCACACACTGCTTCACTGACTCTTCCTCTCGTGTCAAATCTCAGCAGAAAACATCTCTTTTCTCCCTTCTTTTTGTCTCTTCATTTCTTTTACTCCCTCAGCTATCAATAATTTAACTCTGTTGAGTGTTTGGGAGCTAGTTTGGATGTAAAAGACTGTACAAGAGAAAGCTGTACTGAACATTATCTGGAAAGCGAACAGATAGAGCATATCTTTCTCTTTTGTCTCATTTTAAGCACCCAGTGGGGCCACAGCCACATGGACTAGTGCAATGACCATCACAGGAACCCACTTGGTAAGCTTCCAAGACATTCAGGTTGCCTAATGGTGGGTATTTACCACCACACGCCTTGAAAGTAACTCGTTTTGCAGGGAAGAGAAAAGCACATCTGAATCTGGCCTTAAATTGCTACTGTGAAGAATTCTTCCCAACATGGGGTCACTGAAAGACCACCTCTGTCCCCACAGACATCCTGTCCAGCCGTCCAGGCTCACCCTAACCCAAAGACGACAAGCAAAATTAGCCACAAGTAGTTACCAAGCCAGAGGAGCTACCACTAAATTATACAGCAACAGCAAAACAAGAGTTTTTTTCCGAAGAAACCTGAGGAGAGAACAAACCACAAGAATTTGCAGACTGAGTTTAACTTCTGCACAGAGGCATCTCCAGCTATGCTGGGATCTGACATTCTTCATTCCTCCCCATTTAAGCCCTTCCTGTCAGTCATGCTGACAGAGTGGGAAGCTGATGATACAAACACGGAGACAAGCTCAAGAAAGATAGAAGTTTGTTCCTCTTGAAGTTTTATCTCACAAAACACCGCCAGATGCCACAGAAGTCTAGAATAACCACTGTGAACTTATCTTGCTAGATAACACATCCTCACATGTCCCACGGCTTCCGTGAGAGCGGAAGGCACCGATGCTTTGCCCAGAAGCAAGACGTAAGCAGGCTCCTTGTGAGTGAGGGACGGGGATGCTGCCGGCCCTGCAGTCACCCCACACACAGGACTCACGGTCAGCCCGGCTAGTTTCTTGTACCTTTTACCACCTCCCCAAAGGGACGGTGGGAGGTGGGAGCCATCAGCTGCCAGCTGCTTGCCCAGCCCTGGCTCACCAGGGACCACGTTCTCTCTCCATTGTGAAGCCCATACCTGGGTCTGCAGGGCAGTTTCTATGTGTGCGGTCTGCTGCTTGTGCTGAATCAAAGGAATTCTCTAAAAACTCCTAACAGCAGAGCTGTAATGACCAGAACACACCAGGCCTCCCATGCTGCAGCCTATTTATGGAGCGGTAGCTGTTCCCATGAGGGCACGGTCTCAAAGCTGAAGCGCGAACGGGGCACCCACTCTGTGTACAGACTGCCATCCTGTCCCCACTGCCTGAAGATCTGAGGCAAAGACAAAAGACCACCAGCTTATAAAGGGAAAAAAAAAAAGTTCTGTCACTGCCTCCCCCCAAGATCATCCTACTGCACAAACACCACACCGTTTTGCTGTGAGCTTCCTAAGTCTTATTTGTTTATCAAAATTTTTTAATATTAATAAAATTATAAGTATATTCTGGCTCAAGAAAATCATCATTCTACACAGCCCTTCTATGCTCATGTCACATTTCTGTCATGTTCAGTACAAGGAATGTGCTGAAGGTTCTCTTACTACTGGCAGAGACCAAATAAACAAAATAAACACCAACAGTCACTAGTGATCACCTCTACTGGCCAATGGTTTTGCACAGCCATCACTCAGAGTCACGTTTCAAAGATGGGCTGACTTGAGAAGGATGGACCTAGTTCAGTCAGGCTCTTCTTTGCACGTGTGGGAATATGAAAAAAATGCACAAACCTTTGCTGGTTAGAGAAACAAATGAGACTGTGCTTACTACTAGTATGTACTTACTACTAGTAAAAAGTTTTACTACTAGTAAAAACTTACTACTAGATTAGGGGAGGGATGCTTGCTGTATAATGATGCGCATAGCAGCAGAGTAGAGAAAGGCTACGTCATATAAAGCTGTGGAGAGAAGGATGAGAAACTTGCAAGCAGGGCAATATGCAAGGGATCCATGGATGGGACTCAAAACAGGACACGGGGAGATCTGCTCAGGGCAGGTCAGGAGGGATATGTTACAAGCAGCATTGAAAGGAATCTGGTGAGCACCAGAGCATGAAAATTCAAGAAGGAATATCATTAGAAGATGCAACAAGAGAGTTTTTGCACTGCAGAGAGCAAGCATTGGCTCTGTTAGGAAAGCAGGCGGTTTCACTACTAATGTTAATATTAAACACATGCTATACTGAAAAAAGAAAGGAGTTGCTTTTAACCTTAGTGTGACTTTATTATAAAACTTCTCTGACGGTATGTGCAGTTGGTTTGGCTGCAAAAGAATCAGGAAAACTCTAAAAACTTCAGGATTTAAGTAGTCCCCCAGTGTACATCTCCTGTGTACATAAACCATCCACCCTGCACGTGCCAGGTTAGTCAGCATTCACTGGCTTGCTGGCAGTTCTGCAGACTGAGGGTAGTAATGCAGCAGATTTGTTGGTATTTGAAACAAACAGTTGCTCTACAAATGCATCAGCCGCCATCTAACACCATGCTCCAGCTGGGTACAATGCTACTGGGGTTCAGAGTTTGCCCACCATCGGATACTTACATTTTCTCTGAAGATAAAAGCCAGGATTGCAGCTGAAAGCTCCGCCAGGAAGATTAACAAAATAAACATGAAGAACTGGAAGAGAGAAGACAAAAAAAAAAAAAAAAATCAAACAGAGATATACCATTAGGTGCATGCAATAGGTAGTAGGAACACAGGGTCTTGCTAATCACCAAAGAGCTGGAAAAAAATAACTGAGGAAATGTTTTTCCCCTGACAACTAAAAAAACCTGTGAGACAGTAACATAGCCCCTCTCTGACCATATCACAGGACGTGGGAGCTTATGGCGCTTTTGCCTGGTTCTAACAGGTAACAGGGAATGAGGCTACAGGACCCGTAGCATCCCCTGATAAATCTGCACCCGGTTAAAACAGTAAAGCCTACTTTGACAGAAAAGGTTATATGGTCATGTAGATGCTCGTCCAGGGTTAAACTGTCCTGACACAGATATATGCATCACATGCATACACCTACACACGCACACACACCCCCCATCACGACATCAACAATTTTACTGTAATATGATCATGGCTCATTTCATATGGAAGGAGGTAGTGGGACATGTACTCAAATACTTACACTTATGACCAAAACCGGATGCTTTTCAGAGTGTTCTGCATTTCAGGACAAAATTAACCTTGGTTAATACCCCCCCTCCCCACAGTGGGGTTGCACTGAGTTAAGTATTAACCATGCGGAACCTCCACAGAAAGTTGATAACACATCATCATAATTTTGATTATGCAAGTATCATCCATGTCTTGTACAGTGTCCAAAGCGTGCGTATTCACATCCCTAAATTGAGGGCATACTGCAGACTTGATAGAACGCAACAGCCAGCAGACTGAGTGGTAGCAAAAGAGAAATAGGCATCCAGCTTGAAGTAAAACCATTACACTTATGTCATCATAATTCTAGGGAAGAGAAATGAAAGGCACGTGGTTGTTCAGTTTAAGCTGGAACTGTTGCCCTTGCAACCTTCTGCTGCTTCGGTCTAAAAGTCTGGTCTTCATCCTTATTAAAGGCATTTTGCTTCTGTGATGGCACCAAGCCTGAGCGATTCACCATGCCTTCGCCACCCACCCCAGAGAAGTAAATCAGATGCATTCAAGAGGTCTCATCCCCAGGGAGACTGAGGTCTTGCCATGAGGGTGCTGTCCCTGGGACCTTGTCAGCCCAGAGCCTTCAGGTACTGTGGAGCAATTCCTGCCCGGGATGAGCAGCAGGACTCCACAGGCTCCCACCTCAGACTCTCCTCAGCACAGAAAACTGGTACACAGCTAGAGGTAAAACTCAGGTAGAGAGGAAAAACGTGTTGAAGGGAACAAATCTCCCAGGGCAGGAAAGCACTCACTGACGTCAAAGAGCTCAGGACTCAGCCTGTCTTTGGGACTGATTCTCAGTTACATTGATGCCTCATGCTAGTCCGATGCTGCTTCAGTCCGTAACAAACAGTAAAAGGAACAGGCAGGGATGCGCCCTCTAACACCCTTGAAACACAAATGGTGTGGAGGAACTCCTATGGGAACAGAGCAGGAAGTGGCTAGGCTCACACCCTCTCCTGAAATGGCATTTTTCTTCATTCTTTGAGACACAATAGTGGGCTTGAGAAACCATAAGTCTGAACTAGATGGTCATTTTTTATATTCTTACAGCCATAAACAGAAATCACCACTTGAGAGTCAGCCCTTCTACAATTTAAGGATCCCAAGAACTGGCCCACAGACTCCAAGACTGTTTTACAAAACTGAGTGAATGTTTAGAAATGAACTCAGATTTTGGCACCATGTAAGAAAACCAGGAGCGAACGGAGAACCCAGTAAGACCACATCACATGGAGGGTAATAAACATGTGGTACATGTTACCAACGAAGGTGGCTGAAGCAACAAGTAGAAATAAACACAGGAGAAGTCTGGATGGGTTTTTTTTTGTGTGAGAAGGTTATTGAAGGTCCTTCTGAAACAGAAGGCAGGCAGATGGGGCCAGAAGTACTACTGCGATCCCCAAGCACTGATTTATAAACAGTGTCTGAATACTATGCGCCGTGCATTTTGGTAATGGAGAGGGAATTCAAACAACTTGCTTGCAATGGGCAAAATGTTGTTTTGTTGTCAATTATCAGAGCCGTAAGCGATTTTTCCCCCTTGGCAAAGTGCACGCACCACCCTTGTCTTCCTGCTTCTGCTGTGGAAACAAAAGAAAAGGAGCCTGGGCTCAAATGACAAAACAAGGAGAGTCAGATGAGCAGGGACTTCGGTTGCTAACAGAACGCTGTTCCTTGATTTTGCTGAACTAGTTAACTCTATAATTTATTCTTACTGCTGGAGTTTTCTGTGTGGCTTCTTTTTTTTCCTGCTCAGAGACTGTTTTGTTTTTAATTTCACCACAGGAGGGCAAAGAACAAGTGATGAGAATGAACGATGCTTTGCAAATTCACATCATCATCCATCAAGGGATCTCAGAATAGTCAGTAAGAGGTCTAAGGTGGTGATCAAGTGATTAATCCCATCACCCTGCTAATTGCATTTCATTTACTGATTACTGGGAGACACAGGTTCACCCAAGCTCCAGCATAGGTCTGTGCAGAAGTGGAAGCAGCCATTCCCAGATTATCTCTGATAAGCTTCATTATCATTCCCAAACTGATTTACACTTACATTGTGCAGTCTGCATTACAGATTTGTAACGGTTACTGCAGAAAACACATGAGCAGCCATTAGGGCTGATGAGAAAAAGAAGATGGATCATCAGTGTTTCAGAACTTGCTCTCATTCTGCATTTTAAGGAGATTCAAAATCTGCTTATTATGTTTTGCCTCCCAAAATGAAACTTATTACTGATAGATGAGAGCACTAAACAGCCACTGGTTAATGCATGGGACACAGCAGCCTCACATTCACACTTGAGACCAACACTTGAACATGGGTATCCAAGGTGAACATCCTGAGGACTAGGGTCTCACATGTTGGTCAAAAATCCTGCCTCAGCTCCTGGTGATGGTTACAGGTTTATCAGAATTTTCCACAAATCAATGTTTCATGTTTCTTTTTCACAACTTGTCTACTGTTCCAGTTTCAGCAATGCTGTTCCAAAAAGAGCAGCAATTGCCTTTAACCCAAAGGACCCACATTTTCATGCTGAAAATTGTCAGGAGCTACTGCATCCATTTAACAAGAGTGCAAAACGGGATGTCTGCACTCAAATCTAAGCCTAATGAAGCTAACACAGACTGTTCTTGTTGCAAAGCTGAATTCAGTCCCATGGTGCAATGTTGTACGCTCAACAGCACTTTGGGTTCTGATTCTTATGGTGTTCTTTTGCACTCAGAGGGTCTTTAGTACAATCCAGAAGTTATTGAGATAATTAGTCTGATTTTCAGGCCAATGTTTGTTGCTTTTTGTGAGCCAAGTCCAAATGCTGCGAAATCTAGAAACACTTCACAGCCTTGTGCTTACTGCAGCATGTCAGGCTCCACAGTGATGGTTCTTTACCAAAGGACAAGCAGCTTCATGAAAAATAAAAGTCCTTGCAAACACAGAAGCCAGAACCTGGAGAATATGCATTTTGCATGTCTTGTCCCTTCTATCTTGTGTTTATATTTGGACTGAAAGCTTCAAATATACATTATGCATCACTGTGAAATCTCACTCAAGAAGCTCTCTGGCTCATCAATTCTTTAAAAAACTGTGTAAGTGGACTTGATTTGATCTAGCAGCTTCTCCCCAAGTACCACCTCCCTGAAGCCTCAACACCTCCGTTTTTCAAGGTGTTCCCAGTCTCTCTGGCATACGCTCATGAATGGTTTGCCTTTTCAGTGCCTGAAACTTACTCCCATCAGACTTCTGGTTTCACAGATGTTTTATGCATTTTAACATCAGCTGGTGTTGCCCCCCAAAAAACAGAAATTAGCAACATATCTCTTCTCACTTGGTATCAGCACAGATCCTCATCCAAGTGCTTCACTGCTGTTGGACATGAGATGGCAGGTTGTTTGACAGAGCTGACTTTCATACCAGAAGCCCTAGAAGACCTAATCAAAGTTGAACACTAATTCCTCATCCAATGATTACTTTCAGAGTTTCTCCTAGTCTAGAGCATTACTTCCAGCCCATATATTTCTCACATTCCAAGCATAATATAAAATAATAACAAAAGTAAATAAATAAAGCAGCAGGGCTCAGAAGTATCTCTAAGAGTCAGAAAAGTAATAACCACAAAACCGAGTGCACTGGAGTATAACTAAAACATCAGGAGGAACATTAAAACCATGATGTAACTCTGTGATGTTAAATCGGGAAAGAGCGTGGCCTGCAGCTCCCTTCCTCCAGCAAGGTCCCCAGTCTGTATGCAGTGGGCATGTTCCAAAGTGAAAATATTACTCTCCAATTCACTTACAATCAGTATTTCTCATCAAACATGACCTTTAGTCTCTTAATCTGACAGGGACAGGCTTCGAAGTAACCTCAGGCTCATTGGGCCTGACCCTTTGCATTTTATTAGGTTCCTCTGGGCAGATCTCCATGACTTCACAGGTGATACATTTGGTTTTCTGATTTACTTCTGAGGTGAGTCACTAGAAATCAAACCCACAATGGCTTCCACAAAAGGGGTCTCATTTGCAGATTATGAATTCAAGGGGTAGGTGAGTCAAGGGCCAGAGAGAATTTATCTCAGTGAAGTCAGGCTCATCTCTAGGAAAAAATGGTTTTGCAGTCAAGAAAGAGGACTTTCCTGTTCTGTTTAGAGACAAGCCTCTTTTGCACCATGAAACAGCTGTGCAAGATACAGTCATGACAAAACATTGTAAGATCAAGATTAAAAAAAAAAAAGGCAACAAAAATAACCCCAAAGCCCCAACAGCCCCAGAGGGACAAACAAAAGGTCACATTTGACAAAAATTTCAAAAAAACCCCTAATGATCTTTGTCTTTCAATACATAATTGGTATTGCCTTCCAGTAAGAGATAATGGCTGGAAACCCTGCAGTATCAGAACTTACAGCGGAGGCCTAAAGTGCCTTATTTCAGAGGCTAGCTCTTTGTAAATAGTACTTGACGACCACATGGGCTGAAATTTAACCCTATCGTTTCACAGGAAAATTTGCCCAAAGCTAACAGATCTGGTTTACTTTAGGAGCAGAGCAGGCTGCATAAGGCAGTGACCAGCTGTTGACAACTGCAGTGACAGGCCACCACGCAGTTCTGAGCTGGGCAGTTCTGCTGACATGGGGGCTCCGTTACACAGACACTTTGCTCTACACGTTCCCTCTGCTTTGTTGTGAACCACTGAGGAATGAATTCACAAGCAGTGGGGTTTGGGTGACCAAGAGAGGACCATTTTCGGTCTCTTTCTGAAACAGCTCCAAACAACCAAATAGGACCATTTTGAAACAAGGCTTAACAAGGTCAAAATACCCTCCCAGATGTCCTACCCACTGGGCTCAAACCTGGTACAGGGAAAAAGCAAATTATCTGTATTTCTAGGTGTGTGTAGAAATACCCTAAGCCTATTATCCAAGGGAATAATGGTTACAATAACAGACACGCAATCATGCACTCGTCACAACATTATCGATCCAGTCACCCCCATTCCTGGGAAGCACCAAAAGGCCAACAGCAAATGCAGGGACACTCAGGACACTTACAAAAAGCAGGAGGCATTTGTTCTCACGGATGGCACCACAGCAGCCGAGGAAACCCAGCAGAAAGAGCATCGCTCCCATAGCCAGCATGATGTACGCTCCCGTGAAGAGCAGAGGGTTGGCCGCCACTATCTCTCGAAAACCCGTGGGATCCACAATGACCCAGATCCCAACTCCCAGCAGGCACGCTCCTCCCAGCTGTCACGGCATGAGGAGAGGAGAGAGAGGGAGACAGGTCAACATAAAACAACTGCTGCAGAAAAACTGGATTCATTGCTATCCTTTGATCAAAGGTGTTTATTTGGAGAATCTGTGTTTCTCCACGGCATTTATCCTCCACTGAGCAGGTGACTGCTGACATGCTACTCTTAGTACCTCCTGCTCACTAAATGAACCACTTGCAGCAAAAGCACCTTTCTTCCTTGACATGTCACTCCACCAACTGTCCTAACACTGAAAGACCAAGTCTCGAGCTGCTGCCATGTCTGTAGGGGAGAGCCCAGCGAAGGGGCACACCTGAACCATCCCTACCACAGAGGCCGGGGTGGCTGGCTGCTCCCACCCTTTCTGTCAAAGCAACAGGGTCACTGAGAATGACTCTACATGTGATAGGAAAACGATTGTGTTTCCTAGTGAAAACACCAGCCGGGCACCCAGGACTAGAAAACAGTCACTTGCGCCATTCAAGGATACACCGTGTACACCACTCGTTACAGCCTTCCCTCTGGTCTCCCTTGCCAAGGGCAGGACTGCGCTGGCTTGCTGAATGTCTGAACATCTTTGGATGCTGCAAAACCCTCAGTGGCAGCTAGCGCAAAGCTGAGGGGCTATTCTGTGCCATGGGAACTTTACCAAACTACAGCGTAACCTTCTGGGGAGCAGCAGGCTGCTGGAAACAGGAGGATTCAGGAGAGAAAGTGGGTTCTAAATACTTACAAATATAAAGAAATTGAAAAGAAACATCAGGTACTTCATGCAGCTCAGACAGTCTCCCTCCATGGTCTTCAGGCTCCTTGATCCAATTCCTCCTGCAAAACACCAACCCTTCCTTAGCACACTCATTTTTTTTTATTGGAGTGACACAATCCTATCTCAGTTTGAATTTCCCCCAAGATCCTGTGGAGTTCATTATATAGAAGAGCTCATTTGTTACCTGAACAAGGCAACATAGCACAGGCTAGCAAGAGATAATGATCCCTGCTAAGTCCCTTTGCGTTCTTTCAGGTCTCAAGCTGAACACAGATGTGAAGAGGAAGGTTGCAGGAGAGGAAAGCTCTAGCTTTGCTTGCAAAGTGAGACACTGGGGCAAAAATATCCCTCTGTGCATGAAGATTTTTTTTTTCCTCAGTCCCTAAAGCCTGTCAGGTCTAAGAAGCACTGAATGTACCTGCTTACTTCATGCCAGAAAATGGTCATATTGACACAGGAGCCCGAAGAAGCTGTGCCCATTTGAAAGACTCTCAAGCAAGCATTTGGGACAGTTAGCTCCATGCAATCCCCCTCTACGGAACGAATGCCACACGAACACAGACAACATTCTCAGCGAAACGTGCAGACGTCTGGAGGAGCTGGTCTGGGAATGCCCGCAGTGCATGGACACGGGGGAGCTGGACAGGGCTGTCCTCACACAGTCACTCAGCCTGGGGCACGACACCTGCCTGTCACGCAGCATGAAATGGTTCTGGGCCAGTGAAGTCCTGGTGCTCTGCACCCCACCCTGCAGGTGGTCTTCTGAAGGCAGAGCCCACAGATGGTAAGCTTTTAAGACCAGGAAAAAATGCTAAGGAATCTCAAGCAGTTTTGAAACTCCAAGTCTGAATTAGACAACAGACTGCTTAGGACAGTATACTGTACTGGAAGAGCAGCTATAAATCCTGATCAGGTGAGGCTACATTGGAAGAAAGTATCTGCTCACTGTTTAATGAAGTGAATACTTCTCCCAGTACGTAATTATATCACCAAGTACCCTACAGGGACAGACAAATAAATACACAAAGTAGCAAAATTTTCACTGAAACAGAAGATAATGCAGTCATGGCACTGTGCACAGATGGATGCATATATCTGCATAGAGGCACAAGTTTGCTTAGCTCCCTAGAGAAGCCTTCCCAAAGCCCACATGCTGCTTAACCCATCTCTTTCCCTTTCTCCACCGCAAATGCCGCTCGCTACATAAGCCTGCATCCAACGATATGCTATGTTAGAAAAGCACATTCAATTCACTTAAAAGAAAAACCAGAAATTATCCAAGGTTTTCACCAGGCCAGAAATAAAACTCTTTTTTTTCACTCCTACATTGTTTTTGCTAATCCACAAAACTTGGGAGTGCTGTAGAGCCTCGTAGGGTGCTTCCCTCTGTGACCATGGGAACTGCTCTGCTTTAGCCAAAGAGATGAGAAAACCCACGCCAGGCAGAGCTCCCAGCAAGGGGCTGCCTGAGGTAAGAGCCAGATTTTTATCACAGATGTGTGCGTTTGCCACACTTCTTTGACTTGGTTTAAAAATCAGATGAGATCCTTCCTAGTGGCAAAACAGGCAGAGCCACAAACGGCGCGATGCAGAAGCTCCTGCAGACATGCAGCTGCTTTCCCCCTGAACCTTCATGGCCCTGGGGCAGGGTGGCAGGGTGCCTCTGCCAGTTGGGTGCTGCCCAGGAGTCCCCTTGGCCAGAAGAAGCCCGAGGAGATCCACAAAGCCAGTCTTACAGTCCACCTCGTTTCTGGAGAAACACAAACCTGAACCTGAACCTGAGGATGAGGGCAGTATTTTTCTTTACATAGTTTATTTTCTTATACCTCTGATAGACAATTGTTCTGCCCAAAGAGACTCAAAGGCAAGACCACGACTGCAGGAGATGGAGTGGGGCCCAGACCTCTGACATGGGCCTGGAGGAGATGGCCACAGGTTCCTGACAGTGTTTAAACCCATGGCTGCAAATGTCACAGAAAAATGAGATCTTGAAGTCCAGAAGAGTAAGGAGCTGACGAGGAAATTCTTCAGTTTCATGGGAAAAGTGAAGCTTCAGTTCCACTAACCCATGAGCTTGGACACTATGGCAGAGAGGGATATGAAAATACAGACAAATCGGAACTTCAAGAGACCCACACCTAGTGGCACCTAGATGTTCTCAGCACCACACAAAAAAGTTATGCTTTGATGAAACAACGGATGGCCAACTCAGTATATTAGCCAAAGCCTGAAAGTTATCTGAGAAACTTCTAAGTCCTGCTGCCTTGAGTACCCACCCAACATGATCCATATCGTAGTAGCCTTAGGAAAAAAGGAATAAAAAGCAAATACAAAGCCATATTGTGCTGCTTCACATCATTCACACTCATCTCACTGCAGAGGCACCCACACGAGAAACATTGCCTGTGGTCCAAGAAGCAGCAGCGCCCAAGTCTAACGTTGTCTTGCTGCTTTGCAGAGTTGTTAAATCACATTCCCGCCTTGCTTTCCTTTGCATGTCTGGGTCGGCTTCCTCTGCAAGATGAGCAGGCTCCCTTGGAACCGCTCTGACTTACACGAGCTGAGGGTAGGCCTCCTTTTCTTTTCAAAGACAAATCTAAGCTATGATTCCTTGCATTGCTCCTGCATGTGCTTCCACTCAGTATGTTAGAATGTTTTCTAGGCGTGAGCCGGGAAAGGAGACTCTAAATCTGTTGAGCAATCAGATCCTGAAAACTTCACTGGCAGGGCCCCACGGTCACAGCAACCTGGGAGCAGCACGAACACCTGCACGCTCAGCTTCAACAAGTGAGGACTCCCTTGTTTGCCTGGGCAAGAAATTGTTCCCAGTGCTGGTGGTGCTGGGCTCAGATTTCTAATTTCTAAACCCACCACGCTTCACACAGCAAAGCAACAGATAAGTGCAACCCTACTAATAGTGCTGTCCTTCAAGCCAGGAACACACCCAGTGGGGCTTACAAATCCCAAAGTCCTTCAACTCAGGATGTGCAAATGGAAGTCAGTGGCAACAGTGCGAGGTCTGGGCTGGCAAAGCCAAGAACAGAGCTTGTCAGAGCTTCCAACATCATAATAGCTCAATGAAAACGTCCCAAAAATGCCAACCCACTGATCTGATCTGAGAAACAGGAGTTCTGAGCAACTGTTCCAGTGCTGGAACTTAGGGCTTGGAGAGATCCATACATATCAGCATAACACACCCTTTCCAGTTTCTGCAGGGTACCCAGATTCCCAAACAGCTCACACAAGATCACCATTTGGATCCTGTGATTGCATGGACTGAAACAGGGCAAATCAACCAAAAGCATGATCTGACCTCTTGTGTAGCACTTAAAACTGTTTCATGTCGGAGCTCAAGCACTCCAGCGTATATGAAATATATTACCATCTAATTCATAAATGCAGTAGTGCTGTAGACTTTGAAGAATATATAACTAATGCTATTTACAAACAATGCAAGCAAAATGCAAATAATTTTACTTACAAATAATGTCATTACGAAACCATTTGTGCCAACTGCTGCCTTACTAATTAGCTGAAGGCACCTGAAGTCCCTGATAACAGGCCACGTGGAGAAAATGACTGACATGAAAGGACAATACTGACCCACAGAGCTGCTTTTTCCTTCCACTTTTCTTTTTAAGCTACGCACACAAAAGGCAAATTTTGTAAGTTACTCCTACTACACACTGATGCAAGTGTGATAAAAACTGAACGCTTATGCCTTAATCTACCTTTTAAAAATATCTTCTCTCCCCTCCTCCAGGCCCCAAATTTGTGACAGATTAAGTTCTCCTCTGCAGGAGACATTTAATGCTAAGCAAACATTAACAGACAGAACTGCAGAAGACAGCGGCTGACAGATGCTTTCCCTGGCTTGTCCCATCTCAGGCTTGTGACACATACGAGATGCATTTGCTTTTCTCTGAAACGTAGCTGTAAATGTTCAGCTTTCTCTTACGCAGATTATCCTACATTTCTCACCCCCTAATGTGAATTTTAGCTTGCAAAGTGATGGACAGGCTAAAAATCCCCAGCAGCGTAGCCAGGAAACACACCCCAGCTGCTGTAATCAGTCACAAATAACATCTAGTTATTCAAGGCAATGCATTTTTTTGTTTCGCAGCCACCATTTATTTTCTTCCCTCTGACATTTGCTTTTACGCTCCTTGCAGCTACCTTGAACTTCAAAGTTAGAGCACGTTGTTCAGGGTCACATTAGTTAAGCCGTGAATATCTCCAAGGACTCAGGTTCCCCAGTCTCCCTGGGCACCTCTTCCAATGTTTGACCATCCTCCTTGTGAAAAGATTTTTCCAAACAGCTGTCCAAGCTGCATCCAAATTACCTCGTGGCGAAAGGAACAAGAGCATCCCTCGGATGTGCCAGTCCATTCCATCTGAACTCTCAGGAGTACCTTATCCTCACCAGTCTCAATCCCTGCATCGTCCACACCATACCACTGCTACCTTCTACGGAAAACAAGTGTGTGAACCATTTTCATTGCCTACCATTCCAACCACGTAATCCCCACCCCTAACATATGTCTGCAGACTATTCATATTTCACCACAGAGAATTCAGACATTGTGCGCTTGCCTGGTGACTCATCAGTCTCCCCGTCTCGAACACTTGATAGAAATCGCAGAATAACCAAGATTGGAAGGCATGTCTAGAGGTCACCTTGTCCAACCCTCACGCAACCACTTTTTCAGTCACTTCTCTTCTATCACGTTGTCCATGTGTACCTTCTTTTCTCATAAATATCTCTTTGCCACAAACATGCATGAAGACCTTGTTCACTGAACTGATTCGTTGCTTCCTTTAAAACCTAGGAGCCAGTTCTGCAGTCCCTCCTACAAAATATTAGCCAACACCTTGAGGAGCAAACGGTGCTAACTCACACCTATTTTCATATTCATGCACAATGCAATCAAGTGAAAGCAGAAGACATGTTTGAAGCTCTCCAGAACTGCTGCCAGACAGCCTTTAAAGGAATTAGAAAATGTGGACCAGATTTTCTTCCAAGTCAATGCATCAATTTCTAGAGGCTGTCCCAGCTGAGATGTCACTAGAATGTCTCAGCTGCGCCAGTGGTGAAGGAACACCACAACCTGACATTGCTCCATTGCATCCTCTCCCTAGCAACATGGCAGCCCATGCTCTGGCTTGCAAGTATGGAGACTTGGCTCAGCGTGCTTGCCTTCCTTCACAGAGCATCTCTCTCCCGACAGGATTTCTGTGTTCACTACCTGCAAGTGGTATCCTACTCCTTTAAGCCAAAGTGATGGGGTCTGCTAAGAGAATACATCCATCAGCTGGTGCCTTCCAGAAAACCCTCTCAGAGTACTATTACCAAACGGTCTGCTTCTCCAGGTAGAACAGAAGTAGGGGCAGGAGAGAGACTGAAGGGGGACAACCTGCTGCAGTAGACCTCACAGGTGACATGATGGCAGATGAGCTGTGTATTTCTTACCCCGCTCCTGCACACTGCAGCTACACCTAACCAGCCCTGACAGAGATATAGAGAAAGTATCTGACATGCAGAAAGGAAGAGCCATAAACAAGACTCACCTTCACAAATCTTGGGACTTGAAGCACAGTGTCTATTCTAGTCTTTAATTGTCTGTGTGTCCCATGTATCTCTTTCTAGCTAAGCTTGTCCTGTAAGAGAAAAATATGCAATTACTGCAGAAGTCAATAAAATGCAATCACGTTAAATACACAATTTATTAAAACACACCATCCTGATGAATATGCTCAGTCTAATTGCCACCTTAATTTAGTGTACATTAGCACTAATGAAGAGCTTTTAATACCCAGTGAGGGATCCAATTCCTCAGAATCTCTTTACCAACCTTCGGGGTGTTTTAAATGCCCACAGACCACATGTAAATCTATAGTCCCATTACACATGCACCTCATAGCACAACAGGACTAGATTAATACCAACTGCACCTTCAATATTTTATAGGAGGTTTAGACAAACTTTTATCTGCTGTGACTTTACAGCCCATTTACTGGGAAAATGGAAAAGGCAGAGGAAGGGAGATGGAATGCATCTTTGGGAAGCCCGGCCCAGCCATTAGGAGCAATGGCCTGAGACGCTGGTGCTATCCCTCGTTCTTCCAGCCAGCTCTCACGCAGAGCTGAGCAAACTTTTTCCTCTCCCTCTGCCTCACTGTCACTGCCTGGGAAGCGGCAACAGAGTGGAACAGCGAAGCCGCCGCACTGCCCACCCACAGGCGTCAGATAAACCGGTGCAGGCAGAGGGACCTGGGTGCAGATCGCCACCGCCCTTGAGCTAGCAGTTACAATTTCCTCCGTAAATTTTAATTTCTGCCTGCACAACGCTAACAGCTGTCTTTGGCTAGGCAAGGGTGAGGTGAGACTAGGGACTAACGTACAAAGCATGCTTGTTTCACTGTTGCTTTCTCTGGGCATCCTCTCTCGGGTTGTTTTTTCCACTCGTCCGACACAGCCAAAGGGGCAGCCTTTATTCAGACAGCACTCCATGCCGTAAGGGGCCACGATGCACACAGCGTTGCTCGGCACTGTAACTCACTCACTCATCCTTCTCAAACCATTTTGGAATACTCGCAGCTTTGGTGAAGCCCCTGCTTCCCGGTGAGGGATCAGGTAAGTCGCCAGGGTCTCTCCCTGCTCTCTCACTGCCAGCATTTCAGCACGATTTCCGGAGCGGGTGCATTTAACGTCTGTTTCCCACAAACATTTGTGAACGCACCTTTGAAAATTGCCTTCCATTAAGACTTCTGTGAGTAGAAGTTTATCGTTTGTTGTTGGCAGGAAGCAAAAAAAGAGTTTCAAGGTGGCTCAAACTCTTACAATGTAAAACATATAATGAATATTCATAGACTTCTTGTTTTGCATTAATCCCTCACATTTAATGTCCTTCCTCTGTCGCTGCACACCTGCATCTCTGAATGATGAGAAGGGATGGCTTCTCTTTCAAAATCTGGAGGGTACGAACATGTATAGCCCATCGACTCATCTCTGCTGCGAAGCGCTGAAGGCATCTGCCGAGCACTGGTGGAACTGCCCCGCTTTACAATGCTGTGTGTGAAGGCTGCCCCGGATGAGTGCGGCTTCACCACCAGCATGGAAGTTCAGAGGGTGCTACGTGACCGGCTTGGGAGACGCTTGCAGCAGGCTCAGGGACCTCCAGAAAGGGGCCTGGAGAGTCTACAGCTAGGACAAGAGACAGTGTCACTACCCTTTGACAGTCAGCAGAGCCCAGTGCCCACCCTTACCGTTTTATCTTTCCCTTTTGTGTGTGTCAGGGGACACTTCATCCTGTGTTTTGCAGGTGCAATTGCGACACGATTTCTTCAGCTGTCCTCTCCTGTGATGCCACTGTCCTGGGATAGCTGCTGCCAGGAGAAGATGGCTCTAACTTTAAAGCAGAGATGACACTGTGCTATATAAACCTATCATTAGGAAAATAACCAGAACGGCAGGATTCCCGCTCCTACTGTGTGTGCATATAATTATATCCCTACAAGTCCTCCAAGGTCTGCGTGGGAGAGGAATTTTATTTTTTTATTCCCCTTAAGTCACAATATTTTAAAGAAATTACAGCACCAGGGAGAGGAAGAGCTTAAACGCTTCAGTAGGTACCAGCAGGTGTTGTGTCAGAAGGGATGAAAGAGTGTGCTTGGTGCCAAACAGTCGCAGCGCTCCCTCACTCCACGGCCCTAAAGGGGAGGAAGTCCCTGCCAGACAGACTCTCTTTGGTTAACAGCCGCGACTTTGTCATTAGGGAGAACTGCGGAAAGTGCAAAACCACCATGCCTAATTGTGACTCGAGCAAGCTGATGCCTTTAATTGCAGTCGCTGGGGAAACACGGTGGAAGCCGGAGTACTGGTGGCGGCCGAGCCTCCCTCCTCGGGGCTGCGCGGGCGAGCGGTGCTGGCTGAGCCGACTGTGCAGCTGCGTCCGGCACGCTGTCCGGCCTCCTCGCTCGTCTCGCAGCCTCCACACCAAGCCTCCGTGACGAGCACGCCTTCTCCTCGCTTTCGCTGCTTTTAGAGCAGCTCTTTGCAAGGTGCAGGCTTCGATGAAGGAAAAGCAGCCCAGCTCGTGACTCCTGCTGGTCTCACACAGTCTCAGACAGTCGGAGAGCCGGAGCAAAGACGGAGGGGACAAGTCACCGTCCCTGGAGGTGTTCAAAAAACGTGCAGATAGGGCACTTCAGGACACAGTTTAGCAGGTATGGTGGTGTTGAGTTCACAGTTGAACTTGATGATCTTAAAGGTCTTTTCCAAACTTAATGATTCCACGACCCAGTGAAAAAGAGGCTGATACAGTCAGCAGGCAGCACGTCAAACAAGAAAGCTACTGCCAGTCCCCTTTGCTTGCCACACTGGCAGGATCTAGAGAAACCGGGACACATGCCAGCCCACATGTTCAGCCAAACTGAAGCTGAAGACAAAAGTCACGTCCTGCTGGACCTCTGCAACAGGTCAGGGCTTTTACGGTGCAGCGTGAGGAGAAACATCTCTGTGGAAGCACGATATTAACATCATTCCCTTGCAACGGCTTCAGAAAAAAGTAAAGCGTTTGCTGCTCCTGAACTGGAGCTTGGCACAAGCCGTCAGCCCCATGCATTACCCCGTAACTACTGCTCCCACATACATAACTAATTGCACTGGAATTTCATAGTGCTTGCATAGCAGAGTCATTGCTGTGACACGACTACATTACTGCCTGCAAATCCAATTACGTTCCGAAGTGCACTGTATAACTATAATCGGCCCCTGCGGAGCAGCGATGACGGGACCTGCACAAGGCCATGCAACTAGATACTAAATTACAGTCAATCTACCTCCTCTTCAGTTGCATTAAAATGCTAATGTCACCGTAATATGGGCCCATTTACCAGCAATGACTGCCTTGCCTTGCAACACTGGAGTGAATGAGGCTCTTGCACTGCCTGAGAGCATTTAATTCCTCAGTGCAGTTGAGCGAGCAAAGCCCTCAGGGGTATCTTATACCTTCAAACACTGATCTGTTTGGCTTTTATCACACTAAAATCATACGAGGCTTGGGATGGCGTTTAAATGAATCTGAGCTGCTGCTAAAACTACCCGAAGCTTCCCACCCAAGCTGAGCGTTCGGAACAACTGGGCCACATCCCTTCCTGAGCCTTGTCTGTCTGCTTTTAACGGAGACACATTTCTGCCACCAAAAGGCTGTGCGTAAGAGCACAACAGTCACACACACGAGGAAAAAGAGGGCTGGACCGAACCTCTTAAAGCTTCATATAAATAAAACCAGCTTTGCAACAAAAACTCACAACACCACAACTCTTGCATTCTATTTTTTATATTTGCAACTTTGCACAATGTATGCATAGAATACATAAGACCATATGGAGGTAAAATCTCCCACATGTACAGAGACATTCAAAATGAACATTCAGAAGTCCCAGAGCAGAACCTACTCTCCCAAATGCTGCAACATTTGGAAAAGCATTAGGGTACGTGTTTGAAGTGCCAGTGTTGCACCAGGCCACAAGCCACTCCATTTCAACTCGTGCAAACGTGCATACAGCACTGTTTGAAACATGAAACGCTCACTTTGGCCCCTTCCCAAGCAAAGTTCAATAGGTAACCGTGTCTGGCTCTTTCTTACATCTTTTCCCACACAGACATCAGCCATCTCCACAAAGAAGGTACTGCATACAGAACCAACACATCTGATTGATAGCCTACAACTCTTTTAAGTTCTGTTCCTTAAAAAAAAGTCCTCAGATAGCTCACAGGTGTATTTTCCCTTGTATTAACCACAGCATACAATGGAACCATACGGTACCGATTGTCTGTCTTTCTAAACAGATGACCCATGGATTATACGCACTGATAGTATAACAATATTAATTCTGTTTAGCAGATAAGAAAAACAAGGCTAAAAGGGGAATGGATGTGCTAGATCTCCTGTCCCACACAGTATAGTCCTTTGTTCACAGGTCCATACTGAGACCAGTCCCAAACCCATGAAAAAGTTGATCCCTTCTGGCTGACAACGTATACTCTTTGACAGGCATCTTCTGTCCCAGAAAGAAGTCTATCAAGCATAGCAAAAGGGAGGTGGGTAACTCTGGTCTCCTATGTCTGAAAATATTTCCCTTCAGGACGGAATAAATGTCACCCTCCCCTGAGTGGATCATGGACTCCATCACAAGCCAAGTGACATTACCCACTGTCATGTCAGATACTGTCAAGTGTTGAAACACTCCATACGCTCGCACGGCATTCCAGACGCTTAGGGCATTTAACACGAGGCGTAAATGCCTGCCACTTTTTCCCTGAGCCTGACACATCTCACCTTTACAACAACTGACTCCTCCGTGCTCTTTTCTA
The DNA here is from genome assembly GCF_030867145.1 of Opisthocomus hoazin. Classification (NCBI taxonomy): domain Eukaryota; kingdom Metazoa; phylum Chordata; class Aves; order Opisthocomiformes; family Opisthocomidae; genus Opisthocomus; species Opisthocomus hoazin. Next base: position 28,297,612 of record NC_134420.1, on the reverse strand, counting down.
TTCTTTTTTTCTATAGCCTTGCTTTGTTTGCAGCAAACGCCTCAGCAGTTTGTGGCATTCATGATTGTTTTGAAAGATGCAGGAATACATCTCAGAAACACTGGGCAGTTGCTGTGGCAACCTTGTCCTCCTCAGACCATGATTTCCAATATTTTAAGAAGTTTCCTGATACTTTGCAGGCTTCAGGGAAACAATGCAGAGGAGGAAAATGATTGATTTTAAAGTAAGGAAGCAATCAAAATGGATTACTGTGTGCCACAGGGCCTTGTCCTATCAAAAAGATGATGATTATCTCTCCTTAGCAAGGAAACGCAGCCCCAGACAGGCTGGGCAGAAGCACAGGCAAGGGCCCACAGGCAAGGGAATTTGAAACCTCTGCTTTTATCAGCTGTTTTAATGCAGAATGGAGCTCCAGATAAGTAGGTTAACTTTTTTTTTTTTGTTATTCTCAGTGCTTTTTCATAAGGCGAAGGTGGGGAAAAAGAACCCCACCCTTTAACACCATTTAATCGGGGGACTAATAATCTTAGTTGCTTTTAAGAAAGGAATCCCAAACAGAACTTTGAATGCATTAACTATTATACAAAAAAATGAAAAAGAAACTTTCCTTGTTCAAGGTAACTGCCTACACAGACATAAAAACAAAATAGTCAGTTTAGTCAGGTTTAGTCAGTCTGGAAAAGCAAAGGTTAGGATGTAAGAAACTTTTCTTACCATGTAAGAAAAGCAGATTTTAAATGAGGGATCTCGGTAATACTAAGTAAACCAGAAAATAATATTGCTGGAAATATGAGAAGTGGCATTATTTATCTGATTCTGGTCATCTTTCAAATGTTTTTAACAAGAAGAATAATAATGCATCCCAAAGTGCCATGGATTCTAAACACAATAGGAAATTCTTGATCCCACATAGCTCACAATTCAGAGTGATTTATTTATTTAGGAAATAAATACGTTTCACAAGCTATAGGTATGATATGTCCAGGAAAACCTGAATTCAGCAAAGGTCATGAGAAACGACCTAGGGAAGAGAGGCAGACATGAAGTCTAAGTTTCCCTGCTTATAGCCAACTGATAAACATCTCATATATATTCCAGGTGCAAACCTAAACTGAGTTCCACTGTAATCAGCACCTTTAACTTACTCTAAGCCATAAAACTGCACCTAATGTGGTTTCAAAGGTAAATGTGACTGATCTCAGCCACATCTGTCCCAATTAAGGTATGAACACCAAACCATCCAATGCCTTTTGCTACAGATATTTTTGACTTCTGATTAAGAGAGAGTAGGAAGGAGCAGAGACAGAACCATGGCCACAGCCCACAACAGAGCTTCAGATGTTCTGCAGGAAAATAAGCGAGTTAATAAATCCCATAATCTTGGCATACTTCTAAATGTTCTCTCTTCCTTCAAAAGATGTATAATCTAAGCGCTCCAGCAACGATCAGGTTCCAGGCAGACAAAAGACTCTCGGAAAAATTCATACGTAGATGACAGGAGTAGAGGGACTAAGTGAGATACGAGCCAAGACTCGCAGGCTGGCTCCCAGCTGCTTTTGCTTTCCCAATGGATAACAGATACTGCATCAAGACACACAATGTCATGCTAGCGAATTTGCTGCTTTCTTAACACCTCATTTTTCTCTTCATCTGAACTTATTTGAAAGCACGTAGTTCACTGTCCCCCTTCTCCCTGCTCTTTTGTCCTTACTCACGGCAAGGGAAACATGAAAGACAGCACGGCTGGTTATTGTTAATGCATCTGAAAGTGCAGACATTAAAAAAGGGGTTATTCTGGAACATGCCATGGTTTTCCTTGCTATTCGCACAGGCAGCTAACGATCACCCTAATAGCTTCTCTCTCTGTAGTCATAATAAGCCTACAAATGAACCCATTCAGCACATATTAAAAAGCAAGGGATGCTCCTTTGATTATAGCCTTTATGGAAATCTCCGAGTATTTGTTTTGTTGCTGCACAGCCGCAATTAGGACACGCTGCTGGGAGACAGCTCAGCTGCCAGAGCAGTGGGGTTTGGAGACACCTCCCAGCGCCACAGCAACACATCCACCTCTCCCAGCATCAGTTGGCGGGGTTTGGAGACACCTCCCAGCGCCACAGCAACACGTCCACCTCTCCCTAGCATCAGTTGGTGGGGTTTGGAGACACCTCCCAGCGCCACAGCAACATGTCCACCTCTCCCCAGCATCAGTTGGTGGGATTTGGAGACATCTCCCAGCGCCACAGCAACACATCCACCTCTCCCTAGCATCAGTTGGTGGGGTTTGGAGACACCTCCCAGCGCCACAGCAACATGTCCACCTCTCCCCAGCATCAGCCGGTGGGGCTGCCCTTGAGCCGAGGCGAGCACACTTCAGCTCTTCCAGGAATGAAGAAACAATAGGTGCCTAACTAAACTCCCTCTGCTGATGCCTCAACCATGTTTATGAAGCCACACAGACAGCCGTGTGCTGCAGCTCTTGTGAGCGAGGGGAGCGCGGTGCTTGCGCTGTGCCTGCCGCACCGACCGTGGTCCTGCCACCGGCATCCCTCCACGCCGCGCTCTGGGGGCTCTTGGGGCTGGAGGCATCCACTTCACGCTGCAGGAAAACTAGGCAATAAGGGGTACGTACATTGGAGAGCCCTGAGCTTTACTTTGCTGAGGGGAGAACTCGCTTCCATCGCCACCTGTAACTCTTCCCCCACAATAGCCTCATCCTTCCACACGCAGGGAGGGGAACCGAGTAACCTTACAGAAATCTCCTTAGCACTTCACTGCTCAGAGGTTGATCCAAATCCCATTTATGCTGCTGACAGACTTAAAACTTCTTCAGGAGAGAAAGGGGGGGGGGGAAAGAAGAACTTTTAAGGATGTAAAACCTTACGCAAAGAGGATCTAGTCTTCATTACGGTTTGAATCTGGGTCAAATATTTCATGTGAGCTAAAGTTAAAAGAGCATAACTTTTTTCCCCTTAAGGAAGAGAACACCATGAACAATATACTCACTTTCCCAAAAACATCCTTATTCCATAAGCACAGTGCATTTGCAGCAGTCTTAAGCGGAGAGACTTGGGGAGCAATTCATTTTTGCACACAAAGACAGCAGCTTACGTGCTGATGACACGGATGCAGAGGCTTTCAATAGCCTCAGTGGGGTGACTTTCACCCACAAGAAGTATAACGTCTCCTCTTCGAAAGCTAGCACTCTAAACAAACCGCTTCGACTTCACCTGAAAGACAAGACCTTTGTATGGAGCAGATATTTTCTGCATCTCCAGGAGACCAACTGGGGTTAAAGCAGGTCAAACCATGTAATACAGATAGCTTTGTGTTGACACTACCCACGGTGCCTATTAGGAAGGCCATAATTGTAAAAAAACATTTCCCAGTAAGGATATTTAAGACAGTGCCAAAGAATATCCCCAGGCAGGCTTTGTTTTAAGGTTTGTGAGCTTCGGTGGGGCAAGGATTGTATCTTTCCTTGTGAAGTGGTTCAGGTTTTTAGCTCTATTGTAATCTAACTAACACAGAATGGCAGCAGTGGAAACTTCACTACCAGCATCACTTGCAAGCAGACTTGGTATAGCCCGGGACAAAACCTGAAGCACCATCAATCATACATACACGCAAGAATTAGCATGCACTGACAGGGTATCATAAGGACTCTTTCAAAACTGAAAGAGCAAATTTAACCATGGAAATACTCTGGATGCCAATGAACTTTCTTTTACTCAGTTTTCACTGATATTTTACCAGCTAGAAGTCAGGAGTTAGAAACTGAAGACAAAAAATCCTCTAATTCAAATCAGGGAGGCTGGAATAATTCCAAATGTATCACTGAATGATGGAGGCACGAGCAGCTTACATGGCCTTAAAACAGTACAAAACCCAATTTGTAGCTGGGCTGCAGAGCACCTTGCTCTTTGCATCCAAAAGAGGCAAGAACACAGTCTGACCCAATCTGGTATTCCTATTTTTACAAAATCTAGGCAATCTTTTTAGGGAGAACAACGGAACATACGGATGTAACCAGATCTCCTGCGAGGGGGACGACTCCACAGGCTAACCGCCACATCAGTCAGGACTGGGCTGAATTCCGACTGAAAAATCACACCAGTTTTCAGTGGCCAAAGTTCACTATATCCCCACCTTTGCTATGCCTCTTTTCTTGATCAGCATGAAATTTGAAAGCAATGCTGCCTTCCAGCTAAAAAACCCATATATTCTGAAAGTATCAAAACCAGGTTTGCAGGGCAAACAGCCAAAGCAGCCCAGGTTTAGGCTGAGAAAACACAGGGAACAACAAGATGTTCGTGCTATTCACAGCATGGAGAGACAGCCCTTCTGGGGCACTCTCCCCGTCTGGCTGCAGAGTTGCTCCGAGCTCCGCATCAAGCACGAGAAAAACTGTCTGAAGTGACACAGCCTTTAACAGCCTCTTCTCCCATCGCTGCTGTCAGCACGGGGAGAAGAATCTCTCTGAAAACAATGTGGAGTCTTGCTGTGCAAACGCATTTGACGATAAATTTTATGACAAATTTCAAAACAAGATTTGTAGTCACCATTCTGCATGCCTGATGATACACCAACCACCTCGCATCAGAACATAATCACCACTTAAGCCTTAGATTGCTTTCCACATTACAGTCTGAAAGTCTTTTGTGAAGCTCAGCGTCCTTTGTAAAGCTGATGTGGCTACGCTCCAGGATACCCAGCCAGTGTCCTGGGCAGCTTCTGTGGTCTCCTGTCTAGTGCTCAGACCACTCTATAGCTCCAGTTCTGCTAACATCTTTCACAGAAACTCACAGACTCTGGCAAGTCATTTCAAGTTGGTGTGTTGTCGTCGTCCCCTGCCCCCTGTATTTAATATAATTAACAACAACACTTATCTGCCACCCAAGGAATCTGCGAGATTTCATTCAGCCAGGCTGCCTGTACTGAAAGTAGTTGAGATAGTACCAAGAAAGACAGTATTCAAGCTATGGCCATTTTTAGATGAAAACAAGCATTTTGAGTGACTGCCAGTATTATTTAAAAATGTTCAGGCACAAAACCCCAGGTGGAGTCCTTCATATGAATCACACTGTTCTGAGCTCATGGCAACTGGAGGAAGAAAGATCAGATGGCTTGTACTCCATCTTTGCCACGTTCCCCATCATGCTGTGCTCAAAACTGCAGAAGTATCCATTTAGAGCTGATGTCTTCAGAAATGCTCCCCGTAGCCCTCACACAGACACCTCCTGCAAGTTTCCCCTGCAGGTTCACACCGTCACCTCCTCACTAGGAGAATCCCAAGTCAATGATCTATTGATAGGAAGAGAGACACAGCACACAAGCTCATCCTGAAAACAGACACTGTCCACAACACAGTTGAGGTTCCTCACCAACCAGTGCTACCAGTGCCCCAGGGCTATCGGGCAGCACAGAGGTTTGTGTATTGGAGGGAAAGGACATTCTCCTCATTAGCTGAGAGCTATTGCCAGGCCAACACATTTTGAAACTTTACCTTCAGCACAGCAGCCCACACATCACCCCGCCCGCTGTTCCCCATTGACAGCAATGTGAACCACTTCTTCCAGGAGGCCAGCAGAGGCATGAGAGTCTTCAGGGCATTTGGGATCCTGGCTGCCAGTAAAGTCTAGGGGGTGGATGAGGGGGTAGTTTTAGCAAATGCAGGGTTTACAGCTGCTCCTGCAGAAGTAGCTCAGGAGCAAAAGTTTTTCAGTCAGCACAGACCTGATCAGGAGTTTGAGACAGGTGCTCCCAATTATCTGATGCTCAAAGCAGAAAAGCTGCAGTGAAAAACTTTCCCCAGTAAGGGACAACCTGTTTGCAGCCCTTGGAAAACAGGTTTGTTCTCACATCTTTTGGATGAAGCATACTAATCTGCACACAGGGTGTACCCGTGTAAATCTGCCTTTCAATATTTCTGTTTCTGTTTATCGGCACCAGCCTCCTCCCGCTCAGGGCCCATATTTAACCTCCATCCGTTCAAGCTGTGCACCCAGGTGCCCTAGAGGCAAGTGCAGCTTGACTCTGATGAGATGGAAGATGAGCTACAGGAGATGCACAGAGAAATACGAGAGGCAGGAGGTGTGCTTAGGGGTCTGTCACTTCGACAGGCTGCGCTCCTTTTCTGAGCCTGCACACTGCCCGTGGGCCAAGCAGAAAGCAGGGATGACGCTGGCCCGCGCTGCGAAACCCTGCAGAACAGCTCTGACTCCGTTTGTCCTTTGCCGGTTTTGCTCCTTCATTGCTGCTACTCGGTGGAGCTGAGCATGCCTCGTCAGCAGAGCCGAGTTTCCCTCTCTCAGCCCCCTGAGCCCCAGGAGGGTGAGCGCACCGAGACCCGCAGGCTTTCCCCAGAGTTTTGCAGTTGGTGAAACGAGCACAGCCTCACCTTGCCCTGACTGACCCAACCACCTCCCCATCCCCAAGCAGGGGCTTGCTGGTATTTCTCTTCCTCATCAATTCCACTGCTTCAAGTTTTGATTGAGAGGCTGTATTTTATCTTCTATTATTTCCTAACTTCCCCTCTCTTCCGCAATGCATTGGCTTGACACTGTTATCTGCACCATGTATCATATACCATATTCATCTTTTTTGTCATCTGATTTTTGCGTATGAGTTGTCATTTAGCAAATCTGATTTTGCTCAGAAGCATCCAAACAAATCTGTGAGTCAAAAAGAATGAATGAAAGAATAAAAGCAAACGCCAAGCAAGCCCCCACTTCAGCACTTTACATATCCTGTATGAAATACCAGCTCCTGAAATTTATTTTTTGGCGAGATGACATCTTTGCATATAATGTATTATCTCTCCATTATCCCAGGGTGAAACCGCTCAGGTTTCTCAGCTAATACTTATCTGCTGCTTTCCCTTCTATCCTGGGAAGATTACAAATGAATTAGGTGGCTCCAAAGCATTTTGGGGTAATAACCAGGATATTGTTCTGGTAAAGGAGGCAAGTCAGAGGTAACCAGCTAACTACAGAATCTATCAGTACTGACTGGGGGCATTCATTTCTGTAAATCAATGTAACACTGCTAAGTCTATACCAAACACCCAAAATAATGACTTTCTCATTACTTACATCTTTACTATAGGCTCAGTGATTCTGAAATTAGTCCCTTCAACTGGACTATTGTTTGGTCTAGAGATTTCAAAAAGAAAAAAAAAAAGAAATTCATCCTAGGACAGGATATTTTTTAATGACAGATCTTATTCTGTCACTTAACAGAAACAAATTACTACACTGGTGGATATGATATCAACAATTAACCCACAAAACAAACCGATTTTAATTAAGGTGTCGATGTGCAAGGGGGTGGCTGGAGACTTTGAATACCTGCTTCAAGAAGTACAATAGATTTATACAATTCATAGGCAAGATAGGGAGGAATTTACTTCACACATCCTGTGTTTATTTTAAGGACAGAAAATGCGGGGTTTAGTTCATGAAGGCAGCTTTATGTTACCACCTGTGGTTATTACCATAGCTTTGCTTGGAGACCTCCATTTCACAGTCTAGCTGTAGTGGCTTATAAAAAACAGGGAATTCGCCTGGGGTAAAGGGTGCTTAACCTCGGTGGGGCTGAAAATATCTTCACTCAGACTATGTTTCATTTTCCCAACCACACAACCAGACCATGGCCTCATCACAGAGGCAGCTTCTCCAAGCGAGACCACATTTTTCTAGCTGAAATAAAATGATATGTCATGACCATGTCCCCTTTACAGCATTAGTTTCTTTCCTACTGTACCTGAAGGCTTAGTGAGCAATTCAATAGAAACTTTATAATGCGGGGGCTTTTTCCTTTTTAAAGATGATGTATCTATCCTTTTTGTTAACAGATCTAAATGTAAATACACCAGAAAAATATTCTCTTTCCCATAAACTGGAGTAAGCCATGTTGTAGTGTGGGATTTTGCCACTTTAACTATGGGGGTAAGAGCTGAATTAGCAGCGCTGCATAGCGCAGAACAATGTTTCTTAGCGTCTGTCCACTTTAAACAATATCCAGCAAGAGCTCTCAAACCAATACAGCTTACTCCAAATCCCAGACCAAAATATCATCAAAAGCCTTTTTGTCCCACCAGTTTAAATATGAACACTTCAAGCTTTACAGAGCCATTAAAAAATACACACTCATGAATGAACAAAAACAATCAACAACAACAAAAAAAACAAAAACAAAGAAAAAGGGAGAAGAAAATGGGAAAACTAAGGTCCATCTGACCTGTGAAAGCATTGTTTTACATATTAAATCAAGAAAGTGGTATTAATTACAAAGCTGAACAGACTCTGTGACCTCCACAAAATAAAACAGGCATCTGTAATGACACAAATGGAAAAATACATAGAAACATCAAGAGAATAAATTAATAAATGGCTAAATCAAAACCTACCAACCTTCCCACAGCTCATCCTCTGGGTGAACGTGGGCAGGGACTGACCTCCCACCCAGCCCTAGCAGCCAAGTGCTTTGTCCCCTCCCCACAGCCCCCTTGCCAGCCTGTGGCTCTGCACGTGTGAATGTTGGGCACCTCAACCAGCAATGGGCTGCTGGGCAGTTTCTGCCAGCGGGATGGATGCTTGGAATTGCTTCAGGAAAAAGGAGAAAGCCACCGCAGCTGGAAAGCTGGGGTAACGCCGCTCCTGTGGCTCCAGCCAACGTGCACCCAGGAGTGTGCTTAATAACGAAGCAGTATTCAAAGGGGCCCTGGGCTGTACTTGCACAGTAGTAAGAGATGGTCAGATGAACAGGCAGCTCCATAACTATACACCAGATCAACTGGGAAAAAAATTGCACTTTTTGCCCAGTACACCATCCAAGATCATCATGTGTGTCTGTGGCAAAGGCAATGGACTAGAAGGAAGCACACCCTGCCCTGAGGAGCGTGTGAGACCATCTAAGGCAGGCCCAAGGCTCTTGTGGGGGGTTACAAGTTTCCACGTCAGCCCTGAAAAGACCCTTCCCACGAGGACACTGGCCCGCTGGGCAGGGGTTAGTGGCAGGGACGCACTATCATACACCACAGCAGGATAACGAGACAACCTGTAACTTTTGCAGCCTCAATTGTGCAGTGACGCTGGTTTTCAAAATACTGAAGATAGTTGATGAGTGCAAGCAAGAGGAAAGTCTTTTTTGTCTTTACAGCTTCAAACAATAGCACAGTGACAGGAACTTTACAGACCTCGGATATTACATGACCTACTCGAGCTCAGGCCCTGAACTCTATATCACGAGGTCCCTGTTCAGAACAAAGCCAAGTCCTTCTAGCTCCTCTTAAGTGACTCTACTAGCATTCATTAAAAGGACAGTAAAGGGACAGCAAATGGTTTGCTAATAAAGGCTGATTCTGAGGTGCACTATGAGTAGAGGAGAGGTAGCATAATTACATTAGTAAAGGTAACTGAGGTCACCGCCACACTGTTGTTTGCTCTTTAATTTAAGCAAAAATAGTGTAAGGTGGCCATAATTGGGACAAAAAAAAAAAAAGAAAAAAGAAAAAAAAAGGCAGAAGAAACTGTTCTGCTTTTGCATAAGTCTGACTGCATGATTACAGGATGTTGTCGATGTCTAAGAGGGAGCTACTGAATATTTAACCTTAGAAATGGAAGCCTGGTTGTCTCTGGCCCGTTAACATCCACACGTATCTTCCATTAACTCTAATTAGGGCTAACGGGGTGTTCACATAAGTATCTCCATAATTGATGTTAATAGTAGTTACGGGCAAACGTTGATAGAAGACGAAATGCCAAGTTTCTTCTCCAGGGTTAAACACTCCGCAGCCTGTCTGTCTCTCATTTCCATTTCCTCCCATAACGGCTCCCCAGTCAATCGCACGTATCCCAGACAGTCTCACACACAAAGTCTTGCAACAAGAGACACACGCAGCCATAAGTAACAGCACATGCTGCTATTTACACAAAACACAAATGCAGACCCCGCAATACCTGACACATATTAAGCTGCTTCACTTCTGTGTGCTCACCGCTGCACAGATACCGCCACTACCTACAAACAGCACAGACCGACGCATCCCTTTTTCCTTGGAGACGCCCAGGCTTCACAGAGGAACGACATTGTTTCTATCATATATTAAGATAAGTCATTTTCAATTAACAAACCAAAGAGCAAACAAGATTATAGCAACAACCTCAATTACCCTTATTAATGCCATTATGCCACCCTTAGTTGCTAGGCTATACTATATTCCCAAATCAGATATTATTAACAAACCATTAAGTTTGTAAATGAGAACAGTAAAATTATCTGCCATAATCAGGACAGTAATAATAATGCACCTTCTATTGTGCTTCTGGCTCGAGCCCTGAGCTCTGCAGCACGAGTTCATTTACAAGCATTAACAGACTGCTTCCAGCCAGGGGTCATTTGCTAGCACAAAGTCTCGCTCTCTTACCCCACCATAAGCGGAGAATTTCCATCAAACTTCTGCAGTTCTAGAGCTGAGCAGATTTATAAACTGCCTTTAGTTGGGAAAATATTTATAAAGCCTCAGGGAATCAGAGAAGTACTCTGCTGTTTCCCTCATGAGTTGCAGATATTATCCGCAGAAATCTTACGACGCTGAAGCCTTTGCCAGGGACTTCACGAAGGGGCAAAACGTCCCAGAGGAGGAGTGATGGGGAGCGATGAGGAGCGCCCGTGCAGGCAGCCAGGCAGGGAGGAAGGAGCAGGACAGAGCTTGCGGGTGCTGGCCGTTGGAGCCAGACGAGGAGCTGCGCTTGTGGAAAATCTGACTCACGCATCTAAACCCTCCCTGTGCCCTGGTGCTAGCAGTTGCTGGTCCTCGTGCGCTTTGGGGCAGCTCCAGCCACAAAACGCGTGCGGGCATGAGTCCCGCTGAAATTAATCGGTGCTTTCTCTCAAAGATAAGAGGGGGGGAAAAAATCAATTCATATATTTGTCAACTCACCTACACGGGCCCCAAGTTATATATATGAAAGAAGAGGCGTCTCCCGGGACTCATCCTAAATCAGAACGGGACGTGTTTTGGCTTTGCTATGTGAAAACAAACTTTTTTTGCTTGCTTTGTTTTCTGCCTTGGGGAATTAGTGACTCAGGCAGGATGCTGAAGACTCAGGGGGATTTATTTTTCATCATGTTGAGGGCTTTTTTTTTTTTATCAGGCACGCATGCTTATTGATGCAGCTCTGCTCAGAATAAGATTTTCAATAAACCATTTCGCTCCCCCATTTTTTTTTGTAAGTTTATGGGGGGAGCATGGGGAGGTTACTGTTCAGTAAAGCAAGGGATAGGAAGCACAGAAGGCATGAACCCGAGGCATGCTGGCTGCCTGCAGAGGGGACAGAGCCAGCTACCCTTCTAATGCACAAACCGCTTTGCCATTCCCTTCTCAGCCCCTTTTGTCAAAGGGGAGGACCACGCGCAGCTCCCCCGTGGCCTCTGCTCTGGGCACCCTCACGTTGCTTTTGTTGCGGCACTCAATTCCTACACCACGTCCCTCCTCTTCTGGTTCCACCTTCCACCCAGACTCTCCTGGAGATACGTGTCTGTCTTGCACAGAAGGATCCACCTTGCTGCTGGACCCTGGGACCCCACAACTTCGTGAAAGACGAAAGTTTCTGTAGGGGAAAACCCCTCCCCTTTTCTTGGTCAGGTCTGATTTACCAGAGGTACTTTTCTGTATCCACACAGCTTTTCTCAGAAAAGGAAAACAAAATATTCCTTCCCAGAGCTATAGGACCAGCAAAGACTTTAGCTATAGTCAATCTCACCAAACACAGAACACTTCTTCCCAAATAATGAGTTGCTTTTGAATATAATTTGAATATTCATTATATACTGTTTTTCACAGTCACCTGAAGCAGTGGAGATCTGTTTAACAGCAGCAGAACCAAGAATGGCCAGCACTCTGGGTTACCTGTTACAACACTGGTCTGCTCTCCACCCTGCTCATACTCTTGGCATTTAAAAATGCACAATGAAAAAGAAAATAGAGTCAGTAAAAGTAACACTTGTAAAATTACATTTTAAAATCAGTGTTGTAAAGTAGCAGCTACAAAATGAGGCGCAACATGAGTTGCCTAGACGTTTTTACAGGAACTGGAATGAATGTCCGGTAAGTGTTCGAGGAAATCTGAGTTGATTGAAACTTCTGGCTACTCTGTACGTTAACTGGATGGCTGGTGCTGCTTCAGCATCTTGCCAGCAGGCTGACAAGGACATTAAAATAGAGAGCGGGAGGGGATCAGCCAAGAATAGTGAACAGTTTAGAGGAGAAGAGGTCATCTTTTCTTCATTATTAGTTAACGCAGTGAGGATGTTCTCTGGTTATGCTGGATATCCAGTTAATTTTACGCAGGGCTGTGCAAAACACAAGCCTGTATTGGCAATACAGCTGGCATAAAGAGATGGATCTTCTCTGACGGAATTTGCTTTCACTAGCTTCTTTTCTTTTTCCTCAGCACAAACAGAAACAACAGAAAAAGGTCTGAACTGCAAATTTTTTGCAAGACAGCTTAGCCAGAAGCTGAAAACATGAGCTCTGAGATGTATTTCGTAACTTCTTGAAATCTCTTCATCTTTTTGTATTCTGATGCCCAGCTCACCTTTACAGCTTTACTTTTCTATTTAGCTAAAAAGAGACTGCCTTCCAGTACAAATTGTGTGTGAGTGGGATTTCAGAAAGTGAAATCTTATGCTTATCTAGGACTGTTGATATATGAACTGCTGATATATGAACAGCTGTTTCGTTTCTGATACCACACAAAACAGAACTCTAACCTTCTGCAAATGCAACTATCTGGACAGCATTTCTAGTGGTGTCAAGTCTGGGGTGACTACTCATCTAATTCCTCTCATCCTGCATGATGGAGTATCACGGACTTCCTAAGAGCTTGTTGCCTCTTCCAGATGAAGCCTGAATCTGCCAGCCGAGAATTCTTTCAGTTTGTGGAAGGAGAATGGTTGCTTCATTTTGTTTTAAGACTCGAAAACAGGCTTATTGTGATATTTCTTTGAATCCCAGATGGAGCTTTTAATCAAAACAAGAGAGAAAGTTTTAACTCACCAAAGGTGTGGTTGATGGGGCATTAGCCTGGGACACAAAAGATTCAGGCTGATGTTCCTGGTCTTCCCAGTTCTCACCAGGGACCACAAGCAACCTAATTGTTAAAAATTTCACCAGACCAAACCAAGGTGGTTCTTGGAGAAGGCATCTTGTACTGATAGACATGTATCTTTTTTATTTGTTTATTTACTGGAAACTATCGCAGGGTTTGTATTTTTGGAGGAGAGGAGAGGGGAGGGTAGGCTCCCTAAAATTTCAAAACCTGACATCTGCTTCATGAGACAGATGAAACAGAACACACCTTTTCTGGGTGACCCTAACTTAAAGACGATGCTGTGCTTTACACAGATTGAAGTTCCTAGTCTTTCGAGTCTGGAAAGCAATGTTTTTCCAGCGAAAGGCATCAGTGTTTTGCTTATGTCACTACTCAAAAGGCCACTTGCAATTCCAGTGTGTACAGGCTAGGAAGCGTTCTGGGAACTTGGGATGAAAGATAGTACTGGAGTGAATGGTATATAAAACAACCAGCATCTTCCACTAAATTTAGCATTCAGTCCTAATTATTTTCCTCTAATTAGTGATTTGCAGGGGAGTTTTGTTCTGATAGGCTGATACACTGTCATACTAATTTAAAAAGTTTAATTCAGTTAACCTAACTCCAAACGTATGTATATGACTACATTAACTCATCATCATCACATAAATCACTCTGAAGGCAACCAAGACCTTCTGCTTCCCAGGCAAATTGTCTCAAAAGAAAGAAAAAAATTAATAATGAACAGAAGAAGCTTCTGCAATGTCATGAAAGACAAGCAAAATGCTCTGAGGCCATGCCCAAACACAGCTGTAATATCCCATCCCTTCCACATCACTCAGAAGGCTAAGAGAGCATTTTCAATAAAGCCACAGAAAATGAAGGCTTACACAACTTTGATGTCCTACAGCTGGAGGGAAAGACAGCAGTTAAAAGTCCACTAATCTTGTACCATTTCCCTTTCACTAAAGTTTTGAATTTGATGGTGCTGAATCTAGAAAGAGGGGTTAATTGTTTAACCTTACAAAAATAATTATGCCTCTTTTGGCACTGCCTTTTGGCTCTTTTCATATTTTCAGTTTCCCAAAGCATTTGAAGCTCAACACACTGCTAAAGTCTGCTAAACTCTTTAGTGAATACTGTACCTGTGGATTCACTAAATAAAAACCTGAGACTAGACTTCAAGGTTTTTGTAGACTTTAGATCTACCTCTTGTACGTGCTGTGGGAAAAAACCTCCCAACACTTCTTTGAAACAAAAATTGAAATCAGGTTCATTTTTTTTTAATCCACTGTTTCAATACCACACATGTTCAATTCAATTCCTATCACACCACATACTACCATAAGCTGGCTAGAAGAGGAGGTGGTGTGGCATAGCTAACTCCGGTTTAGAACTGTTTCAAACAGTTTTTTCAACTAGAATTTGTTGCAGTTCCATACCTATTTGTCCTCCTGTATCTTGTGAGCTGTGGAGTTTTTTTCCCCAGTAAAGAGGTAGTTGAGTAGTGATGATTCCTTACTCTCTCAGTAAAGCTGATGTTCAGCTCAGCCTTGTCATTCATGCAGCTCTGTCTATGGAGGTAGGAATCTCAGTCTCCATTCTGGTCACTGTCTTTTAATGCTCCTTCACGCTAACATGGTTCCAAAAAATGTTACTCCACTCTTCACTTCAGCAGGAACCAGAGTGCACACTCACTCCTCCCATCCACTCTTTCACTCAAGAAATTATGCAGCCCTTTTGCCCATCTCCATTAGGAACACCAAAACAAAACAAAACACACCAAAAAAACCCAGGGAAGAGAAAGGGGTGTGTTTTTACTTCTAAACAGGAAAATGTATATGGTGTAAAGTGCTTAATTCAACAGGTCAGAGGGATATTAATACTAAAATCTGACTAAGATATAGCATTTTATTGATACCCTTAGTTAGCAGGTACTTGGTTTAACTAAACAAATGAGCTGGTAAAACACCGAACAAATTTATTTATGAAGACAGGAAGAAGAGAGGAATAATCAATTTATATAACAAAAGCCTTGTACCAGCCTATGGCAATTTTACATCTAAGTTCGCCTTCAGTAGGACAGGGAAGGGCTTGTCCTTTCTGCTTACAGCAGATACTAAGCTTCTGCAAATAGAGTTCTTTGCTGACAATCAGTGGCTTTGTGTGCGTATTTTCATACATATATATGTATGTATATATGTATATTTATACACACACAGACACAGAGCCAAGACAGAGCAGACTCTAACCTTCAGGCCGGCCTCTCAACAGTTGCCTCATAAGGAGTCTCAGTGAGCCGCATCTTTCATCCTCTGCCATTCTTCATACAAGTGCAAATAGAAATACAAAGTGTGAACTACAGCATCAGAACGATACGCTTGTGCCATCCACTGCTTTGCATTCATTTTGCAGAAATGCAAATACCTTCATAAATAATATTTTCTAAAGACATAGGAAAAATTGCTCCAAGTTTCTTGACCTTCTGCTTCCTGTCTTGAAACCCTCGAGGTTTTCGCTCTTCCAGCAGTTTTGTTTCTAACCATAGCTCAAAGCTAGCTGATGTCCTCCTCAAGCAATTAGGATGAGCAAATCTTCATGTAGAACAAACTTTGTCCATTGTTGAGCTCTGTGCCACAGAGATTATGATAATGTGTTTTCAGAAGCCTGACATGGAACCTATTTAAGACCAAACCCAGTGCCTAGTATGGTCAGTAGGAAGGTCACCAACTTCAGCGTGGCCTTTCTCAGGTGTTCATTTCCCTCTCACTGCATTATACTCATTTGTTTTCTCATCTTATATTGAAGCTGAATGTATGTGTTCTTAGATAGACAGTATTTGCCATGCAAATTTACAGTGCTTTGAACACGAAGACCCAGGTTCATTATTAGAGATCTTGCATGCTCTCTCAATCTAAAGGTTAATTACCGTTCCTGTTCTAATACTGACTGACACAGTTCCCAAGTGCTGTTAGAAACAGCACAGTGCTCTACAACCATATACAGCAAAAAACGTAGCATTAAAATATGAACTAGCCCAAATTTACAGTTACCGAGATTAAAATTTTTGACTGATCCTAGTTAGCAAAGTTCACAGACATTTACACACTTGCTATACAACAGGGCATCCTGCAAAAGATGAGCTTTCATGTGCTCAGCCGCGGAGAGAGGAGAAGGATCTTGCAGCGTAGTTAGCACAGTCCCACCCGAACACAGGAATAATGCATGTCTCGGCCAACCGCTCGCACCAAGCAGTGATGTGTATGAAGTGCAAAGAGCATTTTCATGTTTAAGAGGAAATACTTTATTTTAAATATTCAGCAGTCACTGTCGCCTTCATATTGCTCTCCCAGGGTCTCAGCCAGAGGGAAGGCAGCTCGCAGGCTCCAATGCCGTGTTGCCAGGAAGGCTACTTGTCAGCAGTTGTAGCGTGAGCAACAGCAGGAGGCTCAGAACAAGCATGTGAAATAAAATGCTTATTCAAGAGACAGCACAATGGCTGGTTTTGTAAGTGGCATGAGGCGCTTCACCCTGCAGGAGCCCTCAGATCTCTGCACTGAGCAGCTGGGTTGCACTTCTCGCCTATCAATAATAATGATAAATAATAATAACGATAGCAAAGTAAAAGGAAACCCTGAGCTTACAAGCTGCATCAGGTGGACTTAATGCTCCTGTCTCCAAGTGCACAGGGCTGAATTCCCCCACCTCTCCCCCCACAGCCCCCCTCTTTCGCAGGGCTGGCTGGGGGGCTGAGATGCAGGGCTGCCCTGTATCCAGGCAACGGGCATCACTGAGGCTCTGCAAACCTCTGCAATGCACAAGAGGACCAGCTGGGGCAAGTACCCTCCCAGACTTCACAGAGTGTGGGAGAGAAGGAGCTTTTCCAATTTTAAAGAATAAAGGCAGAGAGTAAAGCCAGATCTCTAACTACCTTGTGATAATGAAAGACATTTCTCAGTGCCGTGTACGCTCTTACCTAGGTCCACCTCCTCCTAATGCAGGAGCTTTCCAAATTTACTAGCCACCTATAGGTAGCAGTCTCAATTCCTGGAGCTGTGCTTTGACCAGGCAAAACCTACCAGTGTCATGATTAATGGACATGCACACACACCAGCGTGCTTCAGAGATGGTCTGTGGGAGAAAAGGTCAGCTGAAGAACAAACAATACATTAAACCTTATATTCATA
The DNA here is from genome assembly GCF_030867145.1 of Opisthocomus hoazin. Lineage (NCBI taxonomy): Eukaryota > Metazoa > Chordata > Aves > Opisthocomiformes > Opisthocomidae > Opisthocomus > Opisthocomus hoazin. The sequence goes on along the minus strand of NC_134420.1, from coordinate 28,280,328 downwards.
AGGGGATAAAATTCTTCATCAGTAAGGGGATAAGCTTTTAGTGCCAAGGTGGTGAGTGGGAGTATTACCCCTAATTCCAGTGACACTCAGATTTCAGTCACGGTGTTTTGGGCAGGTTTACTCATGATGCCCTGATCCACTCTCCTCCCCTGTACAGTTGATGTTGACAGAGATTGGGATGGTCTTACTTTGTTGGAGGTTCAGTATTCGAGGAAAGACCAAAGAACACCATGAACTAAGAAAGTTACGGACAAGAGCTAAAAACCACACAAACCTGATCCCTAAGCATCTTCAATTCACAGATGATCTACAGGCCACTGGCATTCAAAACACAAATTGCAGAGGATGAAGTTGTTTGAAAGAGAACTAGAAGTATACTCACAGGGCTTCTGTAGTGTTCAGCTGCCTCCCAAACAATTATTAGATCTGCCATATGGACATTATATAATTGGAGATACACAGGAAACAACGATGCCGAATAGAAAAAAGAGATGTATGACAAACTGCTGCATTAAGATGCTCTGATTCAAACCAGACTTAATTCAAAGAAACCCTGTGTCTAGTATGAAAAAGAGGTCACAAAGGCCCTTTCCCACCTTACTCGATGCTGTGTCAGCATCTGAGGATCTTAGCCATAAGCATCATTCATGATACAACACTGTACAGCAAACACAACAGATAGTCTAACCTTTCTCACTGTCACAGTACTGATATACTACCCAGTCGGGATTTTTGCTTTTATTCACCATGACCAGAAATGTTAAACAAACACTACCTAGAGGTGCATGAAATGCTAAAATTGGGAGCACTCTTTGGAGCTTGGGAATTCTCATGGCTCCTGCTGTAATCTCAGCTCCCTGCTCATGCCTTCCCTCTTGACAATTTATACAGCCTCAGTGGCTTGGCAAATAGCTTCTTTTCCTTCTAGCAGCGACAGCTGTTATTGTAGGAGACAGCACAGTATAAAGTTACTCATTAAGAGAGGTAAAGGACTACCTCCCTGGAATATAGCATCACCTCCAGTTGAACTCTGGGGATAAATAAGTACAGTCCTTCTTTGCTCCTTTGTGAGCATGGAACATCAGAAGGGACTGGCCAAAATGCATGTCCTACAGGTGTTCTCCGGGTGATTAATTCACAGCGTGCAATTCCCACTACTGCTGCGAAGGGCAGCGCTAGCACCAGAAGGCCAGATCCTTTGCAATACAAGGTGTGTCCTCCCCAGCCAACTACACCAATTTTACAACGATTTGCTTAAGTCAGAAGTGTCAGCTGAGACCTGGGTAAGCGGCGCTTCTGGATTTCAGTCCCAGTTTGCCCACTGATTCACTCAGAGGGAAGGCAAAGTTCATCTTTATCTTAACATCCAACCAGCTTTCCCCCCAAATTCTTACACATATAAAGACTGTCTTGAATCACACAAATCTTTACAACCTTTCCCTCCCCAACACGCCCTTTTTCAAAAAGCCCTTTGCAACATTGCGTCAGCAAAAGCAAGAAGACAACAAGCAGTTGACTGTGGCAGAGCTAAGTTGCATCGAAGAATCTAGAGGCAGAGGAAAGAGGAAGGACAGAAGAAAGAGGGGCAAAAAGGACAGGTCAGCGATATGGCACCCCTGCAAAGCTGAAGCACGGAGGTCCTTTCTGAGATGAGTGCTCCAGATCAGAGGTGACAGCAAAGATACAAGGGGAAAACTTAATCTTGATCCAGAAAACCACAGAGACGTTCAGAGCACACTTCAGCAAAGCCCTACCACCACTGGCTTCTTCAGGACCTACAACTTTAAACACCCATTTAAATGCTTTAGAGAAAATATCCCAGATGGCTCAGCCCATTGCAAGGCCAAACTCTTCTGCCTGGTGCTGGTCTGCGCAAATCGATCCCTCATTCAGAAATTAAAAACAAAATGAGCAGCACCAAAAGACAGGATGGAGCAGCTCCAATGGAGAAGAAACCCAGAACGATGCTGATTAATTATTCCCAGAATGCCTTTCCCAGAAGCATTAACGAAGTACGTGTCTGGCGTGCCTGGGACACCAGCCCTGAGCAGCACATGGAAACATCTGAAGAGCTCCCCAAGCCCTCCCCTGCACCCACAGGCCTCCCTCCCTGCCTGCTGAGCATATTTAAAACAGTTCTGCAAAGCACTATAGCCTGGGTCCCTACTAAAACCAACATTCCCTTCCGGCATCTCCTCCCCTTTAAATTGAGCTCAAACCCCAAATCTGGGGGCACCTCCAGTATGTGTATAATGGTATCCGTCCAACATTCCTCAGTAATAGCATCACTCGGGATGGGGAGGAGAGAGCTGCTCACTGGGGAAGGCATCCTACGAGAGACACAGGCAAGAGAGGCGAAATATAAACAATATCCTTTGGAGGTTTCAAACAGAGCCTACTGCTGGTGCTGAGGGCAATTATTTTAATCCTCAGCTGCAAGTCACTGGCACACAATAAAGCAGAATTAGCAAAGGAAACATTTAATGAGAACTATGAACACTCATGTTTTATTCCTTGACTTGCAGCTGAGAGTATTCAGTAACTCAGAGGTGGACGGGAAAATAGGAACAAGGAAAGCTACAGCAAACAGGCTACCTGCAACTGCAAGCGACAAAAGCAACTCATCAGCAGAAGCAAAAGTAATGCCCTACTGGTCATTCTCCTGCCAGACAACCCCCAGATTTTTCTAGCAGTGGAGAACAAACAAAATTTATATTAGTAAAAAACTGAGAAAAATTACTCTGCATCAGTATCATCAGGAAGAACATAGCAAGATGATCAACAGATTTTGTTGTCTGGGTGACAAAACAAAAAAAAAAAACCTCACCAACAGAGAGGAAGAATTGCTTCAGTTTGAAATGGAAGGTTTTTCTTCTGAGAAAAAAAAAATACAAAGGTATTTCTTCACATCAACTCCCCAAAGTTTTGTTCAATCTAAGGTGAAATTTGATTTTTTTACATTTCCTAACTTAAACAAATTACAACATGCCCCCTCTCATCCCAAAACACCACACCAAATAAACCAAAACCTCTTTTTAAAAAAAGTTTGGGTCAAGTTTTAATAGGAAAATCTGGTTTTCATTTTTAAATGCTGAAAGGATCAGCTTCGGCATTTTAAACTTAAAATATATTGCACGAAAAAATCTGGAAGTAAATATTTTGATGTTTACAAATACATGTGTAACTTTTCATTGACTGAAACTATTTGCTTAATTTCAACTTGATTTTATGAAGATTTATGGTCTCTGACAAGATTTTGGAAAAAAGGTTTGTGTAATTTCTGTCTTTCATAAAAATGATCTAGTACATAGATGTGATTCACAGATTTAATACACACAGCTGATTTTCTGTTCACAGGAGAAGAAACATCAGATCAGTACACTTTTCATTAATTACCATTATTCCCGACCAATAGAAAAAACACAGAGCAAAAAACCAAGATCTCACACAGCTAAGGCAGCACTTTTAGCTTTTTACACCTAATACTCAGGACTATTGCGTATTCCTAGGGATTTATATTGCTAGTTCTAAACATCTGGATTCAGGTTTACGCATACATCTAGCCAGTTTGAAGTTCTCCAAATGACATCTTAAAAAAGAAAAAAAAAAACAATACAAGAACAAAGCCCACTTCATTACTCCATTTTAAAAGTCATCATCACTTCTCTCCTTTTCCTGGGATGAAGACTTGTCGAACATACTCAACTTTACCCACTGTGTGGCCATACTAAGTCACTAGGAGAACCAGACCTTTGCTGTACTGAGCTTCAGGTATTTTAAAGGACCATAAATTGTCTTCCTGTAAGTAGTCCAAACGTACAGTCTTTATTTTGAACACTGGATTTTGGCAGAAGGAGGCGGAATAGCGGAATGCCAACTCCTGGTTCCAATCATTTCAGTGAGAGTTTGGCCTTCAGTGCTGCTACCAGATAACATACAAAATTGGGAGATGGAAAGGGAAATGGAAAAGCAAAGGCAGTTCTGGCAAGTGATTCCACTTTCCAGTAATGTGATCCATACACTCAGCCAACTCAACTAACAGGCCAATAGATTGCGATAAACTTATAGCTCCACCCTGAGAGCTGAACACTCAAGCATGGGAAAAAACCGGACAAACTGATTCCTTTCCTTCTTGTTGACTGAATATTTGTGGGAGGAATAAATTAAAATTGAGGATATTATTTTTAGCCTTGCAACGTACTCTTGGATGTACTTTGCAGCCACAAAGGTTACAAATGGTCCAGGTCAGTTTGAGGAGTCAGTGACAAATTCTGCCTCAACATAGCTGTCATCTGTATTGCACTGCCTGTCTGTCTGTCTCTCTGTAGCATCAGCAAGGGCTACCCAGACAGCAGGCAGGAATGCCCAAGCCTGATGACCACCCCTGTTGCAGAACACGGGGGAACCAGTGGGTCAGGTAGCCATAAACTCCAATATCCTGTCCTCAAGGGTTGCCAGGGAAAGGTGCCAGAAGCAGTTCGAGATGGCAATTACAGAAGAGTCAGTTCCCAGGAAAAGCCCTCTCTCACCCTCCTGGGCTCATGTGATGCAGCAGGGAAGGATCAAGCCTGTTAAAGCTCCTATATACTTTTAAATTTTCAAGCCAGCGCTACAGCCCATCTGAAAATTAGCACCTGGTGAGTGTTGGGGGATTTGAAAATAAACCTTCTGCAAATGATTAAAAAAGGGACGTTTATGTTGCTTAAACATACTTCTTTGGAATTTATTTATTTTTGCACATGCTTGCCGGGGGGGAGGGGAGGATGTCACTCATAACATGTCCTGTGCTCCGCTTTTTCAGAAAACTAACAGCTGCAGACAGTCCCTTGCCCAGCTCAAGACCTCCCTGTGCTGCTAAAACACAGGCAGCTAAAACACAGGCAGAGCACTGCCCATCCCATCCCTCCCGTGTCACCTGGCCACAAAATGCCTGCATGCCATCTCTGCCTAACCGCCTCTGCCACACGCTGCGCCGGGGAACAGCCCAGCGCAAGCACGTCCAAGGCTGTTCGGTCCCTAGTCCCTTATCTGCCAGTACGGTCAACAAATGACGTCTGCCAAGGACGCAGCTCGCGTCCATTAGGCGCTAACCGGAGAATGGGTCATTTCACAAAGGACAATCAGCCATGACGTTGTCATTATCTTTACCGTGCACAAGGCTGGCCAGCAGCTGACCTGCGTGCAGGGTCCTCTCACAGAAGAGCTCTCAAGATTGTCCACTAAACAGACACAGCAATGCAAGCAAGAAACCTCAGCTTTAAAAGAGGTCAGGTCATTCAAGAGTAATAACCTTCTTCATATTCTGCAAGTTTATTCTGCAAGTTTAAAAATCAACTGTCTTTCAATATTTTTTTAATGTAAGATGTACAGACATTTTTTGATGGGCAGTTTTGCATGTGCGAGGGAATTCCTGGATTACCTCTTTCCTTTTTTCCCTTCCTTTCCCCATTCCTGCTTTGTCACAGAAAGGAGAAGCAACAGCAAACAAAATGAAGATCAACTCTCCAGAATGAGAACTTTTTCATCTTCAGGTCTCTCTGAAAAGGAATGCAAAGTTTCACAAAGCCAGTTTCTGCAGAAAATAGAATACTTCCATCACCTTCTTCTACAAGAGAAAACTTACCAGCTGTATTACCATCGTTCTACAGATGGGGAAGAAAGGCAGACAGGAACCAAGCTACTTCCCACTGTCAGAACGCAGGCTAGGTGCAGAGCTAGTAACTGAATGCAAAACTCCCCAAACCCACTTCAGTACTTACAGGGTAATACTACCCTTATTATTGATTTTAATAGTTATCACCTTTCACTGATACCACCTCTCACTCACAAGCCCAATGAAAGAAAAAGCTTCAAATACACGCACATATACCCCTCTTACACATCTGCTTCCTGAGAAATCTCTACAGTGAGAGAATAATTCTAGCGGCTCTTAAACTAAGTCCCCAGCCTTGCTCGGTATTTTCCAAAATTCACAAATCAAAAGCAAATGTACATCTGTAGGTCTCAAAAGAAGCGATGCAAAGCCTTCGCTGTCGTTCTGAGTGACACCGTATCTCAGCCGCTCCACCCAGGACTCAGCACAGTGATGAAAGGCAGCTTTGGTCTCCTGCCCTGTCACATTGGGTAAACCGCATTTTCCCTTGACAAAGCACTTCAGCCGTGATACAGTCAGGCAAAAACAAGCTTTAAATTACCGCTGTAGCATTATAACTAAATGACAGGAACTGATAGAGATATATTTCTAATGACAATTTATTTCCTCCTTCATTAGCATTTACATGTCACACCAGCTCCCACCTCCATAGGAAAACACGCCCAGCTGAAGGCAGTTCCCTCACGCACCATGGTGAACACCAGAAGCACCGACCCCAAGTCTCTGGGGCAACACCTCTCAGGAGGTCCATCCACCTCCGGCAGAGCCAGCAGCAGCGATGTCTAAGCTCTCCAGCTATTTGCCTCACCTCGAGACCCACGAGAGACAGAAGCAGCAACCACCATCATCAGCAGCCACTTACAGTCTGGTGAATTAGCGCACAGCACCTTCGGCAGCAGAAATTAAGAGCTGAGACCTCCTGCTACCCCAGCCGAGACCCCGAGAGGGGCTCCTCCAAGGCGCGCTCCGCCTGCCCTCCCGATGTATCGCTGACCTGACGCTCACCCTTCGCGTTCGTCTTTCGCTTATAAACGTGCATGCAACAAACATATCATCGTTGCCCATGACAGTTATTAGGACAGTTATAAATGTGAGCAGACTGTAACCAAAACACGAGGCCTGGGAGTTTGCAGAGAGCTTGAAACAATAACTGTCGGGTGAGGAGCGTCCCATTTATCTGCACAATGTTAACTCAGATGTCCAACAACAGCCATGTACATGTCAGAGTCATTAGCCGCTTCATCGGTAACTTGAGAACCAAGCACATGGGGCACTGCATCGTTCCACACCACTCACTGAGAGTCATATCTCCTCTCGATAGCGCAGTGGACAGCATTTGGGAGGCACCAAATTATCTTTTTTGAAGAAAAAGCTATGTGAGGACATTCCCCTGCCATACTGGTGCAAACTCGAGCATCTTAGTAAAGCCCAGGAGGTTTCCACAATTGTATCTCTAGTACAAGCACAATTTATCATATGGGAAGATTCTCTTCGAGACTCATTTTGCAGAGATATGAGAGCAGTACAGCTTCTCCAAACAATTCAACTCACAGCCTAAAGAAAAAATAAAGAAAATTAGAACTTTCTCAATAAGATATCTGCTTCCTTTGGTCAATGCAGCCTCCATTTCCAGGCTTTTATAAAAAACACTGAACCTTTAAAAAGTCTTTACCCCATTTTCAAAAAATTGCAATTTCTTTAAAAGTTGTCCAATTGTTCATCATTTGGAAAAAAAAAAGTGTATATTGCCAACACATACACAGATAATAATAATATCAAACAATTAATTTTCTGAAAAAAAGTGTTTATAGACAGTATTTTCCTTTTTTCCATTTCTGTAACCACACCTCAGCATAACACAGATTATTATGACATGATTGTGGCAAATGAACCCCAAAATTTGCTGCTGCTATTTCTAAGAGGCAGTGGTATTTTTGTCTGCTTTTATTTCTTAATAAGTCTGCAACATTACTAGTTGCTGAACAGATTTTTGTTGGGAGAATCAACAGGGCATCACAGGGCGTCAGAAGATGGCAACCACAGGGAGCACGGCTAACGACCGTATCCCAGTTACTGATACCAGAGAATATAAGGGTAAGAGTGCCCAACTCTCACAAGCGCATGCACAAGCACGCACTCACTCCTCTCTGAGAGCTGGCCGTGTTCCCAGCTCCCAGACCTATGCCTTTCCCACTCCAGACTCTGCCTCCGCTTTCTGGAGTCCGGGGATTCAGCCTTATTTATGCTCATGTTGCTCCAGCTGTTCCTTTGCACAAGTCGCCAAGTGGATTTGTTTGGAGTTCAGACGTCCTTCCAAAAAGTGGGCAGTTCCTGTTCATCAACAAGTGACGGTTGCACCAGGAAACAAAACCCAAAGCTCAGGGGTGTTTTCAGTTCTTTTCCCGAGCCAGCACGTGTTCTGACCCACCCTCGTTGCTTGCGGAAGCACCTCAGCCTCTAAAATACTGCTGCCTGCAGATCCTGAGGGCTCAAATGTTGCAGCTGCCTCTGGGGGGTAATCGGACTATGGTCGTCCCCAGCAGTGGAGCTGGTCACTGAGTGGAGCAGAGGAACCCAGTAGCCCAAACTGGTGCACGTCACTCACTCAGCACGTCGGCAGGAATGAACCAAGCACAAGCTGGGAGCAGCAGGTTCAGGTCTCTGCAGCCCCGTGTCCTCATCTAACACAACGCAACGAGGACTAGCGCCATTTCGGAAACCACGTTTTCAGGCAATGGGGAGGAACGGAAGCCCCAGTTCAGCAACACTGGTTCTGTCCCAGCTCTCAACCACAAATAATAAAGTTCTGGTGGAAAGTGATTTTCACCCCGTAAAATTTCAAGCCCTCAAATAGGGACAATCCGTTAGGGAACACCCTGGGAACAAAAGGCAGGCACCCCTTGTAAGAGTCCAGGTGTGCCTCCATGGGGCACTCCATGCCTCTGTCCCACCGCCTGAGCATCCTCTGAAGTAAGAACAATCAAAAGGTGAGGAGGATTTTTACTGAGTTCAGGATGCAGGAAAATGCACAGCCACGTCCTCTGCTCCTGTCACAGCAGCTGAACCTCATGTGCTGTTGCGGCTTTGCCTCATTACCTGAACTGTGGTAGCAGAACCAAAGCAAAATCTTTCGCGCAGACCAAGACTGTACATGTGTGTACTCTAGCTTACCGCTTTCCTTTCGCCCAGATCTCCCATAAAAGCAGAGCAACTTTCAGCAAGAGGAAAAAAAAAAAGCAACTGTAAAAAATCAATTTTTAGAAAGAATGTAGCATGATGCCATTTTCCTTATATGGCAACTGGTATCCCATGTGGAGCCTCAAACAATAGCCAGCCTGGCAGGGGGTGGAGTACGAAGATGACTTGGGGGAAAAAAATTATATATATATATATATATATATATTCCCTGCTGGCCCTCACCCTCCATTTCCCCTTGGATTTCTTTGTGACTGCACTGAAAGGGGTCAATAGCTCCCAGCTTGAGAAATGCAGCTTTTGAAAGGACTATCACCAGCATCTGTATTTAAAGCATGCCTTTTACTTCACAGCCCCCCCCAGCTAATGCAGAGCTTTTAAAAAGCAAGCAGCAAGATAAACTTTCAGGGAAAAGAAGAAGGGAAGAGTCGAGCAGAAACGGTACCCATCTTCCTTGGGTTTATCGACACTTTCACGGGAATAAGGCTTGACTAGCAAAGCAGGGACAGGGAACATAAGCTACAGATAATCTAAAGCGTGATGGATCATTACAGCTTGCTTCGGTCACCACCTCACCATCCTTTGAAAAGTATGCTACAAAGCCAAACGAAGCAGCCAAGCACCAAGCTGGAAAAGAATTTCAGCTGATTAAAAACAATGGGCAAATTAGCACTGGACTCACTGCACACAGCAAAGCTTCGCAACTCAATCTGCAGTGTTGAAGAAATTCTGATCTGACAAACACGGGCAATCAAGCCAGGTTTCAATAGGCTTAACGAACTTATCTTGATATGAAACACTGGATCAGTGGCTAAGTTTATATTTAAGCTTTTTGTCTGAGGAAATACTCCAGAAAAGTTATGGCACGTTAGAGCCAGAGATTTATCGGGAGGGAGGAGGAACAGGATGGTAATCTTCTTCAGTGTCAGGACACGGCCCATGTGGCAGGCTGGCACGTGCACAGCTTCTCAGGACCCCTGGCCCTGCTTCACGTCGCGGCCTCAATCAAACACCCAGCAGCAATTATACTGCAGTCACTTTCTGTACTGGGACATGGTTGTTAATTCACGTTGGAAGTGGATGAATCCAAGTGACCACACAAAGAGTTCGTACAGATCAGCTGTTGCTGCAGTCTCCAGGCGTAAACAGGTCAGAACTCCATCCATGTGCTTTAGAAACCGAGCAACAGTTCTCACTAGTAAAACTTTTCCAAATTTGAGGAGCAAAATGGGTGAAACGTCACAGAAGGAAGCTTCACTTTGCGTTAAGTGGAGACAGACTAAGTAAGACCAGCTCTGATTTTCCATCTCCAATTTATTTTACTCTATATTCATCTGGCTATTTGACTGGAGCCTTTCAGTAAACATCAGCAGAAGCCCACAATTCTCATCTAAGACAAGCCTGAAATTCACAGATGGAAAGGTGCAGGGGTCCTTCCAGCAGCACCACACACAGCAAAAAGCAGTTTCATATAGCTCCTACCAAACTGTCCATGACAGAAGTGAAAAATGAGGCCAGAGAAAACTCCAGAAACAGACACAAATTGCCTCCAAGTCTCCAGCACAAGCAACATATGACTTTGCATTTCACTTTAGTTTCCAATCACACCATCTTTCTCACAGGCATTCAAATACATTAGTCTGTGCCTTATCAGATCCTGAATTACGATTGCAGAAAAGCTCCTGTGAGCCCGAGAACTCTGTAGTTCGGAGAGTAGTTTATGGGGCTGTAATGAGTACTGACAGATAAGCCACACTCATGCACACATGCCCGCAACTGATGTCTGGTTTAACACAATACAGTCCTAAGCCTTCATAATACAGCATAGGAAACAGAATCCTCCCGTCGCCTACTACTAATTGCATCTGCAGTGGTCAGGGGTTGAAAGAGAAGTAAGCAGATTAATTCTATTAGACTGTGCAATAGTATCCCAGGGGGACAAGGGAAAATCCCATCATTTAAAAACAGAACTGGTAGACGCTGCTGGGAATGATGTTACATACTAGTAGGGGATTAAGGGTTTGGACTAAAGGGCCTCATCTTTTCTAGATATGGTTTCCATGAGTCACAGCGATTAGAACTGCAAGGCTTTTCTGTTTGCCTTTTTCACTTCTGGATGACCTGAAACATCCTGCCCACTTTAAAACTAAACTATTAAATTAATTTCTTACTTAACCCCTTCCCTCTAGCATATGCTGCTTTATTCCTTTTCTTAAAAAGCTTTCTATTTAAATTAAGGCAACTTTCAACATAAAATTATTTTAGAACAAGAGGTCTAAGTATTTTTTTATTAATATCTCATATGTAAAATTTTTCTTTTTTCAGCATACCCCTCCCACACTTTTAGGCCATATTTATCTCAACCATATGAGCAGTCTTCATCCTCCCAAAGCACATCTTTGCTGAAAAACATTCCACGTGCTGTAAATACAATGGACTACAGACATGGCGGGCAGAGGTGACAAAGCCCCTCCTGAGGCAAATGAATGGAAAAACTCCTCTGCTCAGTCGCCTGCAGCATGCCCAGAGCCCAGCAGCAGCTGAGCCTGCGCATTAGGAGCGGTCTACCTTACCTGCGTGCTGCTTTGCGGGGACAGGCCTCCAGAGAAACACTTGTTCTCAAGAAGTCAGGTCGTACTAAACATGCATCAAGTCTGGGTCCTTGCTTCAGGTCTCTAGTGCCGTGACCCAGGCTGGTCAACCTGTCAGAAACAGCAATGAAAAACAGGTAAGACACATACCTCCATACTGGGCCTAAGGAGAAGACTGTGACCTTGCTTTGCTCACTCCTCTCTGCTTAAAGATCAACTCTTTCTTGAACACCTGAAGGAGGTGAAGGAAAGCATCTGAAGACCCTGCCAAGGCCTGGACTGAAGGCAAAATCCTCCTCCTTACTTTCCAGTCCATTTAGACTGGCCAGGCTTTGACCAGAAGGCAGGAGGAGGACAGGACTACCTCCAGGAGAGTAAGAAAGAAGCAACAGTGTTGCTCTGCATCTTCCGCTCCTGCTCCCCTGCACAGCAGGGGAGAGTCACCAGCGAAACATGACAGGACAGGAACGCCAGGAAGAGATGCTGTGAGTCCCCCCAAGGCAGCTCCCAGAACAGAGGATGGAGTAGGGTGCGAGAAAACAAAGGTACTTCAATGTTTAAGACACACACACACCCCCCTTCCTGTATTGTACGCAACAAATCTGCACAAGCGTGTCCACTCACTGGACAGATGTTAGAGTACAACTGTATGCTGAATGGAGGGAGCCAGCAAAGACGGGGGATGAAAAGAGGGCAAGGTGATGGAGCTGAGAGGCAGGTAAGGGTGGGATGAAGATACCAACAGAGCCACAAGGAGAAGGATTCAGTGGGAGATGCTCAGGTGGTGAAAGCAATAAGCAAGCAAAAGAAGGTACGTCAGAGCCTGGAGAAAGGCAGGAAAGGCCAGTGGGGAAGGAGTAGGGATCATGTCAGATCTTGTCCATTTTCTCCTTGCAGAAGTCAGCCAGACTTGGGGCACAGAGGTGGAGCCAGCACTTAACAGAGCAACTGCTCCCTAACAGCTTCTCTCTGGAGAACAGCACCGAGTCTGGATCTCATTCTCCCTGACAGCTCCAATTCAGATATGAAGCTGGCGCCACACAAATCCATTTCATAATATTACTTTCTCTCCTCCCCAGTCTACCTTACTGCTTCGCTCTCTTTTGAAACCAAAACGCTCCGCCCTGCCCAGCCCCTCCGGCGTCCCAAAGCCAATGCAAACTGTCCACACGCAGCATCAGGGAGCATCAGTGCCCGCCCTGCATCACAGCGCTTGTAACTCCTCCAGGGTCAAGACTGAAAAGCTGGGAGAGAAGGTCCTCTCACAGCAACTCTGTCCAGCCTCCCTGTAAGACACTGAGATGGGGCTGCAGCTGGACATCCCAGCCTGCCCTTGTCTGTCATGCTCTCTGGAGCAGACAGCCATACTGAGCTGAACTAGCCTTTATTTGTCGATCCAATAGATTACAAAGCAACTAGCAAGTCAGGTGGGAAGTGCTAATGCCGCCCCAGACCACAGGAAGAGACGTTTATTGGACTTGATGACCTTTCAAGGTCCATTCCAAACCAAACCATTTTAAGATTCTATGATTGCTGCCATGCGCGCAGGTACCAGCCCTCTGTCAGCAGCCCCCTGCTCCCCCCCGCAGACACACTATTCCACACTTCCCCAGGACAAGGGAGAGGGCTCAGGGGGACACAGGAGCACTGTGCACTGTGTTTAGCCTGAGACACTCTGCTGAGGAGGGCTCTGCACCCTGGTCATTCACCTTATGTGCACTGGTGGAGCAGCACAGTGCAGAGAGCAAACCAAAGAGCTACTCAGGCAGATGTTCTCCTTGCCCATGTCTCTCGTGGACTCGCACACTCTCAAGCTGAGCTTCATCCTCTTGTGGGTGTTTGTTTACAGCATCTTCCCTGCTCTGCACAACCCTGCATTTCAAATACACCCATATGCACCACACTGTGGTTTCTTTAAAGCAGAAGGGCGTGTATTTCAGAGGTGCCAGTGCCTGCATGTAGAAAATGCGTATGTCCATATACTTCTGCACAGGACAAAGTGCCTGCTGCCTAAGAGAAACCTATCCTATTGAATGTGGTCTCAGTCCTTCCAGACATGCAGTATCACATAGTAACTCCCAGCCTTTGGAGACAGCGAGGAAAAAAAAGATTAATTTATTCAGGTTTGTAAAGTGCTCTGAAACCACAAGATGGAAAGTGTCACAAGTAGGTGTACTGAGAGTCATCAAAAATTTGATTGAATGGCATTTTTAGTATCAATTTTCCCTTTCCATTATAAAAGAACACTGCTGCCCATGTAGGCAAAACCCATTCATTCCCTATTACTATTCCAGCTGATGTACCACTGTGGCCAGAAGCAGAGAACTGTAATATGTTTAGGGTCACTAATATTGTCTTTTGTCTTCTGTGCGTACTTGCTCAGATGAGAGATTTCAATCATCTCTATTCAGGGAACATTAAGAAACAGAAGACAGCTCAGGTCATCTAAATCCCCCTCTCTAGTGGAGGACCATGCCTCTCCCCTCCCCCTGCTTTGTTTATATCTAATCCAATGGAGAGCGTCTCCAGCAGCAGGAACATTCTCCTTTCTCTCATCAGACTTCAGGAAAGTCTGACAGAGAGCTTTCTTCAAGACTTATTCCCTGCACAAACAGTCTGATTTTTGTTTTAAATGTGATTCCTCTGTATCTGACTAGAGCAAAAGCAGCAGCATGTGTGAAATGTGAAAAAAAAGCAGACACCTTCTCTGACGCTGATGCAGAGGGACAGAGAGGGACAGCAGCACCACAGTATTCAACACTCCTTTAGCCCTGTACATGAATTTTCAAAAGTGGAGTAGAGCCAGTAGACTCAGAGTCATCTGGGCTCAATACATTTTTAATATGAAAACAAAAATAAACACAAGCTTAACATGGAATTTCTCCTGGTTAGTGGCCCTGGTCTTACACTCTCTCTAATCACTGCTGGCTGCTATCAGAGACAAGACCCTGGATTAGACAAGATCTGACCCAGCCTAGCAGCTCACAGGTGCCCCTTCCACAACACTGCACTAAGATACACCCTTGGGGCTTTAGACTCTGTGGCTCCCAAATTTGGTTTGATTTAAGGGGTACAAGAGACTCTGCTGGAATTAAGCGTTTTATTTATTTATTTATTTATTTTTATTTTAAATCCAACCCTCATCACAGCTTCCTCCCCACTTCACTGTTTGTTTGCTTTGGGGCCCTGATGGTGGTATATTTTGCAAACGACTTTTTTTTCCCCCCTCCTTGTATACTTCTACAATCATACACATACTTGTATAAAGGCACTTAATCAAGCATAAGGAACAAGAGTTTGCACTACACACTGACACAAAGCGCTCCCATTTAACATTTTATACATCACAAATAACACCAAAACAGATGTAAAACAAGCCAGTTCCTCATTATAATTTACACTTACCACAACACAAATCTTTGTGCATTAAATACGACTGAAAGGGAGCTGTGGAGTTGGCATTACCTTGACAGATGCTGAGATGAGCTGCACCAGAAAGGAGTTTCTCAGCCTGAAACAGCGCATGTTAAAAAGGCATCTGCTTATTGTTTGATACGTGTGTTTATTTTCATAGACAGCTTGCTGACACGCTGAAAGGTTGGGGAGGGTGGTGTGGGCTGGCATTTTTAATTTGGCGTGCAGTTTGCTATCCTTTGGTCACGTCACAAGCTTCCACTTTACTGCTGAGCGGTGGCAAAAGGGGGGAGCGGAGAAGTGAAGCCGAGTCCCCCTCCGCCGCACAGACTCGGCTCCCCTCCGGGTGCTTGCCCTCAGCACACAGGGCAGAGCTTCTGAGCTCAGCCTCCACAGGCATGCTGCCCCCAGGGCTCACCCTCCAACTTCTGAGGCCTCTGTGCCTTTGATATAGACATGAGAAGAGTCCCTCAAAAGTCAAGCACAGCTTCTCGTGCATAAAAAGAGATCTTCTCTAACAAGAAAGAAAATTAATTAAGTGGGTAAAATCCCACAGGTTGGAACAGCAGCTGAGGAATTATCTTTCTATCAGGTTGGTAATGAGGACTGAAAAACCTCACACAGACATTAACAGCTTTATATGGGCTCATTGGTATTCCAGATCAGATGCGAAGCTTGGCATTAACAGGAGCAGCAGATGCAGCTCCAGTTACAGACCAGGCCCTGGGCAAACCACACTTCGCCCTGCTGAAAACAGTATCACACCGATGACTGAAAATGAAAGGTACATACCTAGGCAACTAGCAGAATAACTTTTTCCCACAGAAATTATGCCCAGGGAGACCGTAGGTCACAACGTCCAGTGCCCCACGTTACACAGAATCACAGAATGGTAGGGGTTCGAAGGGACCTCTGTGGGTCATCTAGTCCAACCCTCTTGCCGAAGCAGGGTCACCTACAGCAAGCTGCACAGGACCTTGTCCAGGCGGGTCTTGAATATCTCCAGAGAAGGAGACTCCACAGCCTCCCTGGGCAGCCTGTTCCAGCGCTCCGTCACCCTCAGAGGGAAGAAGTTCTTCCTCATGTTCAGACGGAACTTCCTGTGCCTCAGTTTGTGCCCATTGCCCCTTGTCCTGTCACTGGGCACCACTGAAAAGAGCTTGGCCCCATCCTCCTGACACCCACCCTTCAGATATTTATAAGCATTTATAAGGTCCCCTCGCAGCCTTCTCTTCTTCAGGCTGAACAAGCCCAGTTCCCTCAACCTCTCCTCGTAGGAGAGACGCTCCAGTCCCCGCATCATCCTTGTAGCCCTCCGCTGGACTCTCTCCAGTAGCTCCTCATCTTTCTCGAAGTGGGGAGCCCAGAACTGGACACAGTACTCCAGATGGGGCCTCACCAGGGCAGTGTAGAGGGGAAGGAGAACCTCCCTTGTCCTGCTGGCCACACTCTTCTTGATGCACCCCAGGATCCCATTGGCTTTCTTGGCAGCCAGGGCACACTGCTGGCTCATGGTCAACCTGTCGTCCACCAGGACACCCAGGTCCCTCTCCACACAGCTGCTCTCCAGCAGGTCCACCCCAAGCCTGTACTGGTGCATGGGGTTGTTCCTCCCCAGGTGCAGGACCCTGCATTTGCCTTTGTTGAACCTCATCAGGTTCCTCTCTGCCCAACTTTCCAGCCTGTCCAGGTCACACTGAATGGCAGCACAGCCTTCCGGTGCGTCTACCACACCTCCCAGTTTGGTGTCATCAGCAAACTTGCTGAGGGTACATTCTAACTCTTCATCCAGGTCGTTGATGAAGAAGTTGAACAAGACTGGGCCCAGTACTGACCCCTGAGAGACATCACTAGTTACCAGCCTCCAACTAGACTCAGCGCCGCTGATGACAACCCTCTGAGTTCTGCCATTCAGCCAGTTCTCTCTCCACTTCACCGACCACTCATCCAGCCCATACTTCCTGAGCTTCCCTAGGAGGATATCATGGGAGACTGTGTCGAAAGCCTTGCTGAAGTCCAGGTAGACAACATCCACGGATCTCCCTTCGTCTACCCAGCCAGTCATGTCATCGTAAAAAGCTATTAGATTGGTCAGGCATGATTTCCCCTTGGTGAATCCATGCTGACTACTCCTGATAGCCTTCTTTTCCTCCACTTGCTTGATGATGGCCTCCAGGATAAGCTGCTCCATCACCTTTCCCGGGATGGAGGTGAGGCTGACTGGCCTGTAGTTCCCTGGGTCCTCCTTCTTGCCCTTTTTGAAGGCTGGAGTGACATTGGCCTTTCTCCAGTCCTCGGGCACCTCTCCTGTCCTCCAGGACCTCTCAAAGATGATGGAGAGTGGCTCAGCAATGACATCCGCCAGCTCTCTCAGCACTTGTGGGTGCATTCCATCGGGGCCCATGGATTTGTGGACGTCCAGATCGCTTAAGCGATCCCTCACACAGTCCTCCTCGATCAAGGGAAAGTCGTCCTCTTTGTAGGCTTCTTCTCTTACCTCCAGGGCCTGGGATTCCTGAGGGCCAGTCTTAGCACTGAAGACTGAAGCAAAGAAGGCATTCATTAGCTCTGCCTTCTCCGCATCCTCCGTCACCAGGACACCCGCCTCATTCAGCAGCGGCCCCACATTGTCCCTAGCCTTCCTTTTGCTGCTGTGTGTTGATCTGACACACCTCCGAAACCTGTGTTTACATATATGCGTGTGTGTGTGTGAGAGAGAGATTTATTCCACTTGCTGAGGGGAGCGCGAGCAGCCAGCACACGTCTAGGCGCACATCAAACGACACCGTCAGACACTGACCAAATGCCCCTCCTTTACCCTATTGAGTTCCCCACCAACGCTGCTGTCTGCTTAACCCTTAAAATTCACGAGTACTATTCAGTTCTAACAAAATAATGCGAATTATTTCATATCCCCTGCAACAGAAAGACTACCTGAATTGGGTTTAGTGACAAGATGGCAAGCAGAGATGCGTTCGCGTAACCACTGCAACAGGGGATCGCTACCATGGAGAAACCACAGAGCCTATGGAGCCTCACACCAAACAGTGCCAAGCTACTAAAACATACATTTCAGAAATGCATTAACTGCCCTGGCTACATGGCTACAAAGGTAAAGCAATCTGCTCCCCGCCCCCCCCCAAAAAAAAAGAAAAGAAAGAAAAAAATCAACTAGTGGCCACCTTTCAAAAGACACACCTTCGGACACCTTCCTGCCTCTTTGTTACAGTTGGTATCACAAGCTTCCTACAAGGCCCCACCAAACTCAGCTTTTACTGTGCGCAGCATGGAAGAGCCCCCTGCCCAAAGAGCTCGCTGCCTAAACCCACAAAATGCAGGAGAAAAGGAAACACTAATATTTCCCTTGTTACAGATGGGAAGTAGAAACCCAAAGAGATACCAGTGGCAAAACCAGACAGGAAGCCAGTGACACAACTGGGAAGGGATCATCTTCAGTCTCTAGCTTATTCCTTCGTGATGGAGACCACTGTTTCTTCCTTTCTCGTTCCCCTGTCTGTCCCTGAAAGTTGTTTCTTTTACAGCTTGTAAAGTTGCTCCTTAAAAGCAAAGTCCACAGCCTACTGATGTGCTTCTCAATTTCTGGGGGAGGCAGCTTAGGGATTCTGATGTAAATGAGCACCAGGAATTCTCAGCTGGCATCCAAAAACTGCCCCAAAGAGGCCAATGCCCCCCCCTTTATATGAACAGCATATGCTGGTATGTGCTATTTCGTATAGGCTTTTAATAGACCTCATCATGGGGCTTTCAGCTGACCAACTCAGAACCACGCTAGCGCATGTACCTCTGAAGCAGATGTTTCATATATTACCTGTGTGTTATCAATCAATACAGACAATATCCCTACCAGATGAGACAACTGTTTTGCAATTACGTTGAAATGAAAGATACTCCTTACAAAGGTTTCACTAATTACCCAGGCTTACCAAAGGCTAAAGATAATGGAGTATTTTTGCACCATCTCTTGGTTCTCCTTAATCCAAATGCCCTCCGTGCCCTAAATCTATTGGAGAAAGAAGCCAATGGCACTTCCTGAGCAACAGGATTAAATTACCTACTCTGAGGAAGCAGGTTGCCCAGCAGAAGTATTTGCATTATTAATAGCAATTTCCAATCATTTTACATCACCTTTTAACAAGCACCACTACTTCTTTAGTTTCTCTTGGGCTTGAAATATCAGTAGTGCATAAACAACGGTTAGTCTAACTGTTTTTAAAGTTATCCTTTCTTGCTTGACTTGGAAATAATACTTTCTGTCAGCTTGAACTGTTAATTTAGGTTTGCTGCTGCTCCTCTCTCCCTTTCCCTTGAATACAGGGCTGGCAGTTCCCTTGCATACTGTGGCACAGCACTCGGGTTTTCACACTCAGGCTGTCACTCTATTAGCTCTGACAATCTGGCTGTTTTGTATCATCCTTTTCTAAAGCTCTCATCGTCCTCTCGTACCTCTTTCCTCAGATTCATCTGAGCAGGCACATTGACACCTTTGGGCAGGATGTTCCCAGAATTACAGGAGCATCCAAGGGTGGAAAGAAAACCGACACTCAAGGCAGCACGCGCTGCGCTAGCAGCAAGGATGTATGTCTATTATTAGCAATCCAAACATCTGCCGGTAGTGAGGTTAGTTTGGAAAGGCTTTGATACCCGTCTAGGGAATTTAATGTCATTTGCTTCCTCCGTGAGAGTGCCATGGGCTTCCTCATGCAGTGTTAGATCCAAATATATTCTTATGCATCACAGAGTTTTATGTATAATACACGTGTGTGTGATTCTGGTCCTTCAAAAGATCTCTCAGTGAAAAAGCTAATACAGAATGAGCACTTAATGGAGTTGTACAGCTCTTTAATTCTCTTTTGGAATGCCATTAGCTCTGCATAGCTGATATCTCTGCTTTATCTTCTTCAAACTCTCTTTCTTTAAACAAACTCCAGATTCCCCCTGCCCCCCAAAAAATGCCTCTTAATACACAATTGTTTTTCTTGAAAGACACAATAATTTTAAAGGACTTAGCAGTAGTATTTCAAGAGGAAAAAGCACACAAAAACCAATAATCAAATGGTAAAGGCCAAGGCGAAACCCACAGCCAGTTATGGAAAAGGATATGCAATGCTGTTTCATTATCCTCTCGAAATGAAGAGTAAAAAAGCTTGTGAAATTCCATTCCAGTGCCTGCAACTCTGTCTAAAACCTCCTGACCACAGTAACAAAGCTATTACATACCATGCATCTCGGCATTTTCATCACGTTCCAAACATCCAGCACATGACTTAAAGTATGGCCCTTCAGACTCATGAATCTTGTCATCAGTGCATGAAATCAGATTGCTAAGTGCACAGAGAAAAGGAAGATGATTTTCAAGGCACGGAGGAAGCCACCCTCTACCCTCATATTCTTCCTTATTCTCCCCCCTGAGCAGGCCAGGACTCCTTGCCTACATGCTGCATCACCCAAACCTCTGTCACTCAGCGTCCAACCTTCTGCTGTTCTTAACGGCCTCCTTCATAGAATTTGAGGTGGCTGTAGCTGTGCGCAGATGCAAATAAACCATTATAAAGATTTGGTTTTTGCAAATTTCTGAACTTAACCTCTGGACAAAGGCTACCAGAGAAGGGTACAATGCCAATACAACTCCTGTCCAAGTCAGTCAAATTCGAGCAGCTCTAAAGATACCAGAGGAAAAACTTTACTGTATGAGGAACATGCAAGCCAGCAAAGACACGTACCACACATGGAAGAACAGTTTAACTGACTTGGTTGGAAATTATATTGTCATTGTGCAGTAGGGTTGTTCATGGGACGAAACTCTGGTAAATGAAGAGCTGAGCCCTACAAAAATAGCTACTAGATTTTCAAATACCAAGAATCAGATGCCAGAAGGTAAATACTGCTAGCAACATAGATCTTCAAGGCCTCAAAAGGGCTTACCCTGTCCGCACAACAGAAAGGCACCTGTTCATCGCAGAAAGCCAGTAACCAAAAGGGGTGAAGAATGTACAGAGTCAGCCAAAGAAACAGCAACAGAAGATAAGGAAGAACTCCAAGTTAGTACTAGGCAAAGAGATATATCCATTCTTCTCTTCTTCCCAGAAAATAAAAATAGAAAACTGTGATATTTTAAGAGCTTATTTTTTTTTTCACCTTCTACTTCCTATACGTTTGGGGAAAAAAAAAAAAGAAATAACTTCTTATCACCAATCCTTCAGGAAAGACCAAATCTAACAGACTTTTTTCTGGAATGCAACGTAAAAGTGTTTGAAACTTTTTCATAGGCCAAAAGTAACATGACTAGCAGTTAATGTATTATTAGCAATTCCAGCACGTGGCAGAAATACGGAGGTGAGGTAATTTTTCCCTTAGCTAAGGCTCAGTTGTACAAGCACCTTAAAGCCATTTTGTTCTGTGTGGCGTTCAGCAAAACTATAGCACATCAACATGGACTGACGAGGGAGAAGGCGGCTATTTATTTCTTGCTGGTATTTTCTCATGATGGTGCTTTTGAGGACTCATATCAGCTTTCCTTACTAGGACACATTCCCTATTTGCAAATGGTTTTCATCAGCTTCTTTTCCCCCAATCCACTCCACTGGTTTTCTCTTCTGCCCTCTCATTCAACAGCTTTAAACAACCAGTAATCGAAATTACTAGTAGTAATACTAAGGAAGTAGTAGCATAATGGAAGTTGCAAGCACGGAGCTGGTGCGGCAGTTTAGCTCAGGGACTGTTGCTGTTACTACAGGGCACAGGCAGAACAAAACGCTCTGCAGGTTCTGCAACGATGCTGAATGAGCCAGGTTCCCAAAGGATCTCCCAGAGCTGCAGAAATGGGACACCACCCCTCTGAAAGCCACAGAAAGCAAGCTCTTTGGCTCACTGTCACGGTGTGACAGGAAAGGAGCATCGCTTCCTCACTTTCCCATAAAGTTCTTAAAATGCAAGACATTGTTTTCTGTTGTAGAAACACTGTATTGTCAGAAAATACCCCTTTGGAGGACTCTGTTACGCATTTCGTGCAGGAGCACTTCTGAGCCTGCCAAACACAGGAGGAGGAGGAGGGACAGCCAAGGGAAACGACAATTCCATTGAAACTGAGGGCGGAACTCCGCGTCTGCAACAGGAGCACAACCAGATCCCCAGCGGATGGACGGGGAAAAGCTTCACTGTGAAGGACAAAGTTTTCAGAAGTGGTCAGTGGTTTGGGGATGCATCTACACCAATATCTCCAGCTGGTTATCCAAGACTCTTCAGCTAAGAAATGCTTAGTTGTTTCTGAAAGCCTGACCCTTTGGAAGAGTTTTAAACAGAGCAAAAAACACCTGACCCATTCCCAAAACTTTTGGACATCATTGAAATAAATGGTGGGGCTTCTACCTTGCTCATTTACCTCACAATTTTAAAAGTGTTTCCAAAATACTGCACAGGCTGATGTTATAGTCTACATTGCTTTTGGAGCCTGGCCATGTAATAAGCTGTGGAAGCCAAAATGCAACTTTTTATTAGCCTTAGCAGTAGAGAGGGCTTCTGGCTCTCAGGTTTCCTGCAGACAATGGCACCACCAAAACTCTTTGCCACTGCAGTGGCTATTCCTTCCAACCAAGATTGTGCATTCTGCTTTTCTATTACAGAGCTGGCTGCAAAGGTACGTCTTGAAAACGAACATGGCCATACCTTTTGACTGACCTTCCCCCATGCTTTTTTTTTTTTTTATTTCCGCTTCAAATTTTTTCAGCATTTCAATAAATGGCACATCTGCACTTCAGCAGTTTGAACCACACTAGCAACAGTGAGACAGAGACAGGGAAACAGTCCAGCACTATCTGTAAAAGAGTTTGACTAAGACAAACTGTGAACTAAAATCAGCCTATTGACCACATGAACTTCTATCAGCACTCAGCTTTTGACTGCACCGTTCCACAAGAGCCTAGAGGAGGCAGCGCCCCAACTCGTTAGGTAGGGATAGCAAACAGGAGACACGACAAGGAAATGATCAACCACACAAAAACTCTCTGCTGTATTATTTGTTTTGGACTCTCGGGCACGCAAGCACACAAAAAGGCTCCCAGCATAGTTACGGCGTAGCCGCTAAGCGAGCATTATCTGCTCTGGACAGCTGTATTTCATTTTGGATGGAGTTAGGTGTTTAAAAGGCCCTCAGAAAGCAGCTCCTAGCTGTGATAAGCTGAAGAGAGCTCCTCCAAGGGGAAACCTTTGTTTCCTTTGACTCACCTGGTCAAAGCTGCTGCTTATAATCCATGATTACTTAAGTCGGCTCTTATGTCTGGCTACCAGTCAGCAAGATGCAGCAGTTTGCAGACAGCTCAAGGTAGGACCATGAATAAATAATTCCCACCAGCTGAGAAATGTTTTCTGGCACACGGGAAGTGAGCCCAGCAACTAGGAGAAAGGACAAAACCTTCAGAGGCTGCGAAACCTTGCTCTGTTGCACAGATGGTGCAGTCAAGCAGTACTGATTGCTTTCAGCCTCCGAGAGGTTTCTCAACACATAACAGCTCCATCCAGGGCACAAGCAAGTCAATCTCAAGACAGTAACGAAAGAGATGCGGCATGCATATCCCTCACCTAAGTACACTCAGAGTGAGTTTGCCAGAGCTTGAAAGACACACGTTGCCAAAGCATTCAGCCAACTGTATCTCCCAGCTACAACAAAAACCAGCTGCATTTAAATAAAGGAAGGTGATAAGGACAACTACAGTTCAGGCACCAGCTGCCATCCCCAAGGAAAGCAGCCAGAGCAACAGCACAGGTGCCTAGAACCAGAGCCCTCCATCCCTCTTGGATCTAGTCTCAGGAGCAAGGCAGGCAGACAAAGCATTTGGCTCACCACGAGCTTTTCATCCTCAGCCCCTTCTTTGAATGTGTCCTGCTCTCACCCAGGGCCACGTGAGTCCGGGCTCTCCTTCAGCCGCCCTGTCCCACAGCTCAGCCCAGCCAGCAGACTCCTGCACCAGGACTTCACTGGCAATGAAGAAGGTCAAACAAAATAATCGGTATCATCTCCTCACCAAGCTCTCCTCTGCCAAACGAACTGACAACCAGTATGACAAGAAAGCCATCACCAAAACCAGCCACAAGATGCAAGAGCGTCTCTCTGTTCCCAGATAACGCTCAACAGGGCCCTTCTCCGTCTGCGGCTGTTTCCAGAGCACTGCAACCAGAAAATCCAAGCCAGACAAGTACCTCTTCGAGGCAGACATTAAACATTCATTTGTAATAAACACCCTCTGGAGCCCCAGGGACCAGCGAGAGGTGCAGGGAAACACAGCAAACAGAATCCAGAGAGGCCAGATTCACAATGCCTTGCACCGTGGTTATTTGAATATGCGAAGAAAAAAAACAGAAAGTGTTTTCAAAACGGTCCACGTGCTGAGAAACAGAAATAAAATTTTGTATTTTGGACACTTCAGTTCTTCAGCGGCAGTTTTCCCTTATCTCTGAACAGCAAGAGAGCGTGCTTCTCACTGTTATTTTAGAAATGTATAAAAGAATTTCAAACATGCTCTCTGCATCGCTTTACAATGCAATCCTTGGACTGAAGTGTCTCCACACTTGCAATCACTTTATCTTCTGTCTCAGGAGCAGGGGGTCAGCTGGGGAAGGCAAGGGAGAAAGGGATCTGTGACACCACAGAACAGTTTGGGACTTGGGAGAGTAGCCAGCTATTGCTCATTTAATGGCTTTGGCTTGTCCAGTTAGAGTGCTGGATTTTATTTATCTATTGATTTTATATTCATGGTACTGTGGTTTTAAATAGAGCTGTGGGGTTCTAGGAACATATAACAGGAAAAAAATCTTTTAAAATCAGATGGAAGGACACACGTAAGGCAGGAGGCAGCCAGCACTGAGGACAGAGGTCAATACACACAGTTTCCACAGGAAATGCTTGTAACTGTTAACAATACATATGTGGATCTTTTTCATATAATTGCTTAATTTCACATAGGGGGAAAAAATAAGTATTACAAACATGAATATTTTAATATCATAGAAAGAAGATGGGCAAATACAGTTAAAGTAATAAAAATGCAGCTGAAGCTTTACAGCAAATTTGTTCATTTATGGTAATGTTCACTGTGTATCAGTATTTCCATTAGTACTCTTGTAAATAAGATTACCAGCAGAAATTGAAACAATTCCTTTTAAACAAATATCAAAGAACAGCTTCAGAATAAGAATTTTTTAATTCAATGCAAATATTCGTGCAAGAACCTAGATCCTCTGAATTACACGCATTTAGTCAAGGAGCAGAAATACTATAGTGTGACCTATATGTCAAAATACAAACTCAATTGTGCAGCTGGAAGCTGAACACTTGAACACCAGCCACTGAATACTAAAAAGGAATTGCTTGTAAACAACCAGCAAACCAAGAAACAATCTATGAATAATTTCAAATAATCCATGCAATTGAGAAGTCAATAAGCTATTTGTAGAAAATGTGTCAATAGAAGAACTTACACAGAAATCAGATTTTAAAATTGCTACAAATTATTCATGTAGCTGTCACAAGAACATTTATGATTCATCATGAAGAGGCATAAGTAATTATACCAGGGGTATAAAAGGTATTTTCTTTCTTGTATTATATTCTGTAACTGATCGGGTGTATTAGGATAATATTTTTAGTTATAATTCTGCTGATCCCCAAGGCATAAGCCATTAGTGAGTGATGGAGGCAGGATGATGAAACTTGATGGCTACGTAGTCTGATTCACTCTCACCAAGTTTGAGCAAAATCTGACGTCAATGAATCTGTACTTGAATGTATTAATGTCATTACTCAATCTCATTCTTGCAGATGGTTATACCAGATAGTAATTTCATTCTCTTGATTTGCAGAAGAGCAGTGACACCTTCAATGCACCACAACCCTCTTTATTCCTTTAAAAAAATTAAAGCACCTGATTTGCTACTATTGTCCAATTAAAAAAAAATACAAACCTTCCCAGAGCTGGATTTTCCAAGAATCCTTAAGAGCTCTTTAAGAGCTGCAGGACAAGGATCCCAAGCTGGACATGACAGTTGGAAAAAGAAGTTTGGTGATCTTTCTACACTTGTAAGTCAATTATTTGTTGGATTTACCACAGTACTGCATGGAGAGGCAGCAAGCAGCTGCCAAGAAGCCTCAGTCACCCAAGTTCACAGCAGCAGTTTCTGACAGAAACTTCACGAGCCTTCCAGTTCACGAGGAAAACAGCAGGTTATGGGACATAAGGACACCTGGCCCTGTTCAGCTGTGATGAGATCTACTCCAGGAGCAACAGAAAACAAATTTTTAGAAGGGTCTTATTCTGAAGGAGAGAACTCCCAGAGCCACAGATCTTGCAAAAGCATTGGGTCTCCTGGACCCACTCAAATGGCAGGAACCAACATTGCTGCAGAGATTTTGCAACATTTGAGAACAATTTCATTGTTCTACTTCTCTCGTCAATTTTTAGTTTAGTTTGCTTTATCAGTTCTTCTGTTGGCATAACAGTGAGGAATGGCAAGTGACATCCTTTGTTTCACACAGAAGCCTTTAATCCCTTCCTCTTGACCTGAAATTAGAGGACTGCAGTAGATGATCAGGGAGGCACTAATCACATTGATTAAACAACCAAGTTTGCTAAATCACAGAAACCAGAGCAGCAGAAGGGGGAACAACCTCCCTCCAACAGTTTGAGGGTTTTGTTACTCTTCATTAGGTCACGTATCTTCATTCATTTGAAGTTCTACCACCTGCCCCTTCTAAAAAGTTTACAGCTCCCTGCTTGTTGCACCTCAGCAGTGCAACATCTCATCCCCGCAGCCTTCCATAAATTACACATCTGGGGAAACGTTAACAGCCATGAGAACTAACATACTTCCTATGTATTTTACAAGTGGTCTTGAACACTCATACTGTTTCCTTCAGATCAGGTACAAGATCAGATGAAGAACTTGCTCTTGGGTGTAACTTGGTATCTCCCAAAAAGCAGCAGGGCAACGTAAGCAGATGGTTACTTTTTGCTAAAAACTGCTTTTCGCTGTAATTGTACCTTTCCGGGCCCGCACAAGATTCACGGGCAGTAAACGCTGTCACAAGGGTAGATTACACCTTGCATGAGCGCATCAGTGTGGTATACGAAGCACTCAAACAAGTCTTTGGAACTGAGAGAGAGAGAAGCTAGTTGAAAATGACAGGATAGTGGTCACAAATACACTACATGTTAAGCATGGAGTCCAACAATTTGGAAGCGGCTCTGGCGCGGCTGTCTAGTCAAGATTAATCACATTTCTGCCAGCACTCAGCCACGCTTCTGTGATGTCCCTTTCCTGGACACTCTCTTTTCCCATTTGGGTCACCAGTCAAAGGAAATCCTAGGACAACAAGTACCTCCTTTGGGGCTTTATTTAAATGAACAGACAGTTCCTCCTGAAGAAATGCCAGTGTCATAATGACATCCAAACCATTTTTCAACATTTCATGGCATGTTTAAGAAGGAGAGGTGCTGTCAGGCCGAAAAGCTCAGCCAGCTGGCCGTTAGGCAACAGCCACACTTCTTGGGGTGACTGACTTAAACTCCTTTCTTCCTATTTCTTGCCCTGCTTCCCCTCAGGATGAAGTTGAGGTGCAAGTCTCTCATCTCCCCTGGTGCAGAGGCTGGACAGAGTCTGCCCAGGACACCTGTCCCGGGTCAGGCAAGGGGGCAGGTGAGGAAGGTCCCAGCCTCATCCTCCCGAGACACTGAGGAACTCTGCTGTCATGATACTGAGCCAACGCGTCATGTTTTTTAAGGCCTCACAGAAGATGTATCTTTAAAAACAGAATAAAAAAAAAATCTTACTTACTTTTTAAAAGGAACTGTAACATCACCAGGAAAAACAAGCAATTAAAACTCGGTTCCCAAAGAGTTTTACAATGGTCACTTGACTCTGTCCTGTAGAGACAAACAACTTTATTACCTCTTCTCTCACAAACACACTCCTCACCTACCCCAGCTTCCCAACTACGTTCTCTCCAACAGATGGTCTAAGCGATTAACATAACTTTGCTAAACTCAGGGAAAGTGTTCTCAACATGTATTTATTTAGTTTTGAAGGCTGATGCTTCTATTTCAGACATGAGAAACCACATTTGCATGTTTAAAATGTTACCTCCCCCAGCGATATCAATAGGCCTAATAAAAGATACAACCTACTTTCCCTCTCAGCCTTGCCCAAGAACCTGCCACCACTACATGTATTTCGGTATAGCTCTTCCCGCTGAATCTGCTTATATGCCTCTCTGCCGGCCTGTGTTCGTGTTTCAGTTGATAAAGGATGAAACACTGAAAGCAGCAGCTTTCCCCTTGGAGCACACTAAGGCATTCGTTTGCTGTAGCATTTGTACTTGCTGCCAGGGCAGGCAGGACCGTGTCATCCTTTTCTTAGGCCGAGTGCTCAGGGAGGCAGAGATCAGCAGGAGCAGAGCTTGTGCTCGCAAGCAAGAGACCCGGCTTTCAAGTCCTTTGTACAGCGTTTATGAAGTATCGATGGAAGCAGTGGGTGGCAGCTGGTTAACATCCTGTAACACCACTACAGAACGATTTTGACCAGAAGTTAAAGCGAGCTTCATAATTAATTGAGGCTACAGGAGGAATGCAAGCAGACTGACTAATCGCCTCAGATACTCCGGCTAAGGCGCTTGCTGTTGCAACACGTGTGAGGGGATCTCTAGCGTTCATAAGCAGCCAGGATCTCTGTTTTGTGTCTCCACTAAAGATGCATTTTTAAATACCTAACAAGCTCCCTCAGCCAGAGCCCTCGCTCCGTGTTATATTGCAACAGCCACTGTTTCCCCTTCCCTCGCACAACACAGCCTTGCTCAGACCTGCCATCCACCCCCGATAACCGTCAGATTTCCCTGCTACGTACTGAGCAGCAGGAGACACAAAATGTGAATACTGAGGTCAGCATAAAATAATATTGGCATTGCCACCCCCACCACCCAGCCCCCCGAGCTGGGCATTTACTTGGAAACAATCAGAAAACCATGCTTGCACTGAGGACTTTGTGAGGTTCAGCAAAGTGAGCACAAGGCAAGTGGAGCGGGCATATAAAAAAAAAAATTTTTAAAATCACATCTCTTCAGAGGTTCAGTGGAAGGAAAAAAATAGAATAACTTTAAAATAACTTTCATACAGCATTGGCCAAAATGCCCACTAAGGGTACTTTTACAATAAATCGGCTTCTGATTTCTGCTTAACCTTGTGACCTTCTAAATCCGTAATTGGAAAGCTTTTTGGTTAGAAAAAAGTAAAAGGAGGGATCAAGTTAAAAAGTTCACCTGGCAAATATACAAGAGGCTTAAAAACTACCAGCCTCATTTCCCCAGATTAATCTGCAGTGCAGATGTGAAGATGCTAATGATTTATTTCTCACCCCTCTGCACCAACTCCCTCTTGGTCTCTTGAAGACCGAAAAATGAGTAATAGTAATAATAAATGTATGTGCTCCTTTCATTAACAACTCTGAGCTCTCATTTCTGCCTTGGTATTAAAACATCAAAAACAAGCTCCCCAACCCCCATCACACTGGGTGATCAATGCCGCTTTACCACTTAGAGAAGATCTAAAGAGGCACCTAATACATTTATTTTGTTACAGTCACCAGCACAAATTCTTTTCAAAACGTAATAATCCCCTCCACGTGACACTTCACTCCCCAGTAGGTCCTTTTGCAGTCAGGTTAATAACCTTCATATTATGTAGGTAAAAGAAGATTAACAGTGAATATGTTGAATCCAAGTTTATAGTACGGTACCTCCTCCTCTTGTTTGGTTCCAGACCCTGCTGGCCTCTCTCTAGGACTTGACAAAATAAATCTCATTTGGCATTGCTAGCAAATGCTTCTTGATCGAGCATCTGGGATCAAAGAGTATCTTCTCATTTCCTCACACTGCAACTCTAGTGGTCTAGTCTCCCTTTAACTGGTCTTCCTAGTCCAGCAGAAACAGTAGCAAGCAAGCGAGAGAGAATAATTCCGTTCCCTTAAGCAACTCTGTTCTCAAAAATTTATTTCCAAGTACTGCATTTTATCCACATTGCCTTTAGTATAAAACACCATATTTTCAGAACAAAATAGCATATTTTCAAACTTTGACAGGCACCCAAATTCCTCCAAAACTCATAAAAACCTCAACACAAGACAGAAGAGTAAGCTCTAAATCGGAGTTTGTGTTCTTAACAAAAGGTAGGTGCAGAAACTACCACCTTGCTCCCCCAAGCAAGGCTAAGCGACCCAGGTCGGTCACCTGGAAAAACATCCCCACCACCGCTTTGATACAGCTTGCTCTCCTCTGGGCTGTTCAGTAGTGAGGTCTTCGTGCTGATAACGGGCAACAACCTGGTGCAGGCAAGAGTAACGGCGTCCATGTAGCGCGGAGCAGAGACAACAGGAGGTGGCTGGGGAGGAAAAGGAATGTGGGAAAACAGAGAACGGCAGCAGGTCCTGGAACTGTGACATGCTTTAACCTAATGAGAAGTGGATTTTACAAATAGCAGCTATGGACCTGGTCGAAATCATAAATGTGTGGAAGGAGAACGCACTGCAAGAAACTACCTGCCACCACACGTACAGTTACAAATCTCTCCTCCCCAGAGGAAACAGGAGCCTTATGTTTCAGGGATTCGATCATGTTTCTGTAAGGACACACAGCTGATAATAAATAAAACCCCAAACAGCCACGAAAGACAGAGCTGCTCAATGACACAAAGTCAGACTTTCAGCTCTCTACTTGACAGTAGTTGTCAAGGTCAAATCCTTGCTTTGAGTAGGGAACAGACTGCAAAGGCAGCCAGGGAATTGTTTCTGTTTGGTGCTGTCAAGAGTTTCGAGCTGGATTAGAGAGAATCCCTAATCCTTTTCCTGTATCTGCTCCAGTCAGGCCCTGGGCTGCCGCAGACACATTTTCAAGGAAGTCTAAAATGAGATCTAACTGAGAGGTGGAATTAGAACTTCCTTACCCATGTCACCTCCTCAGGTAATAGGCTGCAAATCCACCGAGCTGGACCAGCCAAGCGCTGTTGTCTGGTAACAGGTACAACAGCAGGACCCCGATGGGCTGGGAAAAATCCAGGCGTACTTAGGCAGGGAAAAAAGCTTTGCAAGAACCCTTCATTTTCTGATTTTCAGATATTGAAGAGAGTGGAAATCCTGTCACACTTCATCCTCTTCAAAACAAAGTAAGCTGGAAGGAGCAGGAGAGATTATTTGCTTGTTTTAGTGATAATTTTTTTCTCCTCCAAAACACAAGCCTAACTGATATTTTCTAGCCAAAAGTTCTCAGATTAAAAAAAACCCAAAACATTAAAGCTCAAATCTTACAGTTTTTAGATTTTAAAATATCCACTTCATAGAAATTCCAGATAAAAAAGCGTATCTTACAAGACTTCAAAATAATTGGGAAGAAAAGACTACGGCATTTAGACAAAGCACGTGTCGCTGGCTCAAACGGAGCTGAATAACCAGCAGCGCTCCTAACCCCAGGCTGGCTGGCCAGGCCCGGCTTCCCCCAGCTCAGATGCCAGCTACGGTCACTCATCATTATTCAGCACTGGCTTAGCACAGACAATACGCACGCTTTCCACTGTAAAAAAAAGCAAAGGAAGGCACTCTTCCTGCCTCAGTGGATTTCTGTTCCAAGGCCATCAATCTCATCCTGACACTAGGTACACGCGGCAATCAGCAGATGGATCACTGTCAAAGCATTGCATCTTTTTTACCTTTCCTACACTAAAGAGAACACAGCTATATTTGGTGACTCTTTTCTGAAAACAAAGCTGGTCAAAACATTTTGAATTCAAACTTTCTGAACCAAAATGAGAGAGGGAAAAAAAAAAAAAACCCACATTCCATGGTAATCTCTCCCTGTCTTCAAATCACTCTACTTGAAAAACAGCTTTGAAGAAGGTAGTGTTCAAGGAATATTTGGAACTAACAGAGCACAGCTTATGACAAACCAGCAGAGCTTGAAGCATTCCGATTCTCCCTTGGTAAGGAGGTGCTGGTTTAAATGGGGTTGCCCCAAAAGTAGAGATAGGAACCCCTCTGCAGGGCTGCCACCAGGCACTCCAAACTCCAAACCTCCAGGGAGATCTAGTTGCAAATGCATCTTAATTTGCTATCGGATCAGGTCAATGGAAAGAAACTTTGCACTGACATAGACAGGGTAGGGACTTTGATGAGCCCAGCCTGTGTCATGCAGTATAGCAGCCTCATCTCCGACTGATACCCACCTGCTGTATCAGTCCCGTACGGTCGCTAGCAATCACAGGGACTTGCTCCACTTTGTTGGCCACGCTAGCGCCAAGCCATCCT
The DNA here is from genome assembly GCF_030867145.1 of Opisthocomus hoazin. Taxonomy (NCBI): domain Eukaryota; kingdom Metazoa; phylum Chordata; class Aves; order Opisthocomiformes; family Opisthocomidae; genus Opisthocomus; species Opisthocomus hoazin. The sequence continues at coordinate 28,248,123 of NC_134420.1, read as the reverse complement.
GCAAAAGCAAACTTCACGCTTCTCGGCCACAGATGAGGATGAACTAAAGCCTTCGTCTCATACAGCAGATAGGAATGAATGGAATAGTTTTTTTTATCCAAGCTATTAGATTTGTAATAACGTGCTGCTCCCACTGCACACCAGAATGAAACTGGGGGGAATCTACCCCCAAGGAAGTGCTCTGAGCATTACTGGCAGGAAAACCCACCTCAGTTCCCCCTGAAGGGAGCACACTTCCATCCATATACACAGCCACAGTAGCTATGTTACTACAGTTTTCTCGAAAGCCTCCCTGGGTCTAACAGTCAGACCTGCCCTTTGTGCACGTAACTTTCAGATGCCCCGGCCACAGCTACAAACCTCCATCAATATTGGTGCTGGTAGAATGCAAACAACCTCCTGTTGCCCCTGAACACAAAGTCTCTTTTCTCCAGCTTTTTTGCCCATCCTCTGGGAATCATCCAGGTGTAGCTGACAATTACGCTGAATCAACACTGCTGTAAACCCTGCATATTTTGATTCCTCAGTTTCTAAGGCATGACATCTAATGCCTTTATCTCACTGAGAAAAGAGCAGAAAGGGATAGCAGGGTAACTAAAAGGAGAGCATCCTGCAACGCAAGGAGACTTCTATCACTCTCCGGTCTTTGTTCGGATACCTACTATGAAGGAGAGTCCAGATCAGAGAAAAGGGAGAGACATAGCTCTGAATGATGTCCACTGGAAAGGCTATAAAGTTTTTACTGTCTTGCAAAACACTGGATTTACTCGATGGGCAGTTCCTTCTTTCCCTCATCTCTGTCATCTCATACGTTGCTATTGGGTCTGGAGCCTCGGGGCAGCTGACGGCAGCGGGCCACCACGTCAACATCGCATAGCGCCTGTCTGGACTCCGGCCAGCAGGACTTGCCAGTTTAAAAAGGTAAAACCAGACATAGCCCAGCCCTGGCAAGCTCCACAGGGACAGCCAGCTTCCAAAGGGGAACTGGGCAGGTACACGCTGGATTCCCTATTTCTGCCCTCCTCGAGGCAGCAAGAGACTTTTGGGCCTCTGACACTTGCGTACCTCAGCAGAGAAAACACCTCTGGCTCTGCCAGAGCCCAGCCACAGCGCAAGGCAGAGGTGGCCATCAGCAGAGTCATCAGCCGAGCATTGTGAGTTGAATTTAAGGTCTAGAGACCTTAAAGGTAAGGTCTAAACCATGACATTTATATTCAAATTGTGATTTAAGGTTCACACTTGGTACATGCACTCTGGACCGCATACGCACGCAGTGACTGGACCGGCCAGCACTGCACGGCGAGCGGGAGGTGATGGGAGGGAAGGGACAAGCACCACCGGCCAGGCTCCCTCCCCAGGGCCTCCAGTCCCAGCTCTGACGCAGCGTCCCATTGTGAATAAGTGATCTCAGGGGAGATGCTCGCATCTGAGCAAACATCCCTCTTGAAAATCAAATAATTAAATAAATGAGCCCTTGCCTTTCTGAATAGACTGAAGCACACAAAAAGTTCAAGCCCCAACAGCCAGCGTAGCAGATGAATCACTTACTGACTGCTGCGCCCGACGCAAGGGAAGATGCTCTGAAGGTCCCTGCACCAAGCGGGCAGAGAGGATGACCCTGCTTTCCATCTGAGGGTAACAAAAAGTCCTCCAGCTCACCAAGCTGTGCCAAGCACACTGGAAGTCCGAGTGGCAAATGACAGCATTATACATCAGAACATCAATTATGTAAAATTATGCATGCATACACCCAGGGGAGGGGAGGGATCCAACTTCTCCCAGTTGTGGCAGACATCAGCTTTCCAGTGTGTGCCTGCAAACTCCCTGAAATCCCCAAAGGAAGGGATATGCAAGGCCAGAGAGACTATCTCCCCCTCACCCTCCTCCTTTGCATGAAAACTTCTCACAGCAAAGACAACCTTAAATGAGTATATAATACAGAACATAGACTGGGAATTCCTTGCTGAATTCAGTTTCACAACCCTGCAACTCCATATGCTTTGATGGTGTCACTTCTGGTTTATGAGGGAGGGAAAAATCAGGTTCCCAACATGCAACTCAGGCACCACCACACTGTACGTGTTTTCCTGTAAAGTGGTTCAGTCATACTCTCTGAAAATAACTAGAGCCAAGAGTGATTTTATGTAAGCTTAGGGGAAAGCTTCTCAAGCAAGACACCACAGCATGGGTTGTGAAAGCCACAAAACACCATATATACCCTTTGCCCTAGGATTGCTGTAGCAATCTCTTGACTGCTGACATCTGTTAACTAGCAGACTTTCTAATTCTGTTTTTAAAACAGCAAAACTCAAGTACTTCCAACAGATAAAACTGAGTAAACGAACAAACGATCCTGACAAGAAAACCTACTTTCCGTTCTGAAACCCTTTCAAATCTTCTCCAGCAGCTGCAAGCATCCTTCTGAAAGTTTCCGGGTGCCTGCTGGCTAGCTGCACAGCCAGCAACAGAAGCCCCTAAGGATGCCCGTCTCTCTCCTTGCAGAAAGAGAGAGATAGATTTGTCAAATGGGGATAAGAAGTTAACGGGGTCGATAAGGTTAGACATGCCAAGCAATTCAGCAAACAATTCTGGAAAGAACGATTAGATCTAGGCTAACTAAGTATGATAAATGATGACTTTAACCCAATTACTTACAATGATTTTGGAGGTCTGGGAAGAACTGAGCACTACAATGTTGTAATCAATGAACACACATGAAACTGGGCAGGCTCCCTTCCTCACAGCACCTCCCAAAGAAACAGAAACTCAAGTTGAACAGATCTTGGGAAAAGGTCTCTGAATTTTTCTAAATTTAAAAGCTTTGCCCCAGCTCTAGCCAGGTCCTAGCAGCAGGGAAATCAAGGTCAATTCCCAAAACTATTTTTTTTTTTCCATTTCAGAAAATTAGTTTTCTCAAAGACATTCACAGTCTAATGCAAATTAGAAGACAACGGAGGCATACACATGGTCTCTGCTCTTTCTGAAGAAAGCCTTTCCCTCCTACAAATAACATCAACTGGAATAGTCAAAAGAAAATATTTGTCTTAGATAAATGCTCCATTCCTTCTTCTGTAACCTACGTGACAAAGACCCCGAGGTCATTTTCTGCTCAAGCTGGTGCCTCCTCCCCCTCCACAGCTCTGCACTGTCGCTGTGTAAGACTGAAAGCCACAGGAGACAGGGGCCAGCCCGAGGTCTGCGGCTCACTTAAGTCATACAGGCTTAATGCAAAGATCAAGGGGTTTGTGAAGCCAAGGCCATTTTCATCAGATTTATAAAAATCTAGATGGGAAAAATAGCCCGGTCTTAGCTGCACACCACAACATGACATTTAATAATAGCAAAGACAACAACTGTAGGTTAGGCGAGAGAGTTTCTCAGTCAACTTGGCTTTGATGTACGTGGCTTCAATATTAAACTCAGTGCTGTTCGTGTTTTCACATTGAAGCCTTATCCAGAAGAAATACTGGCTCGTCTTTCTGTTTTTTCCAAAGCATCTTTCATCTATGTCACGAAACCGATCAACGTAGGTTTTTTTCATCTAATTTAATTTGTGGTCCTGGCTTGTCATAGAACCAGAATATCTCTTTATTATTTTGTGAAAGAGCATACATACATTCATATGTGCTTTAACAAACAATTCTGGACAGGGAAGTTTTGTGGGAAATTATTTGGAGAGTTTTAAAAGAAATCAATGCTATTTTGTTATTAGGACTTGTAGAGCATAAATACAGCTCCCAGCCATTTTTATTGCTTTTCCAAGAAATTCTAGAAAAAGCCCTGAAGTTACTGCAAACCGACAAACTCCACACCCAATGATTACTTTGTGGAAAAGAGTATGAAAATCTTTTTTATTGCAAGTATTCACAGACACAATGTTCTTCAAATACACTGGGTGTCTACAAGGGAACTGGATGTAAACAGGACACACCAGCGTGGCCTGTGCTGAACCAGCAAATTAAATACAAAGATAAATGAAAAAGAGTTTTGCTTCAGGATTGTGCACTCCCTTACAACTAGAGGATTATGATGTCTTACCCGTGAGGGAAAGTCTAGATGCTACAGAGAGAGCTGGAGCTCTCGGAGGCACCTGGCTGCACAGAAATCCATGCCCTTCCACTTGTGCTGGACCCCGCACGGTGGAACCAGGCTCAGCAGCACGCTCGGTCCCTGCATAACCATGCCAGCAGCCCCACTGATGAGCCTCTCGGAGGCAGCTCTTTATTAGTAGCAGCGCAGCTCTGTGTCTGCAAGTCTAAATGACTTCCAGGCTAAGCCTGCATGCAACTGCAGCAAAATTCCTCCATATCAGCTGTGATAGACTCCAAGTACGCACTGTGCTCCTTAGCGTGTGTGGATACACGGACTCCGTTCAGGATCACCAACACAAGGGAAGGAGAGCTTAAGAACCTAATGATCTACGTTTTTTTCCCCTCAAGTGTTTGTTTAAGGAGGTCTGGCTGGCAAGCAGGTGAGGGAAGGAGATCTTTGGATGGATGTCTTTGTATTTCAATGGCTTCATGGTCAAAAATTCACCTACTGCGTGGGTGCTGGGCACAACTGATAGACAGAGAAAAGAAGTAAGTGTGAAACAGCAATGGCTAAAAGAATTACTTACGAATAAACTACTCAGACGCACAAGTAATTCATTATCTCAAGGAAGAGGGGTGGGGTTTAAAAATGGTGTGGGAAAGAACCCATGTGAAGTGATGAGTCAGCAAGTAATCAGTCCAAACATCTAGCTGTAGCTGTGGAGTACTGGAGCAGAACCTAACACTCTCCAGCCGCTCCTTTCCACCCTAAGCTCAGGGGAACCAACTTTAACCCAAAAGGCCAGGGCAGAAGCAGGAGAGTCTTCCTGCTCGCTGAAAGATTAAACACACCCTCCCATGAAAAACAGGCCAAACAAGGCACACAGCTACTGCGGGGCTCTGCTTCAGTCCCTGATTCACCCTGTGACAGGAACACGGCTTGCACTTGCTGGGAATCAGTGTGGCACCACTGGTGACTTCTGATCTTTAAACAAAGCTCTGCTGGGCTGGGGTGACGAGATGCTTCAAGCCGAGAAGCAGGTGGACTAATTTTGCTTGGCTGGTATACCTCGAGGGCCAAGAAACCGAAGTGATGTGCAAGGGTTTAACAACACCCAGTCCAAGGCAAATGATGAAGACCTCAGAAAGGCATGAACTGAGAAACCCAGGTTTGGAAGCAGCTGGGTGAAGGGCTCTCCTGCTAGCGCAGCAGCAAGCAGCAGCCACAGGTCCCACTCGAGGGACAACAAAGCCGTGTCAGCCTGCCCTGCCCCAGCCGGACCGATCACAAACCCTGCCTGCCACTTTCCCAGCCAGTGCTGGCTGGCAGTGAAGTATAACTGATTTAAGCTGTCACAAGCAGTTTCTTTATTAATACAGACAAAAATCATCTTTGGGCAATGAGGCAGGTTAACTGAAAACATTAAATAAACCTGATCGCCACCAAAGTGTTGAATTCGTCCATACAGCCAGGAGAAGGAATACAAAGAACAGTCTCCAAAGAAACGAAGCTGCCTCTAACCCTGCTTGTTGTCAGTTCTAGCATTTGATGGCTTATTCAACAAGGGTAATACCACTCTGCCCTAGCCGCTAATTCCCACACAAGGCATAACACTTGTCTGGCCCCCGACTTCAAACTTTGCTAACAGCCATTCCTGCTACATAGATTGCACCCACAGGAGAAAAGGATTTTCAGGAGGAAGTACTCAAAACCAGAACAGTGGTTCTGGGGCTGTTCGGCCCTCTTCAATCTGCAACTTGTTCTGCTGAACTCTTCTTCAAGAGCCTGGGCTCATTTGAAAGAAATTCTAAATACAGCAACCTCAGACGGAAAGGGAGGGATCTCGCCTCTGCAAGAGTCAATTTGGAGTACCGTGCAATACCTCAGTACCGGAGGGCTTCCCTTTCCTGCAGTATTAATTCTCACTGTTCTGCAGCAGTACACAATATTTACATTAGCGCAGAGGAAGAGTTCAGTGGTTTGTGGGGAAGAGTGGATCCTGTGGGACACCCTGTTTCAAGCCCTGCTTTAACACAGATTCCGAGTTATTCAAATAAGTCACCTCTCTGGGCCTCTTCTTCCCATCTGGGGATAAAGCCCCTGCCCTGCTGCAAGCAGGCTTGCAAATCCCACCGAGTGTTGCACGGCCAAACTAAACGCCAGGGTGGGTGAAGAAGGGTGGGAAAAGATGGAGGTTGTCCAAACTGAAGCTGATGGAAGAGCTCCCACACGCAGGAACACGTGTTACCAGCAGGATCTTTCATCATCAATTTACTCCTTGGTTAGTCAGATTCTTACCAGAATACCAGAATCACTGGTAGTAAAGGCATGTGAAAACACAACTTCTACAGAGACAGTGCAAGCCCCAAACTTCTTGACTGTAAGGTATGTTAGCACAAGAACTGCCTTGGTCCAGGTGATGCTGCTGACTTTCAAACCTTTCTACTGATGCTTTTCCATTTGTAAGGTACCTGAGTGATGATTAAAAATGCTCTTCACAGAACATCAGTACTTAGCTGTGAAACTTCTCTCCTGACTTATGCAATATACTGGCACCTGCTTGTCCCGGGCAGAGAGGAGAGAAAACAGGAGAGAAACAAGAGGGGCAAAAACTGCAGAGAAGGGGAAATCCCCAAACCTTTGGATATACTCGATAAAGAATAGCAACTCCATGCTATCTGCTGGGCTCATGAATTGTAAAATCCTCAGAAAAGCTAATGGTAGAGCAGGGCATGAGCAAACAAAGTCGTAAGACCAAACAAATGTAGTATTTGAGGGGTGAGAGGCTAGAGGGTGAAATGGACACAGATATTCCCCCCCTTAAAAAAACCTTCCTACCTACTAAAGCAACAGAAACTTCATTCTCCGTCCCATGCACTGTTGAAAAAATTTTAACTATTAGAGGAGCACATACCCACTACTGCATTTCAACTTTGCACTCTAATTGGGGAAAAAAACACACACACAAAAAAAAAAAACTAAAAGAGATAAATCACAGTGGAAGAGCACTGAAGAAGACATTGGCAGGAAAGTAAGAGGAACTACATTTACGAAAATTCCTTGTAACCACCAGCCCCTGAAAAACAGACTGAGACACTGCTGCCTATAGGAAAGTAGTGAAGAATGCCTTTGGTATATTCCTTTCTCAAAGGATTAGAATAATTTTCTTTTCATTCCTCATGAAGATTCACAGTGGGCTTTAATTCCCTGCAAAGGAGCAGACAGTACTCCATGAAGGATGGACATGGAAACTACGCAGACAAGACTGCTGTTGGGATAACATTTACTTTAACTCTGATTTTCTGGTGACACATAGAATTGTTTGAAAATAATAAAGGTTGTCAAAATATTTTCCGTAATAAACTCCTACACACAGCACATTTACAAGACCAGCACAGTTTCCTACCCAGCTGGTGCACTAGCTGCTACCAAAGGATTCTTTGACTACCAAGATGCTATCTCAGCTTGGGCGGGAGCTCGCCTTCTCACTCCAGGCTGAAGCACTCCCCCTCTTTGTGCCTACGTTGTTGACTCTGCAGTGTCCAGCATTGTCACAAGTGGTAGAATTTGGGTAGTGGAGGATTTCTCACATAAGGGTAATGACTGACCCCAAAGGTATGAACTACCCCAAAGCAATGGCAGGGGAAGGCAGCATAGCTCTGTAACATGCAATGCCTCTGGGCAGGCTGGGGAGGACAAAAGCAAGTCACAGCTCCCCTGTTTTGCTTCACATATTGCCATGGGTACATAAGTAGGATGCAAGGGTGTGGGGGATTTCCATTTTTGCTAAATATCAGTGGCAAGACAGAGAAAATAAATTTAAGATGTACTCTCAATTTGAAAATGGCAGATTCATTCCCACCAGGCAAGCTACACTTCCCATCCTTGGCTTGGGATACAAGCCCTGGAACAGAGATGCTGAGGCTCTTTATTTCAGACCTTCATTTAACACCCTAGTAAAGCTTCTTTGCACCCCCCCCCCTTTTTTTTTAATTGGAGATATAAAAAAAAACCAAACAAAAAAGCCCTCAAAAACCCACAACAGGGTGAGGCGCCCGTGCTCTCTGCCATAATAACATTCGCTAATTAAAACACAAAGCAGCAAGTGCTGCAGGATTAATGGACGTGGTTTCCTCTTTTCAAGTCTCACCCGCTGACAGATCGCCTCATTCCTTCCTTGCTCTTGAACCTCTCAGGAAAAAAAAAAAAAAAATCCAGTTTGCTTATCTTACAGTGTGGGGTTGCCATGGAAACCGCATCCCCCTGTGAGATGCTCTGTCATAACATTTCAGCACTGTACGGAAGGCTTAAAGACACAGCATCCTCTGCTCAGAGGGCTTCCGAGCCAGCCAGGGTCTTTGCAGATGAGTGCCTGTCAAACCTAGTGAAAGTCTGAAGCTGGGAGGGAGAGGTAAAGAAGTAACAGTAGAAATACCCAGTTGCCCAGCTCGGAGAACCTGCCTCCCGACAGCCTGTTGAAAGAAAGAGTGCTGGCACCAAAACATAACCCCATCATTCTACCGTGGGGCAGCACAAAGCACCTCTTCAGCCAGAGGTTTATGTCAGATTAGTCTTTGAGCCCTATTTTCTCGGTCCTTTTGTAAGAAAGGAGGGAAAAAGTAGCAAGCACAATAATTGCCCATAATGGGAACAGGCCTCCTATAGCCTGCTCCTTAATTACAGGGATGGCTTCCAGGCTGTAATCGCTAGGGGTCCAGATGGAAGTTCTCCAAGCTCTTTGAGGGACAGAATGTGTCAGTTATTAATTAAACATATGAGGCAATTAGCATCCAAACTTCATAGTAAATCACTACAGCTGTGTTACTTTCGCTTTTTCCTTTGGTGAGTGCAAGTCAAATGCACAGTGCATTTCCCAGGGGGGTCACGAGGACTGCAGCCAAAAAGCATTCCCAAACAAGACCCTTGTTGTTGGGTGGGAAAAAGTATCTGCAGAAAGCTTGTTTTCAGAAGTCAGCTACTTCACAGTCACATCCCTCATGAGAGGCAACGGATTCTGTGTATGAAAGCTATTCACCGCTCAAGCCGTCTGGTGTGCAAAGCAGTTGAATTCTCGCTGCCACCCCAAAGAGCAGCCTGAAGTTGTTCTGGTACAGCAGGAGGAGGAAACCACTCCTGTGGTTAACGTGGCCCATATTCCAGCATCAGCCGTCAACTGTAATTCATTGTTTTGGAGCTTGTCAAGACTTCTATCTTGGTAGACTCCAGCACATGTAGGACCCTGCTGCTGGTTGGTCACACATTTGAAAACGAGATGTTGCATTGCATTCTTTGACTATCTTCAAGTTCAGAAACCAGGTCAAAACCACTACGGCTGTTAAAACCCAGTTAGTGATTTATTCCGGTATTTGTATTCACAGACAAAAACTCTCTCGGTCACATCAAGACAGCCTGACATCAGTGCATTGTTAGTCTGTGTTTTACTCCACGGTTCAGTGCCACAGTTGGAGATTCTATCATCTACAAAAACCTCAGTTTGTTTCCCTACACTTTTCTCACACGTAGTTAGCAACTCATTATTGACAACCCTAAGAACTGGGATGGTGACCTCAGTCCTGTTTTAACACATAAAGTACTTTGACCCCTTCCTTAGACATTTTAGCATGCTTGGAGAATACACTTTGATAAAACATATAGGAAAACTGTAGAAGAACAGCACATGCAGCCTGTAATCGAGTGTTGTAAGTTCCACCTGGTACTTGGCAAAACACTGCAAGAGGAGCCTAGGAAGCTCCTTCGGAGTCAGCAGCTGCTGACATTCAGGAAAGCAGGAAGTTGTTCAGGATACAGCAGGTTACTCAAGAGTAACCTGATAAAAAAAACAAGCATCAAAATCAATGTAAACATCAGAAGAATAATCTCCATTTAAATACGCTGGGGATTTTGTCAGCCTGTTACCAGGGTCTTGATGATCTTTTCTGATTTTCCAGGGCTCAGGCAGGAATAACAACATTAAATATTCTGTGTGTACCTGAGGAAAAGAAATGAGACAGAACCAACACAAATAGCTTCAAACTACTCCTAAGATGCTACACCTTGTACTTACAAAAAGGTGGACCTTCAACTTGGTCAGCTCAGAATTTACTGTCACTGCCAAACAAGCCACAAGAACGCTGTGCCCGAAGAGCTCCTGCTTTCTGGAGGTGACTGGCAAAATGCTGCACCACTTTGTGATGCACAGGCAGACTGATTTTGTCCTTCGCAGCTTTTTTTTTTGTAATGGTTCTGGACCTCTCTGCCTAATTGCACCCACTTCATCTATGAAGAGAGATTTATAATGGAACATAATTTTGAGGGATTAACTTCAACGCTGGTACATGGGCCATGCAGAAGTGACAGCAAAAAATTTATATTAGCTGTTGCTCCTGCCAAAGAATAACAGAGAAGCTTATTACACAGGCAATCAAGCTCCCAAATTAGTGCTGATTTTCACCCCATGCCACTTTACTGCTGTTAATGATGGGAAGCAGCAGCAAATATAAAGCAAAAAGCCATCAGGAAACTAGCTTTCAATTTTTATTATTGAATGGAGCAACCAAAGTCCTTGTCCAGGTACAAATCTCAGAGGCAGCGAGCTGAAGAGAGACCACAACAAAACTGGAGCAGTGACCTGCTGACTAGGGTCCTTACTGAAACGTTCCCAGGGAACTTCTAGTCCAGCATGTCCAGTTCACAGGGCTAGGAGAGCATCAGTCTCCTCCCTTCCTCCCTCCTACCAAAGAATTCTCCTAGAAGCTGTGTGCAAGGCAAGGCTGAATGCTTTTGAGAGCCACAGCCACATTTATGCAGCACTGCTATCTCTGAGCAGGTACTCAGCTGCAGCACAAGCAGCCCCATCTCCTGTGACACCCCCAGTGACAGGACAGTACTTTCCGGAATTTGCGGCATCTGTTGAGACTGTCCCAGCCCCAGCCAGAGCTTAACTTCAGACATTTAGATTTGTGTTTTAACCCATGGAGACCCTGGAGCTAGCTATAATGGCAGCCAACATGCTCCCACTTGCAAAAGGATGTCAGCAGGAGGACAGGCCTCTGTCTAGACTTCCTCAACCACAAGTCTCTTGGAACAGAGTGCAAGTGGACAGGACTTTCACTACGAACAAGCTGCAAACTATGGCGCTTAAAATATTGCCATCGCTGCGATTCACTCCCAGTGTGGTACTCCTGACAGACCTGAACCACTGGAAGCAACAGAAGAGAAACACATCTAGAAAAACAAGAGAAACTGGGCCCCCTCCCAGTATTCAACAGAAGAACGGAGGGTTCTTTGGCATCTGTCATCTGAGAAAGACCCAAAGGCTCAAGCCAGTCTTAAATACACACAATAGCACCTGCTTAACAGAAAGCAAGGCTGGAAACAAGCCTCTACCCTAGAAAGGCAACGACACATTGTAACCAGAAAGTTCACACTGATCACATTTGGCTTCACTTCAGAGCCAACCTGACTCCCCAGATCACCTGAACAGTTTTCTATTACCCATGCTTTCCCACATGCTGCTGATGCCTCCTCGCCGTTAGTTAAAAAATTATTTCCTTTCTCCTGACTTGTATGCCTTATAGGTAAAAGGCAGCTTCTGTGATGGAAGTGTCTTGCAGGACTCAAGTGCCCTTCTACACAAGATAACTTCTGTTTAAGTTTTCTTTCAAAAGCAGGCTAGTGCCTTGGTCAGGTCTCACTGAAATCGGTCGGATTTCTTCTACCAAGTTCCAAGCTGAAGCTATCTTAACTGAAATGGTGCGTACAAATGTAAAGTTTGCCCACAGTTTGCACAGAAGCTCTGTGGATTAATCCAACCACATAAAGATCCTTGTCACAGATAATTGAAGACCCATAAAAAATGAGGCAAATCTCCTTGCAACATGCCTAAGAGGTTACAAGTAAAACTTTTCTTCTTATTTATTTTCTGCTATTTGACGCCATACTTCCCGCATGGATTGGTTGTTAGCCTCGACTATAAACCTCTCTACATTGTCCCTCTTAAAACTATTATTCAGCAAGACTGGTTACCTCTGTTCACACTATACATGGCCACTCTTAGGGCTGAGTAGAACCACTTTATGGAGAATACTCAATTATCCCAACATCTCCAATCGCTACTGAAAGAAGGCATTGCAGTTGGAGGTGGCTAGGGAGAGATCTGTCCTTAGATCAACTCTGGTAAAGGAACACCTCAGTCGTGTCGTACTCCTGAGCATGGTGAGACCAAGCTGACAGTCTGGGCCTGACAGCTCTGTGACATCCCTTCTGTTCACTTGCTAATAGAGCCTAGAAAAGCTTTTCATGGTAGCTGGAAACAGCAATAATAGTAACTTGAGACATGTTCATGCTACACTTCCTTTGCTGGTGTTTGGTTTAATGGCATACTTCCATAAATTTTCGAGGTAGACCGCCCCCCTCACCAGAGAACTTTCAGATTAGACCAGGACAGCTATCTTTAAGGATCCAAAGACCTACCTGGTGATTTTGCTAAGGAGTAACTGTGACTCACCGCTCTGCAGACTGGTGGGTCAGTCCAAGCTACAGCATGAAGGGACTACTGGACAGATATTTTAAGCTATGGCTTCAAAACAGTTACTATGCACTGAATAAGCAGTACCATGGGTGGCAGCCTGGAGAGCAGCATTAAAGCACGCTTTTCATAAATCAGCCAACAGCTTCCGAACGTACAACCTCAGCACCAGCACCACAACGTGGGGACTGATGCATCCAACCAGGGATGGCTCCGAAGTGCTACACCAGCAGAAGTGGCAAAGTCAATTACAACACTGTCCTCAGTGCCATTAAAGAAAAAGAACAGCTGCAGGCAAGATTTTGAAACATTAATTGCTCATAAAGAAAGTGAACACTATACTGTAATCCAGATAACAAAGCACATTTAATGTATGTATAGCTGTGGTGCCTGATAGCATGGGAACCCATTAAAAGACCAACAGCGGCCAAAAATACACTTCAAATGAAAAAACAAGACATAACCACAACAAAAACCACATGAACACACACATGCAATGGAGAAGGTGTAAAGAAAAAAAAAAAGTCCTTTGTGCAAGGAACACGAACCATACGAAGCGGTCTTCAGGACCACAAGCTCCACTGCTGGCCACTTACATCTGTGGCATGTGCAGCGGGGTCAAATCAAACACACCACAGCTAGACCTGAGTAAGGTGCTATCGTAGCGCTGTGTGGAGATGCAAGCTCAAGCTCCAGCAATGTGGACACTGCATCCTATCTATTTAAGGCTCTGTTTACTAGTCATACTGACGTAGTGGTATTGTTTCCAGTTCCAGGAGCACTTTTCTAAGTACCATCTCTGGCATCTCTTCAGTGCAGTATAGTAAAGGGTAAAAACGCTTTTTACACCTCTTTATATTTCTCTTCCCCTTTTTCTGTATTTCTATGTCTCTCTTAGTAAAGAGCAGAACATCATCAGTTAAGTCATCCAGCAAATGTAAAATGGTTACGGTTCCTTCTGAAAGGGACATTACGGCCATGAAGCTACCACTACAATTAGTGATTTGAAGTCTAACGGAGCAGGAAGCAGCAAAGTATGCAATAAAAGTTACAGAGAATACCCACACTAAGCACAGCAAGTGCATTAGGCTAGATGCAGCTGTGGCCATACCAGTTTCAAGGTCCCCAAGATGACTTCTACATGTGCCTGAAAGAACCTACTTCGTTCAACACCTTTCAAGCCTGATTAAATCAGGCAGTCTTAGCACTTCTCACATACAAGGCATGCAAGTTCAGCAACTATGAGTGCTCTCTTCAGTAGTATGCTCTTGTCCTTTAAGCTTGCTTTAGGTATCACACTCGAAAGCTATAGGGCTTCATTAAGCTACCCAGAGATACAGGTCTGATCGAGCCAGACAACATTTACAGCAGCAACACCACTAAGGGCAGGATCACGTTTTGCTTTTCATACTGAGCTGGCTGCTGGAGCTGATGGTAGCCCAGACCAGGAATCAGGAGCAGCCACTAGCGATGCTGGCTCTGGCACAGACCTTCTTATCTACGCAGCTCTGCTTTGGCAACTCCCACGGCAGCCTGCAGTGCCTGTGTGTCTCAGCTTTCTCATCCATATAACAGCAGGAGCACACAGCATTTCTGTATCTCGCTGGAGTGCTGCATCACCTATGATTTGCTCACCACTAGAAAGAGACCAAACAATACCCTTCCTCCGGTAAGCACATCAAGAGACAGGCTCTAGTCCCAACTTGAAGGATATATGAAAAATTAATATCTTTGAGCCTCCTTTATTCCCATCAGCAAAATCCACCCACCTCTGTAATTTACTTTGAAATAAGGGAAAAAGCACTAATTGTTCAGAATTATTAGCTGGCTGGAACACCAACATCTAGGAGCACGCACTCTCTGCAGACACGAACTCGCTCTGTCCCAGGGCTTGGGAAAGTACCAGTTCCACTGGTGCACAGCCCTATCTTTTGAAAGCCTCACCGCAGCATAAGCTACATGAACTTGCCTGCCTGAACTTAGATTTTAAACCATAACCAGTATATTACTGTGAAATGCACAAGACATGTCTGAGCAAGTTATTTGCAGCTGGTTTTCCCGTGAACATCTAACAAACCTGAAGTTTACGTTAAACATACACTGAGGATTTTCTCTTTCTTTTGAGGGCAATCAACATCTGAGTTCCTCTGCCCAGGAGGTACTGGCACAATCCACTCTGATTAGACTCAGGAGGGGGAGCAAACAGACAATTACTCTGATAATCTTATCTGAGGACAGAAATGAGATCAGCTGCCTAGCTGCAGTGATTCTTCCTCAGATACAGTGTTAAAAGGACTGAGTAACGCAGCATGGGACAGAGAAGGGATTTCCCTACAGAGCACGTTGGTGAGTAGAGCGAAGTGCAATTCTTCCCCTACTTGTCCCTTTCAAGCAGGGAGAATTCTCGGTTAGGACCAAGTGGCCATGAACAGCACAGATTCCAGACTAGAAGTCCTCCTGACAACACAGCAGCTGAACAATTTCTTCCTTTTAGTTTTCTACTGTTACACAGAATCTTACCAGTAAACAGCAGGGAGTAAGACTGGCTGGGACCCTTCCCTGCCCATAGCGAGCAACTCCATCCCGCTGTCCTTCCTCCCATTTCATTTTTGCAGTCCGCTATCAAAACTCTCAGATGGCAGAGCACACATTAGCTTTCCATGAACCTAGCGAACAATGCCGTTGGAAAGTCCCACTCCAACTTCTTTGATTTTACTTCTCTAACTTGATCCCACTTTCTGGTTATTCCCTTTACAACAGCCAGACTAACCCCTCTCCCCTGGGTGTTTGCAGCCTTCGTATCTCTGGCACAATCTTCAGTAACAGACAGGGCAACATCAAGGAGTATTAACAGAACTTCTCCAAGATAAGGATCCCAGGTAAGTCTGCGCTTAAGTCTCACAAAGACAGGATAATTAATATAGTAATAGAACAGAAGCCAAACTGCTCAGGAGGTTGCTTACACCGTACCTACACCAACAGGTTTACACACTGGGTGCTTGTAAGTATTCCCTGCAATGGACACAACAGACCAGGCTTCTCAAGGTGCCAACTTCGCTGCTGGTAAATCTGGATGCTGTAGGCTCTGCTCTACAATTGTCTGTGTGTGTGTGTAGGGGGTCCAGGGGGTCTTCAGCAACCGAGCTACAAATTTGGTATCATCTCCAGTACAACAGTTTCATGAATCCTTTACATTGCCCCGTTGCAGGAAGGGGACGAAGACCTACAAAATACAGATTCGCCAGAAACGCCACGCCCCAAAGGAATAACGATTTCAACAGTCTGGGTAGATGAAGCTGATGGCAACTTGAAAACTGATAAAAGAAAAGTTGCTAGCAAAAAGGCAGAGGGGTAAACTTTCTTCCTGCAGTATATGACAGCATCGTGCTTCAGTATCTGCAGTTTTCTTTACACGTCTATTTAGACTAAGACGAATATCCTTATAAAAATACATAAGCAAGCAGCACAAGAAGAGGGCCAACTGCTATACTTCTGCTTTGCTGATCTGAATTCACAGCATTTATTTAGTTATAATTCTTCATATAGGAAGTTTATTTATACAGACAGGGATTTCTGGAATTCTGCAGGATTAGTCAATCCACAGCATTCTTCTTGCACGAATTTTAGCACCAGAATTACACTGCCCGGATATTCAATGCCTAGAGTAAATATTTGGGCTGATGAAGGTTAAACAGATTAGTCAAGATGAAGCCGTGGTTCTCTGCTTATTTACTCAGAAGTTTAAATATTGCTCTACTTAATTTAAGAAGCCTAGTTTAAAAGAAAAACCCACAAAAGCAACAAACGAAACATACTTAGCCAACTCAAAGTGAGACAGCACGGAGATTTCTATCATCTTCAGCCTGGGTACGCAAGTGACAAGCCACACACTGACTCACAAATCTCACACTCCTCGACCTCCTTACGGGAAGCACGCAGAGGAAACAACAGCTTCAGCACAAGCTTGCTGCTCCGAGTTTCAGCTGCACCAGGGAAATGGGATAAACAACCCCCCCTCCCGGTTCTATTCAACAGCAAGAGCAAAATAATTGGTGTGAAAGCCATTTGCAGTTCAGTTACACTTTCGAGATGTGAAGAGGCAGTTATGCACAAGGCCGTCGGAGACCTGATCGTGTCCATAAGTCCTACTATGGAGAGGATTTCCAAACGCTCTCAGCAATGCCACACATCAACTTCCATCAAAACCAGCAATAAATTCCCACCCATCACAGGCAGAGTGGTGTTAAACCAAGTCCAACTCGTAAGCCCACCTGCCGCATCCCCCAGGCTCGCAGTGCCATTCTTCCGTGGCACGTCAAGTGCCTGGTCCAAAGCCCCTCCACTGCCAACAGGCTTTGGGTCAGCCGGTGAAGGAACAGCAGTCAAGCGTTAGAGTCAGAAAGTAAAACGGTTTCATTTCACTGTTTGATGCCTTAAGACTGAAATCAAAAGGACAAGCTATTTAATAAAAAGAAAAGACTGTGTCAGCAGGTACAAAGCCAGCACAAGAGTCTGAGGAGGAGCAGGCAGGCATTAGGAGTTCACATTTCAGTCCATTTGTTCAGTTTCAATTTCCCAATCAATTTTATTTAAAGGCACGGACATTAAAATGTTTTTTATTAAGGCACCAGGCAAATAAAACTTGTGTCTCAGCTAAATGCCTCTGCAGAAAACTACTCCCCACTTGCTGGCTTTCCACCCTTCACTGCTGCGCGCCATCCATCCCCACCGAGGTTGTGTCTTGTTTACTGCCCTCTCAAGAAAATTTGTGTACAAATTTCAGACACCTTGGAAGAGGAAAAAGTGCCTTCCCTCCGATCCACGCTTACTCTGAACAGATGCAGCATTCCTAAGAAGCTCTCAGCTGACTGCTTTTGAAGTCTGAAGAAAAATGGGGAGGGGAAGATAAAAAAAAAAGGCTCGACCTTGAAAGCTACGTTTCTTCCCTTAAAAGAAGTAGTCTCCAGGGACTCTTGAAAGAAATAAAAAGCAAATTCTCCAGATCCTTATCTCGTGCTATTTTTGACAGGCTTTTGTTTTGCTCCTTTGCTCTTGCCATGTTTTGGATTAAAGGACTTCCACAGACACGGCACACGTGCAAGCGGACCACTCGCCACGCCGGCTCTGTGCCCCCCATGCCCGGCCGGGGCAGCCCCCCGCTTCTAGCCTCAGACCTGCCCGGGGAAAGCCCAGCACAGCCGCAGCTCCACAACCAAGCGCAACACAGAAGATTTTACGGCAGGCAGATTGCAAAGAGAAGTTTTGCAAATGTAAAGCATTGACCCAGAGTGAATTCCCACCCACAAGCACTCCCACAGCAAGTTCCCCCTCGTGATGGGTCGGGGTCCGGACAGCACCTGGAGAGCATGCAGACCTGCACACCAACAACCCTTGGAGTCGCGCTGTGGCCTCTCACACTGCCGTGGCTGGAAATACCGTTATTTCAGCAGACACAGCTTGCACTTACCCCAAAATTGTCAGTGGTGACTAAGTTAACTTTGACGTGGCAAAAAGGGGGCTGCTTTTCCCATCTTACTTCCCTTCGTCTGCTGCCATGTCCTCGGCGTTCCTCTCCTAAGCTCAGCTCCTCCTCTGTTACTCTGCCCTATTAACCTTCTCCATGTCCCACCCACCCAAATTTGCACATTATTAAGCATCCAGAGCCTTTTGTTCAAGGTCCTTAAACAAAAGCATAGCTCCCACATTTCCTGGCAAGAGGTGCCTCATACCCAGCAATCACTTGGGACAGCTCAGATAGACTCATTTCTCCCAAGCACAAAAACAGGGCACACCAGACAGGCGAATTCAAGGACACGTCCTTTCCTGAATTCCACAGAGCAAGATAAGCCTGTCAGCCTTGTGCTTACTTTATCTTAACTAAGAGGCTTCCCCTTTTCTCCCACTCTGTGAAAAACTAATTATTTACTACTGAGGCACGGAATAGGTTAAAGTTTCCTCTGTCTTGTCTCAGCTCCCTTTGCAGATTAGGGGAAAACAATGAAGTCTCTGCACTTCGTGATATTGCTAATGCTTCCTGTGGGGATAGCAGCGCTGGCTGCAAAGAGGATTATGATTACGGTTTAAAAGGAGTGTGCATGGTACTGCCGCAAGAGGCATAGGCTTATCAGAAAAGAAACCAAGCTGCCCCCAAACTATGCACGTGGGACTCCTGCCTGCCTTCGGTTCTGGCTGATGGCTCTGCCTCAGATCACACACCCGCTTATCAGGAGTGATAAAGCAGCAGCTGAGCTTGCAGGGGACATGGGAGGGGGACAAATGAGCAAGGCTGTGCAAGCAGCTTGCGTATGTTCACCACTAGAACACCCAGCAATGTTTACAGATCATCCCACTGCATTTATCTGCATCAAAACACAGAGCAGGCCAGGGCACAGCAGAGCACAGGAGCTGTGCATTCCTGGCAACAGTTGGGAAATCTTGAAGGAAAAAGTGGTGGTGGAGTGTACTGGCTGTAGTGACATTGGCTGGCCTTCCACAGGCAAGACTGCACATGCCTTGAAAAGCACAGCATCATCGGTTAGATCTGCTCTGAGCAGAGTTAGCTTTGAGGTACAGCTTCAAGTGCTGCTGAAGGGTCTCCGTCAGCCCTTTCAGTCTCACTGCTGAGCACAGAGCTGACTCGGCTGAAGAAAGAGTAAGAAATTGCCACTGAGCATTCAGAAGGCACGCCTTCCATCACTCTGGGCTCTCTAAGGTCCTATGAGCAAGACAGCAGTTTACTCACATCCATACATCTCTACCAGCTATTACAAAAGAGATGCAGCACAATTTCTTTTTTGTAATACCAAGGCTTTGGCCAAACCAGCCATCAGAAACTCCTTGACTTCAAGGAGCACTTAACTCAGTGGCAGGGTGCACCTACTGGCTAATGCCCAGGTCAGCAAGCCCCTTTTTACCCCCTAACAATTGCACAATTGAAACCAGTCAGCATGAGAACTGTGTCCTCCTGAAGTGTCACATCTGGAGTAGACACATCCTGCTGAGGTGTGAGAGGGTTTTGTTGTTGCTGCTGTTGCCTTCATTTTTTTGTTTTGTTTGGTTGTTGTTTGTTTCTTTTTTTAAACACTCTCACTGTGCCTGTACTTCTCCAAGGTACTTGTACAACTGATGCAAGCTGAAGTTACACAGATATTCTCCCTCACCCCGAATTCTATTCAGAGAGGTTTAATAGCTCCCTATCTGCTTGCCAGAGGCTAGAACAGCGAGCACTAGCATTAATGCATGCTCTCCTGGATTTTCATAGGCTTAGAAATCACTGAGCTTCAACCCCCCCAGGCCTCACCCAGCATGGCACCGTCTCATTTCACACTGTTGTTCTAAGCAGTCTTTACTACCTTCCACCACACACCCGAAAAGCCACAGACCAAACCCCCCAACCAGTCCTAACACCAAACAAGGCAACAGTTCTAAGATGCTTGTGAGGCACTTCCATGAATTGTTGCATGCCTTAAACCAAGCTGTTTGCTCCTGCAGAGGGCTAAGGTCTCTGAGAGTCAATGAAAGTCGGATGCTTTTCACTAACCGAAACAAACCTTCCTGCGCTGGTACAGTTTATGCGTCTCTCTCCTAACCTTTGCTGCCGGGTGCCGGACGCCTCTGGGTTCCCTGTCTATCCACTTTTCCTTTACCATTAATCTCTGGGCAAGAGAAGAAGAAATAGAGCTGAAAGACCAAAGATTTGCCTGGCTTACGGCTTTTAAAAACAGAACACAAATCAAAACAGAAACTTTTGCATTAACCTGCCTTCAACAAACTTGTGCTTTAAGGAACTTGTGAGCCCCTGCAGAGATTTGAATTCCAGCTGACCTAACTTTTCTGATGCTTTCTTATTCTCTGAAAACAATGGGGGCAGAGACATTTGCAATAATAAATTAAATAAAATCACTGTCTTTCAAATCTTAATCAAGTCATCATGTGGGCCCTGAGCCTTGGGAAGGCAAAACTTCAGTGCGTTTCTCAATTTCAGACCCCGAGAGCCCCAGGGTATGCAAGGAAACTTCATACCCCAGAAAAAATGTCCTGCTTGATGGTAAGTGTTTTAAAGATTATCTAAGAAGACTAATAGGATGATTTGATACCAGTTTCTCCACAAGGCGACAGTGAGAGGAAAGGCAACCTGAGCAAGGAGGACCAACACAAAAGCAGCAGAAAAACAACCAAAAGAAATCCATCAAGGTGAGGGCTGAATAAGTAGGCTCCAGAAAAAACAAATTGATAGAGTGGATTTGGGTCTAGATAAAGGCACTTCATCAACACCTCTGCAGACGAATCATTTTCTTTTTGGCAACATGGATATTGAATTGTATTAGCAGCATCACGACAAGCTCTCCACTCAAATCTAGTCGATACGTCTCTGCTCCTTCTAGCATCAGTGGCTCAGATAGAGACTTTGACTGACAGCAGCACACATCATCATACTACAGAGACCTTTGATACCCTCTGCAAAGGAGACCCATCCACAGGACAGGCTGTTGACGTCAAACAAAGGAAAAGCAAACAGACTAAACATGTCACTTTGCCAGACTACCACTAGCAGTGATGAAGACAAAAAAGCATTTTGCAAAAGGACAGCTCTCAAAGTTTGGGCAGAACCAATCAAAACTGTTATCCAAGAGAAGGCTAAACTTTACACGTCTGTCCTGTTTGAGAATGCAGGGCTAAGCCTGCATAAACTCCACCTTAATCAAAATTTAATTGAAAATATAAGTTATTTAGGTAACTAAATGTCTGACTTTCACTAGAGAACAGGTACAAAGAAAACTGCATTGCAGCCACAGTAAACAGGAGAAGCATCTTAAACATGTTGTCTTCCAACATGGGCCTGAACCTCCAATGCAGTGATTTCATTTTATGAACTGCACAGACTCGCCAACACATTTCTCACCGTCATCTCTACCACAGCAACAACCGAACCAGGCTGGACTGAACAGACCACATCAGACCAAGGAGTGCCACACTTCTGTGACCTCTGGAGCCTCCTTACCTGAAGGACATTTAGCACTCTAAACACTTTAAACTGGCTTGCTGCCCTACATGAACATATCTCACTCTGCCTATACAGAGACTTTGGTACATCAACTTTCAGAATGCAATTTATACATTTTTAAAATCAATCAGAATCCCTAAGCTCTTATAAAGGAAATGAAAAGTATTACTGTCAAACACCCATCAGACCTAGAAGCCTAGGTGACTGTCATACATTAAAAAAATTAAAAGGCTGCATTTGAGATAGGGATGGCAAGAGCATATACTATCTTTAAAGGCTCTGATTAAAGTGCTCTTAGTATCAAAATTCAATTTCTTTCAGGCTTTGCAAACAAAAATGGCCTTGAGCTGAACGCTGCCAGTCTGCCTGCAGCCTTTGAGGAGATTAGGTTATTACCAGCCAACTATGAGAATCTTAAATCCAGTATTAATCCTAATTCCCATTTAACCACATCTTCATTGTGCAGTGAAAGCTGGCTGTGCATGAACTTACATGTGCATTCTTCCATGTGCAATGATCTGTGTCATTAACAACAGATGCTAAACCTCATGTATGTTTAAAAAATACATTCTGACCTTGGTTTCCAGAAAATCCCAGTAAAGGGGAAAGACTGGAGCTGGGGAAAAGAGCGGGCCAAGCTGGAACGTTTTCTGGGAGATGATGGGAATGGGAAAATTTCCAGCCTCAAAGCTTTTAGCAGCCAATAAAAGGAGATTTCAGCCTTAGTTTGGAAGAAAACAAGATGCATGGCCAAATCGCAAGGACATAGAAGCATCTGTGACCCCAACCCCATAATGCTGCAGTGCTGCTGCCAGTGTCACATCACCAGTGCCAAACCGAGCAGACGATAACCACTGGGACTGCAGAAAGCACTGCCCATCACCATGGTCACGTTCACTCTGCCAAGAGAGGTTTCTGAGGGCAAAAGATTCAACACTTCCCCTGAGCAAGCCCTCGTTCCCCTCTCCTCTCAGAGGTTCCGAAGCCAGTGTGGCCCACCTTGCCACCATCACCCGCTGAGCCCCTGGGGACCAGGTCAGACCAAGGTGAGGCCTTCCCACTGCCCACCAGAGCAAAGGCACCCCCTGCAATTCTCGGTCTCCTCAAGCTGCACTGACAGAGGCTCACTACAAAAGCTTTTGCTAACAGCTAGTCCTTCCTACTGTAAAAGCAGGGAACTGAAAGTGCCATCCTCTATCCCTTCCAATATCATTTTATACCATTTCCCCTTCAAATCCCATTATGGCTCCAGCCTGCCAAGGCCTGCTGAATCATCCATAGGCAAGATCAGGTCCTTCAGTACCTCCTGGCATTGCTAGGAAAGGTGCTGATCCTAGAGACAAAGCAACTGAAGATGAAGACAGACTGCTGCTCGGTCTACTATCAAATAGGACAATTTTAATTCAGTTAAAAAAAAAGTTCTCACAGATATTTGGAAAAAACACAGCAATGTTTCCTGTGTTTAAAGCACAAGAAATCACTGCAGATGAAAGGAACCTTTCAAGAAACACATTCCCAAGAGAATAAAAATGTATTTGGCACCAGTGCCTGCTACAGCCAAGAGCACCTCCCTACTGGCAAGGGAGTCAATATCTGCTGGAAAAGGCAAACTTTTTTTCCCCTGAAGTAGGTACAACAATTGCTGAAAGCCTCTATTTCTATCAACCGCAAACTCAGCAGCCTGAGCTCCCCAAACTAAAAATGTTATGAGATTTACGGACCATATTGTCTAATTGGGAGCACAACTAGATTTTCCTTCTCCTTGCAACTGGCTATTACCTATTGCTTAGTCACCAGGACACTCACGTGGAGACCCAAATAAAGTTACGGTAGACTGGAGTAACAGTAGTCTGCACATCAACTGAGCTGTGGTAGCTCTCCATGAGTATGCCCATCCCCTCCAGTTCATGTGAGGTAATTTAATTTAGCAATGATAGTGTTCAGCTAGATTGTATTACCTTTTATTTGTCATGGGGTAAGACCACACACACTGACAACAACCACAGCTCATCCAACAGCTGGTAATTTGACTGAGTGCCTGGGTTCTGGAATCATGCAGGCTGGTTTGTATACCCTTGTTGCCTAACTTCAAGTCAATGGGTATCAAGCATTTTCCAACCAAGCACTTGCCCTTTCCCAGAAGGTGTTCTACCCATCATGCTGGCGCATATCCTGGGGCAAGGTGTCTTCAGTCTTGGGAATCTGGAAATACAAAGCTTCCTGGCAGAACTAATTACTGCTACAATGAAGGCTGAAATCTCTCAGAGTGTAACAACCAATATGCCAAACTTCTGTTTCACTGGTAGGAGAGAACAGATATGTCCGGTCAGAGCAAATGAGGAACCTTCTCTGTTTACTGTCATGAGCTGGATCTCCTATGGCCATTCTCACCTCAGAAACATAGGCTAGTACATGCAAACAAGGCCAACAGCTGTGGGATGGCAACTTGCAAGTT
Organism: Opisthocomus hoazin; assembly: GCF_030867145.1. NCBI lineage: Eukaryota > Metazoa > Chordata > Aves > Opisthocomiformes > Opisthocomidae > Opisthocomus > Opisthocomus hoazin. The sequence continues at coordinate 28,224,105 of NC_134420.1, read as the reverse complement.
TTAAGACTGTGGTTTCTGACAATCTGCATTTCAGCAGCCCTACTTTCCTCATTCAGTCACAAAGGAGAATTAGAGCTTTTAAATTATGCAGGCAATTAAAAAAATAAAAGGAAGAAGCCAGAGATTCCTATTCTACTCTGCACAAGAATTACTCTCCCAAGGCAACTCTGAATAAAACGAACACCTGCACTGCTTTCTGTGTAAGAGGGTGACCCACTCCCTTCCAATAAACACCCTTCACAGACCATGCCTGCATATCCCACTACCCCTCTGGCCAGCCCAGAAACCTGCTTCACAGGCTCATCCAAAAGCCCAATTCTAAATGGCATGTTTCTTCAGGAACAGTCAAGGATTTTGTTCTGCATTTGTGTTTAGTATTTAATCTGCAGAGATTAACTGCATACTTAATCACAGAATTGACGCTGATATGTCATGTACATACATTCCTCTGTAAATCCTATGTTTCCCACCGCAAATACCTTCATTTTCAAGCATGCAAGAGGAGGTTGTGGTGGAAGAATGCAGCTCAGGGTCCCTTCTCTTTACACACACAAAAAAACAAATGGGAACTGCAAAGCAGTTGCAGTTTAAGATTTCTGTCTGCAAAGCAACTATGGACAGTTAAGAGTCATCTACTTACGTATGCAATCTTAAATTTTCAAAATTAAGCAAAATATACTTTGTGCAAGAAAACAAGGAACTCTGAATTAGAAAAAGATAACGAGATTTTTTTCCAGTCGTCACAGACATTTCAGGGGGAATCATTTCTTACTAATTTAAGAACTGGAGAGAGGAGTGTCCACTGAAAACAGCCTTTAGAGTATACACGAGATTGACAAGCGAATTGTTACTGTCCATGCTGGGAAAAATACAAGGGGGGGAGGATATTCTATTCCTGCTCCCAAATACATAAATACACACACACACTGTCTCAAAATAGTAAATTTGCTAAAAGCCACACAGAAAATCATAGCCACCACACATACTAGATGTCACAAGTACCCAAATGCTTAGTGGACTATGCACCAGCCATATCTTCATATAATTTACAACAATCCAAGTCTAAATAGTTTTCCCTAAAGCTGATTTCCCCAGTGCCTTATCCAATCTAGCCTAGGATGCCCCAAGCAAAGAAATACCTCATCATACTCGTGCTGAATGAGAAGAGAAAAGCCTGTTCCAGTTTCTCACTGCTATCCAGTCCTTTTGCCTTGCCTCAGCTGGTGTCCTCCTGGTTCCGACCTCAAACAGATGCCTGCAGCAATCCTTTTTATAGTGCCTGCCCTTGCTTCTGCCCGCAGGCGGTACATGTTGGCAGCCACACTCTTCACTGCAAAATGGAACACACTGATGCTTTGAAAATATGAAAAAAGCTGGCAGCTAATATTTAACAGTAAATATGCCTTAAAAAATAAAAACCCCTCCAAAACATTGAAACTTCATTGAAACCTGAAAGCCACCACCTTAATGGCAAAGATATCCCTGCAGCTCAGTGATTTGGGCTCTCCTGGGAGCTAAAATTGCTTGACTAGTCCTGATTAAAAAGATAAGCACAGACAGACCCATTGCTCTAAGATACTTCAGAGACAGCTAAAGGTATGACAGAGTCTCATGGGCTTAATAACACTCACAATTTCCGTTATTTATATCACCAGTTATCCAAGTATTTACCTAGCTCCAAAGCAGAACATTAACAGAATCTCTGTAGAGTTGAATGAGATATTCCTAATATGTCAAAAACCGCAGCCAAAAACCTAAATAAATGGAACAGAGGTTCCTCACAGATACCGATAGTATCCCCAGAGGAGGATGCCTGCTTGCCTCCTGGGCTGACTTAACCAGCCCAGCTGCTACAGCAGGGTAGCCATGGTGGCACACAGCTACTGCAAAGACAGTATCTGCTCAGCATCTGAAACAAGCCTTGCTGCCCAGGTCACAGCTGCCACGGAGCAAACACACACAATGCTCTGAGCTGCGCAACCACCTAGAGCCCACATCTTCCCTTGCTTAGGATGGTGATGCAAGACAGCCAGGAGAATCGAGTCTCCCTGGTGAAAAACTAGAATAAGCAAACACAGGACATGCCTGCACTACTGTAGCAGACTTGTGTTCAACCTGCTGCACATAGGATGGCCCATCCCACCCCAAGACCCCTCCGGTACGCCTTTGACTGGATGAGTTGCTCTGGCAGTGGCTGAACTCCCTGCGCCCCGGCAACCACACAAACCTCTCACACCACAGAGGCATCCACGACACCGTGGGCAGGGTGCACATCCCAAAAACCAGGTGGGGAAGCACCTGGTCCTCAGCCCTGGGCTAGCCTTTCCTGTAGGATGCTGGTTGCAGGGGGTACCTGACCTACACCACACCTGCGGATTGGCTCAACTGAGCATACAGAGTTGGTCCAGCCAAATGACGGGTGCATCATTCTTCTTTATCACCAGGAGAAATTGTGGCTAACATATGAAAAGCTAGTCAAAGCCTAATTTCTGGCTGGACTGTCCTTTTGCAGTTGAATAACGTCATTCTCAGCTCCCCTCCAACAGCTCCAAATGTTGAAAGGGTTAAAAAAGACAGCAGAACCATTAGCATTTTGATAGCTTTCCACGTATGTACAGCAAAAAGTCTTTAAAATTCACTGCACTGAGATAATCCTTCAAGGCTAGCATTTCCTCCTCAGCTTGAGGCAACCAACTGGTTTTCCTCCCCCTAATACCTTAACAGAAAGCTCCAAGGAGTTTCCAGGCTAGAAGTCTCCAATATGCTCAAGAAAAGCAGAGTCCTGAAGTTCAAGAGAAGCCATGTAAAGTGTCTGGGGTTTAATTAACAGACAACTATAGGGGCATCATATTCGACACTGCAGCCCCTCTAGAGATCCTGGCTTCTGCACATCGCAGCTGACAACACATGCACACACTTTCCTTCCAAAATACTGAGCGCACACAGCCCCCACTAATTTCAGCTGCCACAGAAGGTACCCAGCATCTCTGAAGAATGAGCAAATTAAAAACCTGAACCCTGAGTCTACACAAGCTCAGGGACTCAAGCTCTCATCAAGATCAAGGCTGAATTTTTTAACACTACTGCAATCTCAAGAACAAAGCTGTTCTTTTGAACTGCACAATTGGCATTAATACTCAGCAGCTCCACACCTGTGCCTGGGAAGTTTTGGGGTTTCATTTCTGTTTCGGGTGGGGTTTTTTGGTGGTGGGTTTTCTTTCTGGTTTTTTCTTTGTTGTTGTTGTTTGAAAAAAAAACCCCAGCGTGTGGCTTTTTAACAACTCGAAAGCAAGTCGCTTTCTCAAGGAAGCATCCAGGAGTGCCTCAGGGTGGAGAAAGCAGACATCTCACTTCTTGGCTTTGATTGAGATTGCTGCAGTGAAAAGAGGCAACTGCTTCAGGACCACATCATTCAGACACCACTAAACCGTACGAATCAAGGAGTCACTAACTTGTGAAGGACTGTTAGGCCTGATTAGATCCTCTCCGCAAATGCTTTTTGGGGGGTAAACAGTCTGGAAAAGCCAGTCTGTTCAAAGGAAAAAGCTTGTTACAAACCTGTGCACACTTCTAAAAAAGTTGAACAAGTCAAAAGTTGGCATTCAGAAGAAAGCAAGAGTAGCAGTATGTGCACTGCTGTACGGTGTGGAAAAAGGAGGTTCAGATCCCAGGGACATGACCTGTAGTCTCTCACATTCTAATGCATATCCCACACCACAAAATATTGACTATTTTGGCTGAGGTAAGAATTCTCCTCCCCCAACATATCCTTCCAAAACTTCAAAAGATCTTTGATTCTCTCTGAGAACCAACCAACCAACTCTTCCCCCCTCCCAAACAAATGCAACCCACAAACAGAGCTTCATTTACAGAGAAAAAGACGTTTTATCCAAACATAGCAAATGCATAATTAACAGAGTCAAAAGAAGAGAAGGCCTTAACAACATATCACTGCACTATAGCGGACATTTGGCTCCAAGAGAACAGCAAAGCCAGCTGTTTATTAGGCTGGGAAGAAATCATCTTATAATACAGGAAATATTCCCTCCCCATTTTTTTAAATTTAAGATATCTTTTCTAGGAGCAAAATCTGGATAGGTGCTACGAGGGAAGAAAGAGTGACTGTGGCTCATAGAAGCAAGATTTCTTATGTTCTAGACTGTTACAAGTTTCCTGTGACAACCTCAGAAGATCATTTAGATTTCACTCACATCAGTAAAATGGGAGTTTGTAAATAGGATTCTCTGCCTCAAATAAGGTGCTACAAAGATCCAATGCATTTGCAACTGTGAGACGTTCAGATAATGAGGACCACACAGAAACTCAATAAACAAGTGGTAGCTAATCACTGTGACACAAAATAGAGAGGCTACATCTGCCAGAAAAAGCCTGAGCTGCAGACTCATTCTGGTGGGCTTAGTACACGGCTAGTTCAGATGCCGGCCCAATCTGTTCACTCAGGCACGCTGCACTGTTTCATTACCCACCAGCCGATCTCTGATTTACATCTAGGAGTATACACACAATAAAAAATGCTACTAGCAATGCGAATCCTCTTTCGAACGCATTTACAGTTATTGGAAGGGTGAGAAAATTACCTTCTCATCAGTTTCAACAACTGCATCTGTTTCAACACCTCCCTGCCAAACAACAGTGCATCTGGACCAGTCCTTGCTTTACTAGACAAAATTCATCACAAGGAAAAAAAGCTCAGGGACAGCAGATACAGGAAAGAGGAAGGAAGTGACAAATCTTGTCCATGCAGAGTTATCTGCAAAGCTGCAAGACAGCAAGACTCAGGTGCTCTTACATTTAATCATATTCCATTTAAAAATCAATGTTTGGTCCCACTCCATACTGTTGCACTTCATAAAGCATCCCAGATTACAGCTGAAGATTGCAGCTTCATCTTAAAGACAGTCTACAGGTGTAATCCTGTAGGATGCCAGGGGAAACAGAACCACTACAGGACTTCTTTTGGGTTCCTTCGGGTTTACATGACCAGCCCTAGACTGCAACATTGAAGGAATACAGCTCCAGCCACAGAAAGGATTGTGCAAACCAATCTCAGCGAACAGCTGGGGCATGCAGCCCTGATCTGGGTTATGGCAAACCCTCTGTAACACTCTGCTAATGTCAGTCCTTATTTCAACAGGATGAATTTGCAGTGCAGCTCAACCAGACATCTAAGTTCTCAACTTACTGGAATGATTTTCACACTAGCCTGATTTTTTTCAGTTGTCCATCCCCGATTCAGAAGAAGAGAACAGTGAAGTCTTGGATCAATAGCTTGCTTTTCTCATGAATTTAAATATACTTAACAAATGTGCAGAATACGGACATGAAATGGATGCAAAGAAGTCTGGACATTCACCGATCAGAAGACACAAACTGACTTTGGGGGCAAACAGTCTAGCCCTTAAACAGGTCTCATATAATATCCAAATGCCAGCTGTCATTAACTGCACAGTCTAAGCTTCTGAAGAAAAGCAGAAGCTTACCTTCATCCTCCTGGGCATCTAAGGAACCTTAGCAATCAGCCTCTTAGAGGTACCTTTAGAGGTTTCTTTAATGACTGTAACCAGAAGCAGCAAGTGGCAGACATCTGCTGAGATTTCAAAGACAGAAGACTTAAACTTGATTAAGATAAGTATTTTCTTTTCTTAGATCAATTTTTTTGAAAACCTATTAAGATACTATTGTCATCTAATATTTGAAAATAAGTATTGCGTTTTTACCACCAAAAAACCCACAAAAGCAAGGCTTAGGGTGTTTTCATTTGTTCCTTCAAACACTCCGTATCTGGGGTCTGCACCTCTGCCTGGGGGGTGCACACACTGGAGCCCACCTCACATCCAGGAGTGCTCTGACATTGTATGATTTCCAGAGCTGACTGTGTTGTGGATTCCTCTATTCTGTACCTGACAGAGCTGCATGGAGATCCTGGTTCTGGTTTCCACTAGCTCGGGCCTTCTGCTGCCCCATGCTCCTGTGTGCCAAAAACACGCCTCATGCCTCCTACTTTAAATTGAAGGAGATGGAGGGGTGAAACCAAAAAGGCAAGCTCAGACTCCTCATCTACCACAAGATGAACAAAAGACCATCTGAGGATGCACTTGGCTTCTTGGAAACAGTAAACTCCCATTACTCGAACCTCAAACACACAGCACGGGCTCAGAACATTTTCCCTTTAAGAGGACTATTTCGTCTTTGCATATGCAATGATGAAGCTTGAACTCCCAGTCTTTCCCCCCCCCCCCTTTTTTAAAAGCAAGGGAAACAAAATGCAAAGTAAAGACAGAGTGGCATTCTTCTACAATCAGAACTGGAGTGTGCAGCTCAATTTTGCGATCCCACCTTTCACAAGAAGAGAAGCCCCTGAAAGCTCCCCTCAGCAGCCAAGCAATGCACAGCGCATCAGGGTTCAGGCGGCCAGGCTGCCCTGGAACAGCCAGATCCAGGGTCGCTGATGATGCAGAGGACAACCACAGAGAGCAAATACCATGGCTGAGCATATACCTAGCTTATCTGAGGTCTCCTCCCAGCCTTCTTGTTATCTCCTCACTCTCCAAGGTGGGTTAAGAAAGGATGAAGAGAAGACCGCTTTCTTCTCCTCTCCATAAAACAGGGGGAGAGAAGAAATTGGAAGAAAGAGGCCTATTACTGAAACCGCATGTTACTCCTGCCTTTGCTGAGCTCACTGCAATCAAACCAGCAGGCAAGTGTTTCATCCTATTCCAAGAAGCTCCTCTCTTGCCCTAAGCATTATTTTTCCTACCCTGCCCAACAATAATGGCCCAGGCACAAACGTATCAGCAGTGTTCAGCTATATTTTCCTTGGCTGCTTAAGGTGCTTTTCTAATAACATTCCTCAGAGAAAGCAGGGGTTTAGGAGCTGTATAGCCTTCTATAGCCTTGACCCTGCCAAAGTACACCGGTGGTGCTTCAGGGTCAGCCGCTCTCCTCCTGTGACATGCTGATTACATCTCCAGAGATTCTTCGCTCCACTCCATGAAGAGCACATCCAGGGGAGACACAAACCTGCAGAACCACTCAGGAAAGACCGCAAGGCCACGAGGGAGACACAAGGACACCTGCATGTGAACTTAGTTTCTCATCACACCACATTTTTTGAGACTTAAAATATTGTCTCACTTCGCACAGGGATGAAGGTTTGAAATCTACCTTGGAACCTTTCACACAGAAACCCACGTGCTCTAGCACAGCAGTCCTGTGGTTAGGACATGCATTTCTAGCATGCAGGAAACCTGCTTTCAGGACCCGTTTTGGAATTGTGACAGCATAGGTGAAAAACCCAAACCACTTGGCTCTTAACCAGCATCTCTGTTTTGACTAAGAAATTCTATCCCAAACGCCAAGAAACTCACCTAAGGAGAACTGGGCGGAGACCAACCCTTTCCCACAAAGCAGTACTGGTTTCAGTAAATCGGCATGTTCTGCAGGCAGTTTCCATGAAAAACTCCCAGCCAGTCCTAGCCTCAAGCAGTAACTAGCATGGTTTCTGCTGAAGACATAAGCCTGGAAGCAACCCACCTAACAGAGGTTCTGCTTAGGAACAGCTCGCTTCCCCTAAATAGGACCCAGCCAACACAGTGTAGAAGAAACAAATAGGGTTTCCTTCAGTTCACCCTGGCACCTCAGGATTCTCTCTTCTTCTCCTAAACCAGCAGCTTGTATCGTTAAACAGAGAAAAGGAGGTGTGGTGGGAAACCCTCACACACTCCATTCCTGTTTACTTTACTCATTCCTTAGTCTGTGTGATTTGAGACAGTAAAAATGTTGCTGATGTCCAAAACAGTGCGTGCGTATACAGACGTGTGTGGTAACAGCTTTGGAGCCTGGCCTGTACATTCTGTGGACTACTTTATGCACTGGGGCAGACAGAATCTTTCTCTTCTGTGGCTCTAAGCAGGGGTAAACCTGTCTGCAGAGGGAATTAAAAGAAAACCTACAGAAATATCAAAGACGTATCTCACAGTTCATCTTGCTGATTTAAGACACTTCCTCTGAATTGGCTTGAAAGCACCTCCAGAAGTAGAGCCTTCTTAAACCATGCTCTCCATAAAGAACACTTTTCCCCTTCTAAACACAGGATTTTACGTGCAATACGAGATTATCCTATATAGGTCACTGACACTCCGTGGAAACCTGTGTAAGAAGGGCTATTCAGATAAATAGCTCTATTCCTACGCTAAATTTTTTGGCTTCTCTTCCTTTATTGCTAAGAATATTTCAATGCAAACAACATCTTTGTGCCTTTGAGGATCTCGGCTCCTGCTGTCACTTCCCCACCTGGAGCTACAATCCTACGCTTGTCACAAACCCAGCCACTGCCGCAGAAGTTATTACAGCTGCAATCTGCAGATTATAGTAACTTTTAATAGGGGATAAGCAGCAGGAAAAGGTGAGTTAAAGCAGCAAAGAACCTGCCAGTTCAAAGAGCCCTATTATTAATATTTATTATTTTTAAGCATCATTGAGTGCTGTAGGAGATAAAAGAATGAACTGAATGCGAGAACCAAGGAACCGTGTTTATGCAAGACAAGACAACAGGAGAGCATAATGAGCGAGCACAGTGTCTGGGGAGGAGGGGAGCCAGAGAAGGGGTAGTAACAGCAAGGGAAAAAAGCCACACCTTTTATCAACTAGATACTCCTAGGAGTACGAAGTAGGAAGAGAATTAAAGAGTTCCTCAGCGTCTAATCAGAACAGTTCCCCACAAGAGATCTTCTGAGGGTTATTACAAGGCACTGGCATATCTTTAAAGAATGGAGCTTTGATCATAAACAGCAGGTGTGTGGAGGGGGGAACTGGAGAAACAACAAAAGGAAAAGCAAATGCATTACCCTGTGGTATGGGGGCAAAACCCAGCCCTGGACAGATGCTTTACAAACCTCCAAGTAAATCCATTTAGGCCTTGTGTAAAAGATTAGAATGAGGCATACTTCTCAGTCAGGTCCTCCATCGTAGGCAAATTCCTCTTCTTTCCCACAAACCCTTTGCCCCTGTTGTCCCAGAGGGACCACGAGTTACTACTTCTCTTCCCTAACAAAGATGCAAGCTTGTGGCTTACACCATTTTAAACCTTCACACTTTCAAACCACCACCGATGATGCTTCACAGTTCCAACGCACTTTACCAAGATCAGCTAACAAGAACGTTCATCATACCCACACGCTGGGGGTGCTGCCTTCATTTGCACAGCTGGCGAAACAGATGCTCACAAAAGCAGCGCAACTCGCCCAGAGCCAGAGAGACTCTACGGCAGGCTGATGTTAGGGATGCTGGCATTTGCACCTCTCTGTTTCAGCAGTAAAATCAGCAATAGGACTTGGGAGTGAGAGCCCACCCCTTGCTGCCAACGTCCTCTGCTCCCCAAGGCCAGTGCAGAGCTTCAAAACTGTTCCCAAAGAGCATCATGTTACAGATATACTACAAGAAATCCACTGCAAATTGAAACTTGGAACTATCTGCAGTGGCATTAACAGAGAAAATTAATGTTTTTAAACTAAACTCTGATTCTTCTGCTGCCAAGCCCTCCCCACTGCAGTATCAAAATACAAACACACAAAACACAAAGCATGGAACCTTCTGCTCCCTTCAACACCGTGGGGGGGGGGGAGGTTAGACACAAACCAAAAAAAACCTCTTAATCCAGCCAGTCTTCGAGAAGCCCTGTTCATTCTTAATCTCATGAAACCGTTGTTCCTGACTGATGTTTCTCTTAAGATTCAAAAGAAGAGAGTCAGTTTTTAATTGGCAAAGCATCACTGTAATCTGAAATCCTTATCAGTTTGGAAGGTCTTTTTTCAAGGCTGCAAACTCAGTGTCATTTATCACATCAGCGAGGTATTACATTGTCAGTTCTCAGCCTGACAAAGCAAAATGCAGGTCAAAGAGTCCTTTTGGTGCCTCCAGCCTTGTGCCTCAAGCATTTCCAGGACTAGCTCTCAGCTTTTCCTGCATCTTATTCTGAAAAACAGTTTGGTGCAACTCTAGAACATCCCCGTTATGTGTCTATGCTTCAGCCATAACCCCATCAGGAGCAAAAGCTTTGCTGATCAACACAAAATAAGCACCTCATTCTGAGAATCCCCTCTGACGTTAGCAGGAACAAAAGGTAGCCAGCAGTTAAAATCTACATCAGATCCAAAGTCCACCCCTCTTCAGAACATTTTGAGACATTCAATCCTTTATTCTCCATTATTTCTCATACACGTCCATTGTGGATCCACCATATTATTACCAAGTCCCACCAATTATCAACCAAGACCGACACCAAAAAGCATGCTGTTTTCAAATGATTACAGAAATAAGTACATCCACAACAGTGAAAGAGACTCACATTCCAAAATCCACTGAATTTCCATCATGCTATCTCATCTACCCTGGCAGCAGGTTTTGAGAAGTTCATCTGAAAGGTACACACAGGTCCCAGAGATTTCCATGAGAAACAGGTTCTCTGAGAAACCAGGCCAGCACAGGCATAAGCTCTCTCTGTACAGGAAGATCTGGTTCTCTTCGCTCCCCAAGAAAATGAGATGCACCATCAAGTGAGCCAAGAACAAACCCTGTCGCTGCTTCCCCAGCGCAGCCTGTTCCAGATCAGTGCCCTGCGAGCTCCATGTCTCAAGAACAGGCAAACTGCCAGTCAGTTCATTTAGACCATTTTTCCCCAAGAAGCGCAGACACCACCATTTAGTGCAATCTTTATTACTTGCAAACTCCCTCCTCATAGACTGTCATACACTGAGCTTTTCTTAAGGAGTAAATATAGTAACTGTTTCCATAATAACGTTAAAAATACCCCAACAGATTAAATTCAACAGATGAAACAGGGCCATAAATACGTATGTCTAGCAACATGACCAAAATCACCCTTCTTCAAGCTGGGCATTGGGCCATGAAAAAAACCTGCTAGCGTTACAATTTCAGTGCTGAGCCTTATGAGAAGCACAGAGCGGCAGAAACAGCCTGTACCGTAATCACTCACAATATACACAACCCGAGCTGCAGCCAGGGCCTCTAAGCTCCTGAGCCCCTGCCAGGCTGCGCCACTGACCCACCGTCAACAAGTCACCATATGGTCCCATACCCCGTTCTGCTCATCTGTCTTGTTGGCTTTCCAGACATCTGGGATGGTATAAAATGTATTTAAAGCTGTTTATGACTCAAGTGAGAAATCTGAAAGAATATAAGAGCTATTATTACCTCTGCTATACTAGATGACTTTTCACATTAGCAGCCTGGTTCAGTTCCACTTCCCCAGGATCAACCACCACTGCAAGATGTCCTGACACTAATACCACAGACCTCAGGACTAAAGAAGATACTGGTTATACTGCTCCTAGAAGACTAACTAGGGCAGACTCCAGATCCCATCAGGCACCACACAGGCAAACCAGGAAAGTCCCTCTCTAACACAGCTACGCACCAACTAAACGAGGGAGACAGAAAGGCAGGAACAGAGATGAACTACACACAGTCAGTCAACAGCTGAGCTGAGCAAACTCATACCTAAGCTCTAATTCACAAAATCATGCAGCCCTTTCAATAACCACAGAATCAAGCAATATCAAGCACATAGACAAGATTCAGCTTCAGCACTGTTTATTTCCTCAGAAGCATCCTCTGCTTCTTTCTGAAGTGATACACTGGTCTAAAAAATCTGAACTTCATTAGCATTTAAGAATTTACTCTTCTACAGTGACCTTTCAATTTACTTCTCAAGTAGCTGGATACTTCTATTTTAGATCAGGTTTATTTAGTAAATATATAGCAAAGGGAACATCCTGATAGCCAAAAAAAGCCCCAAAGAACAAGAACTCCCAGAGACTTACCAATCATTGAATCCTTGTTGGAGGGATTGCACAGACAAGAGAGATCCTGTGCAGAAACAAGACCTGTACCAAAAACCTGTGACAGTCAAACCCCCACTTTCATCACCTCCAAGGACAATGATGAGATATTGGTTTTGGTTTTCTCTTAACTGAATTTAGTGAGAGTAAATTGACACCACATGAATACTCTCAGCTGTCATGTAATATCCACTGCATATTGGTCCACCAAACATGAAGCATCCACATTAGGCATGTGGTCATTCAAAGCTTCCTCTAATCAAGACAGCTGCAGAGGCAATTCAGATCCAAAAAAAAAAACCACCAAAAAATCACACATATACAACTCGCCAGGATACTGAGCCTCTCTGCCTCTAGCTCCGAGGAAGACCAGTGAAGGACAGCACCTGAAGCACAGCTCCACTGCCCTGGAAGAGTACATGCTCCTGCTGCTTACAAATTTTGGGAAAATGGAAATCCTTCAAGCCCATCGCTAGAGAACAGAGGGTGGCAGAAGTAAATCCTATTTGGGGTCAATTTGTAAGCATAAAACATCTTTATCATTTGTTTCTTTACATCTTATCTGTGCAAAAATAAATAAAAACATGCTGACAAACTGGTTTAGCAGCTGGTAAGGTTAACAAAAAAAGATCAATGGACCACCTTCCTACAGCCACTTCTTTCAGTCTCAGACAATTTCTACTAAATTCGCCCATGACAGATCTTTACCAGAAAGAAAATGCAGAAATGAAACACAGCTAAATGCTCCAAGGTACGAAGTTGGGGTGGGGGGGTTGGGGTGGTGGAAAAGAGTCCCATCGACTGTTTGATGGGCACTATTTGGTGGCCACTGAATTCACCCAAATCCTCTGAAACTAAAGGATAGGATAACTCATTCGCCATTTCGGAAACTCAAGACTGCAAGAGCAGTGAAAATAAAATAAGAACTGTTGGTATAGGGCAAGGAACGGACACAAGAGGAATGCTGAACTGTGCAGTCACGAGCAATGGCAGGACCAAATGCAACTCGGCTGCCATATCAATTACAAATGAGATAGCTGCAACTGTCAGAAAGCAAAGGTCTAGGCATCTGGAACATATCCTCATATGAAATACAATTGAAGTCCAGCAGTCTTCCTAGTGCTGAGAAGCGGTGGGAAGGGAGGGAAGAGGCAATGCAAAATATTTAAGGATGTTGTAGAAGGAATAAGCATCATGAGACAGAATGGAGTTGTCTGGACTGGTTTGTCTGTACAAACTTTTTCTTCCTTCCTTTGCTACTTCCAATTCAGATTAGCAATCATTTCCAAGAAAAAAAAAAATAAAAAAAGAGAACTCCTAAAAAAGAGTTTAAAAGGGAATGAGCAATTTCAGATCCCAAACAGCTCGTTCCTATGCATCTTCGGGGAGAAATACACAGGCTTTGCCCTCTCATGCAAATACATTACTTGGTTTTGAGTCACTGTTTCAAAGTGAAAACTAAAGACCACCACTTCGCAAAGCAAGTTACTTTTCAGCCCTCACTGTACTACTTGCGGTTTTTCACTTCAAAAAAAAAAAAGGATCTAAAATCTTTCCCTCATGCTTTATTTATAAGTCAGTTCAAGTTAAACAAAAAAACAATCATATTAACTTTAGTCAAAAAAGAAAAAAAGACAAAAGTAGGGATTATCTTGCAACAATACCCCCAAAACAAGGACTGCCTCAGCAGCCTCACAGAACTAGCAAGGAGTATAGATACTCACCTGTGTTAATCATAGCTCCCAAGTAGACCTTGGACCTACTACCACCTCATGCAATGACCCATCTTCAAGATGTCAAGAATGACGTGCTACCTCACAAAACTCTCCGAATACAACTGGGACCACCATCTGCTTATTTAGATACCTTAAGCCTCAATTTTGTAGTATCTGAACTTCTCGTTTCAAGTCCTTCCTGAGCTAAGACCCACGGCCCCATAAATCCAGCGGCTTCTGTTCCCAGAGCAGTTGTATCTGTTTTCCCGCAGCCTGGTGAGAACAGACAGGACTCAAGATAATTAAATAAAAACACAGGAACTGCATTATTTATTTTAAAGGAAAATGTGTCTTCTAGGACGAAAGTCCTTTATTTGGGCAAATCTGTAAACCGTTTATCAGCTTAAACTCATTATCTGCCCATATGGTCTTAGCACTGCGGTTTAAAAAAAAAAAAGGGCATACACTAACTGGTGAAATGTCATCTGCCCTTTTGCTAGAAACTAGTATTTTTGCATTGACGTCAAATTAGGATCCATGCTACAAGTGAAGGGCTACCATAAGGGTAGACATAATATTTTAATTTTGAAGGGATCTTACAGAAGGCAGCAAGGAAGGCAGGGGCAGAGCAAGAAATCTCATTCACAAAAATACAAGGTCACTTCATTCACTTTTTGCCTCCCCTGCTCTAGTTCTTTTTGTTTGGGGAGGTGGGGTGGGAAGAGAGCGAGCTAACTTAAAAAGAAAAAAAAAAGGCACAAGAATGAGACACTAGAGCCAATAAACACACATCAAAGCATGAGATGGCTCTGCTTCAACTGCCTACAGTATTCAACCTGGGACAGATTAAGGCAAGATAAAAAGGTGCTAGGAGGGAAAATACTACCCCTACAGCAGAGCAGACCCTCTCACTCGCTCAGCCCTGATGCTGAGAGAACGCCAAGATCCCGGCCGGCTCTGCCGCACCGAAAGCGGCAAGCGCACACGATAGACCCAGTTTTACAGAAACCCAAATACGTCCACCATCACCTGCTGTCGGGGGCCAGCTCCACGCCGCGAGGCGGTTTGAAGCCCTTCCTGCTCCCCCGTCGAGCCGCTGCAGCGGAGCAGGAGCTGGAGCTGGTTTTATTGATTCTGTGAGTCACAATTAGCCACAAGACGCAGCACCAAAGGTTTAGCACAGGACATTTAACCCAACTGCCTGAGCTGTCAGCTTGGTTATTCCAAGAACGGAGAAACAAACTGAAGTCACAGTAACAGATGTTACTCACGTTTTATAAACTGCAGTATTATTCCTGGTTACAGATACAGTTTCTGCCTTTTAAAACAGACCTTCAGTGTTGCGTGTATGAAATTATTTGGATTAAACGATACACAGGCAACTTGGCAAGCGACTTACGGATAGCTCAGCATTTTCATACGCACACACAATGATTCCCGTTTCCCCTTCGCCCAGCCCCACCCTGAGCAGTATAATACACGTTAGAGCAGCCAAAAATGAGATCACGCCAGGAGCGAGTCATCCGTTGCCATCAGCCAAGGCGAGGATGCAAACACCGGGACCCCACTCCCCTTTTGCGAAGAACACTCAGCCTCTGCTCGGTTTCCACTGCGGGGAAATCAAGTTGCTGGGATCTAAGTTTTAAGCGAGCCTGGAAACAGAAGGCTGATGTTCTTCCCAGGACATCTTATCCGTACCCCCCAGGGCGAAACGAGGGATTTCCCCCCAATTTACAAAGGAAACCTGAAATACTCCCCCCGCGAGCAAAAGCCACCCCGAAGCTTGCTGCGAGGCGAGCGGCTGGCGGCCCAGGGCTCCAATGGAAGGGCGCACCGAGAAAGCCCTCTCGTGGAAACGGACAGCATCGCCCACCCGAGACCCCCGCCCCGGGAGCGACAGCTGCCCACTCACCTGCACCCCTCACGGGGAAACACACCGCGGTCCCCGGGGAAGGGATGCTCCGCTGAAAGGCGGTGGGGACACACACACACACACAACCAGCAGAATTTCTATCTTCATTTTGCTGGTAGTTGAAGTTATCTCTGAAAAGTTAAAGCTCTTCCTTTCTTCTTCGCCTCACCCCACCGTGCTTAAACCCAGGGCAATGGTACGGCACGGTGCTTTGGCTGACGTGCCAACAAAAGCCGTAGCTCGGCCACAACAAACACAGAAATATTAACTGCCTCCCAGGGAGGGTCAAACGTTTGGATCACTTTAACATACCACACAAATATTTCGGTGAAAGCAGATGATAAAGAAGTGCATCTGTACGTTACGCTACGCAGTTGAATTTGAAAGATGCCCCCCAAATTATGAAAAAGAGAAAGAACGCACCTATTTCTCGCAGCGACCTCCCTACCATTTGCTCGCAGGTTGTACGCTTCTGAGAAGGAAAAACCGCTGCTCCTCGCCAAAGCGCTAAATACCAAAACGAGCATTTTACTGGCAGAATCCATCAAACACTTGGATACACCCAGCCAGATGAAGACAACTCTTTAATAACTCCACGCTTTTTGCCCACTAGTAAAAACCCAGGGCAAGCCCGTGCTCACAGTTTGCCCGCACCCAGCCCGGCACCCAGCCACCTCCAGCACGCTTCTGCCCGAGCGGCTTCGGTCGCCACTGGCTGTTCAGCGAAATACGTGCCTGGAGTCTACTAATTGTGTCCAAATTTTCTGTTATTATAGAAGCACGAGTAGTAATCAGGCTGAGCTTACTAATTGCCGAGAGAAGCGCTAGGGCAAAAAAAACAAACCAGAAATTACAACCACCAGACAGACTCCACAGCCAACCACTCCAGCACAAGGCATCGCAAACCACGGTCCGCTCGCCGGCTGCGGCGTTTCAAGGAGAAAGTTCCGATCAAACTTGGCGCGGACCCCACGCACCCCCTGGGGGTGCCCGTCCCCCGCACCCCGCCCCCCGCCATCTCTGCCAGGGAGCGGGGGCTGACCCGGGCGGGCGGGGTGTGCCGACCCGCACACCGCTGGAGGAGAACGCTCCCGCCGGGCCGGGCCGCAGGCAGACACCCGGGGGTGTCCGTCCCCCCCAGCCCACCTGCGGGGCGGCGGCGGAGCGCCCCAGGCGCGGCCCCCAAACACCCCCGGTCCCGCCGCCGGCCTCCAGCCCCGGGAAACTTGCGCGCCCAGCAGCCCCCCGGGGTGGGGGGGGGGGGGAGCAGCCGAGCCCCCTCCCGCGGGCCCGGCCCGGGGCGAAGGGAGAGCGGCGCGGTGCCGAGCCGGCACGCCGGGCCGGGGGACGGGACCCTGGGCAGGGCTGGCCGAGGAACGGCGCCGCGCACAGCCCGGGCACCGGGACGCGAAGCCCGGCCCGTTACCTGCCGGCGGCTGCGGCGGGCTCCCGCGGCGGCAACTGCGCGGGGACGGGCGGCTCCCGGCGGCGCTGGGCTCCCACTGCCGTGCGCGGCCCGAGCCCGGCAGCCGCGGAGCGCCGGGGCCGCCAGCGCAGCCGGCTCCACCCCCCGGCCGTGCCCCCTCCCCCGCCCCGCCCGGCCCGGCCCGGCCCCGCTCGCTGCCGCCTCCCGCGCGCCCGCTCCGTCGCCGGGAAGCTTCCCGGGTGCCCTCGGCCGGAGGCGGCAGCGGCGGCCCGGGGGGCACCGGTCCCTCGGCGGCTCGGCCTTCAGGTGGTGCGGGAGCGGCCGTCCCGGGGCAGCCAGCCCGGGAACCCCCCCGGCAGGAGGCACCGGGGCAAGGAGAGCCGCGGACTCCGGGTCTCCGGGGTGCTCCCCCCCCCCCCCCCCCCCCGCCGTAAGACCCGACGGGGGCTGCTGATGCGCCGGGCGCCATCCCCGGGGTGCGAGGGAAAGAGAGCGGGAAGGTGGGAGGCCGCTTGCCGACCGCTGCCCCAGCGAGAGCGGCGCGGGAGCGTGGGGGGATCTGTCAGAGAAGCTTCAGACAGAGACTGGCCCCGCCGGGCTGGGAAGCCTGTCCCGACTGCCTGCCGAACCCCACGGAGAGCCCGCGTCCGTGGCCAACCCTCCTAACCCTGGTTTCCGAAGGAAATACGTCCTGTGCAGTCGCGCTCTGCGTGCGTGCCGGTAACTTCTGAGCCTGTGAAACAATTACAAGTTTCAGCAAAATAGATAGCTGTATAGAAGAGGTCATCCCTTTTATTGCTCTTGCACATAGGACGGCTGTATTCCAACCCAACAGACACCAGGGAATCTGCAGGGGGGGTTCAACTCAGCTGTCCCCTAGGGAAACCCCACTTCTCTGGTCCTGATGCTCACAAAAGTCCTTGCTGGGTTGGAGGGAAAGAAATTAAGAGGAGAAAAAAGTGTGCGGAAGTAACACCGTTACTCTCAGTGACAACCAATGGCTCAGGAGCAAGTAAATCGAACACTGCGCTCACAGATAACAACAGAGATAACACTAACGAATTTGCAGTCCTGCGAGGGCCAGATCCTGCAAGTGGTCCTATGCAGATGGGTCCCTGTGCTGAGAAGAAGTCCTGTTTGTTTCATGATGCTCTACAAGATGGGAGATGCGGATCTGGGACCCTCAAAGCTTATTAGAAGAATAAGCGACAACACGAATACCTAACAGTGCAACGCAAAGGAAAAAAGATGCGCCGGCATCTGGGGATAAATATCTCTGCTAATGCCTCATATCTGGTAATGAACAGTTACAAGACTCCCCAGGTGCAGATATTTGTTGGCGTTGACTTTCTTCTTTTCCTAATGTGATATAAAAATAGGGGGAAACACATATAACAGTTATGGCCCCAAATCCATTTCTTTGTAATAGCAAAACTAGATTACACAACCAGATCGTATTTGTAAGGTAGGTTTTGTTATAGTCTGTTGCTTAAGACGGGCAATCATTTCAAGGTCTGATATTTCTTGTAATGTTTGGGCCCGCATTTTTCCATTTCTGTTTCACTATTCATTTATTTGTGTCACAGCATGATCCTGCCTCTCCTTGGTCTTTGTGGCGGAGCAGGGGATTTCCATTTCTTTATTAGACACAGTTTGACACGAGGTAATAGCCTTGTTCCTCATTTCATGCCTTTGCAAAGGACTCAGAGTGCTATTTTCCAGGAGGCTGGCTTGTCATACTCCTTGAGCAGCAACAGATCGTGGTTCTTCCAGGCAAAGATTACATTTGTGCTCTGCAGACCTGTCAAACTGAGCTCCGTTGCTCCTCCCTCTGCACTCCCCCCTGCACAATCTCACACATTTACCCCTGCGCTGTCACAGGACCGTTTCAGGCCTCCACATGCCAGGCAATGTCACTGTGTACCTGACGAATAAGCCACAAAAATGTGTGTGTACTTGTCTCCTACCCCTGTTTTGTGGCCTAATTGCACACACCTCACGCAGAAGGTTTCTAGGAAACTGAGTGGGCTTAGTTCTGCCCAAAACACCATGGTTTAAACAGCTCCAGATTCTACAGACAAGATCCCTTCCTCATCAGGGACACTCCTGGCATTTCTCCAGCAACCCCCCTCCCCCCCTTCCCCCCCCCGTGACATCATTATTCTGATATTTTGGAAAAAAAGTACAGGGCAATGCATCCTAAGACTTGTGTGTGTTTTCTGTTTTCCATCCTGATTCTATGAAACTGTTTTGTAAATGAACAAAAGTCAACTATATGTGACCCTGGCTTTCAAATCTTCCACATGCTCGCACGGACACAATAGTGCTCTTACATGCTCAACTGCGCAATTTAAGGGGCCACTATTGAAAATGAGCTGCCCGAGTTTATAGTGCTTTCACTGTCATGAAGGAACTGCTTTGTGAATCCCAGCCAGCACTGAATTGAGTTTTGCATTTAAAGCTGGGGTTTACATTCTTTGTTATGTGTAAAGGATATGGTATATCCTTGGTGAACTTAAAGCACAACAGCAACCTTGGATAAAACCAGTGTTAACATAGATAAACTTGTGAGAGGGCTGTTTTACTTGTTTTGTGATAAAACATCACTGAAAAGAAATCAGACCAAGCAAATCATTCCATGGTTTAGCCCAAAACACTCAAGCCGCTTTCTCCTGTTTCAGAAGTGCCTAGAGCTGCAGTCCTCCCGCTGCCTGAAGGGTCTGTCCCTTGAATATTACATCATACATACCATAATCCAAATAGTCTCTCCGTGACACTGCTGATCGGCTTGAGATTTCAGAAGCAGGAACTGCAGTGTTGGGAAGCCATGAACAGATGGGGGCAGGTTCCTCTCCGGTGTAACTGTGTTGCTTGTGAACCCCTTCCTGTCTGTGTTTCACATCTTAGTTCTCAACTTCACCGTTTCCCTGTTGCTTCCTTCCCTGGCCTCCCCACCTTTCCTCCCGCTTCCTTTGCCTTCAGGCTGCTCCCTTTCTTTTGCTCTTATTTTCTCTCCGTAGTTCTACTAACGTCTTTCCCAGTTTGCTGTGCAGGCAGATACAGCAGGAACCCAACCACGATCCAGCTTGGCTGTGGTTCCTAGGGCTGGACTGACACACAGCCCAGCTCATTGCTTAGGCAGATGGGCAGAAGGAAACTCTCTGGCGTCTGCGTGCTGGAGCCTGAGTACCAGCCTATTTCCAGACAACCGTGGCACGTTCCAGGAGCAATCTGTGCTCAGTAGAAATCACACGGTGTTACTAACTCTGCCCTGAGACTGAATGGCACTTCTGAGAGCACAAAACAAACAAGGTCTTAGCCACAAAGAGTTTAGGATGACAAACTGACTGTCTGAACCTGATCGCCGGCTCCCAGATAAAGACAGCAAAGTAAGCGATCTCATTTTTCCAAAATGTCAAGCACTTGTAGCGCTGACTGAAGTTACACGATCAGCATGCTCTCTCGCCTGCTGTCAGACTGCTTTCCCAGGGCCCCTCCATCAGGCCTGGGAAAACAGCATGAGGGGCCAGTTGACGTACTGGTACCAAGAGGTTTGTTCAAGCTTCGTTATTAAAATCATAATTAAAACCTTGCCAGTGTATTTTTCAACCCAGTTTTGCTTTCCCAGGCTCAGCTGGGAAAACTGAAGCTAAATTGTTTACGAGTTGGTTTCTTTGTCAATATCAGCATTTCCCAATCATTTTCATCCAAGCAACAACTAACATTTTCGAGAAAAAAAATCCCAAGCCCTCATGCAGCCTTTGCCATGGTAATTTTTTTTTTAATCAAGAACTAAGCTGCATTTTGAATATTCATTTACAGATTTATTTTTCACAACCTTGCTTTCATGTTTACTTGATCGTATGGTAACATAAATGTATGTTTTTCTGAAATGAAAAAGCATGTTTTGTTGTCATTTCACACAAGACCTTCTCCTGCCTCTCAGACCCACAGACCACAAGCAGGAGCCTAGGGCAAAAGACATGCTCTCCTTAAGATTGTCCAATCCACGAGCAACACTGCATGCTCATTGAGACACTCAAATAGGTAGACATAATTTTCCTAAATGTTTTCCTTCCCACCTCCCTCCTTCCTTGTCTTTGAAGCTGCAAGATTACACAAAAGAACTGGCAACGACAGAGTGAGCCCTGGGACTCTCTCCAGAAAAATCTCAATTAAGAGAATTCTTTGTAATAATTTTAATATTCAACATTGAAGGGATACTTCAATGCCAAAGGTCATAAGCAAAACAAATATATTTAAGGTGATAGCCATCTCCACTGCTAACAACAGGTAAAGCTGTAGATTACTGAGCTGAAAAAAACCCAGAAAATATCCTGCCCACCGTTTGCTTTTTTCCCTCAAGTTTGCTAAAATGGAGCTTACGCAAAAACCCCAAGATTTCCAACTGCACATCCTTTGAGAAAGTTCTCAACGTTTGTAGTATTTCCTCTGAAATTTGCAGCTGAGCTTTTTTTGTACTTCTTGAACCCTTCAGGGAAACAAACTTTGTTTCCCACCATCTTTTAATAATTTTCACTAAGGACAAGCGAAATGGAGACCTCCATTGCACCGGAAACCCCGCAGTCCCACTCCCCTGCACGTTTAAATACGACAAGAGAGACAAATAGAGAGGAACAGTTATCTCCATTTACAAGCAGGAAATTGAGGCACAAAGACTGAATGCTGAAGAAGTGCTAGAGGTCTGTGGCAGCTCCAGGACGTGAGCTAGGAGATCCTGGATCCCAGACAAGTGCCTTACTGATCCAAACATCTATCCTCAAATGTTTTGATACTTCTTGGCATTTGCATTTCTCTTATAACACAAAGGGAGGAGGCTCAAACGCACTTTTAAAACCCCAGCTGACACTAAAATACTGAAGCTATTTTTTTTTTCTCATAAGATTTTACAAAGCACATTTCTCCTTTAAAAAAAAAAAGAAAGCTAACAAATATACCTTCAGGGTTTATTGTTCCTTGAGATGTTCCAATTAAATAACACTTTATTGGACAGCTAGAGTTCCTCGTGATTTTTCTGACAAAGATATGGTACGTAGTTCACAGATATTTACAGAGAAAAGCAGTAACGGCCAGGGGGCAGATGGAAGTGTTGAAAACTTCACTTCTGACAACAGTTAGATGGTCACCCTGCAATTTGTTTCAACACAGCCAGTTGTGTTGCCATAACTTGTTAAACATCTGCTAAAAACATATGGAATCCTCCTGGGGGGTGTAAGTTGATGCCATTCATCAAACTATTTCACTGCTTCCCTTCTCCCCGAATGACTCCCTCCAGAGAGCCAAGTGAAGCAAACGGTTCTGATGTCTACGTGCAGAAAGGGATTCCTAACCAGAAAAGTGGCGATAGCTCCCCTTGAACCTTGGATAAGGTCCTATCCAAGCAAATTCTCCCGAAGCACATGTAATGTGGTGAAGGAGAAAAACAAAGCAGCACATCATCAGAACTCCAAATCAGTCATCCCGCAGGGCTCTTTGGTGAAAGGAGGCAGCACGGTGTCCTACGGCGAAACTATTCCCCGTTCTGCAGAGGTTGGTGTACATGGGCACTACCGGGTTAGCTGGGAGATTGCTGAAGTTATGACCTTTGGTGTGGAAGGACCTAAGTTTTTCCTGGTATCACATGAAGTAGAATTTTATTCAATCCAGAAAGTTAGACTGTCCGCTCCTTAAACGCTCGGGTAAACACTCACGGCTGCATAAAATGACCGCAACAAGTCTGTAGAATGCAACCACAATGTCAAAGACTTGGAGCATTACAACTGGCGCTCAGTTTGTGTGGTGTAAAGGTTGCTGGACATCACACATGATCCCAGAATTTTTCATTATCAAATTCAGTGCCCTGAGTGGGTTGTAACTTAGAAGATCTGTATGGATCTCCGGTGACAGTTGGAGATGTCATATCCCAACAACTCCATGATGCAATGATTGGATGCTGATGCTACCATAACCTCATTGGGACAGCTGTCAAAAAGTACACAGCCTTCTTTTGTTCCCAGAAGCTTCTCTGTTTTTTTTTTCAGTTATGCTACTTTCTTTAATCAAAGATAGCACTTCTCTGCAGACCTCTTTTCACTTGTCATTCACCCCCCCTTCCAAGCATACACACAGCCAGGGCAGAAACAATACTGCACAAGTTTTGCTTCTTTTCCTCAGTCTCAAGAGTCTTTCTGTGTATGTGTGCGTAAGGCAGCGCCGCTCTTCTGTCAGCCAAAGGGGACTTGTAAGTGAATTGAGCATCCATGCTTGGTATAGGAGCTGTGACATTGCTGAATGCTGCGTGGCGGGATTGGGGCAGACTTGGTGCTAGGTAAAGATCAGTTATTTTTTAAAATGTAGTAATAAGATGAATGGTTCTTGTGAACCCATCACCAGGCACTAATTAATCAGCCTCCCATTTCTACAAGCGAGAGCAAATGAACGCCAGGAAGATGCGGTGATTTCCCCAAGTGGGCATCAGGATTAGAATTCAGGGCTCCTAATCTGCGATCAAACCACATGATTGCACCTCTACCACCTACTTCAGACAGGAGGTTTCTTTACTTGAAGGTGAAAACCCTCACACTGGCTGGACACTCATTAGTCGGAGTGACTAGTACAAATATGGTTATTTTACAGCTTAAATATACGGATTCTTGTAGGCCGCTGTGGAACAGAGGTTGGAACTGTGTGAGTCCCTTATCTAACCGTTTCCTGATGCGAATGTTTGAAACAACATTGTGAGTTACTAGCTGCTGTTTCCTATCAGGAAGAGATAAACTGTGGATTTATTAAAGGTTGGAGCCAACTTCGCCCCTGGTTTTACTAGGCTGATTTCAATGAAATAATGCCAGGGACACAGTCTTTAAGCTAAGTAGCCCTAAGCCACCTACTGATATTAACTTATTGTACAGACATCACAAAAGCTCACAAAGCAAGAGAAAAGCAGCATCTGCTTGTTTCCTATTTTTCTGAGCTACTCTCAGAGACGGGTCCAGAACCTAGATCTGTTTGTAAGATCCCCAAGACACTCTTCCAGTCTACCAGAAGGCTGAATCCAGCAAACCCTTGAAACCTGAGAAGCATGGAAAGCCTGGCAAAGGCTCTGAAGCTTCCTGCTCCTCCCTCCTGTTGTAACCAGCCCTTTTGTGCAGCCTCTGGTGCCATGTTTTGGCACTTGTGATCCTGGCTGTGGTAACAAATTGCGGAAGCAGTGGTGAAAATTAAAGACATTAAGAAAAAGATGTTAACTGGACTTTTCTGAAATCATGAAAAGTACAGCTGAGTCAAGACTAAGGAGTTCAGAGGGGAACAGGGGTTTGCCCAAACCACTTCCGCAGCGCTGCTTTCGAGACAGTTTCAGTTGCTCTAGTAGAGGTGCAGAGGGGAAGGAGCAGTGCAAGCCCTCAGGTTGGCTTCTTCTGTGCAGTCTGCAATCCAGCCTGTACATTGCCATTTTCCTCCTCCTCAGTACGTGTCTCTCAGCCTCTGTCCTGCTTTTGTCTCCTCTTCTTTTCTCTAGGCTCGTTTTCTCTTGCTGTCTCCAGCCCTGTTGTGTTCTCTGTAGGACTTTCACTCTAATTCTTCACTTTCCCCCATGTACCCCTGTGATCACCCCTCACTCACTCACTCTCAGGTCTCTGTGTTGTCTTCCAGGTGATCTCATTTTGGTTCCACAGATAAAGACACAAAGCAGAGAGTGAGTAGGGAAAACAGGGTCAGAGACAGACAGAAGGAGTTTTGCTCTTTAACCTGACAGAACAGGGGCCAATACCTCTGTCACAAGCAGAAGCGATGGCACGTTAGAAAGGACGAGAATGAAAACTCTGGATTTCTTGGAAACAGCTGCTGAAATGAAGCAATAGTTTTGGGAAGCCCAGGGTATTGATAGAACAGCTGGTCTCCTTCCAACTGGGATTCGCTGTGTTCCAGGGCTATAATCAGGCAAATAGAGAATTTGCCAACCAAGGCTTTATTCAGTGCGCCAGGGAGCAGCCGTCCCTCCACCTGAGCTAGAAACGACTTCACTAATGTGCAGCATGTGCACGAGTCACTAAAGAGCCTTCATCCTTCATCAGTCAGAGAAGTGCAGTTGCGTGTGCAGCAGGACCGGCAGAGGCAAGGGGATGGCAAGCTATTAAGAATGAAGCCTAATGGCCCCTTGAGAGCACTGTGAGTGGGGAAATAAAATAAAATTAAAAAAAAACCTTCACCTGAATTTTAATCACACCCAAGGGAAGACATGAGATTTAATACAAAACATTACACAGCTGCTTTGCTACACGAGATTAACTTCATGTAACAGGATGAATAAAAATATTCCCACTCCAACTTTCTGAAACATTCTGCCCTGAGGCAGTGAGAGAAATGGCACAGAATGCAGAATGAGGCAGGGAGATGAGCTAGAGATGCTTTTAAGCTCTGTGCAAGTCACCCATCCAAAGCTGGGCTCTGACACAAATCTCCTTCAGCATCTCAAATTAATAATTCATCCTTAGCTGGGCGATTATTACAAGATCTCTTTTTGTAGACAGACAGTCAGAAAGAACAAATGTAAGAGTTCATGCTGGCTGGCAATACTGTGAATCTTTGAATGCAACAGGCTATGACAGCACTTCTTAGGTTCTCCTAGTGCTATGCTTAGAGCCTGGGCATCTGCAAAAGACTGCAAATGTGCGTGTGTGAGGAGTGACCCACTTCTGCAACTGGAAGCTGGAATGCCTCCCAGATGCACACATGACGTTTTGGCAAGACAGAGAGAGAAGTTCAAGGAAACTAGGAAAAGAGTTCAGAAGAGGAGTGTGAACAAAAATACCAAAGCAGCAAAACATCTATTTCTAAACTCTTTGTAATCAGTCACCCAAGATGAGCTGCTATCAAGGTCAGAAGAGATCTTTGTGGTAGAAATAAGGCAACTTCCCTCAGCCACCAGGAGCAGTTGTAAGCTCACATCACAGCCTGTCGAATTCAGCAGGGACTTAATCATAAATTGATTCACAAGAATATCAGCTGGAGATACAACCTTTTTACTTTTCAAGCTGTAGAGTAAATGCACGTCCCTTGACAAGTAACTTTCCCTGGTAACCCCATCAACCATTTATGAAGCAAGAGTGGTATTTCCTTAGTACTCAGCACAACAGGCAGTGTGCAATTCACAAAATACACCTCCATCCATAATCCACAATTTCTAAAATTAACTATTTCTTATTCCTGACAAAAATTACCAGAAACATCCAACTGACCATTGTGCACATTTTGCATTTCTCTTTTTGGGTCAGCAGTCCCGTTAGGTCCTGGAAATTAAGCAGCTTCTAGCTCTGCCAAGGCCTTGGAAAATCAATCCAGATCTCAACAATTGCTGTGAAGTCAGATGTGATTTTCTTCTTTTACGCCAGATGAGAATTCACAACTTCGTTGTGATGCCAGTCATAGAAAGCAGCAAAGCAGAGAGCTGCCTGGGACAGCAGGGTGCTCGGGGACAGCGTGCTGCCTGCTTCGTCTCTGCGGGAGCTCTGGAAAGTCAGGCTGGCAGTGGCTGCGGCTGCTCAGGCAGAAGTCGGAACAGATGCAGCAGTCCCTTACCTGATTTCGCTCAGGTGTCTGGCAGCAGTGGTTGTAGCAATCCCAGTTCCCCAGTGCTCTCCTCTTCAGCCTGCAATTACAGTTGCACGGCTTCCCATTACTCTTCTCTTTCCTGTGGAAGAAGCAGTCTCGCACCAGTCCCTCCTCTTGGGGACTGAAAAATTCAACTTTGTCTATGTTGTTGAGAAGCCTTGAGTCACCCCCAGGCACTGGTGATGCTCTGCAGCTGGAGGTGTTCTGAGTGAGATGTAAATCAAGATATATGGTCATAAAACAGCTAGTGACAAGTCTTGGAGGAAAAAAAGGTGTTATCTTTAGTAACCAGGCCAAATGCCAGCTTCAGCTAAGATAACAGACATTCTACTGACTTCCTGCAATTTTCCTTCAGTGAAATATTATCCTTTTTACTTCCTGCCAGAGTGTCATTTAACACTGCTTTGCCAGTCTACTGTGATTTGCTCAAAGGAAGCTGCATTTCAGTAAAGACTAGAGTAACTCCACTATGTTAGAGCTGCGCCCAAACCATGAGATTCTGAATGAGATTTATATACATATTCAAGAGGCTGCATGAATTCCATGGTTTAGTTTAATTTCAGTCAGGGAAATTAGCAATAATCCATTACTGTAGGAAAACCCAACAAGCCGGTTAAATACATGGATGACATAAGCATTCCTGTCCATACCTGGAGAGTAGACGTTACTAAAATAATTTCTTCAGAACAATAGCAAGACCTATAGCACCCTGATCTTGGATGCCAGCAGCCACTAATCCTATCTCCTGGAAATAACTGCTGCTCCTAGAGACTGCACTGAAGTGCTCTCCAAACAGCAGGTACCAGCCACTTTCCACTCTCTTTCATCATGATAGCTACTGGGCCACATCTACAGCAACGCTTGCTGCACATATTGCAGTTCTGCCTCAACAATGCCTTGCAGACACCATCAGGTGATATAGATGCTTTGTCACAACATATCAATTGAACCCAAGATAAAATTATACCAAAGCAATTTATCCCTACCTGCGTATTTGCACTGGAATATGCCAGTGTACCTCAGGAAGATGGAACAGCTCCCAAAGCAGGCAGGAGGAACTGTTGTTTTTCTGTGCACAATGGGTTTCCTCATCAATCAGGCATGTTCATTAAAGCTTGCTTCCTTTAGCAGGATCACTACAAAGGGCAATTATGGAGGAGGAAAAGGAGTACAGACTTATGATTTGCCATCTTCCAGGATTTGTCCTGAAGATTAACTGAATTTAACGAGGCTGAGTCCCCACTGAATGGGTCACCAACGTCTTCACATTCTAATGAAGACTTCTTCACTTTACAATAACAATACAACCTCTCTACACACGTAAGGCCATGTCTTTCACAGGAGCACTAGGTACCAAGCACAAAGCACGGGCCAAGGAGGAAAGGCATAGCTATTCACTGAAATTCAGCTAGTGTCAGAGCCTCGGGATCCGAAAGGCCAGTCCTGCTGTAGCTAATAGGCAATTTCTCCATCAAGTGTCACACAGTTCACATGTTCCTACTTCTCCCTCTCCTCCGAGCGCGCTGATAGTGGTGTTGATGGAGGTGGGACTGTGGCCAGCTGTTCTCTGACATGAGGAGTGCCAGGCAGTGCGGTACCGCTCTCAGCTCCAGAAGCTGTCAAAAGCCATCATGGATTTATATTCTGTGGAAGTAATTAGGGACTCCCCACTGCTCCTCCACTCGCTTCCCATTTGTAGGGCAATCACATCAGACTAGAGTCATGCTCAGTCAACACTGCCAGCCTCCCCTGAAGCCAGCGGGGACTATTAAGAGTGGTTACTGGGGCAGATGGAATATTCCCCACTAGAATGCACACGCAGAGCTATAGATTTTGCCCTTTAACATAGCCTATGGCAATTTCCAGCAGATAAATGAAAGCTGCTATTCTCATTGATTTATTTTTTATAATTACTTGCATCACCTCTTGCTTCTAGACATAGTGATCCCATCTCCAGTCTGTGGTAGAGACACTCATTTGTTTTTTATCTTCCCTATTTGCCTGATTTTTTCCCTTCACTGGCTCACTCTCTCCACAACTAGCGCAGGGATACAGAGCCTTTGTGCTAAGGGAGTCTGGAAGGGGAGCTGCTGCTGCTCACCAGACTCCTTTTGATAAGGTTTTCAAGGAGAAGGGACTGGCTCTGAAAAGGTTAAGCAGCTTTCTTCAGCTACCTTTGGTCCTTCCCTCACCACCAACAAACTGGACTAGTGGCTCAGAGACACAGCCTGAGCTCGTTTTATCCTCCTGCATCAGGCAAAAGCTTCTACGATGCAGTGGGTTTCTTAGGCAGTGGGCTTCCCACTGTCACATGAGGCTCACTGGGGGATCAGGACCCCTGAGTTTTGCCAGGATGAAAAACCAAGCTCTTGCAGTTTCCTTCCTAACAGCAGATCCCTCGCACAGAGTCCTTGCCCTCCCCCCCGGGTGAACTGCCATTGACCCAGTGAATTCAATTAGTGTGGTTCTTCCTTTATCAAACAAACCCCACATGGCCCAAACCAAACATGGTGTATTTGAAAACAAATGGATTGAAACAGCCTTAATCTACTCAGACACTGTCCTCTGCACATGTTCCCTCCAATTCAGCCTACCAGAAATATAATCAGGGAACCATCAGGATCCCATCTGGTCTGCGAGAGGAGAGGGGAGTCTGACACCCTGCAGAACGGAGAGTACTGCTGGTTGGGGCCAGTATCAAACGGACCATCACAGTGCCTCGACGGTGCTTTTTGGGCCAGTTTTCTGACTGTCCACACCGTTGAGCGCTTAGGGAAAGTGGGAGAGTGCCTCAGCTGGAGTCCTAGGGAGAAAGCTCGTGTGACCTTGACTCACACCATTTTCCCCACGCACAGTGATGCACAGTACCATCACATGCAGTCTGGACAAACCACACCAGCTAAAGAACTTCCGTAAGCCACCACAGCAGAAACCACTGCACCTTGCCTGGAGGGCTCCGAGTCACTTCAGCCACCCCATACCTGAAGATTTTTGATTCATACCGCAGAAAAGTTGTCAGCACTCCCGTTTATGGGATCCACTGATCAGCTACGTCTGTCTTGGGATGCGTGCCAGCAAGAACTCCTGCCGTGCCAAAGGGGGAATGGATTCCCTACCTGACTCACCCAAAGGAAGAATGCAGCTACGAAGAGGAGAAGGGAGACTTCTTGCTGGCAGATCAGCGCAGCCACAGATGCCGCACCTAGGACGGCCACTACAGACAGCACAGACTTGTTTGGGAGCCGTCCTCCTCTAATGCTGTGCGCCGAGCAGCAAGTCGAGGTTGTCAGAAATTGCTGAACACTCGTGACATCTATTCAGACATGTCTCCCATGCCCCGTGTTCTCTCAGCCAGCAGAAACTGGGCATGAGCCCCACCAGGACACAGGGCACAGAGGAAGGCAAGGGGGGTGGCCCTACGCCCCAGGGCCCAGCGGGGATGTTCTGGGGGAGCAGTGGAAAAGGCTAAACGCTCAGAGATGCTGACTCCCTCTTGCTTTGGGACACAGATGGAGAACAGCGTCAGTCAGGCAGCACATCTAGGCAGGCTTTCTGGTGGTTCGCAGGATAAGCCTGGTGAAAGAGGATCAGAAACAACATAAGTGTGCAAGGGCTTGAACAACACTGCCGCGAGGTCTGGAGGGCTGGTGCCTTGCCTGAAGACAGCCCTCGTGTAGTACACCAGGATGCATTCCAGAGATACACAGAAGGACCAGAGATGCATACAGGAATTTCAAGCCAGAGCTACGCAACTGGGCTGCAAAGACAGCAGTAAACAAAATTAGTCCTCCCTAGCACAGCCCATCCCAAAAGACTTCCTCCATGCGAACATTCAGACAGCGGGGGATTTGAGCCAAGCCTCCCATGGCGATGCCCACCAAGGTTAGTTCCTCCTGCCACAGTGGGCAGTGACTTCTCATTCAGCCTTACCCCTCTCGGTGGCAATCTACCAGCAGGAAGGAGGCAAGAGCCAGGGGCAAGCATTCGTTCCAGGAAGATTCAAAGCCAGTGAATCTGTTCCCCTTATACAGCCTTTATACATCTGTTTTCAGCATATAACACATGTCTTAGGTGAGTTCAACAGAGCTGTGAAAAAAAAGAATTCATCTGAAACTAGATTGGAGATCTTAGCAGAACATATATGAAGAAACTGCTGAAAAACATAAATAGGAAGTTATCATGTTTTTGATTCCACACTGCCTAAAATATAAGGCAGGACATACATACTCCTGAGTGGTGGATGTGAGTTATCCCGCTGGAACCAGTAGCCAGCACTTCAAAATTCTGAGATGAGTCATTCTTTTGAGCCATTTCCTTTGCCCCAAAAGCCCTTGACAGGTTTTCCATATTCTCCAAAATACTGGACTTGATCTCATTTATTTTGTTTTCTGTCAAAAAAACCCCAAGAAGGTAAAGGGCAAAAAAAAAAAAGAGGAATTTCTGTTGCACTGCCCAATTACATTCAAAGTAAAGAACCATGAGAAGTTGTTGCAAAGCTAGACTCTACCCCAGTGGCAGGGTGCTCCCTAGGAGTGCTGATATGCAGATTTTTGCACCTATTGCTGCTTCTCTTTCCCTTCAAACACCACACTCCCTGCAGAGCACTCACACAACAACAGAGCTGCCACACTGAGAACAAGGTCAGATAGATCTGAGGAGACTTCTGGAAAGGTCTTCTGAGAGCTGGAGAAAGCAGTATAGTCAGCAGCACAAGTGCGCTGAGCACGACAGAATTCACTGGGAAAATGTATTGATCTGGTTCTACTGATTTTGAGATTTTAGAAATTCACAAGAATGCTTGAAGTTGCTCATTTACATTTTGTTACCCAGAATGCACTTCCAACTCATCTATTTCCTACCGGCACCAACATCAAAGCTGTGGAAACAAGCTATCTTTCCATGGAGGTTTTTCTTTTTAATTAAACATTATAAACTAAGGCCAGAAATTCCTTCTTATTTCACAGCTGGAGAAAGCATAAAGGGAGAAGTGAGGGTAGAGAAACAGAATCCATCAGTCACTGTACAGAGAGAGATTGCTTGGCCGGGGATGCTTACAATTGCCTTCTAACTGCTTGGCTAATTCCAGTAACATATGGTGAAGCATGGAAAACCCACCTATAGCCCAAAGGTCACTATGCCACCTGCAGACCCCCCGACAACTTGCAGCCTTGCACAAATACACATGGAAGTAATTAGGAAGGTAAGGGAGCTGGGATTTGAAGCGGAACCCCCTCAACTCTGCTGCATTAATCCTTCCAGCTGAGCTGGAGAAGAAGTCTGAATTCCCAGGGGTCTGATTGCCACAGCTTGTAGCTCAGGATGGAAAAAAAGTGATTTACTGTTTCCTTGCCACTAACTTGCCATTGCGTTTGTGGGGTTTAGGTGGAGAACAGAGCGTAAGGGAGTTCCAAGGGGGCCAAGTTCGCTTCCCTCATTACCTGCACAGCCACAGCCTGGCAGGCTCCTTTCCCTTGCCAGTGTTGCTCTTCCATGCGCGTTCAGTTCAGAAACTACATTTGGGTCGCTCTTCTTATGAGTTTGCAGTTAAAGGTGACAACGTCTTTGGGACGAATGTAGTAGATCCCATTGTGTGGATAAGGGGATGCAAAGTGACAGGGAATTTGGATTACCCTCTTCCTTATACTGTTGCATTCTCTAGAAGTCTTAAGCTGTGGACCATGACCCTCTTCCCTGCATTACGCTGACCAGAACAACTTCCCCTTACCCCAAAGATCTTACAGCTGAAGCACCAGCCAAGAGATGAGCATGGTACAGCATGACAAGGAAATTATGGTGGCTGGAGGGATGTGATAGCTTTGGAGGGGTGGGTTGAAAACTGTCTAAAAGGAAGTTGGGTTTAAGAAGAAGGGTAAGAGGATAAATGCACCCACCAGGGGCCCAAGGTTCAAATGCCAGTAAGTCTTCAGGCCTCTCTCCCAGCTGACCCAAACACCTGTGGTCATCCTACCACATTTGCCACCAGGCAACTTGGAAAAAGTTTCCAGCCATCACTGCCTTCATGATACTGGCATATTGCTCTTGTCGCCACCCTATTTCGCTTCACTGGATTCATCATCTCTTGCACACAGTTTCCTGTGCTTTTTCTCTCGAAGGTTCACTGTTCAGGCCACTCCTCACACAAAATTTTGACTCCACATAACAAAAATACCACCTAGCAACCAGTGAAGATGGCTCTGGCAATGTTAATATGTGGAGGAAAAAAAACCATAAAAACCTTGTGACCAAGACTTCACCTCAGTCCCAGGGCCTGCTCCTCAGCTCCAGAGTCCTTCTTTCACATGCACTACCTTGCAACAGGACCTAGAGGCAGGAAAGATTTTTTTCCCCAGCAAACAGGGGAGGGCCAGGGCAAAGGCAGCTCAACTTTCCTGGGGCTTGTACCGCCATCAAGGTACTTCTAGTGGCTGGAGACATAAAATACCCAACATACATGTACTGGGTGCATGTAGCAAGATTTTGGTAGAGGTGCAAGAGGAGGCTACAGTGGTTGCCCCTGTGGGAAGATGTTAGGAGCTGCCCCATGACAGAAGCAGCCAGTTGCAGCCAGCTCCACCACAGACCCACCACAGGACACAGCTGAGCCCATCAGCCAAATTGGTGGCATCTCTGTGAAAAGATATTGAAGAAAGGGCAGAAAATGCCACAGAGAGAGAAGACGGAGCAAAAAGAGTGAGAAAGAGTGGAGGGAACACCAAGGTCAGAGGAGGAGGATGAGGAGGATGTCCTCTATCGCACCAGAGCAGATATTGCCTGCAGTTCATGGGAGAGCCCACACACGAGCCACGCAGGAGCAGATTTTCCTGACAGGAACTGCAGACCCTGGCAAACCCACACTAGAGCAGAGGAAAAGCATGAGAGGGAAATGAGCAGCAGAGAGAAACTGCTATGTACTGACCATAACCTCCCACCTCCCCTGCGCTGCCTGGGTAAGGTAGAGGAGTTCGGAATGAAGGAGTGAAGTTGAGCCTGGACATGAGGGGATGAAAGGTGTTGGTTTAATGTTTGGGGTTTTTTGTTTCCCACTACCCAAACATTTTTATTTTAATTGGCAGTAAATGCATTTCCCAAAGTCAAATCTGTTTTGCGTGCGAAAACAAGTGGTAAGAGATCTCCCTGTCTGTGTCTCAGCTCATGAGCTTTCTCATCCCTGTTCTTCCTATTTCTCCTCTTGTCCTTCTGGGGAAGGGAGTAAGCAAGAGGCTGGGTGGGAGTTTGGCTGTTAGCTAAGGCCAAGACACTACGATACAAAAGTATAGCTTTTTTGTCTTAGTTTATTATATGGTGGGGCCTCTTCAGCGTGCGTCACCTCCTCCTCTGGTGACATCCCAAAATCTTTGCCTTCTGGCCAGTCCATAATCACTTCCAAGATTCCTTGGCGTTTCCTATTCAAGCCCCACACTGGGCACCAAAGAGTGCCACCGCATTCATCTTTGTGCCTCCTTTACTAAGTGAACACACATCATAAGCACAGCCATCTACAATGTTTCTATTTCATCATTCCCCTAGAGGTTTTCTATCTAATTTTGGACTAGCTGTTTACATTTTCTGGATTGTGTCAAATAAACAGACACCACTATATGGAAACCCAGGATACAGGAAGAGGCAGGGATGGGGAGCACTGCTAACGCCTCTCTCTTCTGATCTCTTCCTGGAATATAAATATTGGGAGTGCAATTCCTAGTACAATTGTCTCTGTTCTTGTGGAATTTTCTGGGTAAATTCTCTGGCATCACACAGAGCTGCCTGCACTTCTTGAAGAAAGCAGGCGAATTCACAGGGGGCAGTTCCGAGTGAACAGCAGGAATGCTGCTATGCTCCCTTTTTGCTGTTGCTTGGCCAAGGATTTCCAGGCACTTCGCGTGATGCAGTCACTCATCTATGGGGTCAAGATTATTTCCCTTCCATGGTGGTTATCAGGGAGGATGGGAGTTGGTGTCTGCTGTTCCTGCTGCATCTCCCAACCCTGCATTTTCTACCCACCTCCCAGTGGAGGTAAACAAACCAAAACAGTTATCTCCATTTAACAAGATGTTCTGTCTCCTGGTGAGAGAAAAGAAAGTAAGATGTGCTGGGACAGTATCAAAGTCAGAGCTACGGGAGCTGCTAGGTGTTTGTCCCATCATATGGAGATCTGTCAAGGTAAAAAGGTACAAGCTACCCACAAATCTCCTCACTGAATGTGAACTGAGAAGGTGATCCTAAGTTCTAATCCCGACTACCATCTTCAGCTAGTTTTTGCTGCCTTTCCTTATATTTGAAAATAAAGAGCAAACCCTAGAACTGCTCTAGAACGGCTTTTACTCTGCAGCTGGTTGGTAGAGTCACATGCTGTACAAAGTAAAAAAAATAATTGTGTGAGGACAATGGACCTAAACCTTTCTCTTGCTGATTCAAGCATCAGAGCACAGACATTTTCAGTTCTATAACCCAGACTAAGCCTTTTGCTGAACGTCCCCAAACTGCCATTTCAGGGGATGTTTGCAGAAAGCTAATGATATGTCAGCATCCCCGAGTGAGAAATGGCAAATATTTAGGCACTGAAAATGCAGAAATGCATGCATTCAGAGACTGGCTTAACAGACTTTCACTCTGAATGCAGTGCTTTCCAAAAATGAACACAACTTATCACTGGAAAACTACAATTCATTTAAGTGCTGCTTAATTTCCTGTATGAACTAAATGGATGTATTTTAGTTCTGTCTTAACACAAAGGTCTGAAATTTCAGGTACCAGTTCGCCCCATAAAGGGCTTTTCCATCCTACCCGTAAAGACGCCGTCTCACTGGTGAAAAGCAAGATTCTCTGGCTAAGAGTCAAGGAGTACATGCTCCCCGTGAGACAACAGTGTTTTTCTGCATTATCAATCCAATACCACAAACGTGAGATAATCATGGAATGGCAGAATGGATGTGTGGCTCTCAAAGAAAAATACCTCATATTTGAGACTCTGCTTGCCCCGGGTAAGAGAGATACATCTCCCTGTCTACTTTATGGATTTAAAGCACCTTACCAGGGTGATTTAAAGCCAAATCCCCTCTCATTCTTAGCAGAACATTTTTCGCAGGCAGTTTTTGTGTAGCCATCAGGAAATAAAACAAGGCAGTGCCTGTTTTCTCCGCATACTTTCTCCGCTTCACTCAGAGGAGAGCAATGCAGTTCTGAACCACTTCCCATCAGTGTGAAGAGCATGCGTGAAGTGGTTAATAACACCTAGGCAGGCTGGTGCCTCAGAGACAGCAGACAGCAGAATGGCTGAGACCAGTCTGATTGAGCCACTCCATGTGCCCTTCAGTCATTTCTTAGGCTTTGCGTGTTACAAGTATTATCAAAGTATCTGGACTCATTACTACAATGATGATTCGTACTCCAGGGTCTGGTCGTACGCCTGCCTTGCCCACTTTGGGGTACTGTGAGGCAGGTAAGCTGGCTGGTCTTTATCAAGATACCTGGTCCCACTGCCTGGTAAAAGCTGTGCAGACTTTCACTGTTAAAAAGCTCATCTTACCGACAGATTCCTTACAAGAAATACAGTTTCAGCCTGGATGCAATGAAACAACGTACGATCCGTTCTGGTGGAGGTCTTCATGAGGGTGAGCTAGATGTAGGGACATTGTCTATTGATCCACCACCAAGGATAACACATAACACAGCGAGAAAAGCTTGGAAAATATACTTTGACCCCATGACCAAAACGTCTTACGAACTCAGTTCCTGTCTGGGCTGAGAAAAAGCTGAAATGCCTAGCTGGGATCTAAGGTGTACTTTTTAACTGTCCAGGATTTAGCCAAGATTGTTTTTCCTGCCTCCAATAAATCAGTGTCTTAGCCCTTCCTTCTATGTCAGGGGAAGGAAGGTATGGCATTAACACTGAAAGGCTCTGATTCAGGGATTGGAGAGCAATTGCAAGTAAATTAGTTACTACAGCTTAATGAGTGTGTATCAGCTGAACTGAAGTAACTGTGTACACTCTCTGCTCACAGTGAATGCCTTTTATTTAATGCACAGATATAATAGCTAACCTGCTGAGTCTTTTTATTGTTGACCATGCAGATAGAAATAAGGACCCGGCCTTCAGCTTCTTCCTCTGGTGACCACAGTTATCTGCGCCATATTTTCCCCTCTCTAAATAAATCTCTTTCAAAAGTAAATATTCATGAAGAGGGAATCAGCCAGGCAAAGCAGCAACCTGAGGCTCTGGAAACATCTAACCATTGAACACATCACAACAGTCGCTGTTACCATCTGCTGCACTGGAGAGTCAAGGTGCACAGCTATATCCTCTTCTGGGCACAAAGCTGTTCCAAGTTTTAATTAACATTTGGAAGTAAACACCTGCCAGACAGAATAAATGAGAAGATCTGCATTAGTCCACACTGTAGGTGGAATTTGGCTAGCCTCTGCATCTGCATGTCCCTGTGGAACTTTGTGCCCTGCATCACTGTGTGCGTGATGTGACACGGGACTGTCCCATTCCCCAGAAGCACTGGATGTTGGACATTTGCCACCAGCAGGGTACAAGGATGCATGGTTTGATGTGGGCTTGCTGGAGATGAGATCCTGGACTATCTAGGCCAAGCATCCGTCTGGGTTTTGCAACTACTTGGATATCTACAGCGTTCACCAAGGATGAGCTTGAAACTCTCAGTACTGCAAAGCAGTATTAGCAGGAGTAAAAGGTATGAAGTTTAGGAGACAGTAGGGGCAGGAGGTAGCACTGGATTCAGACTCAGCCCTTCTTCTCACTTCTGTCTAGACTTTACGCTTTCAAGGATCTTAAATCTTAAGTAGGATAATTATCTGAAAATATTACAGTAAAAGATAAATTACTCATATTTATTAGGATTTAATGACTGTTTTGATTGCTCTGACTGAGATGACAGGGCTGATTCCACTGTATTTACTAGACCACTTTAAAACAACATCAATAATTTCAGCATTAGACCTGCTGATTTTCTCCTTGTTCAACACTTGGCCAGCAATTCAGACTCTTTGTGTCTGCACACTGGCTTATGGAAAATGGGATGGCTTAATGCCACAGCCCAAGGAAGCATCATCACCCAGATGAGAATGGTTGCTTCAAGAAATGAGAGTCAGCACTGCTAGCTGCTATACCAGAAGCTGGAGAGGGGAGCCATTTACAGGCCTCTCCCATGTGAAATAGCTCAGAAACACTGTGGAGTTTGGTGCATGCACATTTTGTTTGCAAAAAGGAGCAAATCCCACTGATTTTAATTTTGCCAGATGGCTTTAGACATTCTGTAACTAGAGCAGTAGTGGCAATTTCGTCACACTGGAGGGATTTACAGATGGGATAAGAGGAGATATTTATCTCTGAGTCTCTCTACAGATATGCTTGCCCCAGTTCTCTGTTGTGAAGAACTGAGATTGCCCATTCTGTATGTCACACTCTTTTTGCTCTGGCAACAGTGGAAGCTCTTGTCGTGGAGTATTGTATTACACAAGATCAGACTTCATGGGCCACTTCTAGTGGTTACTGACTCTTTTTTGTTTCATTTCAAACCTTGAGTTACTGAGGTCAAATACAGTGACCCTAGCTTTCATTTGGCATCAAAGGGAGGGATACAGCCTTTATACACTGTGGGAGCTTCAGCTTCAAAAGACATAGCGTCAATACATACAGGAAAGTGCCTCCAGCACTTACTCATTACTAGCTGGGGGAAGGCAGGATTCTCCTAAAGGTTC